>NC_136776.1:3383136-3983136 GCF_947034865.1 Barbatula barbatula
TACACCAGAACCTGCAGGTTATAAATATGCGTGGCGTGAACGCGTCTTCAGGTTCCACCTTTGTCTGAAAGGACGTCCGGCATGCCTACAGTGTGGCATTGAGGCGCAGCATCTCGGTCCCGCTTTATCAGGGAACAGGTTACAGCCACGTAACCCGAGACGTTCTCTATCAAAAGCTACTCTCGATGCTGCATTTCAAATGCTATGGGAACAAGAATACCAACGCCGCCGCAGTGGAAGTGTCTGGACACCCCAAGGTTGTGTGGTATGTGTGCACAAGCCAAGAGGAGGCATCAGACGTGACTCTGGGATGTAGCCCGTCGCCGCATCACACACTTGCTGCAAGGGGACACCTCTTGCTAAGGCCATAGAAGATGAAACCCCCCTTGTTGAATGAGCTCTGACAACTAGAGGTGAAGCTTGACCGCGGGCCTCATAGGCCAGAGCGATGGCATCCCTTACCAAATGTGACATTGTTTGCCTGGTGGCAGCCGCCCCTTTGTTGTGGCTCCCATAACATATGAAAAGCTGCTCCGATTTACGCCACTGGCTAGTACGGTGGATGTAATTCTTAAGAGCACATACTGGACATAGTAGGTGTAGTCTTTCCTGCTCCGACGTCTTGAACGGCGGAGGACAGAATGCCTCAAGAACAACTGGATGCACGGTGGAGAATGGAACTATAGGCAGATAACTCGGGTGAGGATGCAGAATAGCTTTGACCATCCCAGGGGCAAAAATTAAACAGGACGGCGAGGTTAAGAGCGCCTGCAAATCTCCAATTCTCTTAAGAGAGGTGATTGCCATCAGAAGCCTGATAGGTGCTGACTCCATAGGTTCAAAAAGGGCTCTTATCAGATCAGTATTGCTAAGACCCATGACGGAAAAGTCTTTCTAGAAGGAGGCATTAGCTGCCTCGCTCCACGAATAAAGCGGGCGACTAAAGGGTGTTTTCCCATGGAAAGCCCATCAATCAGGGCGTGGCAAGCCGAAATGGCGGCCAGGGCTTGTCCCTGAGGACAGTTTCTCTTGCAGAAACTCCAACACTGAAACAATCTGGCAGTGAATTGGGTCTGCATGGTGAATTATGCACCATCTGTCAAAAACGCTCCATCTAAGAGAGTAGCTCCTTCTAGTGGAGGGAGCCCTATCACTTAGAATAGTCTCCACTACTGCGGGCGGAAGCCCAACACCTCTCAGCTGGTCCCCGTCAGGGGCCAGGCATGGAGATTCCAAAGCCCTAGACGGGGGTGAAGTATCGCCCCGTGTGCTTGAGACAGGAGATCCCTCCTGACTGTGAAAATACTAGGTCCGAAAAAAAACTGATTCTGGTTGGTCAACGGCGAGCTATCATTAAGAGGCGAGACCCCTGTTGACGGACCCTCGCTAGGACTCCCGGGAGCAGAGCTATCGGAGGAATCGCATCCATACCCAGGGGAGCTGGATGACTCAGAGAGAAGTAAGGGGGACATTGTGCTGTCTCCTGTGTAGCAAAGAGGTCCACCTCTGCTTCGTAAAATCTTTCCCAGATTTGTCTGACTATCTTGGGGTGGAGTTTCTATTCCCCGTTCTTCACAGCTTGTCTGGACAGCAAGTCTGCTCCCATATTCATATGCCCCGGGATGTGATCCGGCATGATCTGCTGGGCCAATTTGTTGAGGTGGAGCGACCGCAGCACACCCTGGGAATTTATGTACGAGACTACTGACGTCTTGTTCCCCCGCACTAGGACATGGTAGCCTCTTAACTGCCGGAGGAAGTATTTCAAGGCCAGAAATACAGCCAACATTCCGAGGCAATTGATGTGCCAATCGAGAAGAAGACCTCTCCAGATACCTTGGGCTGGACAGCCGTTTAAGGCCGCTACCCAACCCGTGAGGGATGCGTCTGTTGTTAGCATCTTGCGTCGACAACACGGACCGAGAGTGGGACCTAAAGTAAAAAACCGAGGTCTGTACCACATAGCCCCTGGCGTGTCACCTTTGTATGCCTCTGGGGTTGGCCTTTGGATGAAACCCCCTGGCTCTGAGCCACAACTGAAACAGGCTCATATGGAGGAGGCCCAGAGTTATTACTGTAGAAGCCATGAGACCTAGAACTCTTTAAAAATGATGATTTGTCACTTTCTGGCCTAACCTGATGCTCCTCAGGGTGCTCTGGATGGATTCGACAAGTGCAGATGACAGTTGTGCCTGCATTGCAATCGAGTCACATATAATCCCCAAATACGTTGTATTCTGCTTATGGGAAAGAAGGCCCTTTTTGACGTTGAGTCTTAACCCGAGAGTCTCAAGATGAACTAGGACGACATCCTGATCTCGAAGCCCTAGCTCCCGAGCTAAAATCAGCCAGTCATCTATGTAATTCAAAATGTGGATGGCCTGGAATCGCAGAGGAACCAGAGCTGCATCCATGCACTTTGTGACAAGGCTAGGCCGAATGGAAGAACCCGCAACTGGTAAGCTTCGCCCCCGAAAGCGAACCTCAGGAATTTCCTGTGTTTTGGCAAGATCTCTATGTGGGAGTATGCGTCTTTGAGATCGTTCGTCACAAACCAGTCATGACACTGAGTTTGAGACAAAATAATTTTGAACTTGTGTAACTTGTGTATCTTTAGGTAGCGGCTCAATCCGCGAAGATCTAGAATTGGACGCAACCCCCAATCCATCTTGTAAACTAGAAAATACCAGCTGTAGTAGCCTGACATTCTGTCTGATAGGGGAACATGTTCTATGGCCCCTTTGTACAGCAGAGCTTGTAATTCTAGAGGTATTAATGTTGACACCTCGTCTTGTTGGGGGGATGCCAGACATTCGGCATCCTGAATCGTGGCAGTAGATGACGAACATTTAGCATTTTTTAGACCGCTAATCTCCGAAACGCCTGTAGCGGCTGAGAATGTCGGGTGGAGATCCTGAGACAGCCCTCTGAGGGTGCCGAAGAGAAGCCTCTAATTTCTCTTGGAATATTAAGCATACCTCCCTGGGCGTGATCGGGAGGTTCATTCACAGGTGTCTCTCAGTGGTCACTAAGCAGCCATAGAAAGGCCGATGGCACGGCCGTCTGCTTGGTTGCACGGAGGAACAAATCTGTGGCCCAGCATAGTTCTGCGAACGCAGTTTCGTCAATCATCCCGTCAGTGCTCACGTCGTGCAGCAAATCAGCCATTATTATGTTACGTCTCCCTATTTAAAGTATGTCTAGGAGAAATAGGGTCTGTAACATATGTATTAAAGTAGAATAAATTGAAATGAAATAAATGAAACACCCGATCGATTTACAAAGTAATTGTGATCATAGAAAATAATATTTACAGAACGTATACTCAACTAGTAAACGAATACACGGAACAAAAAAGCGAGGGACTAAAGCAAAGAAATCAACAAAACAACATCTACTAACTTATAAAGTACTTAACTATCTTAGAAATAAAGACAGAAATAAACAACTAACACGACTAAGCTACGCTAACTAACAAACATAAATACATGATGTAGCACCCGCTCCTTACCTGGTGTGTATTTACAAACTTAGATTCTACGTGTTGTGTTATGTAGGTCACGTGACATGCTACTGTCCCATCACTCTTGAGTCCGAGATTGTAAATGATCAGTAGAGTCACGGCGCAAACAATCCAACAGTCAAACTTAAAATTGTAGTCAAAAGAATTCCCCAAAACAAAGTGTAATCAACAAAAAACGAAAGAAAATCTGCTTCCCCCATTCTCTGGTCACTTCCGGGTCTTTATACAGGGAAGGTGAGCTCCGATTGGTTCTTTGGCGATGATTGATTTCAGGATCAACCAATCGCGGACCTAAGCACTTATGACAGCTGAGAATGATAGAGAGAAAGAAAAAGGAAACAACCAAAATACATAGCGGACGTAACAATGTGCCTGCAGAACCGCCATGGTGTGCAGTGCAGCACCAGCCAGGTGTACTTGGACCGGCTGCCTTAAAAGCCTTCCCCACCAG
Source organism: Barbatula barbatula (assembly GCF_947034865.1). NCBI lineage: Eukaryota > Metazoa > Chordata > Actinopteri > Cypriniformes > Nemacheilidae > Barbatula > Barbatula barbatula. The sequence continues at coordinate 3,387,111 of NC_136776.1, forward strand.
TGCAGATGTAATCCTGCAAGGCTTGGTGGGGAGAGTGGGCTTTTTCATAGACGATGATGTCCCAGGGGAGAGATAGCTAGCCAGTGTCTTTTCCACACTGGGCACCATCGTGTACCCCCGTGGTCTCGCTCCAACAACAGGTGAATAAATTGAGGTAATGGCACGAAAACACGAATGGAAAGAGGCTTTTGCCATGACCGAGATATCTCTTCGTGGAGATCCTCCAAAAAGGGGTGGGTCCGATTTTTGAGCTAGTCCACTTGGCCACCTGACAACTACCTGTTGTCTAGTTTTAAGTGCTTGTGGGTCTCTTTTTCCTGCGGCCAGTCGAGCTTAAGACCATTGACTGCATTCGTCACCACCCCGTGAAGCTCATCTAACGCTTTTGCGTCGCGAAAGGAACGCCCCGAGGGCTGATATTATCTTCCATGCCCACAGAAACAAGGGATGCGTTGTCCTCTCCCCCCCGATCCGAAGAAGTACCGGGGCACGGCTTCCGTCTCCCGTGCCTCAGCTAAATCGAACCGTGAGCCCAAAAGCGGGGGACAGGCAGCTCGGTCACTCTTAAAAAAGGAACGCCGAGCACGGAGAACTCAATTGTCAAACACCTCACAGAGTTCACACTCTCCCTCCAGCCACAGGGAAGCATGATCAACCCCCAAACACTCAAAACAGAATTCATGTCTGTCCAGCTCATCAAGAAACCTCTGACATGGAGGCACACATTTACGCTCTGGACTAGACGGACCTATATGAAACGAGCCCTACTTTGCGTTACACTATGTATAAACGCTTTCGCTATATAAAACACACATGCACACAAAGCGGTCCTTTAAGACAAAAGAACCTGAAGACGCGTTCGTATTTTTAACCTGCAGGTGCTGATGTAATTAGCGTTACCTACCGAGGTTATTTAAAGCCAAAATAATTTGCTTCACACGTGCTTCACAACTGGTCGAACAAAGACGTTCTCGCATAGCGTTTGAAACGCAGAATCGAGAGTAGCTTTTGATAGGCAATATGTATTTACAGTGTAAAACATTGAGACAATTTTAACACATTGACCTGAGAGAACAGTTTAATGTTGGTATTTTATTTCAACACATTTAAAATGTGATTCAGTTGAGGAGCAACATGTATTTGATTAATTACCATTTTAATTAATTGGGGACGCACCTGCACGTGACCCAAGTGGAAGCCCAGATACCGGACCTCTGTTGTGTCCTGGGTTCAGTACAACATTTGGTCATTTTCTGCCTTTGATTTGTTACGCTAACATCTCTTATAACATTTGCTATTAAGCTATACTTGATGGATGCATTGCACAAGACCAAAAAACCCGACATTCCTTGCTAAATTGTGTCTATGAGGAGGAGAGGAAAGCAGAGAGATGAATACAAAGAGAACCGAAGACAAAAGATGTGTATTAAAGTGAAAATCCTGTCTTCTCTATTCTTATCTCCTAAACTCTAATCAGCCCAGCATGTTGATGCCAAAAGGCCATCATTTGTTTTCAAGCCCTCTAATTTCCCACCCACGCTTGACTTTCCCCTCTCCTCTCCTCTGTCTCCGCCCTATTAACTCTCTTTCCGTACAGAACGTTGTGGAAGCCGCTTTGGTCCTCCACACTCCAAACTCTTTTTCATCCTTTACTTCTTTTTCTTCTGGAAGCGCCTGAACTGATTTTGTATAGCCAGCGCTGCTTTCTCTGTCTCCGGGGCCTCCAGATCGATGTCGATCTCTTCTTCAGGTGCTTGCGTGGGGGGCTTTCCCACTTTATCCGTCTTCTCCTGAGGGGCTTAAAGACACCAAAAACATATTTCTATTAAATTCTTATATATTTCACTTTATTTTAAGAGCTTTGGGATTCAGTTACCATGAGTTGTTGAAATGTAAGGTAGGTCAGCTGAACATTCTTTGAGTTATAAGCCTTTAGTTTTGATTTTAGTTTTCTTAAAGCAGCCATAACTCAGACAGTTTCTGTATATCTCATGTTAATCTTGAGTACTTACAGATAGTATTGCACCCTTCAAATATCACTAGAGTGTTTAGTACACATGTACAATTATTTCCGAAAACATGCGACGTGTGTGCGGGAAGGGGGGGGACTAAAGCAACACATTGCCAAGAAAAGTTTAACTTGCCGCTTGTGGTTCGTCCGGCATCTTTTAGCGCTGTGACCGCCGCTCCATCTATCAGTTTCAAACGATCTACAAATCCAGCGTCATATCCACCGTTTATATAACATTCATCACCCAACTTCAGCAAACAAACAACATAGCTGAACTTCACGAACATAGTTCTCTCTCTCTCTCTCTCTCTCTCTCTCTCTCTCTGTCTCTCTGTCTCTCTGTCTCTCTGTCTCTCTGTCTCTCTGTCTCTCTGTCTCTCTGTCTCTCTCTCTCTCTCTCTCTCTCTCTCTCTCTCTCTCTCTCTCTCTCTCTCTCTCTCTTCTGTGTCTCTCTGTTTCTCTCTCTCTCTGTGTCTCTCTGTTTCTCTCTCTCTCATCTCTCTCTCTCTCTGTCTCTCTGTCTCTCTGTCTCTCTGTCTCTCTGTCTCTCTCTCTCTCTCTCTCTCTCTCTCTCTCTCTCTCTCTCTCTCTCTCTCTCTCTCTTGTCTCTCCTCTCTCTCTCTCTCTCTCTCTCTCTCTCTCTGTCTCTCTGTCTCTCTGTCTCTCTCTCTCTCTCTCTCTCTCTCTCTCTCTCTCTCTCTCTCTCTCTCTCTCTCTCTCTCTCTCTCTCTCTCTCTCTCTCTCTGTCTCTCTCTCTCTCTCTGTGTCTCTCTCTCTCTCTCTCTCTCTCTCTCTCTCTCTCTGTCTCTGTCTCTCTCTCTCTCTCTCTCTCTCTCTCTCTCTCTCTCTTGCGCATGCGTGGGCGTCTGTTGAGCGAGTGTGGAGAGCGTGTGGTGAGCCTGAAAGTTTTTTGTTCTCTCTTTCTTTTCTGTTGTGTGTTGTTTCTGTTTAATGTTTAATAGATATTGAAATTAAAAAATATAGTTTAGCCGCTTTCGAGCGTCAGTGTATCTGGCAGCATGGCTGCTCAGGGCACTGATGACTTCGGTGCGTTGACGCGGAGACATGGGGTTAAGGTTGATACCATAGCAAGTGTAGAAGATTGCATATTAGCTATTGGAGAAGTTATCGGACATAAGAATGTTATAGCGGCATCAAGAATGAGTAATGCAGTGGTTTGTTTCTTAAACACTGTAGAGAATGCAGGTGTTGTAGTGGAGGGAGGAATAGTGATTCATGGCATGTTTACACCGGTGTTTCCTTTATCAACACCAGCGAGGAAAGTTATGTTGTCAAATGTTCCCCCTTTCATAAGAGATGAGGTACTAGTTAAGGAACTTTCACGATTTGGAAAGGTAGTCGCTCCGGTTAAGAAGATCGTTTTCGGGAGCAAGTCTGAGTTAATCAAACATGTGGTGTCCTTTAGGAGGTTTACCTATATGATTTTGAATGACAGTAAAGCAGATTTGAATTTAAGTGTGAAGCTCAGAATACAAGATTTTGACTACACTGTCTATGTATCTACTGACATAATGAAATGCTTCGGTTGCGGTAAAATTGGGCATCTAATTCGCGCATGTCCTGCGAATGAAAATATCAGCGTGAAACAGGTTTTGGTGGAAAAAAACGCGAAGCAAGATTTAAATCAAACAGCTTGTGCCACTGAGTCTGTGCCCTCTACTAGTAAAGATGATGCTGGGCGTCAAACAAATGGAGTATTATGTGAACAGATAGCTGAGATAGTTTCTAACATGGCAAAGAACACAAATGAAGATGGCAACCTTAGTATTGACCGAATTAAGCCAGTTAAGACTTTGAATTCCACTGGCACAAATGAATTGATGAGTGACAGCCAAGTTAGCTCAATGAGCTGCTTGTCTGATGCAGAGGCTTTAGCAGACAATGTTAATTTGTGTAGAATGGATGTAAGTCAAACTGTTTTCAAAGCTCCTCTAAAGAGGAAAAAAAGAGCAAAAGAAGAAGTGTTGAAACAAGCAAGAAAGGAGTTTGATAGAATGGATGATTTTGAAAGTGAAAGTGATGAAACTGTTTCAGAATGTTCTCAGAATGAATGGAAATGTAATGATTATGGCACAGATGACATTAAGAAGTTTCTGAAATTGACAAAAAATCAAAGGGGAGTTCAAGTGGTAGAATATTTTCCAGATCTGAAACTTTTTGTGGATAAAACAAAGATCCTAATGAGTGAAGGAGTTTTTCTGGATAAAGAAGTGTATCGTATTAAGAAACTTGTGACGAAAGTCCAGAGTCAGTTGTGTAATAATGATGGCAAATCTACATAGCCTTTGTTTCTTTAGTAGTTGTGTGCGTCTTATTGGTGTCTTCTTATTCTTCGCTTTACATATGGGAGATATCCGTGTTGCAACTTTAAATGTAAACGGAGCCAGGAATAGTGTAAAGAGAATGGAAATATATGATCTAATGAGACAAAAACAACTGGATGTGCTCTTTTTACAAGAAACACATAGCGATGATAGAAACACTGCAGAATGGATAAAAGAATGGAGTGGTCCAACTTTTTTGAGTCATAAAACTTCACGTAGTGGAGGTGTAGCCATTCTGTTTGCTAGTAGGTTTACACCCTGCTCGTTTAAACTTGAAGAAATTGTTAAAGGAAGACTTTTAAAAATTCAGGCCACTTTTGAGACCCATGTTTTTGTCTTTATTTGTCTGTATGCTCCAAACCTGCCATTAGAAAGAATGGATTTTTTTGATATGTTGAGTTCAACTCTACAAGAATGTAATAGCGAAGAATATTTATTTCTCGGAGGAGATTTTAATTGTGTGGAGGAAAATATTGATCGTAACCATGTTGAACCACATATGCGTTCTCGTAAACTGCTTACTCGGATAATTAAAACAAATGATTTATGTGATTTATGGAGATGTTTAAATGGACATGGGAGGCAATATACGTGGGCTCATGCCCATGATGGGTTATTGTCTATGGCAAGGTTAGATAGATTTTATAGTTTTAAACACCACTGTAGTATTTTCAAGAATTGTGTAATAAACCCTGTTGGTTTCTCGGACCATAGTTTAGTTATATGTAATGTCTTCTTGAACTCTATAAAACCACGAAGTGCTTATTGGCATTTCAATACTGGTTTACTAAGTGATAGTGTCTTCAAGGATACTTTCCAATTTTTTTGGGAGAGGTTTAAAAATGAAAAAGGTGATTTTAGCTCGTTGCAAAAATGGTGGGAGTGTGGCAAAATCCAAATAAAAATGTTGTGTCAACAGTACACTCAAAATATTACAAAGGAGACTACTAAAACTATAAAAGCTCTGGAAAATGATATTTTAAAACTTCAAAATATGGCACAATCAAGGGGAGATCAAGCTCTTATTGATTCTATGTTTTATAAGAAAACTGTGTTGTCTGATCTACAAGAAATGAAGGCACAGGGTGCACTAGTAAGATCTCGTTTTAAAAATGTACAGCAGATGGACGTACCTTCTAAATATTTTTTTGGTTTAGAGAAAAAGAATGGTCAGAAAAGATTTATCCATTCCTTGATCTCTGAAACAGGACAGTTGCTGACTACCCCCCAAAAAATAAGAGAGAGAGCAGTTGGTTTTTATAAGAATCTTTATAAGTCTGAATATATGGAAAATGAAGATAAAGAATCTCTCTTTTTTGAGGAATCACAAAAGGTTTCCAAAGAAGCAAATGTCAGGCTCAAAAAGGCTATTAGCCTGGACGAATTATTTAAGGCTCTTCAGAGAATGGAAAATGGCAAAGTGCCAGGGATCGATGGAATCCCAGTTGAATTTTATAAGTCCTTCTGGTCTATTATTGGAGAAGATCTATTGGCTGTTTTGAGTTGCAGCTTAGCTGAAGGTCTTCTACCATTGAGTTGTAGAAGAGCGATCCTTACTCTTCTGCCTAAAAAGGGCAATTTGAGCGACATAAAAAACTGGAGACCACTGTCTTTGTTGTGTTCAGACTATAAACTGCTTTCTAAGGTATTGGCTACCCGGTTGGGGAAGGTGGTGGCTGAGATCATCCATCCTGACCAGTCGTACTGTGTGCCTGGTAGGTCAATTTTTGACAACATTCATTTGGTTAGAGATTTGTTTGATGTTTCCCAAATTTTTGGAGTTGATATGGGCTTGATTTCCCTAGATCAAGAAAAAGCCTTTGATCGTGTGGAGCACAATTATTTGTGGAAAACTCTACAGGCTTTTGGGTTTAGTTCTGAATTTGTTTCATATATCAAAGTCTTATATTGTGATATCGAGAGTGTACTGAAGTTTAATGGTGGCTTATGTGCTCCATTTAAAGTGGGGCGTGGTATAAGACAAGGTTGTTCTTTGTCTGGGATATTGTACACAATTGCGATAGAGCCACTTCTGAATACTTTAAGGAGAAGTTTGGAAGGACTGTCTTTACAAAGTGGTAACACTTTTCCTTGCTTATCTGCCTACGCTGATGACATTATTGTGCTAGTCAGTAAACAAAACGATGTAGATGTATTATTAAAAGTCTTAAATGATTTTTGTTTAATTTCTTCATCAAGAGTTAATTGGAAAAAAAGTGAAGCAGTTTTACTAGGTGAATGGAAAAATAATAAGATAACGCTTCCAGATGGATTGTTGTGGTCAAAAGAAGGTTTAAAATATTTGGGGGTTTACTTAGGAAACGAAACGACTGTTCAGAAAAATTGGGAAGGTACAATTGGAAAAATTAAAAGTCGACTACAAAAATGGAAGTGGATTGTACCATCTTTGTCATATAGAGGGCGCACCTTAATTATTAATAATTTGGTAGCCTCCTCATTATGGCACCGGGTGGTTTGCGTTGACCCACCATCCTATCTTCTTGCAAAGATTCAGTCTATTTTATTGTCTTTTTTTTGGGATAATTTGCATTGGTTGCCACATAGTGTTTTATACTTGCCAAAGGAGGAAGGAGGTCAAGGACTCATTAATTTACAGAGTAGAGCTGCAGCCTTTCGAATACAGTACATTCAACGCTTCCTTACCAGCTCAGAAAACTTGGCTTGGAAATCTGTGGCATGTGCTATCCTCAATTCTATTGATGAACTTTGTTTGGATAAACACTTGTTTTTATCAGATCCTAAGAAAATCAACTTCGCCGGACTTCCAGTTTTTTACAGAAACCTTTTTAAAGTGTGGGATCTTTTCAGAATTAAAAGAACTGAGACTACGGACTCTCTGTTTTGGCTTTTGGAAGAACCTCTGGTTTATGGTGCTCGTATGGACATTTTAGATGCATGTGGGACAAATAATGATGCTTTTATTAAATCTAAGATTCCAACATTGAGATCTTTAATAGATCTAACTGGTCCGTGTTTTGAAAATGTAGACAATCTTGCTATTTCCTTGGGATCTAAATCAGTCCGAATTGTGTCTAAAGTTCTACAGAAATTGAAGGCTGGATTTACTATAGATGAAACAAGCATGCTAAATGACTTTTTTACTGGAAAACATCTACCTGACGACAAAGACCAATTCCCAATTTTATTGTTGTCTCCAAAAGTAGAAGGGTTTTCTGGAATGTTTTTAAAAACTGAAAATGTTACAGACATGAATTTGTATGAGGTTGAAGGAAAAATGTTGTATAAAGCATGTGTAAAAGCATTTAACAGAAAAGGGTTGCATGAAAGAGTTGATACACCTTGGCGTTCTTTTTTTGGTTGTCAAGAGTTTGAAAAACCAGAGTGGAGAGCACTATATAAGCCACCATTAGCAAAAAGGGATGGAGATTTGCAATGGAGAATTATACATGGCATTGTTGCTGTTAATTCTTTTGTTTCAGTTTTAAATCCAAATGTTAGCCATCTTTGTCCTTTTTGCTTTCAACGAGAAACTATCTTCCATGTTTTTATGCAGTGTGCAAGACTACAGCCCCTATTTAACTTGTTAAAGAATATTGTTAGTTGTTTTAATGAGCTATTTAATGAAACAGTTTTTATTTTTGGATGGAAATACACGAGAAGCTGTCGTTTTAAATGCCAATTGTTGAACTTTATTTTAGGCAAAGCAAAAATGGCCATTTATATAACTAGAAAAAGGAAAATCGAACAAAATTGTGATCTTAGTGTTGTAATGGTGTTTATTGCCATGGTCAAGTCAAGAGTGTTAATTGATTTTCATTTTCATAAAGTTACAAATTGTTTATTGGAGTTTGAAAATATCTGGTGTCATGGAGGAGTGATATGCTGTGTTATTGAGAATGAGATAGTCTTTGCACAACAGTTTCTGTGAATTCTGTGAGTTTTAATTACTTGTTTCTTTCTCTGTAATGGCTTTATTGATTGAATTGTGTTGTAATAAATGTGTTTTGAAAAATCTAAATCTCTCTCTCTCTGTCTCTCTCTCTGTCTCTCTCTCTCTCTCTCTCTCTGTCTCTCTCTCTGTCTCTCTCTGTCTCTCTCTCTGTCTCTCTCTCTCTCTCTCTGTCTCTCTCTCTCTGTCTCTCTCTCTCTGTCTCTCTCTCTCTCTCTCAGACTGTAGTAGATTGTTGCCACTTTTTGGAATTCTTGGAGGGTGGTGTCAGACATTAGGGGAAGTTTTTTACACTCGAGCTGTATATTTATGGCCCGCAATATAAACGTAGCAAGAGGGAGATGTATCATCTACTCAATTTCATTTTCGGACAAGCGAAGTTAGATGTTTGGCTCTCTCGTAAAAGCAAAATAGGTGGTATGGGTCAAACTGATGTTGTACTGATTTATGAGGGGTTGATGAAGTCAAGGCTAGGAATAGAATTTGAATATTATCGACTGAACATGAATATTGAAGAATTCAAGTTCAAGTGGGCTATAAATAGCTGCATTTGCGATGTCGACCACAATGGCAATTTACAAATCTACGTATAACTATATTTGATGAAAATGGTTGTAAAAAGATTGATGGGAGTTTGCTATTTACTTGTTTTTTGTTGCCGATATATTTTGTGATTGAAGATTGTTTTTAAATTGTTTGTAATAAAAGCTGTTAAAGGTCAGGTCTCTCTCTCTCTCTCTCTGTCTCATTGCATGGGCTAGGAGAGCTCTCTCTCTCTCTCTCTCCTCTCTCTCTCTCTCTCTCTCTCTCTCATTGCATGGGCTAGGAGAGATCTATCTTTCTCTCTCTCTCTCTCTCTCTCTCTCTCTCTCTCGCTCTCTCTCTCTCTCATTGCATGGGCTATGAGAGCTCTCTCTCTCTCCCTCTCTCTCTCTCTCTCTCATTTCCGGTGCACGCTGGAAGCGTTTGGGGTTTTTCGGAGAGGTGCTAAACTTTTCTACTGGCTTTTTTATTACTTTCTATTAAATCTATTAGTAAAAGTTTAGTTTGAGAAATCGCGTTGTGAAATAAGGTTCACGTGACGAGTACAGAGATGGCGTTGCCGTCGCTGTCGCTTCGTCACGGAATTAGATGCATCACTCAAGTTGGTATAACAGTTGAGGATGTGTTGCTGGATGTAGCTGAGCGAGTGGGACATGAAAACATTATTTCCGCGTCTCGGATGAATAAGGCCGTGGTGGTTTTCTTGAAAGAGGAGCTACTGGTTAATCGGTTGGTAGAGAGCGGCTTAGTGGTAAGTGGAGCTTTTGTTATTGTTCAACCGTTAAGATCTCCTACTGTGAAGGTAGTAATTTCAAATGTACCGCCATTTATTCCTGATGAGGATATACAGCGTGAGCTTTTGAGGTTTGGAAAATTTGCGAGTGGAATTAAGATGGTACCGCTTGGTTGTAAACATGAGTCTCTGAAGCATGTGTTGTCTTTTAGACGGCAGATGTTTATGTTTTTGAATGCCCCGACATTAAATGTGTCTTTTCGTTGCGTGTACGAAGGAAAGTCGTACAAGTTGTATGCGAACACTGGGGAAATGCGCTGTTTTGTATGCGGTGCTTTAGGACATGTAAGATTATCATGTCCGCAAAGAGAGGAAGTGATGAAGGAAACAGGTCAAAATAAAGATACGAAAGGTAGTGCTGAGCAAACTGCGGGAGAAGGAGTGGAAAATGAAAATCAAAATGTTCATAATAACAAGGATTTAGTTGGTGTTGGTGCTGAGAGGGAGACTGATACTACTGAAGTGGCTACTGAAGTGGTAGAGAATGTTAATGGTGGTGAGATACAGGCAGGGCCGGATTGGGACTCATTTTCAGCCCTGGAGTTTCATGCCTTAGACCGGCCCACTTTAGTTTACGACTGACTATATTAAAATAATGATAATTAAAACCTAAGTCTGCAATAGCGCACTGTTCTCTACAGCCTTGAATTCATTGTCATTCAGTGAAAATACAGTAGCCTAAGTTTTGCTTCACAGTGAAGATTTATTAGAACAGGACAGTATCAGAATCTATTTTCTTTAAGAATTAGTGTTCATAAATATCCAAACATTGAAATAAGGAAAAAATTATAAATTACAAAAGATTAAAATAAAATGTATTGCACTGTCTAATGACACTATAATTTATTTTAAATAAACATCTGCTTTACAACTTCAAATATTTTTTTACAAATATGAGAACATTAGTTAAATAATAAAACTATTGGACTGTTATCTGACTTTTCTTTCACAATGATTTCTAATGATTGTTTCATCTCTTTTTCCTCTGCATAAGTGTAGCTTCAAGGAAACATGGACAACCCTAAAACATTAATTAACACGGGCTTCGAACCGACGTCGGTCTGAATGGGGGACGGGCGCTCTAACAATGAGCTAGCTTGCACCTATTGAGACATGCTTTTGCACGGCAACTAGCATCTTGTAGTGCTCCTATTCCTAAATACCTTAACGTTAGCTTACCGGCCGTCTCCTCGTCTTCATTTGTTTTGAGAAAAAATGTGGTCTTCTTAGAACATTTGGCCGCGTCCGTTTCCAGAGCTTTCTTGCTTTTTATTCTGGACTTTTCAGCGCCGCCTTTGCGCTTTCTGTCATCCATTTTTATTTCTGACGGTTTTTTATTTTGAGCAACTTGCAGTGGCGCTGTCGGGGGCGGGGCCAGGGAGTCAAAAGATAATCATGTCATCATTAACCTGCAGGCTGCGCTCTGAGTTGGGCTGCGAAAAAATATGAAATAAAAAAGAGTGGGGCTGCGATAAAATAATAAATAAAAAGATTAGGGCTGCTGTGAGTGAAGGCAGCCTAGGGAAAGCCACATTTCAACCGTGCCATGACAATACCGGCCCTCGCGGCCAAAAAAACTGACCGGCCCACCGGGAATTCTCCCGGTGCTCCCGATTAGCCAATCCGGGGCTGGATACAGGTGACTGAAGAGATGGTGATGACGGAAGCTGAGAAGAATATAGAGCAAGTGGAGAAGGTAGAGGGTGTTGAGGAAGTGATGCCAGTTGATAGAGATCAATTAAAGACAGTGAGTTCAGAGGGAAATAATACAGAACAGATGGTTGAAAATGAAGGAGAGGAAGATAGTGATGATGATTTGTCAGATATATCGGATGTGTCAAATTTATCTCAGATGGGATGTGATGAGTGTTATGCTTTGGAGGAAATAGATGCTTTTCTGGATGAGACTTTCGGGAAAACAGCAGAAGTGAAGGATTACTTTACTGACACTAAGAAATTTGAAAGTTCTGCACTTTTCTGGATGAAACGAGTTGGAGAGGACAAATTAAGTAGGAGGAAGAGGTTTCGATTGAAAAAGTTTTGTCACGAAAATAAGAGGGGGGGGGAACCCTGAAAAAAAAAACGGAAATATAAATGATGGTTAATTCACTAAGGGTGTTTCTATTTTTTCTTTTCTCTCTGTCTCTTTTCTCCCTCCATTGGAACCTTATTATGGAGTATGTAAGAGTAGGATCCTTAAACATCAATGGGGGTAGAGATGGGGTCAAAAGAGCACTGATTTCTGAATTTGTTAAATTACATGACATTAAAGTAACCTTTTTACAAGAAACACATTCTGATAATAATAATGAATTGGAGTTGTATAGATGGTGGGAAGGAGAGTGTAAATTAAGTCATGGAACAAATTTAAGTGAGGGTGTTGCAATTCTTTTTTCAAAACATTTGGATTTAAAAATTATGACAACAATAGAAGTAGAAAAAGGTAGAGTGTTATTAGTTATAGCAGAAATAAAAAGTGTTAAGTTTCTGTTTGTTAATGTGTATGCTCCAAATATAGGATGGCAGCGAGAAATAACATATAAAAAATTAAGTGAGGCAATAGAACAATATGATGATGGCAATACATGTGTTGTAATAGGAGGTGATTGGAATTGCACAACACAGTTTTTATTGGATAGGAATGGGGATGAGCCTCACTCAAAATCTAGTAAATTACTACTTAATATCATAAATAAATTAAAATTGGTAGATGTGTGGAGAAGTAGAAATAAGTTGGTGAAGCAATATACATGGATAAAGGTTGTAGATTCGGTTGTGACAGGAGCGAGACTGGATAGGTTATATATAAGTAAGTCAAAAATAAATAGAGTAACTAATACTAATATATTTCCAAATGGTTTTTCAGACCATCATATGGTAACGTTAGATTATAATGTTGCGAAAAGTTCAAGACCTACATTTTATTGGCATTTTAATGTAAAACTACTACAGGATGCAGATTTTTTTGAGAAATTTCGTAGTTTTTGGGAAATTTGGAGACAGAGAAAAGATTCTTTTGAAAATCTGACTCAATGGTGGGAGGTGGGTAAAGCACAGATTAAAGTTTTTTGTCAACAATTTTCTTATAATGCTACTGCTACAATGAAGAGAAATGTGAAAATGTTGGAGTTTGAGATTAATGAAATGGGAAAAAAAATGATTGGTACGGTTAATGATGGTGCAGGGAATATTTTAACAAAGAAAAAAATTGAGTTGAAGTCATTGTTGGAACAAAGAGTTAAAGGTGCACTAGTTCGAGCGAGAATATCCTCAATTAAAGAAATGGATGCTCCAACTGCATATTTTTTTGGACTCGAACGGAAGGAAGCACAAAAGAAATGTATGCTTCATCTTAAAAGAAGAAATGGAACTATTACCTCAGATCCAACAGAAATGAGAACAATGGGCATTGAGTTTTATAGAGAGCTGTTTGGTAACATGGACTGTGATGTTGGATCTATGGACCAGTTTATGCAAGATCTTCTTAAATTAAGTTCTGAGGATAAAAATTCATTGGATGTTATGATTTCTTTTGATGAACTTTCGAAGGCGGTCAAACAGCTCTCTACAGGAAAGTCACCAGGAATTGATGGATTACCGGCTGAGTTTTATATAGCCTTTTGGGGTGTCTTAGGAGAAGATTTGTATAATGTATTTTGTGAATGTTTTAAAAGAGGTTGTCTACCAACCAGCTGTCAAAGAGCTGTGTTATCACTCTTGCCAAAAAATGGAGACCTAGGCTTGCTGAAGAATTGGCGACCAGTGTCCTTAATGTGTTTAGACTATCAAATATTGTCTAAATGTTTAGCAAACAGACTAAAAAATATTTTGCATGTTGTGGTGGAAAGTGAACAAACTTACTGTATTCCTGGGCGGACAATAATGGACAATTTGTTTCTTATGAGAGATGTGATTGATTTATCTATTAGAAACAATCATGATGTGGGTTTTTTATCTATTGACCAAGAGAAAGCTTTTGACCGGGTAGGTCATGAATACCTTTTTACTGTGTTAAAAACTTTTGGATTTGGGGAGAATATAATTTCTTGGATAAAAATACTTTATGAAGATACTTCACTTATGCTTAAGATAGGGGGTGGCCTGAGTTGTCCAATCCCTGTTAAGAGAGGAATCAGGCAGGGTTGTCCCCTATCAGGACAAATTTATAGTTTAGCCATAGAACCCTTACTGTGCAAGCTAAGAAACGAGTTAAAAGGTCTAAGGATACCAGGAGATAATTCAGGGCCAAGGTACTCTGTGTCTGCTTATGCGGATGATGTAAATATTTTTATTTCTGGTCAAAATGATATTCAGACACTTTGTAAAAATTTAAATCTTTATGAAAAGTCTTCTTCAGCCAAGGTAAACTGGGCAAAGTGTGAAGGATTTGTTGTGGGGTCTTGGGTGGATACGGGGCCACCTCAACTTCCTGAAGGGCTGAAATGGGGAAAGGAAGGTTTAAAAGTTTTGGGGGTGTATTTGGGTACTGATAAGTATAAAGAAAAGAATTGGGAGGGTCTGCTTGGAAAGGTTGTTGCTAAGTTGTCTAAGTGGAAATGGCTATTGCCCGAACTATCTTATAGAGGCAGAGTCCTAATTACAAACAACCTGACTGCCTCTATGTTATGGCACAAACTGAATGTGCTTGAGCCACCAGATGACAGTATTAAGGAGATTCAGAGGAAACTGGTGGACTTTTTTTGGTCTGGACAAAAATGGATTCCTCGACAGGCACTTTATCTACCAGTGATCGAAGGAGGGCAAGGCCTAATAGATGTACGAAGCCGCATAAATACTTTCCGATTGCAAGCAGCCCAGAGACTATTGTACGAGGAGAATGTTGGATGGACTAGTGTTGCTTGTGCTCTTCTGAGGAAAACATCTGGATTATTGTATGATAAACAGCTTTTTTTACTGAAATGTGATGAAGTGGATAACAGCTTGGAGAAAGACATTTATTATTCACAGAGACATTTTAAATCCTGAGGACTGGATAATGGGAGAACCGTTGTTCCATAACCCATTAATAAGAACAAGGATTCTGGCATCTAAATTTGTGGAAAGCTGTTTTGTGAAGGCTGGGATTGTCAGGTTGGGGGATCTGAGAAGTGGTGATGACTGGAAAACAGCTGAGTCTTTACAGTGTATTACGGGGTTGAGATCTCTTCGACTTGTGAGACAAATAATAAAGGAGGTGTGGGCAGCTCTACCTGGGGCCTGCAGAGAGGCACTGTCACAGGACTTAAAGGAGCACTTTTTATTTCCACCCATCGAAGTTTCTGCTGCTGTACAAGAGGAGATGGAGGAAACTGGACATTCGATTCTATCATTCGAGTACCCCGAGTTGGGGAGTTTTCAGGATGTAAAGAAGAAGGAAATATATATAACGTGTGTAAAAGTGACGCATCAGACTGTGCTGAGAGGAGTGAAGACTTGGAGGTGGTCAGAAGTGTTTGGGACAGATTTTAAGGCATGTTGGAGGTCTCTATATAAGTTGCCTGTTGAAAAGCGTACCGCAGATTTGCAGTGGAGACTGATGTTCGGGGCTATAGCTACGAACAGACACGTGGCGCACCTCAATCCAGCAGTGGGGACAGAGTGTTTATTTTGTGGCCTAGACGAAACGGTTAATCACTTATTTATTGATTGTTTTAGGTTGGAGGGAATGTTTAACTTTTTAACACAAGTCTTTATACAATTTGGAGAGATTTTTTCTCATCAGGTTTTTATAAGTGGTCCAATTTATTCTTTTCAATAAAGGAGGAAGAAATGTTTACTTAACTTTCTGGTGGGTTCAGCTAAACTGTCTATATGGAAAACTAGAAAAAATAAAATGTTAGGTATAGGTTCAACTGATGCTGAAATGGTACTAAAAGGGATGATAACTGCTAGAATCAAGATAGAGTATACATACTACAAATTGGTTAGTGACATTGTAATGTTTTCTGAATTTTGGTCAGTTGGGGGAGTACTTTGTCAAATAGGAGAAAATGATATGTTGTTTTTAAATGTGTAGAAATATGAATTTTAATATGTGGAGTGGAATGTTTTTTTGTAAGAAAATTGTATTGAGGTAAAAGGGCAAATGGTCCAATAAAGATATTGTTAAGCCTCTCTCTATCTCTCTCTCTCTCTCTCTCTCTCTCTCTCTAATTGCATGGGCTAGGAGAGATCTATCTCTCTCTCTCTCTCTCTCTCTCTCTCTCATTGCATGGGCTAGGAGAGCTCTCTCTCTCTCTCTCTCTCTCTCTCTCTCTCTCTCTCTCTCTCTCTCATTGCATGGGCTAGGAGAGATCTATCTTTCTCTCTCTATCTTTCTCTCTCTCTCTCTCTCTGTCGCGCGCATGTGCGGAGTGTCTGTGGGGAGCGTGTGAGCGGAGGAGTGTTTGGCGTTGAATGAGTGAGTCTTTCTAACTTTCTCTTTTATTTCGGCTTGGTTGTGTAAACCGTTTATTTTGGCAAGTAGACTATTGAGCAAGTAGAGACGCTGGCCGATATGGCGGCGTCTCAAGGTTTGGATAATTTAACGCGGAAGCATGGCATTAAAGTCATCACTGCGGAGCGTTGTTCTGTTGAGGATTGCACAATTGCTGTCGCTGAAATAGTTGGATACTCTAGTATTTTGTCTGCAGCTAGAATGAATAGTGCTGTAGTGATTTTTTTGGATAGTATAGAGAAAGTAAACGAGGTTGTAGTGAAAGGTATTGTCGTGAACAGTACGTTTACCCCGGTGATGCCTCTAGTCCAGCCGGCCAGACGGATTACAATTTCAAATGTACCGCCATTCATCAGGAATGAGATGATTGAAAAGGAATTAATGAGACATGGGAAAGTTGTGTCTAGAATTAGGATGATGGCTTTAGGGAGCAAGTTACCTCTGCTGAAACATGTGGTTTCATTTAGAAGGCAAACATACATGATTCTAAAAAATGAAAATGAAGAACTAAGCTTAGCTATGAAATTTAGGGTGGATGATTATGATTATGTGATTTATGCAACGTCAGAAAGAATGAGGTGCTTTGGCTGTGGGAAGGAGGGACATATAATTCGTGCTTGTCCTGAGAGAGGTGATCCAGTAGTGCCTGAAAATGAGAATAAGAGTGAGGAGGAACAGGAAAATGTGGGTAGAAATGAAGAAAAGAGACAGTCAGAAACTGGTGAAGGATCGAGTGAGGGAGATAGAAATAATAAAGGAGAAATTGACAAGGAAAACTTGGAAGAGGCTATAGAAGCAAACATGAAAGAGTCCAAGGCTACTGATCCTGGAGTGGTTGCAATAGGAGATGAGGAGGATATGGAAATGGTAGAAGATGAGAGTATGTTTAAAACACCTGCAATAAAACGAAAATTGAAGAAGAAAGGTGGTGGGAAGAGAGCCAGGAAGGAGAGGGGAGATGAAGTAACAGGAAAAACTGAGAATCAGAGGGAATCAGATATGAGTAATGAGTCTCAACCTGACCCAGAAAGTGGAAGTGATTCTTCAGGATCTATGAACTCAGCCTCACAAAAAAGATCTGCTAGAAGTGATTATACAATTGAGAAAATAAGAAAATTCTTACAAATAACTAAGGGAATGAAAGGAGTGAGAGTGGAAGATTATTTCCCGGATCGGGAATTGTTTGTTAATTCAGCTAGAATGTCAATGAAAGAGAAGGGTCCAAGTAGCTTAACTGATCAAGAGATTTACAGAGTGAAAAAAATTGTGCAAAAGACTAAAATTAACATACTGAATGATGGATTTGAAACTGATTGATTTCTGTATTTTTCTTGTGCTGTATTGCCCAATAGTGGTCTCTTTTTATACATTCATGGGCACGCTAAGACTAGGTACACTTAATGTAAATGGAGCACGAGAAGGTGGGAAGAGAACAAAGCTTTTTGAATTAATAAAACAAAAGAAATATGATGTGATGTTAGTTCAAGAAACCCATAGTGATGTAAAAAATGAGATTGATTGGAAAATGGGATGGGATGGAGAAGTTATTTTAAGTCATAAAAGTGCATTGAGTGGTGGTGTAGCTGTTCTTTTCCAAAAACACATGACACCTTTATCATGTGAGGTTGAACATATTGTTGAAGGACAACTATTGAAAGTAAGAGCAACATTTGAAAAATTTGTTTTAGTTTTTGTAAATGTTTATGCTCCTGTTTGTGGTCCTGAGAGGGTTTATTTTTTGAAAACATTGAATGATGCTCTCTCTAGTTTGGAACAAGAGGAGTATATGTTTATGGGAGGAGATTTTAACTGTACAGAAGACGATAAAGTAGATAGGAATCATAAAGAGCCTCAAAGGGCATCCAAGCATGAAATGTTGAAAATCATTGTTGAGCATGATCTCTATGATATCTGGAGAATATTGCATAAAGATGAAAGACAATATACATGGGCACAGGCAAGAGAGAATGTAATTAGTTTGGCTAGACTTGACAGATTTTATTGTTGTAAGCATCATTTTAATGTTATAAAGAAATGTGTTATTTTACCTGTAAGTTTTTCTGTGCACTGTTTAGTTTAATGTAATTAGTTTATATAGCAAATATAAAACCTAGAAGTGCTTGGCACTTTAATGTTTTATTGTTGCAAGATAAGTCTTTTATTGAGACATTAACGTACTTTTGGAAGCAGTTTGGGTTAAAGAAACATGAATATAGTTCCTTACGACAGTGGTGGGACTGTGGTAAAATGGAAATACAGCAACTGTGCCGGCAGTACACTCTCAATGTTTCTAGGGACATTACCCGGTCAATGAGAAACCTAGAGAATGAAATTGTGGAAATGCAAAATTCAACAGTATCCACAGGAAACAGAGGGCAGAATGAGGTTATTAAAGCGAAAAAGAGAAAGTTAGATGAACTGCTAGGTGTTAAAGCACAGGGCGCACTGGTACGCTCTCGATTTCAGAGCATTGAGCAGATGGATGGCCCAACTAAATTCTTCTTTGGTCTTGAAAAAAAGAATGGTCAAAGTCGTTATATTCACTCACTATACTCAATAAATGGAACAGATATAACAGAGCCTAATGAAATTAGAAAAAGGGCAGTGCTGTTTTACTCAGAATTGTATAGGAGTGAGAGGCCGGAAATGGACGAGTCAGTCAATGGGTTTCATACAGGGTTGCCAAAAGTGTCGATTGAAGCTAATACTGATCTTCAGAAGCCCATTTCCATAGGAGAATTGCAGATTGCACTGCGGAGTATGGAATGTGGCAGGGCACCTGGAATAGATGGTCTCCCCATAGACTTTTATAAGGCTTTTTGGGCAGTAATAGGGGATGATTTGCTTGCAGTTCTCAGTGAGAGTCTGTCTGATGGATTGCTACCACTGAGCTGCAGAAGGGCAGTCATAACTCTGCTGCCGAAGAAGGGAGATTTAAAGGATATGAAGAATTGGCGACCCGTGTCACTTCTGTGCACTGATTTAAAAATTTTAACTAAGGTTTTGGCAATAAGACTGAGGGAGGTAGTTGGTCGGGTCATTCATCAAGATCAGACGTACTGTGTGCCTAAGAGGTCTATCTTTGATAATATATTCTTGATCCGAGATAGTTTGGAAGTTTCTAGGTTTTTGGGTTTAAATACTGGTCTTATTTCTATAGATCAGGAAAAAGCGTTTGATCGGGTTGAACACGGGTATCTCTGGTGTACACTGGAGGAGTTTGGGTTCAGCTCAGGTTTTATTGCTATGATCAGAGTATTGTACCAGGACATTGAGAGTGTGCTGAAGATAAATGGAGGTTTGTGTGCACCTTTTAAAGTTAAAAGAGGAATCAGACAGGGATGTGCGTTATCTGGGATGTTGTATGCCTTGGCGATTGAACCTTTACTGGTAAAAATTAGAAATAATATTGTAGGCTGGTCAATACCACAATCAGGTGAAAAAGTTAAACTATCAGCTTATGCAGATGATATTATTGTCATGATCAAAGATCAAAATGATATACTGGTGCTAAAGAAAATTATTGATGAGTTTGGCATTATTTCTTCAGCCAAAGTAAACTGGTCTAAAAGTGAGGCATTGGTGTGTGGTAGATGGGATGGAGTTCCTCCTAAATTACCTGGAGGCCTGTCCTGGAGAAGTGATGGAATTAAGTATCTGGGAGTGTATCTTGGGAATGATTCTATGTTATTAAAAAATTGGGAAGGTATCCTAGAAAAAGTAAAAGGGAAATTACAAAAATGGAAGTGGCTTTTGCCGAAGATGTCATTTAGAGGGAGAGTTATAGTGATTAACAATTTGGTTGCATCAATGTTATGGCACCGTTTGACATGTATTGACCCTCCTATTGCGCTTTTGGCAAAGCTACAAGCCATTATAGTAGACTTTTTCTGGAGTGGATTTCACTGGACTGCCCAGAGTGTACTGTTTCTCCCCACGGAGGAGGGTGGACAAGGACTCATACATCTGGCCAGCAGAAGAGCGACTTTTCGATTGTTGTTCATACAGAGATACTTGACGGGACCAGTAAATTTGGTCTGGAGGAAAGTCGCTGATATCATCTTTAATCAAGTGAGTGGATTGAGCTTGAACGCAGGACTATTTTTTACGGACTTCAGCAAACTACAGTTTTATGCATCGAATCAATTCTACAAAGGACTTTTTAAGGTCTGGCAACTTTTTAAAAAACGGAGACAGGACACAACATCTCTGTACTGGTTGCTTGAGGAACCTCTTGTTCATGGAGCAAGGTTGGATGTGGCTTGTGAAGTCACACCAGGACTATCTCAAATGCTGTGTTCATCTAAAATACTAAAGCTACAGCATTTAATGGACATTGGTGGTCCTGAGTTAGGTAACTCTCAAATGGTGGCCTCTCGTTTAGGACTTCAATCTGTACGACAAGCTGGAAAAGTGTCAGATTTAATATTGGAAAGGTTGACTGTGGAAGAAAAAATGTTGTTGAAAGAATATTATAACTGTAAAGTGGTATATACGAACCCAGATCCATTTCCAAGTATTTTTATTACTCCTGATTTGAAGGGTTTAAGTGGGTTTTTTTTGGATTTGAAGAGTCTAGAGGATTTGAGTTTTCAAGATGTTCAAAGTAAAGTGGTATATAAATGCTGTGTAAAGGTCTTAAATAAAGCAATTCTTAAGGACCGAAAAGATACAGTGTGGAGGGAAAAACTGGGGTTGGAAGATGAGGTTAAACCCGCATGGAGAATTTTTTATAAGTCACCATTGGAAAAGCACATTGGTGATCTTCAATGGAAAATTGTGCACGGCACAGTTGCTGTTAATGCATTTGTGAGTGTTATTAATCCTAATGTGTCGGATGAGTGTCCTTTTTGTAAAATAAGGGAAACGATTTTTCACTGTTTTATAGAATGTTTTAGATTAGTGGATCTGTTTAGGATATTGAATTCAATGTTTCTTAACTTTGGTGAAAATTTCTCCATTCAGAGTTTCATTCTCGGTCCATGTTATAGAGCGGCGCAAAGGAGCAAATATCAATTGCTAAACTTCTTGATTGGACAAGCTAAAAGAGCTATATACATGTCAAGGAAAAAAAAACTAGAAGGTGTGGTGGGGCAAAAAGTTGAGACTGTTTTTAAAAATTTGGTGAAAAGTCGGGTTCAAATTGATTTTAAGTTTTATAAATTGGTTAATGACGAGGAAGGTTTTTTGCAAAGGTGGGGATATAATGAAGCTATTTGCACAGTTGTGGATGGAATGCTGTTTTTCGATTTGGTATTGTAAATAAGTATCTGGGTATGGAAGAAATAATGATATGTGACAAGAATTTGATGAGAATATAACAAGCACAATGTGTGTCAATGAGAAAATAAAAGTTGTTGTGAAAAACTCAAACTCTCTCTCTCTCTCTCTCTCTCTCTCTCTCTCTCTCTCTCATTGCATGGGCTAGGAGAGCTCTCTCTCTCTCTCTCTCTCGTGCGCATGCGTGAGTGTTGTGGAGCGTGGTGTTTGGAGAGTGAATGGTAAAACTGATTCTTTCTTTCAGCTTATTTTGTTTTCTTCTTTCTTTTTTGGCTAAACTTTAATAAATTGTAAATATATTAGCTTTTTTTTTTAAGCCGCTCGCGGCTTATTGTCGCGTGTGGTATGGCGTCTTCGCAAATATCGATGCGTAATAGGGTTAGGTGTGTTGTCGAACAAGGTGTTAATGTGGAGGATGTGCTCGTGGTGGTGGGAAAGTTGATCGGTTTTGATAATATTCTCTCAGCATCACGAATGAATAAGGCAATTGTCGTGTTTGTGAAAACAGAACAAATAGTGAACCAACTAACTGAAAATGGTATAGTGGCCCCGACTACTAGAATAACTATTTCTAATGTGCCACCGTTCGTTTCAAATGATGCTATTGCAAAAGAATTAACACGTTACGGTAAAATTGCAAGTCCGTTTAAAATGATCCCACTGGGTTGTAGAAATGCGTCTCTCAAACACGTCCTCTCTTTCAGAAGGCAAGTGTTGATGTTTCTGTCTTCACCGGAACGTAGTTTGGAGATTTCTTTCCGGGTGAGTCATGAAGAAACTTCATACATTTTGCTAGCACCGAACATTTTAGGTGTTTTGAATGCGGAGATTTAGGTCATAAAAGGTTCGCTTGTCCACATAAAAAAGAGGAAAGTGAATGAAAGTCATCTACTGAAACAGCTGGAGGCAGCGGGTCGTCAAATAATAACGTAAATATCAACATCGAGGAAATTACAGCAACACAGACAAAACAAACGACAGAAAAACAAAGCGAAAGGCCGATAGAGAAGGTCAACGGGCACAACAAGGTGAGTGAATGCGATTATAATATTGAGACTTGTGATAAAGCTGGTTGCAGCACCGCCATTGTTATTGATGAGGTGGAGGATGCTGACAGAAATTGTGATGTGGTTCAGAGTGAGGTTCAACATGAAGAAGAAAGCTTAGAAGAGGAATTTGATGGAATGTCTCAATATACTGATGATGGTATGAGAGATGATGATCAATGGTGTTGAACATTCGATCAATGTTCTGCGCGTTCAAAATTGGAGAGAGGCCTGTCAAAGTAAAATCTTGAAGTTTATTGATCAGAAGATTAAAACAAAATACATCAGCTGTGTACACCAGCCGATGGGTGGGTGGGCTGCCTTAGACTCAGTCTTACAAAAAGAACTGATATCTTTACAACGGCCCGACCGACAACCGAAAAACAACTTCACAGCATATTTATAATATTTCTTGGGGTGCCTCTTCTTCAGCTGGGGTCCAATCAGCTTCTCTCCTCTTTGTCTTGTCTCAGCCAATCAGCTCACTGCCTTGTTTTTCAAATCACCTTCCATCTGTAAGACATTACATGATACCCTCACACATTCCAACACGCTCTGTGCGTAACCTGACCTTAACACACACACATACCCATTTCCTATGGAAAAAACCCTCAGTATGAGTCCTAAATTCTTGGTTCACATGCTGGTCATATTTTCTAAAGGCACGTTTAAACCACAATAAAAACCACAATAAAAATCCTTCAGTCCCCCTCTTGACCATTAAAAATGGTCACAAATCATCACAAACATCATTATCATCCTCATCTAGGAAGTGGTCTGCCAGACAATAGAGTCATGGTATATTTTTCTAGGTGTGAGATCTTTCGGGGTCCCACCACCAGTATATTCTATTACCTCATCCCATGACGGACACCATTCACCCCTATGGGTTCAGGATCAATGTCAGATTGAGTCTGCTGAGAGAAATGTTTAATCAAAACAGTCAGTTTGTCAAAATATACACAATCTGAAAATGGTACACAGGTGTCCGGATTCACCGACTGCACATTTTCCATACATATGGGACTCATTTTTCCCAAATCGTTCTTTCCCTTTTTATTCACTTTTATCATTCAGCAAGGCTTTAATACTTGCCGTTGTTTTAAAAGCACCCTTTCTCATTCAGCAAGGCTTTGATACTTGCCGTTGTTTTAAAGGGATTTAACAACTTATTCACTATTATCATACATATTGAGATTATGATGTTTTATGTATTATAAATTCATGTTTACTGTCAAATATATGTCCATGCTGTGCTGGGTTTTTTGTCTTGAAAACTAGTTGGCAGAAGTGTGTAACACAGCCCTGAGGTATGCAGAAGCAGGGTCTCAGATTTACATGTCCCGAGGTGATTGGTTCCGGAGGATTGAACGCCCGCCCGATGAAGGGGAGGAGCCCGAAGAGAGAATCGACGTCACATATTTTATAAATACTTGTAACACAGAAGTGTGTATTTAGTTGTTCGGCTCATTATATATGTTTGAGAGACAACTCCCAGCTGGAAGAAGCTTTTACATCTGATAATAAATTCTATTTAAACTTATTGGGAAAACGATCTCTTTGACTTTTCTTCAAATTTTGAACACGCAGGACTCGAGTTTCAAAAGTCCAATAGTTGGTGACCCCGACGTGATTTGAAGACAAAGGAAGTTTTGGCGCCACATTTCGGCGGACCCTGTGGGGGAGGGAAAAGATATCGAGACGGATTCAGATTTAACACAAGGCTGGCCTAAAATACATAAGGTAAGCAGATACCTGTTGATACGAATTCTGCTATTGGATATACTAAATTTCTGTGTTAAATTTGATGAACATCTCGATGAATAGACGAGTAAAATTGAAATAAGGAAAATCAGATTTAAAAGATTCTTTTAAAACAGTTAAAGTCTGTTTTACGGGTTAGAGTCCCTTGGCAAAGCAAGCCATAAATTTTATACAGATTAAAGTTCTGTTTAATAAGGGTTAGAGTCCCTGGAATTAAAACAGTTAAATTCTGTTGGGAAAGAAGTCCCGTGATCGGCGTATCACAAATTCTGTCGGGTTGAAATCCCTTGGATTAAAGAATAATCCATAAATTCGATACTTTGGTATGAATGGTATTGGGGATGAAAGTATTTAGACGTGGTGTTTAGTTGAATGCATAAGTAAACGGAAAATTTGCACGTGGTGTGTGTGGGCTTTGTGTATGTGTATAATTTAAGTTGGGGTAAGGAGACGATCGTAAAGGAACTAGTAGGAAAGTTATATTAAATACATATATATATATATATATATATATATATATATATATATACAAGTAAATAAATATAATAGAATGGCAGAGTTTCAAAAGGAGTGTGATGAATACGAATGTCCGACCGTATTAGCGCAATGGCAGAGTATCGCTGAGATGATGATAATACAGGCTGAACCAAAATCCAGGAAAGCGAGACAAAGAGAAGCTCAGGAATGTTGGATAGAATTGTGTGATAATTATGCATGGACGAAAGAGGCAGAGACATTTAAAGTGCCCCTGGCCCCGAAAATAAGAAATATGGAGAAAAAGGCTCATTGTAGGTTAGTCAGACATAAAAGTGATGAAAAAACGATTAAATGGTATAATGGAAGTCGATATAAAAGTAAAAGGGTGTGACTTAGAAAAACAGTTAAGAAAGTGGACACGTGTTGCACTCGTGGCAACAGCTTTATCACCCATTAGACATAGGAAGGAAGGGAAAGCTACAGAGGATGATGTTAGACTGAAAGTGAAGGATGGAAACAGGGAGACTGAGTCACTAGCACCTCCCCCTGAACAGTACCGCCCATTGTATCCGCCCCTTGCCCCGCCTCTTGTGCAGCCCCCACCCTACATCTCACCAAACACGACTCACAGCAAACAACAGGTCGTGCTTGAGGTACGAGAGGGAGTTTTAGACTGTAATTTAAAAGAATTAGAAGACCTTCGACAGGAGGTACAACACCTGGGCAAGGTAGTGATAGAACAGGTACATGCGGCACGAGCTCAGGTGAATGAGACAATGCGCCACATGGCAGAAAATATGGAACTTCCAGAGGGAAGTGATGGTAGTGAGAACGGAGTAGGAAGTGAAGATGAAAGGGGAAGTTGTAGAGCATCTGGCCCTATAGAAACAACAGGTCAGGCCCAGGGCACGATGCATACAGTATGTATTAAGGGAACGATGGTGATGGATGAGGAGCCGATAGCAAAACGTACTAGGGGAAGGGAAAAAGAGCAGCAGCTGTCTAATTTTTCAATTGATCATTGCCCCCCTAACGTACCAGAGCAGAGAGAGCAGGCAATGAGTCACCATACTAATCAGCTATATCCAGGCGTACAAGCCCCATTGTTAGTAAAGAGCACTGGGGTGCAGTACCAGCCCTGGTCACACAGTGACATGACTGCTATTTCCAGTAAACTTCCTCCAATTACATCAGGGGGCTCTAAGTGGTTAAGTAAATTAACGGCCTTGAGTCATGGTACCGTTTTGGCTTTGGGTGACATAAGGTGTCTGTTGGGTCAGATTTTGACAGCCTCTCAGATGGGGAGTTTTGAACTCGAAGCCCAAACATTACAATATCCAAATGATCTTGATTTTTCAAAAGTAATCACAATGGTGGGCAGGGCACTCGGTCGATTGTACCCATTGCCACCCACCGTATACCAAAACATAAAGTTTCGCATAAAACCAGGTGAGACAGGTGCAGCATATTATTTCAGGTGCGCTGCTGAGTGGGAACAGATGGTGGAAGAAAATAGTTTAACCAACCCAATTACACGAGACATATTCAGAGCAGCAGTCATGGCAGGAGCCCCTAGTGGTGTTAAACAAATAATGGAAAATAACCCTGACATTCCAATTGCTAGTAACGAAATATGGGAAAGGCATTTAGTCCACCACACAGATAGGGCTGTTGAGAAAACAGGAAAAGAGGAAGAACAATTAGAAAAGATAAAAATAGAGTTGCTAAAACTACAGTTAGAACAAGCAAAAAATGAAGGAGGGACAAAAAAGAGTAAGCAAATGCCACAACAACCCTATCAGCCACCCCCTTACCAATATAACGGCCCACCCTATGGTACAGACGCCCATGCAGCAAGGTTAGAGGGGAAGCAGTCAGCACAGAGGGCAGAAATGATAGCAGTGATCAAAGCCTTGCGACATACTGGTGGACACCGTGTAAACATCTATACTGACTCTGCTTATGTTGTTACAGCTGTACACGTAGAAATGCCGTTGTGGAAACGTTGTGGCTTTATCACTTCGTCAGGTCGACCAATAACACATGCATGTGAAGCCAGAGACCTTTTAGAGGCTCTGATGATCCCCTCAGAGGTGGCAGTGATTAAATGCGCTGGTCACTCTAAGGTGGATAGCTCTTTGAGCAGAGGCAATGACGCAGCAGACTTGGCGGCAAAAGCTGCTGCTGGTTATGTGTCCTCGCAGATGGTGTGCACATCAGAAAGAACATCTAACGATTTATTGCCGAGATTCACAAGGGAATACCTTTGCAAAGAGCATCAGCGCTGTACCCCTGAAGAAGTCTCTGTGTGGGCACAACATGGAGCTGTTCGTGCCTCTGACGGACTGTGGCAAGCTCCGGACGGACGTCCGGCGCTCCCAGCGAGTCTGTGTCATTCCATCATGGTAGAGGTTCATGGAGTGAGCCATGTCGGGGACAAACAGATGATGAGAGCGCTTGAATACTGGTGGCATCCTTTTTTAAAAGCTATGGTCTCAGCACATGTGAGCACGTGTGAAGTTTGTCAGGGATATAACGTTAAACCCACGATTAAACCAACAAGGGGTTCGTTTCCTTTGACCAGTGGTCCGGGGGACGAAATCGTGATTGATTTCACAGATATGATCACGAGGATACAGGGTAAGCGCTATCTTCTGGTAATCGTAGACTATTTCACTGGATGGCCTGAAGCTTATCCTGTAGGCAGAGAAGACAGTACGGCGGTGATAAAATGTTTAATTAACCATTATATTCCTCGCTATGGTTTCGCCCGGCGTTTACGATCAGATAATGGCAGCCATTTTAAGAATGAACATTTGCGAGTCGTCGAAAAGGCCCTAGGCCTCAAACATGCATTTGGTGCAGTCTGGCATCCTGCCAGCCAAGGTAAGGTTGAACGAATGAATCTCACACTAAAACTCAAATTGGCTAAAATCTGTGCACAGACAAAATTAAATTGGTTGTCAGCTTTGCCATTGGCCTTAATGTCAGTAAGATCATCTGTTAACCGAATCACAGGATTCACCCCTTTTGAATTATTTACAGGTCGCAAGTTTCCAGGGCCACGGAATGCACTGTCGGATGCCATTGTGACACCATTATCTCACGCTGTCTATTTTGATAAACTGACTGCTCTCATTAAGACTTTTTCATGCCAGGTCAATCCATCTCCAGCAGCAGACCCCCCTCCAACGACGGTACAGTGGGTGAGGCTGAGGACGTTCAGGAGAAAGTGGAATGAGCCGAGGTGGTCGAAACCCCATAGGGTGACAGCGAGGACATCACACTGTGTTCGATTGCAGGGCAAGGGTGACACTTGGTTTCATTTAACTTCATGTGTAGCTTGTGACCCCCCCTCAAGGGATCTTGCAGAGACACGGGTGGACCTGCGTAGACAGGTCCAAGAGAGGGAAGGAGAATCAGAGGCTGAAGAAGCCACAGGTGAAATCACAACACCACCAGTACAATAACAATTTGCAAATCGTTCACAAGACAGGTGTCCCAGGTGAATGTGCTGTGACCAAAGAGAAGGACGGTAGAATCATTTTCCGAAAGTGCAATAAATTTCGAGTGAATACTCACGGAGGTGGAAATACGTATTACCATATATTCTTTATAACCATATTATATATTGTTCTTATTGTGATTTTCATATTTATTATTTTTCATATCTTTATAACCATATTATATATTGTTTTTATTGTGATTTTCATATTTATTATTTTTCATATCTATTGTTTTCATATTTTTTTATATTTACTATTTTTTATACCTTTATATTGCTATTGTGATTTTATATTGTCATTCCTTACCATTTTATTTTGTGTGATTTTAACCATATATATTTTTACTTAATTGCATATTCCCATTAAGTATATTGTGTGTTTAACCATTTTAATTTCCAAAAGTGTGTTTATTATTCCTTTAAAGTCCAAGAGAGGGCAACAAGATGAAGCTGTGGGAAAACTGTAAGCTGTCGGGGATCCTATTAATAATTTCAGGAGTTATAGTAGGAATAATTTTTAGCCTAACTAAGGGTCAGGAAAGCAACAACACCATATCAAAATCGAGACACAAAAAAGCCATAGCCGATACGAGGTTACCGTGTGAACAACTCGTAATTAACTATGTTTGGGGTAAGACTACATCATTTACTTTCGACCTATGCGCTGTCATAAATTGTGGGGGAAAAAATAGCTCATGGAGGGGATACAATATATATATATGTATGGATGGGAATATGGACAGTGTTTGTAAGGTGTCCCAGTCTAGGCAAACCTATAGGGGTGAATGGTGTCCATCATGGAATAAGGTAATCGCATATACAGGTGCTTGGACTCCGGAACAACCTAGCCTTTGGACCCGTACCTCGGCAAAATTTGATTTAAAAATGCAGAGAGATTACAGTGCAAGTCAAAATCCACTCACCCTTTCAATATCCACCAGAATGGGATCAGCCAATTATACAGGGGAGTTTTTCCTTATAATGGGGGTGCACAGCCCAGGAACAGATAAAAAAGCAGTAATAAAATTTGTTGTGGACAGTTCACCTGAGGAGGAAAGAAATGAGACAGTAGCTGAGCCATTATCGGTAGGACAAAAGAATGGAGTGGTAGAAATAGGTTACACCATGTTAAAACCAGAAGATATGATAGAGAGAGCCACAGGATATGGGGAAAACAATTTGTGGCTGGAATGGATAATTACCACAGCCAGAGAACAGAGGTTAGATGATTGTGTTGGATGTGCTAATGCAAGACCACATTTATACATTGAACCAGCCCCGTTGTACCAAAATGATACGTGGGGCTATGAGTGTATGCTGGCATTGACACGGATGGCCAGTCCAAAAAATTGTACCACATTGGCAGCAATATTCCCACCAATAACCAACCTTTCACGGGCAGGTCCATTTACACCAAAGAAAGCAAATTATACCTGTCTTGATATTAAACGTCTATCACCAACCAGCAACCTGGGGGAGATAAATAAGGAGTGGTGTGATCAGATCATAGTAGATAATGGGACTGAAATAGGTACGTGGGCTAGAGCAGGTTTGTATTATTATTGTGGAGATCGAAGATTGTTTACTAGGATACCTGAGAAGGCAAAGGGAGTGTGTGCTTTGGTAAGACTGGGAGCCCCAATAACTCTGATAGGTGACAGAGCAGTCAGAACGGAAACCATAAATTCAGCAACATTGACAAGAAGACGTAGGAGACATATCATTAAACAGAGAGCAATAGGTTCAAGTGTAGATTTATCATTAAATAGTCCGACATACATTGACGCGATCGGGATTCCCAGAGGTGTTCCAGATGAATATAAACTAGCGAACCAAGTGGCAGCAGGTTTTGAGAATATACCCATAATAGCTGCTCTTTTTCCAGTCACCCCAAACAAGAATGTAGATAGGATTAATTATGTGCATTATAATGTGATGAGACTAGCAAATATGACAAGGGATGCCGTAGATGGTTTAGCGGAGCAGCTAGCACCAACTTCACTGATGGCTATACAGAACCGTATGGCTCTGGACATGCTGTTGGCAGAGAAGGGAGGAGTATGTGTAATGTTTGGTGATCTTTGTTGTACGTACATTCCCAATAATACTGCCCCAGATGGATCAGTGACGAGGGCATTGGAAGGTTTGAAAACTTTGTCTATAGAAATGAAGGAACATTCAGGAGTAAATAATCCTATAGGAGATTGGCTAGACAAAACATTGGGAAGATGGAAAGCAATAGTAATGTCTATTGTGATGTCTATAGGGGTATTCATAGCAATTTTGATTACGTGTGGTTGTTGTTGCATTCCTTGCCTTAGATCACTGTGTAATCGTTTAATAGTTTCAGCTATTGAGAGACCGGAAAGCCCCAAACCATTTAATATGCCGTTGTTATCCAGCTATACTGACGACACGGAGGACCAAGAATTTTGACCTCTGTCGAGGTCAAGAGAGGGATTATTGAGATTATGATGTTTTATGTATTATAAATTCATGTTTACTGTCAAATATATGTCCATGCTGTGCTGGGTTTTTTGTCTTGAAAACTAGTTGGCAGAAGTGTGTAACACAGCCCTGAGGTATGCAGAAGCAGGGTCTCAGATTTACATGTCCCGAGGTGATTGGTTCCGGAGGATTGAACGCCCGCCCGATGAAGGGGAGGAGCCCGAAGAGAGAATCGACGTCACATATTTTATAAATACTTGTAACACAGAAGTGTGTATTTAGTTGTTCGGCTCATTATATATGTTTGAGAGACAACTCCCAGCTGGAAGAAGCTTTTACATCTGATAATAAATTCTATTTAAACTTATTGGGAAAACGATCTCTTTGACTTTTCTTCAAATTTTGAACACGCAGGACTCGAGTTTCAAAAGTCCAATATACAGCAAGGCTTCGATACTTGCCGTTGTTTTAAAAGCGCCCTTTCTCATACAGCAAGGCTTTGATACTTGCCGTTGTTTTAAAGGGATTTAACAACTTATTCACTTTTATCATACAGCAAGGCTTCGATACTTGCCGTTGTTTTAAAAGCGCCCTTTCTCACACAGCAAGGCTTTGATACTTGCCGTTGTTTTAAAGGGATTTAACAACTTAATAAAAATAAAAAAATCCTTTTATTCTGATCAACAAATATCAATGATTCTAAATTTTTAATCAATGGTACGGATATACTTCAAACTCAACACATAAATTTGGAATATCCAATCTGCAGAAGTTTGATTTAAACAGGTCTCTGCTCACCTTATTTTATTCTGTCGACAGCGTGTTGAAGTCAAAAGTTGTCTCGTCCCAATTTTCGGTCACTCTCCGAGTTTTACAATTGTCTTTAGATGCCTCTTTTCTCCAATCGCGTCGGGGTCACCATCTGTTGAACATTCGATCAATGTTCTGCGCGTTCAAAATTGGAGAGAGGCCTGTCAAAGTAAAATCTTGAAGTCTATTGATCAGAAGATTAAAACAAAATACATCAGCTGTGTACAGCAGCTGATGGGTGGGTGGGCTGCCTTAGACTCAGTCTTACAAAAAGAACTGATATCTTTACAACGGCCCGACCGACAACCGAAAAACAACTTCACAGCATATTTATAATATTTCTTGGGGTGCCTCTTCTTCAGCTGGGGTCCAATCAGCTTCTCTCCTCTTTGTCTTGTCTCAGCCAATCAGCTCACTGCCTTGTTTTTCAAATCACCTTCCATCTGTAAGACATTACATGATACCCTCACACATTCCAACACGCTCTGTGCATAACCTGACCTTAACACACACACATACCCATTTCCTATGGAAAAAGCCCTCAGTATGAGTCCTAAATTCTTGGTTCACATACTGGTCATATTTTCTAAAGGCACGTTTAAACCACAATAAAAATCCTTCAGTGGTCAGAAGGGTCAGAGTTGTTAAAAGCAACGAAAGATGATTTGTACTCAGTGGATCAATTAATGAGTTTCTTGATCAAACAAAGGGGAAAAGGATTAAAGTGGGTGAGTTCTTCCCAGATCTGAATAAGTTTGTCGCATCTGTGTTATGGGCAAGAAAAACTTGTAATAATGATGAATTGTCACAGAAGAAACGTTTCAGATTAAGGATTTGACTGTGATTCAGAAGGAGAAGGGAACGAGAGAACAGCTAAGGAGGAGAAATTTGTAACTCTATTTCATTTATTTTTATGGATAACATGTCTTTCTTTTTGTTCTTTCTTTTTCCTCCTTACTATCTTCCCAGAGATGATGCGTGTGGGATCCCTTAATGTTAATGGGATGAGGGATAGGAAGAAGGCTGGTACTTTTATGGAATTCATTGGGTTAAAAAATGTAGATGTGATCTTCTTGCAAGAAACTCATAGTGATGAACAGAATGAGGTGGATTGGCGACTGTGGTGGAAGGATGAATGTGTTTTCTCTCATGGGACCAACTTGAGGGCAGGAGTTGCAGTTCTTTTTTCTACAAGTATCAAAGTTAAAATCCTATTATATTATATAGGAATAGATGGGCTTCCAAATGAATTCTACAAGCATTTCTGGTCTACAATTGGAAATGATTTCTTTGAAGTGCTACAAGAGTGCATTCGGACTGGTTCTCTGATAAAAAGTTGCCAGCGGGCAGTTTTAACACTACTGCCAAAGAAAGGAGACCTTACCTCATTAAAGAACTGGAGACCCGTGGCACTTCTGTGTTCTGAATATAAACTGATTTCAAAGTGTCTGGCTAACAGATTGAACAAAAAACTGGACAAAATAATACACAAGGACCAATCCTATTGCATAAAAGGAAGATGTATTCTTGATAATCTGCATTTAATACGTGACATTGTTGATTATGCTGTGAGTAATAGTGTTAATATCGGGCTGTTATCACTTGATCAGGAAAAAGCCTTTGATCGAGTTGATCACCAGTATCTTTTTAAAGTTTTAAAGACTTTTGGTTTTGGGGAGAAATTTGTTTCTATGATAAAGTTGCTGTATAACAATGCAACATGTATGATTAAGATGGCAGGTGGTCTCAGTATACCTGTTAAGGTGCAGAGGGGAATAAGACAAGGGTGCCCTCTCTCAGGTCAACTTTGGTCATTGAACCTCTCCTGTGTAAATTAAGAGAAAACTTAATGGGCTTAAATGTTAATAGTAGATTTCCTAATGATTGTGTGAAAATCTCAGCATATGCTGATGATGTAACTGTTGTTTTAAGAAATGATACTGATGTTCAAGCACTAAAAAATACTTTAGAGAGTTATCGGAAACCATCATCTGCTAAAGTCAACTGGGAAAAAGTGAGTCTGTATGGTGTGTTGTTGATCACAATAGTCCATTACTTCCAGCTGTTTTACAATGGGGAAGATGTGGGTTTAAATATCTGGGGGTTTTCTTAGGTATAGATGAATATAAGAGGAAAAATTGGGAGGGCCTGATGGAAAAGGTGTGTGCTCGGTTGTCTCGATGGAAAAGCCTGCTACCTCTGCTTTCCTATAGGGGAAGAGTTTTGGTCTGCAATAACCTTGCAGCCTCGTCTTTGTGGCACAAAATGAGTATCCTGGAACCTCCTAATGAACTGGTGGAAAGTCTGCAGAAATTATTGATAGATTTCTTTTGGTCTGGGCAACACTGGCTTAAAGCATCTGTTCTGTTTTTACCAAGACAAGAAGGTGGTCAAGGACTAGTGGACATCAAAAGCAGAATAATGACTTTTAGGCTTCAGACTGTAAAAAGGCTGCTTTATGAAGAAGATGTGAGCTGGTCTGGTGTGGCGTGTGCCCTCTTAAGAAAAGCAGGTGGAATGGGACTAGATCGTCATCTTTTTCTGATGGACATCCAAAATGTTGATCTTTATGGACTTACTGCTTTTTATCAGTCGATGTTTAGTGCATGGAAGACTCTGAATGTGACAAGGAATCTCGGGGATGTGCGAGATCTCTGGCAAAGAGAGGAACCGTTACTGCATAATCCTCTGGTAGATTCAGAAATTTTAAAGTCACCATCTCTGAGAGAAGCTTTGAAAAATTCAGAAATTACAACCCTGGGACGTTTGATAACAAACGAAGGATGGATGACTGCTGAAATGCTTTCTACAAAGATTGGTGTAAGGTCCGTTCGCCTGACAGAGAGACTACTAAAAGAAATTTTTGAAAGCATGCCCTTTAATGTAAAAAATGCTTTGGAGATTGACGAGGTGGATAAAGTTGTCCCTTT
This sequence comes from Barbatula barbatula, assembly GCF_947034865.1. Lineage (NCBI taxonomy): Eukaryota > Metazoa > Chordata > Actinopteri > Cypriniformes > Nemacheilidae > Barbatula > Barbatula barbatula. The sequence continues at coordinate 3,421,430 of NC_136776.1, forward strand.
CCCAGAGCTGGAGGTTGCACCTGCTGTAGGCCATTTCCAAGAGGAAGAGGGGGCATTGCTCAATTTCAATACTCCAGAGTTAAAACTTTTTAGTGAAACAGGGAAAAGGGCACTTTATGTAACATGTGTCAAAGTCTCACATATTCGGTCCTTGGAAGGGCTTAAAGAATCCAAATGGCAGGAGATTTTTGGATCAGACAGTTCCCCTAAAGGTAGTTGTAGGACCTTGTACAAGCCTCCTACTGAGAAAAGGTCAGGTGACCTCCAGTGGAGAATTGTGCATGGTATAATAGCCACAAACAGATACAGAGCACACATTGATCCACAGGTAGGGGAGGGGTGTCCTTTCTGTGGTTTGTCAGAAACTGTTTTTCATTTATTTTTTTACTGTGAAAGACTTGTTAATATTTTAGCTCAAGTGGAAGAATGGTGCACAAGTTTAAGAAAATTTTTCTCACCAATGCTTTTTATCTATGGTATTAAGTATAACAAAAGTAAAAAAGAAGTCCATGTATTGCTTAATTTCTTATTCGGCCAAGCAAAAATGGCAATGTTGTGGATTGACCACCTAATGCCGATTCTTTAAAGTTCTCAACCACTTCAGCACTCTGATCAGGGAGTCGGAGTCATCAAATGTCTTTGAATCTTTTATTTATGCACAGGGTTTCACCGTGTAGCATATACACATGCTGATATGCATTGGAGAGAGTTTTTGGTCAATAACTTTGCCCTCCACATAGAGATCCTGCACAGGTGGAAGATGCTTCACTGGTCAGCTCTGTATACGCAACCAATAACGCGTCATTTACGCCAAACGCGTATCAAGCTAGAAGTTGCGTAGTGTATATTTACATAATAAAGCTCCCACAATATACAAACCCAAAACATCAATACGTGATATAAATAATTCACAACAGGCAATATGGATCTCACGTAAAGGTAAACTTAATGGTGTGGGGTCAACTGATACAATGTCAATTTTAAAAAATTTGGTTAAATCAAGATTAATGTTGGAATATGCATACTACAATATGGTTGGAGACTTTTAATTATTGTTGGGGAGTGAATCAAGTTTTGTGTGAAGCTGATGTTGATGGTAACTTGCACATGTATTTGTAGTTGGAGATCTCTCTACACTTTTTAATTTTTATTTTATTTCAAATGGAATAGTTGTTTTTTATGTAAGTAAATTATAAAAAACGTTTTCATATAGAAAATTGTTAAATAAAGAGTATTTAAAAGTCAAAAAGTCTCTCTCATTGCATGGGGTAGGAGAGCTCTCTCTCTCTCTCTCTCTGTCTCATTGCATGGGCTAGGAGAGCTCTCTCTCTCTCTCTCTCTCTCTCTCTCTCTCTCTCTCTGTCTCATTGCATGGGCTAGGAGAGCTCTCTCTCTCATTGCATGGGCTATGAGAGCTCTCTCTCTCTCTCTCTCTCTCTCTCTCTCTCTCTCTCTCTCTCTGTCTCTCATTGCATGGGCTAGGAGAGCTCTCTCTCTCTCTCTCTCTCTCTCTCTCTCTCTCTCTCTCTCTCTCTCTCTCTGTCTCATTGCATGGGCTAGGATCTCTCTCTCTCTCTCTCTCTCTCTCTCTCTCTCTCTCTCTCTCTCTCTCTCTCTCTCTCTCTCTCTCTCTCATTGCATGGGCTAGGAGAGATCTTTCTCTCACTCTCTCTCTCTCTCTCTCTCTCTCTCTCTCTCTCTCATTGCATGGGCTAGGAGAGATCTTTCTCTCACTCTCTCTCTCTATCTCTCTCTCTCTCTCATTGCATGGGCTAAGAGAGATCTTTCTTTAACGCTTTTGATGTATGTTCGGGCATTTAAAACAATAGGTTTACAGTAAACCTATTGTTTACTTAGTAAACCGTTTACTTCAAAAAGGCAAGCGTCAGTCAGTGTTGTCAGTGTTAGGGCAAACAGCTCTGTCCACGGTTCTGAATCAACCGTGCTTAGGCCCACATCATGCAAATCATGATAAAAACAGAATAACTCACATAACAATTATAAAAAAAATACATCAATATTAAATATATCCAGTTGAAAGGTGTTGCATGATCGCCTGGTCCGCTGCAGGTCACAGCGGTGGTTTCTGGCGCCAAAGTCTCGCTATCCTCGGTGCTGGTGCTGTCACTAGCAGCAACTTTTAGCGGCGGTAACACCGGCAAGCTAGTTGTAGCTGGTGCGCTGTCATCACTCCTCTTCTTTTTGTAAATCCAAATTGACTGAGGTTTGGCTGCTTTCTTTTTGACATTCTTATTAGTATCCACAGAGTGTTCCAAAAAACGAAAGTATGTTTTGAACTTGAAGTTAAGCTAACATTCAAATACCAACTCAGTGAGAAGTTCAAGTGGTGACGTAAACGTAGTAATTTCAGTGCAGCGCCGCCACGCATGGATGCTCACAGCAGGAGACACAGCATTGCATTTATTAGTGGAGACAGATGTTCGGAAATATTAATGTAATGAGCGAATAAACACACAACATTGACACATTTTTAATATCATCATTTATTTCAGGAACCTTAATTTACAGAAAATCAAAATCTATATGTGACACAAAAAATGGACAGTATTTTAGAGCTCCCCCTAAATGTCTCAAAGTAGGCTTTCAGGGGAGCCCAGGTCCTTTTCAGGGGAGCCGAGCTCCCCTTAGCTCCCCCGTAATTCGAACCCTGGTAATACTAACACAATATCAGTAAGTTATAATTCAAATAGTAGGAGGCACTACAGCATATTATGATATATAAATCATAAACATGGTTTATCGTAGTCTTTCCTCTTACAACAGAACAGAAACAAATGAGCAGAGGCGTTTAAAGGTATTTCTTTTGCATAAGCTTTTTTCTTCTTGCAAGTTAACTACATTTTCTTATAACTTTGTCAGATAATTATTGAAAGGAAAGATAGAGTCACTCAAGAGCCTGCAGATGGTATCCCATTAAAGATCCATTTCCCTGATGAGGTTCATACCTTCTGATCTAATGCAGGTAGCCCGTTTTGGTTGGTATTTATTCAAAATAGAATATCAGATAAAACATTACGCAACATGGTTTTATTAGTTTGAATGTTATATTTTTGTATGACTGGTATATTTTAAACTTTATAAACCTTTTTCTGGTTCTTAGGTACTCTTTGACTTTATTGGATCACATCAATCTGCTACAGAGCTTTTCATAATTCGAGAGAGGACATCTGCTCTTTCAGCTATGAGCACTGCCTATAGCATCACCATTGAATAGACATGTTCAATGGTTGTTTAAAGAGGATATGCAGGTGAAAATTGCTCATATTTCAGACTCTCAGCTTTTAACTGTTTTGAATGCATTTAAGAAGCACAAATTGACAAAATGTCATTCACTGGTAGAAACACACATTTGTAAGAGCATCTACAGTTGTTCATGTTAGCCAAAAATATGGAGATTTCTAAAAGGACCATTTATTTTAGCCAATAAACAAGTGATAATCTATGCTGTTTTTTTTAGAGATTTCGTGAAAGAGAATTGACTGGCCAGATTCTGATTTACAGAAGACACTCACAAAGTGCATGTGAGAAACTTTGATTCTTGGTCAGCTGATCACTTCTGAATAGGGTTAATGGTTGCAGGTGTTATTCTAAATAACTCAACATATATGTTTTTTGAACCACTTCGTTTTTCACACATTATTGTAAAACTTGTTATTTAATTCTTGTGTTGTTTGACTTTCCTTATGTCTAATTAAAAGAAGTATGTACATGTATAATTAGCATGAGACATTTTATTGGCTCTATTTAAAAGAGTATGAGAGTTTTACAATCATCATGAAAATACTATTTACTGCCTTAATCTCTAAAGATACTTGTTATTATAAATGACAGCTTATTAAAAACACTAAAATCTCACTTTGTACAGACGGATCTAGTAGAATCTAGAGGTCTTCTCGGGTCCAAAGATCTTTACCCGACCCGAAATGACCCGAATCACTTTTTACCCGAACCCGAGACAGACCCGATAACGTTTTTATTTTAAAGCCCCGACCCGAGACAGACCCGATAACGTTAGACCCGAGTCCGACCCATCGTATATGTTTTTTAAACCCGATTAGACCTGAATGTAAACCGACGTGTATTAATGAAATTGATATGGCAATGAACACGTTGATCCTCTTGTTTTGCTCTGGCAAATTGCGCAAACTGAGGCTAAATGGGTTGTGCCAGTTTTAGCTGAATCAAATCTAAATAATTGACGACATGGCAACCACTCGCGCGAACATTCTGTCTCAACAATGTGTTCCAAACCGCGTAGTACTGAAATGTGCGCGTCTTTTAATATCTACTTCTGGTCGCCTGGTGGAAGTATGTTTTTCCTGAATACGATGGTAACTACATCGAGTGCAAACCCCTGCAGCGTTGGAAACTTCGGGATTTCAATTCTAAGGTGATTTCAGATCACCGCGACTTTCGGAAGATTTGCGTGGCTTTCAACCGATCGGCTGAGGGTTGGAGGAGAGTTGGTAACTACACGCACACACACAAGCGACCCGCTGTTATTGTACAGGATTGTTCGGGTCTTCCTCGGGTCAATTAAGCAAAACAATGTTTACTTTATATTACCCGAGACCCGAAGACACTAATAATATACCCGACCCGTGTCCGAAGCTCCTGTGAATCTTTTAGACCCGAACCCGCTCGGGTCTCGGGCCGGACCTCGGGTTCCCTTTCTGTCGGTCTCTCGACGTTGTGTCGACAGAATGGGGTTTGACTTGAGAACCTACCTTCTCTGACTGACTTGAACAGGCCAATGAAAATTGGCGAATGATCCGCCCCCGGATATCCGGGTATAAAAGGGAGCCGGCGTGCCGCATTCATTCACCTTTTGTGCTGAGGAGCCTGAGGATCTTGCCCCGACTGCTGCAGCGGGCGGCCAGTGTTGTGGCATGAAGGACACAACGTCTCGTTCCCTCCATCAGGGAACGGAGGTTACATACGTAACCGAGACGTTCCCTTTCTGTCGGTCTCTCGACGTTGTGTCGACAGAATGGGGTTCCTCGGTAAACGCCACAGCGCTGTGCCGCGTCACAATTCCTCGCGAAGCGACGCTGACTGGCCTGGGCGTGTCAGATGTGAGCGCTTAGCATGAATTGCAACCTTCCAGTGGAAGGGAAGGAGTCCAGAGCTTTCCTAAAAAGATGGGAGCCCCTTCCACCGGCCGTCACGGACGGCGGCCTAGTTCTCTTAAAAGCGAGAAGCCGCCCGGCACCGTAAGGGCCACTGGGAAAGCGTTATCCCCCCCTAAGGGGAACGCGCTACGGAGACCACTTCCTACCGCAGGGAGGAGCTTTAGTGGAGATTCACACGCGGTCTCACCTGATAGGGGAGAGCTAGTGGGAGACATGCAGACACGAGAGGGTGTCGCGAGCAGGTGAAGTACACCTGGGAGAGGTCATGGGCCATCGATTGAGAGCCATTCATGAGAAGACAACAGACGGAACCGCCCTGTGGGGGGGTTGCTACGTGTGGAGCACTAGGCCTTGTTTAGATTAGATTAGATTCAACTTTATTGTCATTACACATATACAAGTACAGTGTAACGAAATGTAGTTTAGGTCTTACCAGAAGTGCAGTTAGCAAGTGCAGGATATACAGTTAGAATAAATACAGAGTACAATGAGAGAATATAATACAGTGGGCATGGATTATAAAAATATTTAGCAGTATGTGTGTTCTATGAAAATATGAAAGTAGGTATATACTATGAACAATATATACAGATGGCTATATACTATGAACATAAATGTACAGGATGGATGTGAACAGATAATAATTTAGACTAAGATAGTGCAAAATAGTGTAAAATAGACATTGGCTATTAAAGTTGCAGTGCAATAGGTAAGTTAATGCAGTTGTTGAAGTTAATGCAGTTATTAAAGTTACGGTGCAGTATATGAGTTAATCCAGTTAATAGGTTGCAGTCCAGAAGATGAGTATATGCAGTTAATAGAGTTACCGTGCATTAGATTAGTTAATGCAGTTATTGAGGTTACAGTGCAATAGATGAGTATATGCAGTTAATAGAGTTACCGTGCATTAGATTAGTTAATGCAGTTATTGAAGTTACAGTGCAATAGATGATTAGTTAATAGAATTACAGTGCAGTAGATAGGTTAGTGCAGTTATGCAAGTGGTCCATTGGTGCAAATGAGCATTCAGTTAAATATTCCTGGTGTGCAAGTGAGCAGTATAGAGTGCAAATGATGCTGTGTGTGTGTAAACAATCCGGTAGAGCAGATAACATGAAGTACTGGTGTGTACAGTTCAGACATGCATGCAGCCCTGTAGTGCAATGTAAACAATGTTATAGCAGCTTAAAGTTAAAGGTATGAGAGGTAGAGGAATCATTGGGGGGCAGAGTTCAATAATGAAAAAGCTCTGGGGAAAAAAGCTGTTTCTTAGTCTGCTGGTTCTTGTCCGGAGGCACCGGAAGCGCCTACCGGAAGGCAGGAGAGGAAACAGTCTATGAGCGGGGTGAGAGGAGTCCTCGAGAATCCTGCGAGTTCGATGCAGACAGCATTTCTTCTGGATGTCCTCAATGGGAGAAAGTGTAGTCCCTGTGATGCGCTGGGCTGTTTTCACCACCCGCTGCAGTGCCTTGCGCTCAGCAACAGAACAGTTCCCGTACCAGACTGTGACACAGTTGGTCAGGATGCTCTCTATACTGCAGCGATAGAAGTTCACCAGGATAGTTGAAGACAGTTGGTTCTTCTTCAGTGTCCTCAGAAAGAAGAGACGCTGGTGAGCCTTCTTGACCAGGCATGAGGTGTTGGTGGTCCAGGACAGGCCCTCCGAAATAGGAGTCCCCAGGAACTTAAAACTGGAAAAACATTCAACAGCCATCCCATTACATTCATTTAAATTCATTCATTTGGCAGACGCTTTTATCCAAAGCGACTTACAAGTAGTTTTTTACAGTGGCACATTACTGCAGAGAAATCAGGGGTAAGGTGCCTTACTGCAGGTCAATCAGGGGTAAGGTGCCTTGCTCAAGGGCCCTTCAGTCATGACCTGCTGGCACTAACGCTCTAACCAATAGGCCACAGCTGACCCCACAGCCATTAATGTGGATGGGGTCGTGTGTGCCTCCTTTCGCCTTCCTGAAGTCCACGATGATCTCCTTTGTCTTGGAGGTTTTAAGGAGCAGGTTGTTGTTTGAGCACCATGTGGCCAGCTGCCGTACCTCCTCCCTGTATGCAGTCTCATCGTTGTTGCTGATGAGACCAATCACGTTGTATCATCTGCAAACTTGATGAAGGAGTTAGATCCGTTCACAGGCCTGCAGTCGAGTGTGAAAAGGGAGTAGAGAAAGGGGCTCAGTACAATAAATGCAGCCTAAATGCAGATGAGCAATCTGTATTTTACTGATGGCTGCATGAAGTTCTTTCATAGCAAGCTTGGCATCAGCATTCGGTGGAATATAAGCTGCCGTTATAATGGTGGAAGTGAATTCACGTGGCAGATAAAACAGTCTACATTTAACCATGAGAGACTCAAGGTTAGCCGAGCTGTGTCTCCCGACAATAACAGAGTTTGTGCACCAAGCTTGGGTGACGTAAATGCACAATCCACCTCCTCTTGTCTTACTGGATTCCTCTGCCGTTCTATCCGCCCGGTGTGTGTTGTAGCCCGCTAACGCAATAGCGTTGTCCGGTATGCCGCTGTGTAGCCATGTTTCCATGAAGATTATGACATTGCAGTTCAAAAGTCTTTTGCTGTTGATGATGCGGAGTCGAATCTCATCCATTTTGTTCACTAATGATCGAACATTAGCAAGTAAAATGCTGGGTAAAGACAGCCGGTGTGGAGTTAGCTTTAGCTTAGCTCTTCTGCCCGGCTGTGTGGGGTACGTAGCATCGGGTGTTTTGGCGATTTCAGGGACGAGTTGAATATTGCTGATAAAAATGCGTAAACTGATATCCAAAAGCTCATGCCGGGTGTACGATGTTAATGCACAATTGTTCTGAACGAACAGACCCGAGATGAGCAAGAAAAACACTATATAAATGCTAAAACTGGAGAGACGCTGAGCCTCGCGATGTTCAGGGCGGAGGGCGGAGGGACCTGGTGCTCGTCCGTGGGACGGAAGCCTTAGTCATTGATGTCATGGTGAGATTTGAGATTGACGCAAACTCCCTCCCATAAATCATTGATCCCTCGGATGCTGGGAGTGACTACAGTGCAAATTTTGGGTTCCCCTTGGGGGCCCAAGGTTTGTGATATGCTGCCAACAAGGTGGTTTTGACAGCTCTGGGAATGGGACGTACCAGGTCGTGCACGTTCGCTAGACTGGTGAGTAGACAAGTTCTTCTCTATTCGTTAGATATTTTGAGAGCGTTCACCAAAACCCGCGGACTGGAATTGGGACGGCAGGAGGCGACAGGGGAGACCAGCCCTGAACGGGGTTGAACCCCGTCGATACTGACCACCTAACAGAGGTGCGTCTATCCCACAGTTGCTCGGTGAACAACCACAAGTAGACATAAGCGCCCACTAGGTGCTAACCAGTTAGGATGACTGCCCCCTCCCAATGCGGGGGAGCTTGAGTCCGGGGCCAGGGACCACAGAGAAGGGCGCATCAAGCCTCGTAGGCTTTTGAGCCGCTTTCTTCAGGAAGCAGGGTTCAGGGATTACTTGAAAGAGGCAACGGTAACAGTGGATATTACTGGTGTGAATGCGCGAGCTGAGGATATCATTAAGGCTTGGTACGATCCAGGAAGTGTTTTTGCGGCAGTTGGGAGAGGAAGCTCTCCCTGATTTTGAAGTTTATTTCGTGTTTTGGGAGATAATTTGCTTCAAGTCATTTTTATTTAACAGTATTTTGAGTTAGAAACCACCTAACAGCAGCATTTTGCTGACTGGAAGGTGGTTTGGCTTTCTATCTTCTGTTTTTTTCTCTTCCTTTTTTGCTATGGCATCAACGGACGGATTAATGGACAACGACACTAGAACGGCTGAAGAGAGACACTGGAACGGAGTGGATGGAGAGACACGATCGGCAAATGACCCTGGACTGGAGAGAGAAATGAGCAGGGCTAAAGACAACAGACTGGTGGGAGAGAAAAGTATGGCAAACTACTCTGGAATAGATAATCGACAACGAGCTGTAAACAGGAAAAATCAAGATGCGCGGAATAAAATGAATGAAAGGAAATACTAAAGAGGCAACAGTGATCGTAAAAACACAGAACATGCAACCCACGTGAGAGTGGTGGACATCATCGATATGTGGACATGGTAAAATACTAGCATTGAGGCCAAGGCAAGGAGAGGAGTACGAGTTAACACTGGAGGAAGAAGAAACATGTGAGAAACTGACGGATGGATTTATGATAAAAGGAATGTTCTGCGAGGTAAAAAAACTACAAAATAAGGATTACGTTGTTTCTTACATGCACCTGCACGCGTCTATCTTGATGATAAAGTGATTTTGGCAAAATTGGAAGGATAGAGATTAACTCCCATCTCCCAAATTAAAAGAATTGTGGGAATTAAGATCAATCGATATAGAAATGGATGAGTAATTTTGTTTTAATCAAATGTATTTTCCCACGTGACATGATTAAAGTTTAATAGATATGTTTTAATCATATAACCTTTGTTTTAACCATATTGTGTGCTATATAACCATTGAAATTTTGTCTAATTACATGGACACAGAAGGCAATTCAACTTGCAAACAAAGGCTGATTTCAGAAGATTTCCGGCCAGATGCTCTTGGAGATGCAGATGCAACAGGACCTGATTGGTTGCTCAGGGAATTACGACCCGGAGGCGGAGGGGGAGCAGAAGACATTAACATATTCAGTTTTCTGTATATAATGTATGTGTGAAACTTTCTTTGGTGTTGTTGACTGGATTCGTATGGAGACGGCAACAAACCATCGATGTGAAGACCTTTTAAATCTGATGAATAAACTCTATTACTTTTAAAACAGTTTGTTCCCCTCATCCTTCCAAATTTTGAACACGCAGGACTAGCAAAGATCTTTGAGTCCTACAAATGGTGACCTCAGACGTGATTTGGAACAAGGGGACACGGTTTGGAGAATCGATCTGAGAGACCACCGTGAGGCTGAGACAGACTTAACACAAAAGACCGTGCGGCATAATTAAAGGTAAGCAGAAACCTGTTTATACGAATTCTGCCATTGACTAAATCAAAATTATTCTGTGTTAAGCTGGACAACGCCCTCGGTCAATATAATAAATAATTGATTAAGAGGAAAAAAAGTCAGATTTAAAAGGTTTGTTGGGAAAGAAGTCCCGTGATCGGCGTATCACAAATTCTGTTAGGTTTGAGTCCTTCGGCCAAGAGACCCGTAAATTCTGTTGGGAGCTAGAGTAAGCAAATGCCACAGCAGTCTCATCAACCACCCTCTTACCCATATGAAGGCCCACCCTATGCAGAAGGTAATTTTGAGGGTCCCTGGGAATCCCCCAAAAAGTACACACAAGCCAATGCAGCAGGGGGGAGGGGAAATAGACAAAGAGGTAATTGGAGGAGTAATAATAGAGGGAGGGGAACTTTTGGAGGAGGACAGCAACGCTGGGGAAATTGTTTCGTGTGTGGTAAAGCAGATCACTGGATGAGAAATTGTCCACAGGCACAGGGTCAAAATGACGGTCCACCTGCGGGGGGATGGGGTCCCCGAGGAGGTGGTGCCGGTGGTCGCGGCAGGGAACCACAAACCCCATACAACCCGGGGCAACATCCTCCAGCACCCTCCAGGCGCCTATGCACCCAACATGGGGCCCGGGGGATTGTTGAAGGGGCCTTCAGAGAACTGACAGGGGGAGAAGGGCTGAACCTCTCATGACTTTAATGGTAAACAACAAACCATTAAAAGCTCTGGTGGACACCGGAGCCACCTATTCGACTGTCACAGGCGGCATAAAACAATCTGATTGGAGTGACGAAACTGTGGCGGTCATCAGGTTCTCTGGGGGGGTAGAAAACTGTACTAAGACAAAACCATTTAAAGTAGAAGTGGCAAATCAATGCTTATCACACTTGTTCCTTTTCTCCACCAATGCTCCCATTTCTTTTTTTGGGGAGAGATCTGTTGATAAAATTAGGGGCTAGTATTCTGTGTTCGGCAGAAGGGGTTATAGTAGCTTTTCCAGATGGTACAACTATTAACTGTTCCCTCTCAGGTAACACGACAGACAGCCAGTGGATGCTGACGTCATGTGGTGAGGAGGAGGCAGCTGAACTTTACTGGGTAAAACTAGATGATGGCCCACTGTGGGGCACAGCAATGGAATTGTATAATAATTACCGATCATGGATTTCCACGTTAGACATCTATTTACCCCCAATAGACCCATTACATTGTCCATTGTTTTATGACAGAAGTGACATAACCAATTATGAAATGTTTCAGGAAGTGGAGGGCGACAGATGGGTATTGGAGGGAGCTGGACTTTTCGTGAGTAAAGAAGGAGTGGCAGCTCCAGTGAAGCTGACAGAAGAGCAGTTTAAATGGTATGAGATGGCAGACACAGCAGCACCTCACATATCGTTAGCCTTACACCCAAGCCAGGGAGCTAGGTAAAATTACAAAAATATTACTGGCCACCCAGGATTGGTCAGATAGTGAAGGGGCAGCAGACATCATTAAAATTTCACCTGAGGATCTTTGGTCCCAGGGCCCAACAGATGTAGGTTTTTGTAATATGTCTCCAGTTTACTTTCAGCTGAAAACACCTGACCCCATCTGGATTCCACAGTACCGCAACAAACCTGAGGCGGACGAGGGTGTGGCCGCAACAGTAAAAGGTCTCCTAGAGAGAGGTGTTATTACACCATATAAGTCGAGGTGGAACACACCTATTTTTCCGGTGCCCAAACCGGGCACAAGCAAGTACAGGTTGGTACATGATTTGAGAGCAATCAATGCTGTTGTGGCTACACCATCGTTGACAGTGCCTAACCCGTACACTGCACTTTCTGTGATAACACCTGAACACAATTGGTTTACATGTATTGACTTAGCTAATGCATTTTTCTGTATCCCTTTAGCGGAGGAATGCAAGGCGTGTGTGGCTTTCACTTACAGGGGTTGTCAATACTCTTACAACCGATTACCCCAGGGGTTTGTTTTATCCCCAGGAATTTTTAATCATGCACTAAAACAACAGTTACAAGACTGCAGTTTGCCTGAAGACTGTGTGCTGATCATGTATGTTGATGACCTCTTCTTGGCAGCCAAAACAGAGCAAGGATGCCTGGAGGGGAGCGAAGCTGTGTTGAGACAATTACACAAAAGTGGCTTCAAGGTAAGCAAGGAAAAGCTGCAATTGTGCAGACCTTGTGTCACATTTCTAGGTCGCATGATCACCCCACAAGGCTCCACGCTAACTGCAGCCGACAGACGAGGAATTTTGAGTCATCCAAAACCAACCACGGTTAAGGAGATGTTGTCATTCCTAGGCCTAACAGGGTATAGTAGACATTATATTCCAATGTATGTTTCACTAACAGCCTCTTTGAGAGATCTTGTAAAACAGCAGGGTATGAAGAATCTGAGAGCAGAAATTTAATGGACACAGGAAGCTGAACCGACGTTCATTGACCTGAAACAACAATTGGCACATGCAGCTAATCTGAGCTGTGCTGATTACAGATTACCGTTTTATTTAGACGTTTCTGAGACAGGTTCCAGTGCACATGGTATACTTAACCAGAAAGACCAAGGGGGTAGAAAAGTATTGATGTACGTTAGCATGTTGTTAGACAGTTTTGAGCAAAGACAGCCTCGATGCAGTAGATTCATCGCAGGATTGGCAAAGATAGTGAAGAAAACCTCTCACATTGTCATGGGCCACCACCTTGTTGTTTTAACCACCCACTCAATCGCATCTTTCGTTAATTCTGAGTCATTCCCCTTTTCGCCAGCGACGCATCGCAGCATTTTTGCTCGCGGACCATATTGTGTACACACACAATCGCATCAACATGGCTGATTTGTTAGAAGACGGTGAACCGCATGATTGCGCCCCAATCACAGAGAGGGCTTCAGTGGTCAGACCAGGTCTGTGTGCGAAACCCCTGGTTGGCCCTGAACCAGTGATGACCTTGTTCACCGATGGATGCTGCTTCAGGGCAGAGGATGGAAGTTTGAAAGCAGCATATGCAGTAGAGCAGGTAGGGGACGCTATTATTACAAGGGATGCAGCAAGGTTAGAAGGAAAGCAGTCAGCACAGAGAGCAGAAATGGTAGCAGTGATCAAAGCCTTGCATCATGCTGGTGAGCACCGTGTAAACATCTAAACTGACTCTGCTTATGTTGTTACAGCTGTACATGTTGAAATGCCCTTATGGCAACGATGTGGCTTTATCACATCTTCTGGTTGACCAATTACACATGCATGTGAAGCCAGAGACCTTTTAGAGGCTCTGATGATCCCCACGGAGGTGGCAGTGATTAAATGCACTGGTCATTCTAAGGTGGATAGTCCTTTGAGCAGAGGCAATGATGCAGCAGACTTGGCGGCAAAGGCTGCTGCTGGTTATGTGCCCTCGCAGATGCTCTGTAGATCAGAAAGAACATCGACTGATCTATTGCCTCTCAGTGTCTCTCAAATCTAAGTGTGGGCACAGCACGGAGCCGTCCGCGCCTCTGATGGACTTTGGCAAGCTCCGGACGGACGTCCAGCGCTTCCCGCGAGTCTGTGTTATTCTATCATGGTAGAAGCTCATGGAGTAAGCCATGTAGGAGACAAACAGATGATGAGAGCTCTTGAGCACTGGTGGCATCCTTTCTTAAGAGCTATGGTCACCGCACATGTGAGTACATGTGAGATTTGCCAGGAACATAACGTAAAACCCACGATTAAGCCAACAAGAGGTTTGTTTCCTTTGACCGGTGGTCCAGGAGATGAGATCGTGATTGACTTCACAGACATGATCACCAAGGTGCACGGGAAACGGTATGTTCTGGTTATTGTTGACTATTTTACTGGATGGCCTGAAGCTTATTCTGTCGGAAGAGAAGACAGTACGGCAGTGATTAAGTGTTTAATAAATTATTATATACCGCATTATGGGTTCCTCCGCCGTATAAGATCAGACAACGGCAGTCACTTCAAAAACGAGCATTTGAGAGTTGTTGAACATGCCTTAGGCCTGACACATGCGTTCGGTGCCGTTTGGCATCCAGCCAGCCAAGGTAAAGTCGAACAAATGAACCTGACCCTGAAACTCAAATTGGCTAAAATCTGTGCACAGACTAAATTACACCACTAGGGGCACCCTCGCGCCATGGCACCCCTCGAAGAGCCCCCAGCCCCCTGTCCACGAACATCATACGCGTACCTCACAGGTTTCTCCCATGTACTTGGGCTTCCCCGCTTGTCCTCTAACATCATACGAGTACCTCGACTCATTTGTTTGCATGGGAGGCAGATGCCAGGTTACTGCACACCGGTGCCAGGGTCCACGATTTGTCCACTGATCAACTATGGGTGTCGATTTGACCTTTGACCCCGCAGACCCTTCCGTGGCCCCTACCACCTGTTGAACATTTCTTCAATGTTCTGCGTGTTCAGAATTGGAGAGAGGCCAGTCAAAGTAAAATCTTGAAGTTTATTGATCAGAAGATTCAAAAATACAACAGCTGCTGGGTGGGTTTCCTCAGACGCACACGTCTCACATAAAGAAGCGACGTCTCACAAAGGTCCCACACCGAAGAACAATTTTACAAGGTATTTATAATATTTATGATATCTTTTATTAGCTCGAGAAGCTAATGTCCTTTCGCGGATGTGAAATCCTGGGAACACGTCCAATCCGCTTCCTCTCCTTTGTTCTGTCTCAGCCAATCAACTCACACTGCTTGTCCCGACTATTTGTGGAGACCCCATACCTCACCAAATTTCGAAGAGCTCTGCGTAATCTGATCTTTACACACACACACACATATTTATTTTGGTACAGAAAGTTCACTCCAAATAAGTCCTTTGGTTAACTCACACACTTGTTATATTTTTAACATATTATGCACAGTTAGTGATCAATAATGAAATCATAAAGCATATTAAATGTAAAAGCACGTTTAAACCATAATAAAAATCACAATAAAAATCCTTCACACCAAACCACTATTTGTCTGCTTCCCAACTACTTTTACCAGAACCTGCGTTCTGACATCCGGGACTGACATATGTTTCTCCGAGGGGGTATGTCTCTCGGGGGACCGGGTCGCAAGTGCCTGTAATGTTTTGGGCCCGTCGGACCCTCCGGCGGCCTTGCGGGAAAGTTCCTCGAGCAGTTTATATGTATGTGCATTATATGTATGTATTATATGTATGATATATGTATGTATGATTCAGTTGGTGGACAACCCACTTATTAGCAAAAATTTGCCTTTATATTCATGTAAATGCATCAACAACCACATTATTCAGTCAGTTCGCTTCATTAGACACACATATGTTAGCAACAACTTGTAGACAATCGGTTTGTCCTCAAAGGTCTAATCAGGGTGGCCTGTCCACGAACCCCCTATCAAAAACGCATTGGATAGGTGACAGGTGGAAGGCCTTCCGTAGGGAAACGAAAGGCCGCAGGATCTTGAAGTTCTAGATTTGTGTTCTTGAGAAGCCCCCGAGGTATCCCCCAAAGGTCCAAAGCTCTACACCTTTCCTGCAAATTTTCCCCTCCCCCACTCCTGAAATTAACAAGGCTGTTGAGGGGTATATAAGGCAAAAGGCTGTGTGGTTCATTTTGTGATTGGGTGTATAAAACATTTCCGTTTACTCTGGAGCAATGAGCTTTCGGTATGTCGTCGGGGGCCAGAATCTAGAGCATGCGTCACTGAATGTGTCATGCATAGAGCCAACCGTAACGCATGCACGCGCTGCATGCGTCACTGCATGCATCATGCGTAGAGCAGGCTGTAACGAGTGCATGCGCCGTATATGTCCCCGAATGCATCATGCATATTAAAGACTGTGATGCATGCACGCGCTTAAATAACCACACATGCATGCATCACGCATCCACCGATCGTCCAGAGAAGCCGGGCGACTTTGGTACTTTGTTTGGGGGGTCAAAAGGTCAAAATAGGGAGAGTCGTCCATGAAAATGCAATGGCTTAGATTGCAGGTGGACGCCCTCCCGTTGGGAAACGATAGGCCGAAGGGTCTGGACATTTTAGATTATTTTTGTCTAGAAGCCCCCCATTTATCCCCCAAAGGTCCAAAGTTGTAAGACCTTCGTGAAAAACCCACCTCCCCCAACACTAAACCTTCATAATGCTGTTCAGACATATATGAGAGACAAGGCTGTGTGCTTAATCTTGTGAATGGGTGCAAAAAATATTCCCTGATCCTGTAGGGCGATGTGCTCTCGGTATGTTGTCGGGGGCCGCCCAACGGGCGAGAACCTAGAATATGGGACCCCTCGGACCTTTCTGGAAATTTCCTCGTATAGCTTATTTGAATGGCTTTTGCATATGTATTTTGTGGACTTAGCCCCCACAGGGTCAACTGATCCGAAACCGGGTTACGAGCAACCGCCCGTCATCCACCGGTCGTGCGGAAAAGCCGGGCGACCCTGTGACTTTGTTTGGGTGTCAAAAGGTCAAAATAGGGAGAGTCATCCACGAAGCAGTTAATGAAAACGCATTGGCATAGATGGTAGGTGGGAGGCCGAAGGGTCTGGACATTTTAGATTATTTTTGTCTAGAAGCCTCCCATTTATCCCCCAAATTTCCAAAGTTCTTAGACCTTGCTGAAAAATCGACCTCCCCAACACTAAATCTTAATAAGGCTGTTCAGTGTTATATGAAAGACGAGACTGTGTGCTTAATCTTGTTATTGGGAGCAAAAATATTCCCTGATCCTCTAGGGCGATGTGCTCTCGGTATGTTGTCGGGGGCCGCCCGACGGGCGAGAATCTAGAATACGGGACCCCTCGGACCTTCCTGGAAATTTCCCGGTCGTCCGGAAAAGCCGGCCGACTCTGTGACTTTGTTTGGGTGTCAAAAGGTAAAAATAAGGAGAGCGTATGCTTCACTGAATGCATGTATGCGTCACCGAATGCATCGTGCATAGAGCAGACCATGTCGCATGCATGCGCTGTTATGACATCAAACCGTGACGAATGCACGCGCTGCACGCGTCACCGAATGCATCGTGCATAGAGCAGACTGTGGCGCATACAAGCGCTGCTTTAACAGCAGACTGTGACGCATGCATGCGCTGTATGCGTCACCGAATGCATCGTGCATAGTGTTGGACTTTTCATTCAGTCCTGCATGTTCAAATATTTTAGGTATTGAAGAGACAATTTTTCACAAAAATAAGTGAAGTTTATTATCAGATTTAAAAGTTTAACAGCGCGCTGGGTTGTTTGCTCCACAATGAGCTGAACCAAAAACTCAGAAAGTTTAACAAAAAAACATTTAAATACAGAATATGACATCGATCTCTCTTCTGGTTTCTTTGTTCCCTCCTAGCCAACCTCCTCCTTAAATTCTGGGCGGTTCTTCTTTCTTTCGGCAGCCAATCAGTGCCGCCACCTCGAACTGACTCCATTTTCAAAATCTGTAAAACAACATGTTCCCCAAAATACGTTGTGTGTGTGTGTGCTCCCTTTTCGTGTGCACATTCCTTCCCCCAAAAAGAAGATGCTTCTTGTTACACACAGACATAAACAGAACATGCTTTTCCCTTCAGTTCTGGGACGTTTTTCTTTGGGAGCCGGTCTGGGCTACCATCCCCCATCTCCAGGTAGCCTCTTCTCGTGACAACCCCCACTTACTGACCACATTCCGATCTCTGGCAACATCTGGCAACTGGGGGAACTCTCAGAAACCAACCTTTGTTCACAATCATGTCACGTAGGAAAATACATTTGATTAAAACAAAATTAATCATCCATTTTTATATTGATCGATATTGATCTTAAATCCCACAATAGAGCAGGCCTAGGAGCATGCACGCAATGTAATAACGGCGCGTGTACGCTTCGGTTCATGCATTGAGCAATGTATACAAGGACATTTACCGCAAAGGCCCCGGGGGTCCCGAGAGACCCCAAACATCACAGTCACTTGCGTCACAGTCCCACAAGCGACATAGTGAAAGGCCAAATGCGTGGGTGCCCGAAAAGTATTTTAAATAATTTTTTATGTAGTACTCTGCAACCCATTCATTTCAATGGATGAGGCTTGAAAATGAAGCCTTGAACATAAAAGAGGACATCTTAATAGTCAAAATGAGCATTTTATGATTTGATACCAACATGTATGTGTACAATAAAGTGTACTCGTTGAATAATGTGGTTTTTGAAACAAATAAATTTATATTTTTTAGTTAAACATTGCTAATAAGTATTATGTCCACCAACTTAATACACGTGGCCCGTTCAAATAAACTGCAGGTGGACGTTTCTCTGTTTTTCGCTAAGTCATGCAGGAAGTGACCACCAGCAATTTATTTGAATGGACCACGTGTATTAAGTTGGTGGACGACCCATTTTAAGGCAAAATACAGCCTTCTATGAGTCGATAATAACATATGTATGTTGTATAAAGTGTACTAAGGGAATAAGGTGGTTCTTTAGTCCTATATATAAATACATCGGGAAAAAAGTAATCAAGAAACGCCTGGCGAAACTAAGTAACAAGAAAAACTACAAAGGACTACAAATATGGCAACCAGGAAGTGACCACCCGCAGTTTATATGAATGGACCGCGTGTAGTGAGTTGGTGGAAATTCATTTTTTAAGCATAAATAAGCATTCTGTGAGTTGCTGCTAACATATGTATGTCTATTAAAGTGTATCAACAGACTAACAGGGTCGTCAATGCATATAGATTATTCTTCGATTATTACTTCATACGTGTCGCCTATTCTCATAAACTGCTGCCCCGTTTTTTAACTAAGTCATACAGCAAGTGACCACCTGCAGTTTATATTTATGCACCACGTGTAGCGAGTTGGTGTAATTTCATTTTAAGGACATTATCGTGTCTTTTGTGAGTTCTTGCGAACATATGTGTGTCTAATAAAGTTTAATATGTGAATCGCGTCTCTGTTTATTCATATAATTGATTATAAACGCCTGGGGAATCGAATAAAGAAAAGAACTACGCAGGACTACAAACGTGGCACACAACCGGAAGCTGGTTCCGGTCGTTTTTCACTAAGTCATAAAGGAAGTGACCACCTGCAGTCTATATGAATGCACCACGTGTAGTGAGTTGGTGGAAACTCATTCTTTAAGCACAAATAAGCAATCTGTGAGCTGCTGCTAACATATGTATGTCTATTTAAGTGTACCAACAGACTAACAGGGTCGTTAATGCATATAGATTACTATAAAGTGTGTCCACCAACCTAATACGCGTGGGCCATTAAAATAAACTGCAGGTGGACGTTTCTCCTTTTCAATAGTAGTTGGTAAGTGGTCAAATAGGGCCTCCGTGGTACGGGGGGGGGGGCGACGGTTGACCCCGGTGGTCACCTGACCATTTTGGCAAAAAAATAGTTGGTAAGTGGACAAATAGTGCCTTCGGGATGGGGGGGGGGGGGCGGGGGTCGACCCGGGTGGTCACCTGACCACTTTGGCAACAATAGTTGGTTAGTGGACAAATAGTGGTTTGGTGGTACGGGGGGCGTGTCCGGGGGCGTCGCCCGGCAATCGAGGGACCAATCCGCGAGAGGCTCTGGGGTCCAGAGACCACCTGCCAAAGATAGTTGGTCAGTGGGATGAATATCACGTTCGTGGTCTCCCGGGGGAAGCGCAAAAAGCCCACCCCTGGACTAGGGTAATGGGATCGGGCCCATTGGCTTTAATTGGGCCGTGGACGGGCCTGGCGCCACCATGTGGATCTATGCCGAAGCTCTTCGCTTGGTGCGCCTCCCGTCCGGACCCCCTTGGGCGTGGGGGCGCGCTTCCACCCCTGGTCGGCTCGGGGCGGTCCCCACCTTGTTTGTGCCCGGCGTCGGACCCTGAAAAATCCGGGGGCTTCCCCGCGCAGCGTCCTCAAACCCCTTTCCACGTGCCTGTTAGAGCAATGGTGATGTGGACTGCTCGCGAAATTTTGCCACTACCTATAAGGAACTTGTGAACTGACTAGAATAGACAGACATTCGCTTCCAGAACACCTTAATCTCCTGTGCTGAGGATGTGCCTTCCTTATGTCTTTGTTTGAATGTTGCTGCAAGGTGTGGACACGCTGAATGCAATCCTCCGTGATCATAAGGCTGGAGCACATGGACTGCTGTTTTTGGGGCAGATGTTGACACACTACCATCCAAAGCAGGTAAATGGAAATAAATATGGAGCGCTTCACGGATTTGCGGGTCATCCTTTCGCAGGGGCCATGCTAATCTTCTCTGTATCGATCCAATTTTAGTATACGTGCTGCCTTAGCAAGCACGAGTACTGCGGTGAAACAAGGTAATTATACACCCCGTTTCACAGCAGGCCGGTCGTGGATAGGTGGCATTCACTGACAGCCAATCAGATTCAAGCTTTTCTCTTATTGTCCCAGGTCCTTGACAGCCAATCAGATTGTTTCACATCTTTTTTTATGTTCGCTTGCATGGGGTTCGAATCCCACTCGAAGCAAAACTGAAAACATTGTTTTAAAAACATTTGTGAGTTTTTTTATGACATTTAAGCACCCTTTTAAAATTTAGAAATAATGACAAAGTATTAGTATTAAAATTATTTAAATTAAAGTTGGGTTAAATGAAAATGTTTCTAGAAGATATTCATTAATGGTGCTTTATTTATCATATCTTTAACCAAAATGTTTGAAAACTCTATTCTTATGAACTAATAATTTGTAACAAAAGGTTATTTGAAATGTAAATGTTGATGTTCATAACAAAATATTCTTTATATCAGTGTTGAATTGGTTTTATATTGTTTTCATCACTATATCCTTTGAGATTTTTGGTCAAATTGACATAAAATAATAATTTTCGCAGCACTAAATGTGAATGCATTCATGAAGAGTATTTGTATTTAAACTTCAATTACAATACATATGTAATAGCACTACAAAGGTAAGAGACATCTGTAAATCAAGTATATTTTACTTCATGTTGAAAATATTTGCCAATAATTTGTATGTATATAAATATAAAACACAGAGTACAAGATAAGTGCTTTTTTTAGATAGTTTTTATTATTTTCTTAACATTTTAAAAGGCAAAACAAACAAGCAAAACATATTTACATGTGGAAAATTCTTATTTACTTTTCCCAGAAACCCATCTCTGTCTTTCCATATTGTAAAATGTAGACTTTTGAAAGTCTTTCCAGGTCATCTCTTTCTCCATACCCTGCTCTCTGTATATGGAAAAGACTTTAGCAGGACAATAAACATATTTCCCAGCAATTCCAGGAAAGCCCGCATGTATGTGTGGACTGTTTGGACATTGTTTGAGTTCCATTTTACAAAACCTACACAGGCGACCTACATGCGGAGATTCAGGCATTTTTCGTTTTTGCTGTCCCTTCTCTTCCACCCTTTTTTTTGTGTCATCCAGTTCTCTCTGGAAGAACTCTGTTTCCATAAAATCTTTAAAAGGCATTATGGGATTTGTCAGCCCTTCACCACTATAAGCCTTAAAAACCTTGGTGGAACAGTAGAAGTACCTAACAGGTCCTTGCTGGTAAAAAAAATGGATTGAGGAGCCATCACTTTCATAGCGAGACTTGGGCTGTCCGCAGGCAACACAATGTCGCTATGTGCAGTTTTGTAGTAGGATGGAGCATGCTGTTGGGATTAGTACTGGAGTTATGGACCATTGCTGCATACTCCTGATCCACAAGTTTAAGCATATCCTTCTTCCCATGATGTTCAGTAAGCAGGTTGTCAATTGCCTCCTTCATTGGCGTTGTCCACCGTTTGTGGTCTAGCACAAATACCCTTCCACCAGTCTTCACAGGTCCAGTACGAGCGCTCGCAGGTGAGCCCACCATAGGCAGAGGCGGTACATGTGTTGTTCCTGTAGCACAGAAAATCAGGCAATCAATATCTGTGCTCCACACCATTTGTTAAATTAATTTGTTATTTTTTGAACATTTACCTGGCTCTGACTGAGGCTCTGTGCAGGCACGGTAAAATGATGACACAGGCAGCGTATCAGCAGATTCTACAACAGCAGCAGCAGAAATACTTTTTTCATCAAGGTGTACTTTTAGCAAGTATTCATTTTTATGTGTAAAGAAAAAGGGCATTTTAAGCATGACACTGTTCATATGTGAAATGTTTACCTGGTTTAGGCTGAAGATCCTCATCAGCACCATGGCATGAGGACAGCAAGGGGGCAGGCAAAGTGGTAATGGATCCTAAAGGGACCAAAACAGCATTAATATAGTCACTTTAAAGACATTAAGGGTATGATAACGTCCTATATATTCTTTTAAAAAAGGTTTACCTGAATCTGGCTGCGGATCAAGGTCAGATGAAAGGTATCCAGCCCTGGCAGTTGATGGACTGCTTTGCACGGGAGGATCCAAAGGCAGGTCAGTTTTGTTCCTGTGCTTTTCCCAATCTAGCACAACAGGGCGACATCCAGGTTCCACATAGTCTAGCCCAAACCTCTCCCCAGAATCCTTGCTGGACACTAGAAGAGCAGGATACTTGGGCATTCCTAAAACCCTTTCTGACGCAGTATTGAGATCTGCGATCAGGGATGGATCAAACACACCAGGAAGCCGAACACCTGGTGATTTCAGGTCCACCAGGCGCTGAAAGTTCCAACGTGCCACTCCGATCATGCCCTGGGCTTGAAACAACTCAGAGGAAACACGTGTGCCGGTGACCCACTGAGCCTGGTGGAAGTGGTAGCCCTCCTGCTGTGATGTGCCTCTTATTGGAACCCAGACATCAACTTTAGCTCCCTCACCCTGGACGTGATTAAGCTGCA
Organism: Barbatula barbatula; assembly: GCF_947034865.1. Taxonomy (NCBI): domain Eukaryota; kingdom Metazoa; phylum Chordata; class Actinopteri; order Cypriniformes; family Nemacheilidae; genus Barbatula; species Barbatula barbatula. The sequence goes on from NC_136776.1 coordinate 3,444,357, forward strand.
GTGTCCCACCATGCCTATACAGGATCCCACCTGCCACTTCAGGGTCACTCAGACATCCCCTCAAGATATGGACACGCTGAATGCGCCATGTCTTCAGCATAGAGGGCTTGTAGAGGGGAACACCATTTGGATCAGCCGCTAAATGAAAGTGCTGCATGACCCCCTCAACCCTTTTGAGAAGTTCTTGAGGAGCCGGAATCTTTGTCCTGCAGTGCTCCCGAATGTGCTGCTTGGTGGGGTTGGCTGGCTGAATACCGCAAAACGCATAGGCATTCTTGAGCTTGATCAGGTCTTCTTGATCCACCACACAGAAAGCAGCAGACAGGAACTGGGTGAAGGAGCTGTACAAAGCATGATGCTCGGAAAGACACTCCCGGTGAAAGCGCCTCATGCAATGAAACAGGTCAAGCTTGACATTGATGTGCTGATTGAAGCGAGACCTGGATGCACATGCATCTTGCAGCTCACCAGAAGTGGCCTCGGCAATAGCAGCCTCAGCAGTTCTCCAAGCATCCCAGTTGAGATGTTCTCCTGAGTGTAGATCCGGCACTCTGAACGCTGCCAGCAATCCCTGAAACAGAAAGAAGATATTTTTTAATTATAGTATAATTAAATTAAATTGTAGGATAATTACATATTAAAACTTCAGTATTAATCGGTCTAAACAACAGGTTATGAGTAAAAAGAATGTCCACAGATGGTGAATTGCGAGTATGTTTAAAGAAATGCAGGCAAACGATTGCATGATTCAAACGACTCACCTGTCCACCCAATGGTACTTTGCCTTTTCCACTCCTGCAATGTTGTACCGGTTTGCTAGGCCCTCATACATGTGTTCCAACGACCTTTCCGTCTCGGACTGCACCATCACCCAAGAAATGATCATCCAGTTCTCGTTCATGGTGGCGTAAGATGACATTGTGCCAGAGGTAAATGTATCTTTCCTTGCCACTTTCCGGGTGTGGTCAGAACGTAAAGCCTGCCCAAAGGTGCCCTGCAGGAGCTTTCTAATAGCTACCTCTTGCCGCTTGTACTCATAAAGGAGGCAGTCAGTGAGGTAGTGGGCAGACACAGAGATTCCATTCCATCCATCAGGATCATCATACTCGCCAAAGGGAGCAGGCTTGGTCTCAGTTCTTAGGAATCCTGTGATGGTTTTCTGTCCGTAGATTCCAGCTTCAGAATCCAGGACATTCTGGCAACGGATGAGGTAGGCAAAATCATCACGTTCAAATTTCAGGTGCATCATTTCATTCACCTGGTTGGCCATGTCCGAGGGTGACTTTCCAGTACGCCGCAGCTCATCCATTACAGATTTACAGATGGCCTTCTTGTAAGTAAGAATTGCTGGCAATACATTTGTAAACCTTTTGGGGAGCTTTTCCAGCCACTGTGGGTTGTCTGCATACCACCTTTTCTTGCAGACTTTGCAGCACAGCCGAGATGAGAAGAGGTAGTACTGACCTGTGATGCCCACGATCATACAAGGTCTACCAACTCCTGCACACGTGACCTGTGCTTTGCTACACCCCGCAATGCATGGTAGAGCATAGTTAGTTTTCAGTCTAGCCATCATGGTGTCATTTTCAGGTTTCCAAATAAAAAAAGGATGAAGCTGAAAATATTTGGCTGACGGCAGATCAGAGACTGTGTCTATAAGCTCAGGTTAAGGAGGTAAACGCCACAATGACACTGTCTTCATGGGGTTGCTCACAGGACGAGAGCCTGGCCACAGACCCATGGATTCCAGCTCGGTCTTCATCCAGATCCTCTGTTGATGAGAACACTTCCACTGAGGCGTGTCTCTATCGTATCCGGGAAGCTGTGGAGCAGGAACTCTAGGAAGGGTTGGTGTGCCTGGGTGTTTGAAAATTAGAATATAATAAAGTATTGCCACAGATATTAAATATGGTAATCACTATTATATCCACAGAATACTATCTTACTTTGCGCTGTCTGTCGCATAGGTGGTGGGACGCACACTGAAGGATGAGGAGCAGAGGAGCATGGTTCTGAAAGCACAAAAACAATAATTAAAGCTGTTCTAAACAAAGTAAAACACAACATAACACTATGTGATGATGTCTCTATAAATTCCAAACATAGAAATGATTCAACGGATATATATCTAATGCAAACCGTTCTTACCATCTTTGTCATGTTCCTCAAAAGAAAGTGTCCTGCACGCTCGAGAGATACTGCTCTCTGCTGAAGAGAGACACATTGTAAAAGAGGTATAATCTATGATTCAATGTATCCATAAACTTGACATTAAAACACACCTGTCGCTGAATCACCTTTCATTTGAGTGGAAGCTGATGGTTCTTGCACAAGAAACATCAGCTCTTTAGGAAGGGGCACAGGTGTTTTCAGTATTGGCACAGCTGGTGCTTTAAAAAGGAAGACACAAAAAATGTCAATTCAAAGTTATAAAGAAGACAATTATATGATCAGAGAGGCGTAAATAAAATGTCTTTACCATCCACAGGAGACAGATGCAGTTCCTTTCTAGTGCCCATCAGTGGTTTTAAAAAGGACAGTAGGTGGTTCTGCAATACATAAATCTTGTTAATAATATCAATACTCTTAAGAGATCTGCTTACTTTAATAGAATGAATTAAATGATGCATTATGCCTTCTCAAATAATGTCAAAAACATTTTAAACTAAACAGGGAATGTAAAAAATGTAATTACAAGAACATGCACGTCTTCGTGTATTAATAAACTGAATTATTTATAAGTTTACAGTAAAAGTGAGCACTTACCCAGAATGGGGATTTATCAGTTCATCTTGGTGGGGGAATCAATTCATAGCCCCTTGAACAGTTAGTATAATGCCAACAGCACACAGATTTGTAAGTGACACACACAGACAACACACAGACATATATAAAAATTCATATTCAGTTTTGGAAGACATCTAATTTCATAATTCATCGACACGAAAGTGCTGAAGCTAAAGTGTTTAAAAACCTGTCGTTGTTCCTGTGGAGTGTTTTACTTCAGCAGCTGAGGATGCAGATGATGCTGGAACAAACAAATGTAAAAAAATAGGGAACATTTATTAAATATCAACTAATTTGATACAAGCTGTCATTTAAGAAAAATAACACTTACACTGCACCAGTAGCTTAGAGGGGGTGATGTTCAGCATTGCACTCTCCAGCTCAGCGTCTTCATCCATCTCTGTATGATTGACAAACAAGAGTTAAAGGTTGCTTGGAACTTTTCAAATCAAATGTGCTATACTGTTTATACTTATTGAAATAACTGTAAAGATTCTCTTCTGAAGGGCAAATTAGGGAAAATAACAACTGACCTATGGGCTCAGATGTGGCAGGCATATGTGGACGGGCAGACTGCTTCTGCTTCAGCAGGTATTGTTGCAGTTTATGCATCCGTGTCCCACGGACACACTTAGCCCCCACTATAAATGAAGCGTAACCATCAGCTCTGCTGTCTCAAATCTCCTTCCATGTACTCTTGGCACGAGCTCCAAAACCAACCAGCTGATCGTCGTCTGGTGATGCCGTGGGTGCAGCTGGAGTTTTAGAAGTGTGGAGTAAAAGAGACCGAATTTCCTCAAAGCTGTGGGCGTATTTCTTAAAAGAGACCAGGCTGCTCTTGCTGTGCCCCTCGGTCATTGTGACTCCTGAAGGTTCTTCATTAGGTAGATGGTGTACCCCACATCATTTTCAAGAAGCCACCGGAAGGACTTCCCCTTGTATTTCCCGAACTGCAGGATGTACTCACCAAAAACTTCTTTTTGGTCTGAGGCATCACCTCCTCTTTGACGGACCACATTCAGAGCATTTTGTCTGACAAGCTCCGGCTTAATTGGAGCCGACTTGTCCTGCAAAGATGGGTCATTTTTTATGGTTCTGGCCTGGTCAGTTGGATCCTGCAAAAGATATCCCAGCGGCCCCTTACGAAACACAACGGTAACCCTTCCATGGAAAAATATGTTTTTCTGCATGTTGACCTGCGAGAAAAGAATGGCAGTTTTTTTTAAATGTAAATATAAAAAATTTACATTGGAATAAAAAAGATGAAAATCAGATGGGTTTTCACACATGCAGTACAAATAGTGTTGTGATGAAACGGTCAACTGTATATTTTGTTTACTAATAAGCACTCCAATAAACTCCATAAACATAAAACACTTCCAACCAATGGAAATTAACCATGGTTTTATTGCAGTTAAAACGGGAAAAAACAGGGTTACTGTAGTAAACCCATAGTTACCAAAAGAGATCTATGGCTTTAAAAAACATTGTTAAAGCACAGATATTGTGCACAAAAGAAACATCCCTCAATAAACAACACACCTAAATCTATATGTAAACATTAAAAACATTACACAACAAAGGAAATGCACAACCACAAACACGAATTACGGTCATGTTCATTCATAAATTAGCGAGCAAATGACCCAGCGATGTGTTTTAGAGATACGTTTGGAAACAAACAAACAAACAAACATTCTCTCATTGGGTGCTAACCGGAATTTTTGCGACAAATCGACTCTGTTGTTAAAATGAACAGGCGTGTATTTCTAAACACAAGCGGAGGATTTGAAAAAACTTAATTTTTTAATTTAACTGGAATTGTGGTTGTTATTGAATCTGCAAACCTTTTTTATCTTGAATTTATCATTTGCACCCAGTTAAGATATTTGTGAAAGTGACTGGCCTGCCTTCCCTTATTTATGTAGGTGTGTATATCGTATTTTCGAATGCTTGTAACATGGACTTTTATCTGCATGTAAACACTCATCTTTAAAGCATTTTGAATTATTATAAAAATTGACTTATAATATATGTTTTACTAAGAAAAAAACATTTAATAATCTATTGTAAAAATAAACATTTTTATACCTATTAATGTAACTGAGAAAATTAATTATAGCACTAGTTTTCTAAGGTAACTAAGTATATACATATATTTTATGCAATACGCAGTGTAATAAAGAAAAGAAAGTTAAATAAAACATTGGTAAGGTACAGCTACTTTAAACTACTTGCTAGTAACTTTGTCCCTTTTTCAGATTAAAGGCAATGTTTTACATTGTTGAATTTCTGGAAACCCAAGAGGTTGAAGTTGTACCTGCAATCTGGGTTCAAGATGAAACCTGTCAATGGCCAGTGCAGTACAAATCTGAGGAATTACACAAGGCCATACGAAATGAGGAAAAGCCTGATCACAAATGGGATGCATATAATGTTCGAATTTTATACAAAGCTGGTATGTACATAAAAGATATTTATCCATATGATTGACAGGTTTGATGAATCTTAATCAAATACTTTTTTCATGTTTACAGCAACCTACAAAACAGCTCGTCTAAAACTTCCTCAAGCAGAAGCACACACAGACTTGCAAACAGCAGCGGAGGAAGATGAGACTAAAAACTCAAAGAAAAAACGGAAAAGAGTGTAAGTATTGAAGTGCCATTCTACAACTAAATGGTAAATTATAACATTTTAAGTAATTTTTATAAACACAACTTTCCAAAAATCATTGTGACTCCTGAAGGTTCTTCATTAGGTAGATGGTGTACCCCACATCATTTTCAAGAAGCCACCGGAAGGACTTCCCCTTGTATTTCCCGAACTGCAGGATGTACTCACCAAAAACTTCTTTTTGGTCTGAGGCATCACCTCCTCTTTGACGGACCACATTCAGAGCATTTTGTCTGACAAGCTCCGGCTTAATTGGAGCCGACTTGTCCTGCAAAGATGGGTCATTTTTTATGGTTCTGGCCTGGTCAGTTGGATCCTGCAAAAGATATCCCAGCGGCCCCTTACGAAACACAACGGTAACCCTTCCATGGAAAAATATGTTTTTCTGCATGTTGACCTGCGAGAAAAGAATGGCAGTTTTTTTTAAATGTAAATATAAAAAATTTACATTGGAATAAAAAAGATGAAAATCAGATGGGTTTTCACACATGCAGTACAAATAGTGTTGTGATGAAACGGTCAACTGTATATTTTGTTTACTAATAAGCACTCCAATAAACTCCATAAACATAAAACACTTCCAACCAATGGAAATTAACCATGGTTTTATTGCAGTTAAAACGGGAAAAAACAGGGTTACTGTAGTAAACCCATAGTTACCAAAAGAGATCTATGGCTTTAAAAAACATTGTTAAAGCACAGATATTGTGCACAAAAGAAACATCCCTCAATAAACAACACACCTAAATCTATATGTAAACATTAAAAACATTACACAACAAAGGAAATGCACAACCACAAACACGAATTACGGTCATGTTCATTCATAAATTAGCGAGCAAATGACCCAGCGATGTGTTTTAGAGATACGTTTGGAAACAAACAAACAAACAAACATTCTCTCATTGGGTGCTAACCGGAATTTTTGCGACAAATCGACTCTGTTGTTAAAATGAACAGGCGTGTATTTCTAAACACAAGCGGAGGATTTGAAAAAACTTAATTTTTTAATTTAACTGGAATTGTGGTTGTTATTGAATCTGCAAACCTTTTTTATCTTGAATTTATCATTTGCACCCAGTTAAGATATTTGTGAAAGTGACTGGCCTGCCTTCCCTTATTTATGTAGGTGTGTATATCGTATTTTCGAATGCTTGTAACATGGACTTTTATCTGCATGTAAACACTCATCTTTAAAGCATTTTGAATTATTATAAAAATTGACTTATAATATATGTTTTACTAAGAAAAAAACATTTAATAATCTATTGTAAAAATAAACATTTTTATACCTATTAATGTAACTGAGAAAATTAATTATAGCACTAGTTTTCTAAGGTAACTAAGTATATACATATATTTTATGCAATACGCAGTGTAATAAAGAAAAGAAAGTTAAATAAAACATTGGTAAGGTACAGCTACTTTAAACTACTTGCTAGTAACTTTGTCCCTTTTTCAGATTAAAGGCAATGTTTTACATTGTTGAATTTCTGGAAACCCAAGAGGTTGAAGTTGTACCTGCAATCTGGGTTCAAGATGAAACCTGTCAATGGCCAGTGCAGTACAAATCTGAGGAATTACACAAGGCCATACGAAATGAGGAAAAGCCTGATCACAAATGGGATGCATATAATGTTCGAATTTTATACAAAGCTGGTATGTACATAAAAGATATTTATCCATATGATTGACAGGTTTGATGAATCTTAATCAAATACTTTTTTCATGTTTACAGCAACCTACAAAACAGCTCGTCTAAAACTTCCTCAAGCAGAAGCACACACAGACTTGCAAACAGCAGCGGAGGAAGATGAGACTAAAAACTCAAAGAAAAAACGGAAAAGAGTGTAAGTATTGAAGTGCCATTCTACAACTAAATGGTAAATTATAACATTTTAAGTAATTTTTATAAACACAACTTTCCAAAAATCTATAATTTTGTGCATTTTGAGATGACATTTTTATATTTTAAGAATTTTTTTTAGAAAATGTTTAAAAACAAAAACTATTGAATAAAATCAAAAGCCAATCAAAGTCATGACCCGCCTGCTTGGTGTCGGAGTGTGCGGGTCAGTGTCGTTGCAGAGAAACATCTATTTATAAACTTAACATTAAGACCGGAGAGACGTATCTTAATGTGAACAATGTCATCAAATAGGAAAAATCTACTTTTTATGGGAATCTAAATTGGAATGCCAAGATTATACAGTTTGTTTCTAACGGAATTGTTATAAGGGTTGTAAATATGTAACTGACTTAAGTTGTCACAGTATAGGCCTAATGCCTTTTTGGTTAGTATTTTAGTTTCTGATAATACTTATACATTTTTACCAATATTTATTTATATAGTTTCGTGTTTCATGATGGATGTGTGCATTAAACATGGACGGACGTTTATCCTTATTTATTTCAGTTATTTCATTTCACAATGTATTTAAATAAGGTCTAAATATATTTCTCTTACACTCGTCATGCGGTTGCATTGCAACTTGTAAATATAATGATATCAATATAATTTTTATATTGGTTATCTTATTTAAAGATTTTTCGTTTTTAGTGGTTCCTCCTAAATATTTGGTGTGTGCTTCTAGATTTAACTCCTAACTCTCCGAAGTTGAGAGCACCAGTGTATCTGGATGTGTATCTCAAGAGCAGACGGGCTCAAGTTAGCAAAGTGCTCGATGCTACACGTCGATCAGTCTGGTCCAGCAAGCACCAAATAAAGTCACACATGTTTTCTTCTGTTGCTTCCTTGTTTATTTCCGTACGTCAGCGTGCTGCGTGTGAGAAGTTATTGTTCGTGTGTGCATGTCATTCTGTTTAGACAATGGTCATGGCTACATTTTAAAAGCAATGTGAACAGGCAAACAAAAAATTTAATTTGAGCAAAAAATTTGAATTTACTACGGCTCGCAGTCTTAGAGACACTTTCAGATTATATGAAGACTAATCTGAGATATTGTTGAAAATAATTTGTGATTTCATTTTTTGTCCCCTCTATTAACACCACCACAAGACCAAACATTCGCTTTGAGAGTGACAGTGATGATGAAGTTACGATCACACAAAGGACACTGCCTCCAGCCCCAAAAATAAAAGGTCCAAATGCTGACATTCTTGCTAAAATACAGAATCAGATGACAAGCCCACAACTCAGACGGACTCTGACAAGCACAGAACCCAGGCAGTCTGTGTCAAATCCTGAGCCAGGATGTTCCCTGGTGCGTCCAGAGTTGGAATGCTCTGAAACAACACAGTCTGAAATATGTCCGGAACCCAGTTGGTTTGTGCCAAGCTCTGAACCACAGCGGCAAGATGGTCAAATCAATACCTCAAGTCTTTTTCGTAAGTGATTTATAATTTAAAAAAATTGTGTCCCTTACTGACATATAGATATGGATGTAGTTATATATTTACACATACATATCTCTCACATATTTATATATTTTTTGAGACAACCTTGTTAAAGACTTTTTGTTTTCATCAGAAGGATGAGAGTTATATTGTAATTTATACGTATATGTATGTGTGTTTGTGTGTGTTTATTGACATTTATTTATTTCACCTCTTCTGCAAAGACTGCTGGGTAGTCAAGAAATGATAATGGATCACCTTAAATTTATAAGGATGACCATGCAGAAAACCTGTGAACCTGCTCATGTTCAGGATCACCTAGACAGGGGACTGTTGCCACTGAAAGATCCTACCTCCCTGCTGGCTCTGGAAAAGCGTCTCAGAGAGGAAAATGACCTCAAAAACAAAATGGTAAATAACACATTGCCGTACAAACTTTCATAGATCATGAATCATTAGCGCTTTGGGTTTTAGAAAAAACATGTCTCTATATTAATGGTTCTCCAATCAGGATATTTAGAAACGATCAGCGTTTGTTAATAACAGAACTATTTGTAGATGTAGAACTATTTGAAGGGACAAATTCAGAAACAACAACAGAATTAAGACACTGAGAAAAATAAAGCTTGGACCATCTGAATTAATTATTTTGTACATCAAATTTTATTTCTTTTTTCTCAAATTATATTTATGCTTTGGTTTAAACTTTTTTAAATACAAATCAAAATTGACATTGACAAAACGTTAAAAAAAATGTTTAGATCCATGTGTTACAAAAACATTCTTTGTAAAAAATACTTTGTAATTCTTTACACAAATTTACACGATTGAATTTAACTGAAGAAGGATTTTAGACACTATTTATTTAAATTAAATTTGATAAGTTCAGTTGGGGTCAGAAAAACCTTTTTGAGATAAAATTAATATTTATGTATTATGTGTAACACATTTCATGTGTTAAAGAAATAGTAACAAATTGATAACATTGAGCTTGATTTGAAGTAATGCTCTTAAGTTAACATGAAGGAACAACCCATGCTCTACTCTTTTACACAATGGTAACCTCTTAAAGGGGTGATTTTTTTTCTAGTTTTACACAAATGTAATATAAATCATAGGGGTCCACATTATGTGTCTGTGAAGTTTCAGCTCTAAAAACACCACAGAGCTTTTAATATACCATGCAAAATGCCCACTTTTGCATGTGCGTCGTGTGTTTACAAACCATACACAGTTTTTGAAGGGAAGATACTCGAGACAAACGCATCGCTATTTCTATTATCGCTATTTAGTCAATTAAACGCTACAAAAGACAATCCCGTGGCATGTTTACAAGCCACAGACATTGCTTTCTAATAGTGAACGGACAAACGTGTCATAGTGACATATAATCTAATTTTAAGTTGCCACAGGTCCCTGGGGTCTTACTTAAAAAATATCGGTACATACAATGTCTTTATTTGCAGCTTTGCCTCTTTAAGTGTGGATGATTTCAATTAAAAACTAAATAAATCCTTTGCTTTCTTGTCTCATGTGAGGCTGAGAACATTGTTCTGTGTTGGTCTGTGCAGCCAACAACAGAACAGTTTGTAAGCTTTGCTACTTTTGCCATGGTGTTGGAACTTCACACATGTGAAAACAACAATGGCGGCGGCGATTTCCTATTCAGATTGCCATTAAAGGTACTCCATGGTGGAAAACTTACATGTAGACATTGTCCAGATATTTACAGCTGCAATAAATGCGCGTTCAGTTTCAATTACATTTAGAATTTGAAAGGGATTGAGGTGGCATATTCGAGTCAGCAGGTGCAAGTCTTTATATGCTGTCACTTTATGCGTCATCTGATCCAGCTCTTCTGGATCGGCTTCTATACAGACTGTCAATCAAACATTACAATGTGATTATCGGCCGGTTATATTCAGTGAAATTATGGCTTTATGTTTATCACATACACATTTATAGATTCTGCAAACATCTTTAAATGGTATTGTCTCCAAGGAAAATAATTTGCGCTGCCCTAAATTTCCCATACATTTTGTTTACAAAAACTTCCAACATGTTGAGCATATAGTTAATAAAAAATATAAAAATCCAGTATCCAACAATGATATTGTCCTAAATCGGAAATGTGAACATGTTTATTATTCTTTTTATGAATAGTGTTACTGTGAGTAGTGTTGGTACCATGTATCCATTATGAATAAATTATATTTTTCAGATTGTTGCACTCAGTGTTATAGGGGGAGTTGACGTTAAAGACACCGTCTGGAGAGTGATGAAACACTGCTTTACCAATACTTTAGCCAAACAACTCAATTGGCGGGGAGTCAATGGTAAAACGGCCTTCCAAAGATTGGAACTAAAAAATATAATTACTGGTAAGTGTTACAAATGTTCTATATGCTGTACGGCTGTCCGCTTATAGTCGACTATTAGTTTTTTTAGAATACCCACAAATTGGGGGCGATTGTCACAGTTTATCATTTAAAATGTGATCACCATATTAATCAATTTACCTAGCCGTTATCTTCGATAAAGACACTTTTATAAGCATATTTCAAAAATGAGGAATTCAATCCTACATTTTCCAGACCTGCACATGTGCCCCATTTCCTCTACATCCCCACCATCAGCGTGCTTCTTCTTAAAGGTAGCCACGTAGGCCCAACTGTGTGGGTCACAGTGCAAACTTTTCCCTCAAAATCTGGTTCCTGCAGTGTTCCAAAATGCTTAATGTGGCTTAATTCATTAAAGTTAAATGTAGTATTCACCTTAATAAAGTGTATCATGAAAATATCCTAAAACATGAATGTAAAGCACATCCAAAAAGGGTTATTACAAAAAAAAGTATTTGAAAGAATTTTACAATTAATTTGTTACTTTGTCATATGGCTTTTCTGCATTACAGTTTGCTGTTTTGATTTGTTTTCCTAACATTTTTATTTATTTCCACTTTTTTATATTTTCACTAGCTGTTTTTTTTCTAGATATGATATCTTTGATGGTGTAACAGCAGATAGCAGCATTATGTGTGGGCTTAAGTGCTTTATTTATAATTTATAGTCTCAATTTTGTTTTTATTGATTCTCTTTTTTTAGGAACTGTCAGAAAGAACACACTAACCGCGACTGCCACTGACCAAGAGATAGAATTGTATGGCTTCTATCTGGCTTCACTTGGCTGGTGACCGTGATGGTGGGAGACGGGAACGAGAGAAACGGAGGAGTGCCCAAGATACAGGTAAGGCAGTTACATTGTTTTTGTGCTATACCTGTAATACTTAATGGTCTTTGGTTAAGGTGTGCATTAAACCATTTATTTTGAAAAAGTCAACTTTTTTACCACAAAAATAAATGCGGTTCTTGAGACTTAAATATGAAACCGTTCACTCAAATACCTCATCTTTAGACAAAGTATGTTAAACTAATAGCACATTACATACAATTAAAAATAAAAAAATAAAGAGGTTCTGATTCAATATTTAAGTTTTTTTAGTTGCTTACACACTAAAAGTGTTAATTGAGTCTGACTCATAGTGTGTTCTTTTTTTAAAACCTGGCACTCAAGTTTATAGCTACTCCTGACACAAGATGACCCATTTTAACTAATTTTATAAAAAAAATTCATAAATAAAAGATGATCTTTGAACTTGTATCAATCAATAGACTTAATAGACTTTTTTGCGTTAATATCTCTGTTATTGTTTATAATTTCCTGTATCTGTTATTAATGTGGTAGAATCGAGTATTAAGGTTTTCCCTTAATTTAAAATAATTTCTAAAATGTTATTTTATTAATAGCACTTTTCACATGCCATAGAAACAAAGAAAATCAAGAAAACAATAGGGCTACATAAATGTATTATTGGATGAGATTTAGATGGTTTTCTGTTTAAGCTAACTATTACAGCTTAAAGTTGTTAATGCATTGAAGTGTTCGCTTTTGAACGAATTATGTGACATTTTGCATTTTGTTTCCATGTTCGGTGATGTTGTGTATAAAGTTTTGAGAAGTGGAGCCATAGTTCTGAAAAGTTGTGTGTAAGCAATTTGAAACAAACTATAATTGCTGTTTAAAATTTTACAAATAATTTGAAATAATTATTTTAAAAACATCAGTTTGAATGTACTGTGTACACCAAGTAAGAATCTGTCTCCACATTAGGGCTTTCTGCACATGGTGAAATGTATCTAATTTAATTCTGTTATTTAATAATTCTATTATTGAACTTTAAATATGAATTAAATTGATGATTTCTAAATTGTGTGTGTCAACAATTTATTTTATTTGTTTTGCACTTAACAGGCCCGGGAGACTGCCATGGAGCTGATGGGCACAGTCAAGGACTCCATTAAGGCCTCTATATTTGGATGGTTCCTGGCTAATTAATGTCAAATCCTGTCTTTTTGTGTTTCCTTTGTTGTTATTGTTATTGTTATTTTTTGCATATTCAGATTGCTTCCCAGTTTTGGATGTGCAATCATGCAATGTTTGTTTTTTCCAATATTAATAAATTAAGTTTGTTTTCAAAAAATGTTTCTGAATTATCTGTTATAACTTATCTTAATATTTTACAGAGGTAAATGTTGTTATGCAGACCTATTTAGGTAATACTTAAGAATAAGGTAGTGTTTGTTAGCATTAACTTGACTTAACAGTAATTTTTTTCGTCATTTCATAATCTTTTCAATACAATTGTTCATGCTAAAGCTTTCTTTACATCCAAGGTGATGAATCTGGGACAGAATTAACATTTACTGTTGCCCAGATTTGGGCCAGATCTAGCCAGCTTTGTTTTCAAGACATAGCTGACACGTGGCATTGATCTGTCTTGATTGTGGTTGAGACCTGGCAAACGAGTGGACCACCAAAGTGCCATCATTCCATGCGGTATATGGGCCAGAACAATGCACTGGATCTGGGCTAAAATTAAATTTACTGTTGCCCAGATTTGGGCCAGATATGCTTTATTTGTTTTGTGTTTGGCTAACATGTGGCACTACTAAGGCTTTCTTGTGGTTAAGACCTAGCGAACAGGAGTAACCCACCCAAGTGCCATCATTCCATGCGGTATGTGGGCCAGAGCAAGGTGTTGGATCTGGGCCAAAATTAAATGTACTGTTGCCCAGATTTGGGCCGGATCTGCTTTATTTGTTTTGTGTTTGGCTAACATGTGGCACTGCTAAGGCTTTCTTATGGTTAAGACCTGGCGAACAGGAGTAACCCACCCAAGTGCCATCATTCCATGCGGTATGTGGGCCAGAGCAAGGTGTTGGATCTGGGCCAAATCTGGGCCAAAATTAAATGTACTGTTGCCCAGATTTGGGCCAGATCTGCTTTATTTGTTTTGTATTTGGCTGACATGTGGTACTGCTTAGGCTTTCTTGTGGTTAAGACCTGGTGTACAGGAGTGAACCACCCAAGTGCCATCATTCAATGCGGTATGTGGGCCAGAGCAAGGTATTGGATCTGGGCCAAATCTGGGCCGAAATTAAATTTACCTTTGCCCAGATTTGGGCCAGATCTGCTTTATTTGTTTTGTGTTTGGCTGACATGTGGCACTGCTAAGGCTGTCTTTTGGTTGACATCTGGCAAACAAGGGAGGACCGCTCAAGTGCCATCATTCCATGCCAAAAGTGGGCCTGATGAATGTGTCCAATGTGAGCCAGATCTGGGCCACATAAATTTTGCTATCTGGGAAGGCCATCGCTGAGGTGGTGGAGAAGGCCAAGGCCAATTCATTTGAGATTCTGAAGACTGGCATAGTCTTTAGCTATGGACACTTGGCAAAGATCATGATGGACTCCTGTCCCATTGACAGGTTGGTGAAGCAAAAATGTGGTGTCTTGTTTTTTCTTTGTGTGATTTCCATTAGTTTAGCTTTTTTTAATTGCTTTGTTCTTCACATTTCAGCGAGTCCAACATGCAGTGGAAGAATCAGGCGAGGAAACTGATGGCAGAGAAGGGACTGTATCAGAAACACTCCCTGGACCATCCGCTGCTGAAAGACTTCGCCACTTACCTGGAGAAAGAATGAAAATTTCAAGCAGGAGGTGAGAATATAATTTGAAAGTGTTTCCTTTTAACACGACAAAAAGTCTCATCCGTGTGGTAATGTAAAATTATTTTCTTTCTTTTCAGGTTGAAAATGTGGCAAGATTTCTCCACTTCATGGACCCCAAACAGCCGTCCCTGTTGTTTGTCAGGAACAGGGAGAAATCAAAACTGTATCTGCGTGAGCTCACTGATGCAAAGTTGACCAAGCAGACTCAGATCAACTACCTGAAGAGCCTGAAAAGGTTAGTATGATTTTGATACTTTGTATAATTTTGACACTTCATTGGTCTTAAAAGCATGCCATGTGTAGCAGGGGGAGAGATGACACATACACAGAAAGTCGTTTTACCGCCCCGGAGGGGACCTTTTATTTAGATGTGTACGTGCAGGGTGCTCGGTGCAACGTCCAATGGGTCCGTGGGTGTGGCGTAGGCGTGTCCCGTGATTAATTCCCCCGCTGGTTCGTGCTCTCCGTGCCCAATGGCGTGTCCGTCGAGTGTGCCTGTGTTTCCTCTGTGCGTGCTTCCAAGCGCGGTGCCGATCGTCAGTCGTCCGAGCCTGCGAGACAGAAGACATAAACATTAATCCTGGCTTGCATGGGAGTGGTAGCTCCCCGTGTCTTCTGGCTCGCTGGCTTTTATGCCAACTTGATTGGAGAGTTGACGATCGGCAGCTGTGGCTCATCCGTTTCCCTGGCGACGCTGATTGCGCAAGGGGTGACTCGCCACACATGACTTGTCATTCTTGCTACAGATTTCTCCGGTACCACACTGTTAACACAGACCTCATTCACCGCGACGAACAGCTGTACAAAGACTGCAAACACTTCATGGACTACATCGGGTCTTTGCAGAAAAGCTGTGCTAAGCTTGTCAGTAAGGAAATTGTCCAGAAGCTGTAAGTTTAATCGTCTGATCCGATCACATAACAGATATGCACGAGCAAGTTATTTAAATCATATCTTTTTTAAAAGGCACGATTTGCTGACGCAGCCAGGGCAGCTCACACCAAGGGACTGCTGGGCGGTGCTGGAGAAGGCCAAGAGCGACTTCCTTGCAGTCATTGGCAAGGTGTTACCGGAGAGAGCGTTTGAGGAAACTCTGGCTATGTCAGAGTGCATCCTGGTTCTCTACTTCTTGGAGGCAGTCGTCATACTGAAAAATCTCCAACGGCCGGGAGTTGTCGAGCACATGACGGTGTGTATTATTGCTGTGTCTGCATTGTGTACCTGTCACGTTTTTCCTAATTTTTTTCTTTTTTAACCAGTGGATGAGTGGAAGAGCAGAGTGGCTAATCCCAATATGGACGGGGCTGTTATTGGGGTAAAGGAGTACAAATCGTCAGTGAGCTCCAACATCATCTACGTAATCATGAATAAATGCTTCTTGAGACACACAGTGTTGCTTCTTTGCATGCATCAAACGAATTGTTTCTGGCTATATGCATCCATGCATCAGTTTGAGAGGGGTGGAAATGGGACACTTGGGTGAAACAAAACTGCCCCAAAAATACCCCCACCCACTTTAAATACAGTTTTTTTCTAAGTCATTACTCAGATCAGATTTGAAATTCTCAAAACTTCTTGTTCAATCCTTACATCATGGTGTCACTTGTGCACATCAAACAAGCATTTTCTCATTTCTTTGAACAAGTTGCAAATGCTTTGGTACATCCATGCAAATGATTATGACACAATTCTCTGCAGTTTCCTACATTATCAATTGCTTATGTCATGTTGATCAAAATGCATCATAATTGGTCTCTGTTGAATAGTATAATCCCCCACGACATTTAAGCACTAGTTTTACAATATACAGTAAGTATACTTAAAGTAAACAGAGGCATTTTATTTTACTCAATTTAGTGTTTTGCATTCATATATTTTTTTCCACACAGGACTGCAAGACAACTTCACTGGGTTGCAGACTGCCCCTTTTCACACCTAGACACTCTCTACAGGGATCTCATCCCTGAACAACAGAGGGGTCAGATTGGAGATGACCTGCCAAAGTACGTGTTAGTTTGGGACAATGTCAGTTTCCATCGTTCCAACATCATCAGGCAATCGTAATGGCAATCGCACCAGCCTTCGGTCAGCTGATAGAAAATGGCACAAGTCAAAAGACCATACTGACCTCTCTCTCTACCAGTCTCTCCTCTCTACTTTCTCCGTTGACGTCGCCTCTGCAAAAACTGATTATAACCACTCGAAGATCAGCAACTCTCCTGACTCTCGCACGCTCTTAAAAACCTTCTCTGCTCTCCTCTGTCCGCCTGATCCCACACCTTCATCGGAGTTAACGGCTGATGATTTTGCATCGTTCTTCGTAAAGAAAACTACCGCCATCAACAGCCAATTTTCTACACCACCATCACCCGCCTTTTCTCCTCTGTCTGAAGATGATGTTTCCAAGGTCATTGGTTCCAACCACCCTACCACCTGCCCACTGGATCCCATCCCCCCCATCTCCTCCAAGCCATCTCTCCAGCAGTTGTGCCTGTTCTGACCCACATCATCAACTCTTTGCTCACCACTGGGACATTTCCCACTGCGTTCAAAGAGGCCTGCATCACACGGCTACTGAAGAAATGAACTCTCAACCTTACACTGCTAGAACACTACAGGCCGGTGTAGTGTGTGAAAATGTATATCTTCCGTCAAAATGTAGCTGACTGATTTCCACCTCTAATTCTTTTCTGTCTTCTTAAAAAAAATTGTACTTACCTCACTATTCTTAGCTTTGTATACTGTGCTAGGCTTTAATGGACTGGATTTGATGCACTTATGCATTTTGTTGCCTATGTTGTTATAATTGCCTCCAATGTTTCCTCATCTGTAAGTCGCTTTGGATAAAAGAGTCTGCTAAATGACTAAAAGTCAATTTATTGAAATGTGTAATGTCATGTGTAATGTGTAGTGTGTGGCCTTGAAATTTTAGCATGTCTACGTAATCATGAATAAATGCTTCTTGAGACACACAGTGTTGCTTCTTTGCATGCATCAAACGAATTGTTTCTGGCTATATGCATCCATGCATCAGTTTGAGAGGGGTGGAAATGGGACACTTGGGTGAAACAAAACTGCCCCAAAAATACCCCCACCCACTTTAAATACAGTTTTTTTCTAAGTCATTACTCAGATCAGATTTGAAATTCTCAAAACTTCTTGTTCAATCCTTACATCATGGTGTCACTTGTGCACATCAAACAAGCATTTTCTCATTTCTTTGAACAAGTTGCAAATGCTTTGGTACATCCATGCCAATGATTATGACACAATTCTCTGCAGTTTCCTACATTATCAATTGCTTATGTCATGTTGATCAAAATGCATTATAATGGGTCTCTGTTGAATAGTATAATCCCCCACGACATTTAAGCACTAGTTTTACAATATACAGTAAGTATACTTTAAGTAAACAGTGGCATTTTATTTTACTCAATTTAGTGTTTTGCATTGCTATATTCTTTCCACATAGGACTGCAAGACAACTTCACTGGGTTGCAGACTGCCCCTTTTCACACCTAAACTGTCTTTTGACACTCTCTACAGGGATCTCATCCCTGAACAACAGAGGGGTCAGATTGGAGATGACCTGCCAAAGTACGTGTTAGTTTGGGACAATGTCAGTTCCCTATCGATACTTCACTCGTACTGCGTAGCAGGACGCTACGGGGAAAACTCCTTTTTCTCCGATGACTGAAGCAATTCAAAAGCGTAGTGAAAACTGCACGGTGATTGGTTGGAAAAAAGCAGAGCTTTGAACCAATCGTAGCGGAGCTGCCGGACCAATGGCGATGGCACCCGCCAAAATGGGCGGGGCTTATGGCTATATAAGCGGACACATCGCCGTAGGGTCTTCAGATCTCTTCTCCTTCAGCGACGACTCGTCTTCGCTTCCCGAGACTGACTGTTTCGCCGTCGAGAGAGCACCTGCAGCGGATTCGACCTTCGGCTCAGCGCCTTCGCTCCAGCGGATTCATCAGCGGCTTCGCTCCGGCGGCTTCTGTTGGCGTCTTCGCGTGTGAGCGGCTTAGCGACCTTTTCCCTGCCGCTATCCGGCGAATCTAAAGAGCAATTTTCACGCTTTCTTTTCAGAGAGCGTTTAGAGCAAATTTCCTGCGGCATTTACGTGCAGTTTTCACTGCGCTACAATGCCGCGTCGTCCCTTTCGCTCGTGTGGGGTTTTCCTGCACGCTGTCGACGGTCACGACGAGTGCGTTTCATGTCTGGGTCTCTCCCACGCAGAGAACGCGCTAAAAGAGACGGAATGCTCTCACTGCGAGAGTATGAGTCTCTCCTCTCTGCGCTCGCGGATAGCTTTCTTTTCAGAGAGTGACTCCGCCCCTCGATCCCCGCCGCCGCTGCTCGCACAGGACTCTGTGCGACAGAAGCAGCGGGGTAGAGGAGCTAAGCGCTCGGGGAAACGCGAGCTCACGCCGGCACGCCGTGCCTCGTTTTCCCCGCAGAGAGATGTTTCCCCGGTTTGTTTCACCCGAACAGATCAGCGTCCACTGGCGGCCGCCTGTGACATGATCTCGTTCGGTGGAAATTAACCAGAGGAAGACGACGCCATGTCGTTAGCGGCTTCAGAGAGGGAGAGGAGTTAGCGGGCTCGTTGGATGACCCCGCCCCCTCGCCGTCTCCAGAACCCAGCGGTCACGGCCCCGGCGCGGACTCCGAGCTCTTCCGGGTCCTCACGAAGGCTGTCAACGAGCTGGGTTTGGAGTGGTCTCCCCCAGAGGAACCCTCTCGCAGCCGCTTGGACGAGTGGTTTTTGCCGGGGCGCCGTCAGGCTCCTCGTCAACGTAACTCACCGTTCTTTCCAAAAGTTCACGGCGAACTCACTAAGTCATGGCGCGCCCCCTACTCGGCCCGTCTTCGACCTTCTTCCTCCTCTGCGCTCACCTCCGTGGACGGCGCAGAGGAAAAAGGATACGAGAAGCTACCCCCCCTCGATGAGTCTGTGGCCGCACATCTGTGTCCGCCCGCCGCCATCGGATGGAGGGCTAAAGCGTCTCATCCTTCCAAGCCGTGCAGGACCACCTCGGCCCTCGCTGGACGCGCATACTCGTCCTCAGGCCAGGCGGCTTCAGCGCTTCACTCCATGGCTGTGCTCCAGGTCTATCAGGCCAAGCTCCTCCAAGGCATGGATGAGTCCGACCCTGACCCTGCGCTCTTCAGAGAGCTACGGAGCGCGACGGATCTTGCTCTACGCGCCACCAAGGCCACGGCCCAGGCGATAGGCAGATCCATGGCCAGCTTGGTGGTGCTTGAGCGTCATCTATGGCTGACGCTCACGGAGATCAAGGATGCGGATAAGGTCCCCTTCCTGGATGCTCCTATTTCCACGACCGGCCTCTTCGGACCGGCGGTGGAGGGTTTCGCAGAACGCTTCACGGCAGCGCAGAAGTCTTCGCAAGCCATGAGGCACTTTCTGCCTAAAAGACCCGGATCTCGGCCGGTGGCGAGCCATCCTAAGCCAGCCTCGACGCAACAGCCGGTAAGAACCCCTGCTGCTCAGAAGGCTTCGGGAGCTGACAGCCGTCAGCGCTCCCGATCTGGACGGCGCTTCCCGCATCCTCAGCGACAAGGTCCCCGGCCAAAGATCACGCTGGACCCTGCGCCTCAGGCCCCATCCTGAGCCCGATGCGAGAAAGAGGAAGGCTACAGGGCCCGCTCCAGCCGGCCCTCCTTCAAAGACTGCTCTCATGTCTGCCAGGTCACCCCGTTCAGTTCCGGGTGCCGGCAAAAATGTTTTGTTAAAATGCAATGTTGTAAGTGCGGGGCCTTTTCTAACGCCCACACCACATTCTGCAAAATGTTTAATAAAACACAAACTTTGTCAAAAAAAGAGCAAACTTCCTCTTCCATTGTTCCTGGGAGTCAAGCCCCCAAAAGGCGGCGTATCTCCTCTTTACACCCAAACCCTTGCCGCCCGGGCCAAGGCCTGGAGAGCCATCCCCGGGGTATCAGACTGGGTTCTGGAAATAATATCCCAAGGATATTCACTCCAGTTTGCTCGTCGACCCCCGCGCTTTCGCGGGGTCGTCCCCACCCGAGTGCAGGACTCAAATTCTCACGTTCTGCGCACGGAGTTGAGGAATTTACTCGGAAAAAGAGCCATAGAAATGGTTCCCCCAGACCAAATCGAGTCAGGCTTCTACAGCCGGTACTTTCTAGTACCAAAGAAGGACGGCGGCTTCCGCCCCATCCTCGATCTCAGGCATCTGAATCACGCCCTTATGAAACGGCGCTTCAGGATGCTCACGATGAAGCAGATCCTCTCGCAAATACGCCCAGAGGACTGGTTCTTCTCCCTGGACCTGGAAGATGCTTACTTCCACATTCAGATAGCCACTCGTCACAGACGATTCTTGAGATTCGCCTACGAGGGAATTGCTTATCAATACACGGTCCTTCCATTCGGACTTCCATTCGGGTGAATCAAGCCTGCGTAACCGCCCTAGCCTCGTGGAAAGATCCCCTTTGGCTAGAGCAGGGTGTGCCCATGGGCTCCACATCCAGTCGGAAAGTGGTCACGACAGACGCCTCCAACACGGGTTGGGGGGCTCTGTGCGATGGCGACCCGGCCTTCGGCCTCTGGTCGAACCAGGAAGGAAGCCTCAATATCAACTACCTGGAAATGCAGGCAGTATGGTTGGCCCTCCGCTACTTCCTACCGGTGCTAAAAGATCGTCACGTCTTAGTCCGATCAGACAGCATGACGGTAGTATCTTACATAAATCACCAGGGAGGCCTCTCCTCAAGACGCCTTTTTTCCCTAGTTTCTCACCTCTTGGAATGGGCCCAGTCCAATCTGCGCTCACTGAGGGCAACTCACCTTCCAGGCAAACTGAACCGGGGAGCAGATATGCTATCTCGGAGCAATGTTCCTTCAGACGAATGGACGCTCCACCCCATGTCGGTTCAACAAATCTGGAAACTCTTCGGCAAGGCAGAAGTCGACCTTTTCGCCTCAGAAGACAATACTCACTGCCCGTCGTACTTCTCGAAGGGCAAGGATGCCTTGGCCCACGCTTGGCCCAACCGGCTCCTCTATGCTTTTCCCCCGATCGCGCTCTTGCAGCAGACGATCAGGAGAATCAGGGATCAAGCTCACAGAGTGCTTTTGGTAGCCCCTCTGTGGACGAACAAGCCTTGGGTCGCAGATCTCTCCCAGCTGCTAATAGCAGCCCCGTGGCCCATTCCCCTGAGGCGGGACCTCCTCTCTCAGGCAGGAAACACGATATGGCACCGGCTACACCCCCCTCGCCCTCTTACAGTTCCCTTTTGGGATCTGCCCACGGTCCTGAGGGCTCTAAAGGGTCCTCCCTTTGAGCCGCTGCTATCTGCGGACCTCCGTCCTTTGACGCTCAAGACCGCTCTGCTTCTCGCTTTAGCATCGGTGAAGCGTGTGAGTGACTTACAGGCTCTCTCTGTGAGCTCATCCTGTCTGGAATTTGGGCCTAGCGACGCCAGAGTCGTTCTCAAACCAAGACATGGCTATGTACCTAAGGTGCTCTCTACTCCGTTCAGAGCACAGGTTATTTCGCTCTCTGCTCTCCCCTCCTCAGAGCGGGATCCAGAGCTTAGTCTGCTCTGCCCAGTCAGAGCGTTAAGAATATACTTTGAGCGCTCCGCCCCATTCAGACGGTCGGAACAGCTCTTTGTGTGCTTCGGTGACCGCACCAAAGGGTCCTCGGTCTCGAAACATAGACTATCGAAGTGGATAGTTGAGGCTATATCGCTGGCTTACTCTTCCTTGGGCCTTCAATGCCCCACGGGAATTAGAGCCCATTCCACTAGAGGCGTTGCCTCTTCCTGGGCATGGTATAGCGGTGTCTCTATAAAAGATATCTGTGCGGCGGCCTGCTGGGCTTCGCCGTCCACTTTTACAAGGTTTTATAACCTGGACGTTCCGGCCCTTCAGGCCCGGGTCCTTTCTGCTTGAATTAGGTCGTTGAGCCATGGCTATGGCCACGCCAGCACTTAATTACTTTGGGACGATAACCGGTCTAGGCCACCTTCTAGCTTGGCCTCTACCGCTTTCAGGGTTTCCCTGCTTTACTCCGTCTCCGAGCCCAGGCTCCGAGACCATTTATGTTTTTCGTTCCATCTGTAGCACGGCGTGATTATACTTGTTCCCCATAGCGTCCTGCTACGCAGTACGAGTGAAGTATCGATAGGGAACGTACTCGGTTACTTACGTAACCTCGGTTCCCTGAGATACGGGAACGAGTACTGCGTTCCTTGCCGTGCTACGAGCTGCTGTGTCGTCGCTTCAGTCGAAGTAACCTGAAGACCCTACGGCGATGTGTCCGCTTATATAGCCATAAGCCCCGCCCATTTTGGCGGGTGCCATCGCCATTGGTCCGGCAGCTCCGCTACGATTGGTTCAAAGCTCTGCTTTTTTCCAACCAATCACCGTGCAGTTTTCACTGCGCTTTTGAATTGCTTCAGTCATCGGAGAAAAAGGAGTTTTCCCCATAGCGTCCTGCTACGCAGTACTCGTTCCCGTATCTCTGGGAACCGAGGTTACGTAAGTAACCGAGTACGTTTCCATCGCTCCAACATCATCAGGCAATGGATTGCGGGCCACAACAGGATGCTGGTGGAGTTCTTCTCACCCTACTCTCCATTCCTTAACCCCATTGGGGAATTTTTCTTAGTGCCGTTTGACTCTTTTAATCTTCATGCTATCTCGACCAAGGAGATTTGGTGTTCCCCGTCATGCGGAGAAGTAACACCTGTTTAAGATCAACCCAACCCACCTGGCAGCTGAGATCTTGGAGGGCAGTGTTCCCATGTGGTGCACGATCTCACTGGAATCGGTACATGACCC
Organism: Barbatula barbatula; assembly: GCF_947034865.1. Classification (NCBI taxonomy): domain Eukaryota; kingdom Metazoa; phylum Chordata; class Actinopteri; order Cypriniformes; family Nemacheilidae; genus Barbatula; species Barbatula barbatula. The sequence goes on from NC_136776.1 coordinate 3,468,083, forward strand.
CCTACAGGCACAAGTGGGAGGACTGCTCCTCCTCTGGCGGGTTGGGTCCATTCAGGGCGGGGGAACATGCGAACATCGAACACCTTGCCGGGCTAAACTCAGAGGAGGAGGTGAGTGACAGCCTCCACCAAGCATCAAAGAAATCCGCACCAGGCTCAGACATAAGGAGGATGTCCTTGAATGGGATCCTGAATGCGAGGCCCTCACACGCATGTAGTGGATCACCGGAGTCGTACGATATTGCTACCCAAATCAGCGGACCCAGGGGAAGTGATGGAATACTGTCTAAGGGGCTAGCTCTGGCCTGCCCGCTCAGTACTAATCTAAGGGGGTTCCGTCCCACTCACGGGTTTACGGAGAACATTGAGGTCCTCAAGGGCCTCGTTCGACACTGCAAAACAGAGTGTAGCAGCCTGCTCGCAGTAGTATCCATCGACTACGCTCAGGCGTTCGACTCAATCTCCCACGGGCATCTGCTGGCCGCCCTTGGGTTGATCAAGGTGGACCGACATATGGTAGAGCTAATCCTTTTAATAATTGTATTTATTAAAAATAAAAAAATAAATTAAGTTTCTGTAATCCATTCCACGACCCCCACTTTGGGAAATACTGAACTAGACCAACTACTGTACATCTACATTTTTACACAGCATGACACGAGCATCTTTTTCTATAAGCAGTGTTTCTTCTAAACATGTATATGTTTGGCATGGTGACTACTTTTCATTTCAAGTTTTCCTGTCTTTTTATTCATTTTAAAATCCTGAGCGTTTATTTCAAAATGTTCCAGACAAGTTTTAACTAGCTGCTTAACATTACTCTCATTTACCTCTGTTTGTAGGGAAGATGTGTAAACATGAGTTAACTTCACCAGTTTCACCTTTGTTCAATATATCAATGTCACTCTTTAACATTGGGGTCCTCCTGATACGAATTCTTAATCTGTTAAACAACTCTGCAAATGTATCATCTTTTTGTCGAACTATTGTTTTCAATTCAACAACTGAAAACAGTAGATCAGAAGTTTATACCTATGTTGTCAGCATACAATGGTATTCCTTTCACGGGAGGTAACTGAAAACAATCTCCAACAGCAATTACACTTACATTCCCAAAGGGTACATTCCCAAAGGGAGTCCGCTTGACTAATGTTTGCAAACCTCCTCTTTTACCGGCTATTGCCTGAGCTCCATCTGTGCAGATCCCCACACAGTCTTCCCATTTCAGATCAGCCTCTCAAGTGTCAATGATTTTGAACAGTTCGTCTGCAGTGGCTCTTTTAGTTACAAGTTTGCAGAAAAGTAATTTCTCCCTCAAATCATTGCCATCGATGAATCTGACGTATGCTATCAATATACAGGCTTTGTTTCTGTCAATTGCTTTATCCATCTGCAGAGCAAACGGTTGTCTCGTATCTTGTCGTTAAGCTGCTCCTCTATATCTTTTGATATGTCATAAATGCGCCTCGCGATAGTGTTATTTGACAGTGGAATAGCCTTTAGGTTACTGGCTGTTGCGTCATCAATCATAGTTGAAACCATATCAATAGCAGAAGGAAGTATTAATTCCTCAGCTATAATGTGCGGCTTCTACAAAGTGGCCTACAGGGTAGCTCAGTGTAAGGAGGCGAGTTGGGCATTTGAAGGCACAGATGCTGCTTTAGTAAAGCGACACTGTTGGGCTCGACAGTTGATTAGTTTTTTTCTGAAAAAATCTACTGGCTTGTCTTTGTGTTTGTGATGCGACGTCTCTAAGTGCCGTCTTAACTTGTTCGGCTTCATACTGTCAGATGCTAATATTTTGAGGCACACAACACACTGTGGTCTCTTCATCACCCACCGTTGTACTGGTAAATCCGAGTGTAAGATATGTTTATCATATTTTCTCTTTGTTGTCGTTGTGATGTTTGAGTCATCATCTACTTTACGTTTTCCTGGCACTTGTTGTCTTTTCAAAAACTTGTCCATGGTCAGAGTGGAATATTCATCAGAGTGTCACGACAGCAGTGAGTGATTGAGAGCGCACTGAATACTGCCACCGGGCAGCACAGCAGATATTTTCGGCTCATTGGACGATTTTTCTCTTATGAAATTTGTTCCGTATAAATCCCTATAAATATCGTCTGACTGTATGTTCACTGCCTTGCCGCGCCCCCCTTATCATAACTCTGCGCCCCCCAGTTTGGGAACCACAAAGTTAATGTCACATGACCGTTCATGTAAAACTGTTGGAATGTTTCAAAGTTTGAAGGTTTCAGATGCATATCTGCACGGTATGGCAGAAACATCTGCATAATGCTTTGATGAAAGGGTTCTTGGTTTGTTTCCTTGGAAAACCGTGCATATCGAATAACTGCAGGTTGTGTTCGTGTTCTTTAGGTGATAAAACCACAAGCATTGTTTAATTTAAGCGGAGCCTGTGATTTCTAATTTTTACTTAGAATAAACACTGTCTAGATTTTTCAGCGCATCTTTTGCACTAGTATTTCCCTCTTTTCGTGCTTCTCTTTGTGCATTACCTAACAGCAATCCCATCTCTCTTTCTGACTTTGATATATAAGAAATGATATAGACCACACATGCATCCGCATCAACCACGTACTGTATATCGCAATTTGCATTCCAACATTTTAAAAGTGGTTTGCTATATTGGTTGAGCCACACCTCAGTAACCTGTCTTTTCAACACAACATGTGGATTTCCATGAAATGATTTATATGCATCTCCAAACAAATGTTCCACACTGTCATAGTTACTATTGTAGAACATTCTAAATATGTTCTTGCGTGTTCAAAATTGGAGGGAGGCCAGTCAAAGTAAATCTTGAAGTTTATTGATCAGAAGATTCAAAAATACAGCCGGGTTGCCTCAGACAGAATGTCTCACAGAAAAACAACAACCCGGAAAACGGTTTCACAACATATTTATAGTATTTGTCGTCGAATCTCTTCTTGCTGTTGGGTGCGGTGCTGCCTGGTATTTGTCCAATCAGCTCTTAGTCCATCGTTCTCAGAGTTTCTGCAAAACATCAAATGACAACCCACACACCCCAATTCTGCCCAGCAACAACATTTTTAAGAAGTCAGTCAATGTAATGTGTGTCACAAATTGGCTTTGGACAGAACCCAGATGCAGGCAGACGAAGGTTTAACAAAAAACTTTATTAAATAAAACACCCGCAATGGGGAAAAACAAGAACAAAAACACACTAGAAAACAAACACTAGAAACAAAACACTTCACAAAACCGAAACAGGAAACAGGGTAGTCCAACAAGACGAGAAACAGGGGATACTACCGTGAGCGTTGATACAAACACCAACATCAGACAAAAGATAAAGACAATGCACCAACACTGAACAGAGAGAAAACTGAGACCATATAAAGGGAGACACTAACGAGGAGTGATTACATGGGGAGAGTGGTGACAGCTGATGGGAATGAAACCCTAACGAGGTGAATTACAAAACAGACGATGGGAATGAAACCCTAATGAAATTACAGGACATAGGAGGGTGGGGCTGAGAGACATAACAGGAAGACACGTGGCATCACGTAACAACATAAAGCCACATGTCTCCACACATAACACACGCAGAAACCCGAAAGACGTGGCAATGTCATGACTCTGCCCAGGGAGCTTGAAAGCTCGAGACAGGAAGGACAGAGTCCTAACAATGTGTGTGTGTGTGTGTGTACATTTTCTCCTTTTTTGGCGTTACATTTATCTCTTCAGTTGCATGCATATATTCTGAGACTTCAGCTGTCACCTGCTACTTCCTCTTTTGCATGCTCTCGGCACCCACACACCCACCACTTCCTCCTGAAGTACACTTAATATCAACTTGTACAAAAGGCCCGGCTGTCTTCAATGCCCCGGATGATACGGACCTATCAGAGCATGTATCGCTTTAGTAGCGTCATTACGGTGATGCGGAAATAACGTTAGTTAGTTTACACAGCGCACGTGAGGAGACGCGAAGTTCAAGGGCTGTACTCTATCTCAATTACACTGAGTGGATTTAAAACTTTATTGGGTTACAGTGTGCGTGTATGTGAAGTAAGTGACGTATGTTCTTATCTCTAGTTAGTTTGCAGAAAGTGCGTTATTGTTCTTGTGCTGTTCACGTTAACCAATTAGCCTAGCTCGGTTTATATAACATGCTCGATCCTGTATGTTCCTGAAATGCTGTTTGCTATAAGATGTTAAAACCGTTAGTTTACCTATCTGCATTATTATTGTTGTTATGTGTGTTATGAAACAACGCTATGTAACGTTTATACGGGAATCCATGTTTAGTCTGGAAGTTGCCGCGATACCGCATTTGCATGTTGCTATTGCCCCCTTGTGGACATTTAGAGTATAACTACCTCATATGTGGAATTAATGCTGTTATATTGTAATAGTGTTATTATTCAGTGTTTGAGATATGTTTGCTGTGAAACCATTGTATATTCATGTAATTAAGTTTGTTCTTGGTTTAACTTGTTACAGAAAAACCACATCTGTATATCCATCAAGCTCTTCTTCAGTAAAGTGGACATCTTTAAACCTTTGCCGAGTGCTTTCTGATCTAAGATTCCATCTCACTCAGTTCTTACCGACTGCCTACCGTGTTTCATACATCCTAATTCATTCATCAACGAACCCTCATTTTTCATGGTCCTTCGAGCCGGATGAGATGAATCACGGAAGAGAGATGACATCCTATGCTGAGCCTGATCCCCCTGTCGTACGACCCAGACGACAAATAAGACCGCCTGCACATTTAGCAGATTACCAATTTCAAGGATCAGGCCATAAGATGAGAGCACCATCAGAAAGACGCCCGAATGAAGCTGGCATGGAAGCCGCCGCACGTACAGCTGAAGACACCTCACGATCGTCTTCTCCAACAAGTCAGCCTTCATACGCCGATCTAGTCATCGGAGATGTCTGGCCAGACCCGCATGGAGAGGCGTCACCAGAATATGATGAGCACCACCAAGTTCAGCAGCAACCTGATATGAGATATATGTGGGCTGAGATGAAGAAGGGAAATGATGAGCTGTACGGGCACATCATACCAGAGATATTGTCTGCACTGCACGGACTCAAGACAGAGAATGCATACCTGAAACACGAGATGCAGCAGTTTAGTTCCTGTATTGATACCCCTCGTCAAGTACAGACACCAATACCAGCCCCTCGCAAACGTGTGCCGCCATCAGCCCGTGGACTGAGACCTTCTACATTGCAAGGTAATGACACTCCTTCACTTCCATCTGCCCAGCATCAGCAACTGTCGGACCAGTTTGAGGACTTTACACTCTCAAATAGGATGGCACCTGCCGATGGGAGTCAACATGCCCCCCCTCAGAGATCATTCATCTACCCCGACCAGCCCGCAGATCCAGAACCGTATCATGCCGGGTCGTCTAATCAAAGACAAAGCTATCTTCAGGGAGCCCAAGAGCAGATATATCGAGGCCCCAAGCCTACCATACCCAGTCTGACAGTGGCCGACCCCAGACAGTTTTCCCGATTACGCATGGCACTCGAGAACCTCTTGCCTACAGATGCGAGTGAGCGCTTCAAGTATCAGATTTTGACGGATCATTTGGAGCTGGAAGAGGCACTACTAGTAGCGGACTCTTACTGCAACTCAACAAGACCATATACTGATACCATGCAAGCGCTAGTGAAGATGTATGGCCAGCCACACAAGTTGGTCCTGCGAAGCATCACTGAGGTATTGGAAGGCCCTAATCTCAAGACAGGTGACGTGAAAGCATTTAAGCTCTTCGCTCTTCGAGTGCGTTCTCTAGTGAGTATGTTGGAGCAGTTGGGATCTGAGGGAGCGGCTGAATAGAATGTGGATCTCATGTGTCCAGACTTCAAAGCAAGCTTCCCCACGAGCTCCAGATCAGTTTTAAGAGATACGTCCATCCGTCTAGGATTACAGTGCCCACACTTTTCGACTTTGCAGGCTGGTTGGAATACGAGCTACAGATCCAAGATGACACTGCCAAATTACTTTCGTATGCCCCACCCTTACCTACCAGGAGAAAAGACTATCGTCATGACCACAAGCCGACGGGCAGATCTACGAGCATCCTGTTGGGAGCTGAGAAGCCCACTGTTAACAGCGATAGCAGAGGATCTGCCCTGGAGCCGAAGCCTGGCCCTGTAAGAATCAGAGAGAAGCCACGCTCTTATTGCCCCTATTGTGATAATGAAAGTCACTTCCTGAATGGATGTCGCAATTTCAAAGAGCTTACAAAGGAACAGAAAGAGGCATGGATTCGTAAGAATAACAGATGTTGGAGATGTGGCCGCAACCACACCGCAGCTAGATGCACTCTAAAGGCCCTGTGCAAAACTTGCAACAGAAAACACCTGCTTATATTGCATGATCTGAACGAGAGAGCTGTGAACCCAAGTGCTGAGACTGAACCCAAGGCGAACCTATGTCTAGTGAGTACTACGAAAGGCACTTTATTTGCAGACCGTTCTGTTGGCAGCCGCAAAGTCCTCTTGAAAGTCAGTCGGGTGATCATTGCAAACGAGGATACATCCATGGAGACATATGCTGTGCTGGATGACGGGTCAGAAAGAACTATCCTTCTCCATACTGCAGCTCAGCAACTAAACCTTAAAGGACAACCAGAGGATCTGATACTTCGAACGGTGAGTCAAGATCAGCAAGTTCTTCATGGGATGGCTGTCTCCTTCACTGTATCACCTGTGGCTCAGCGTAACAAGAAATATCTAATTCCGCATGCCTTTTCAGCTGAGAGACTAGGCCTTGCTGAACACACCTATTCAGTGGCTTCCTTACAGAAGATATATAAGCACTTAGCCGGTCTCCCTTTGCAGCAGATGAACGGAGTCCAGCCCTTGTTGCTGATCGGATCTGATTGTCCACATCTCATTACACCAGTTGAGCCGGTTCTATTAGGCCCACCAGGAGGTCCAGCAGCGGTAAAAACACGTTTGGGATGGACACTTCAGGGCCCTACTCATGACGTCCGTCATGGATTGAACACAAACCAGTGTCTCTTCACTTCTGTGCTTCCCCACACAGACTTGCTTGCCCATGTTGAGAGACTGTGGCAAATGGATGTGATTCCCTGCCGCAGTGACAAAGTAGCGACACGATCTAAACTAGATCAAGAAGCCATCAGACTCCTACAGGAAAAGACGGTGCGAGTGGAAGTAGAAGGGACCAGGCGGTATGCGACCCCGCTCCTTCGTAAGCAGAACATGCCATGCTTGACTATGCCCAGAGAAGCTGTTCTCCCTCAGCTTAGGAGTGTTGAGAGAAGATTGCTTAAGAACCCAGACCAGGCATCCACCTACCAGGCCGAAATCACTAGATTGAAAGAAGCAGGTTATGTGACGAAGCTGGATTCTAGAGAAGTGGAGGACTCCACAGAATCTTGGTATATTCCCCACCATATTGTACAGCACAATGGCAAATCGCGAATTGTATTCAACTGCTCCTTTCAGTTTGAAGGCCAAAGCCTTAACGAGTTCCTTCTACCTGGACCCACGTTAAGTCCCTCACTATTAGCCGTCCTGCTCCGTTTTCGAGAACATCCAGTCGCCATAAGCAGTGATATCCGTGACATGTTCCATCAAGTGAGGCTGCTTCCTGGTGACATGCCTTTACTTCGTTTTCTGTGGCGAGATCTTAAGACGGAGTGCCCTCCCGACGTGTACCAGTGGCAAGTGCTCCCCTTTGGCACCACCTGTAGCCCATGCTGCGTTACTTATGCCCTGCAGCGACACATCACGGATCACAGTCAAATTGGAGACCAATTCAGAGGGGTGATTGAGAAATCATTTTACGTCGACAATTGTCTACACAGCCTTAACTCCCCCCAAGAGGCTAAGAACTTAGTTGACCAGCTCCGCGATCTTCTGACCACTGGAGGCTTTGAGCTTCGACAATGGGCCAGCAATTGCCCGTCTGTGATTAGTCACCTCCCCATTGAATCCAGATCCAGTACTTGTAACCTCTGGCTCAGTCAAGGCCAACAAGACGTCAACGAGTCGACGCTCGGCTTGCAGTGGCACTGCCAATCAGATATGCTTCATTACAAGCATCGAGCCATCCGTACCTCTCCGGTGACAATGCGTCACATCTACAGAGTACTAGCAAGCCAATATGATCCTCTCGGATATATCATTCCCTACACCACCCGGGCTAAGATACTAGTACAGCGTCTCTGGGACAAGAAGCGTGACTGGGATGATCCACAGCTACCCCAGGATCTTATTACATCGTGGCAAGGATGGGAGGAGGAGCTAATTGGATTAGAAGGAATATCTCTACCAAGGTGCTACTCTCAGTCACAGGAAGAGCGGCAAATCTGTCGATATGACCTTCATGTCTTCTGTGATGCATCTGAGCAAGCGTATGGATCAGTGGCTTACTTACGCATGGAGTATGAGGAGGGTCAAGTCGAAACAGCCTTCATTGCTGCCAGATCGCGCGTGGCCCCTCGCAAGCAACAAACCATACCCCGCCTAGAGTTGTGTGCTGCACTGAACGGAGCACAGCTATCCCAGCTACTAAACACAGAACTTTCCCTTCCTATTCACTCGACGACACTCTGGTCCGACTCCACCACCGTACTCACATGGTTGACCTCGGACTCTTGTCATTATAAAGTGTTTGTGGGAACTAGGGTAGCAGAGATTCAAGAGTTGACAGAGTTGGCCATCTGGCGTTATGTCAGATCTGCAGACAACCCAGCCGACGATATAACTAGAGGCAAGCCTCTTAGTTTCCTCTCCAAGGAAAGCAGATGGCATCAAGGACCAGCTTTTCTCAAGCTTCACTCAGATAGTTGGCCAGAGCAGCCTATTTCGTCGCCGGAAGCGCCGAAATGCGAACTGAGACAGTCAGCCTTTTCCGGGCTAATGACTACTACCACCACACCCCCAGTTAATCTGCATCAGTACAACACACTGGCAGAGTGTCTAGACTCCTACAGTCAAGAGCTTCACGGGGCGGCCTACACCTCCAGTGCTGACCTCCAAAAGGATGTTCGACATGCAATCATCCGTCAAGCTCAAGCTGAGTCCTTTCCAGACGAGATGAAACTTCTGCAGTCTGGGAAACCAGTATCATCTACAAGTAGACTCATCACACTTTCTCCAGAGCTTGACACTGCGACCAGTCTGATTAAGGTTGGAGGACGTCTACGCCACGGTGCAGTACTCGAAGCAGATGTAGTACATCCAGCCGTCCTTGACCCTCGACATCCTATTACAGCGTTAATCATAAAGGATTATGACGAGCGGCTGCATCACCCAGGTACGGAGCGGTTGTTTGCTGAAATAAGAAGAACGTACTGGATACTACGAGGCCGTGAAGCCGTCCGTCGACACCAACGACAGTGTGCTAATTGTAAGAAATGGAGAGGCCGACCAGAGGTACCCTTCATGGCCGACCTACCCCTCTCTAGACAAAGATACTTCCTCCCGGCCTTCTACTCAACAGGTATGGACTGTTTCGGCCCCTTCCTCATCAAGATCGGCCGGCGAAACGAGAAGAGGTGGGGCATAGTCTTCAAGTGTATGACAACCAGGGCAATCCATGTCGACCTCCTCACCAGTATAGACTCGGACTCTTTCCTAATGGCTCTTCGACGGTTCATTGCAAGGCGAGGGAAACCACACGAGTTATTAAGTGACCGAGGGACAAACTTTAAAGGAGGAGAGCGCGAACTGAATGATTCCTTCGCTGCCCTCAAGGCTGAGTTACAGATCCACCTCGCCAGTCAGCAGATCAAATTCAACTTCAACCCACCAAGCGCCCCTCACTTTGGCGGTTGCTGGGAGAGGGAGATCCGCTCGATCAAGGAAGCCCTTAGGGTAACGATTTCACTCTTATACTAGTTATATTTTCAAGCATTGCAAGCAAGTATTAATAAGAAAACATATCAAATGTAATAGCACTTCTAAAACACATTAAAATATTCTTCACTATCCTCATCTGAAAGAGCCTTCTTGACTGCTGACAATATTTCACTTGCCTGTTCTCTTTTCATTTTTAAATCTTTCTGACCATTTTCATCTACTTTACACTTACACTTCTTTTGCATCGATGAGATGCTGGCCTGGGAAAATTAAAACGACAAACAGTGTTTTTCTTTTTACAAGTTTTGGAATTTCATTTTGAATGTTGTTGCACAGATGTCACAATGTCCAATAATGTGTCATCCTGTCATGTGACATATTTATCAATAAACTGAATGACTTCTTCATCTGTGTTTTTATCAATCACTGGGTCTTTCTCAATCCAAAACAGGCAATGAACATGAAGGGAACCACACTGCTGAAATTTCACACGGCAAAAGTAATCCTTCATTTGACCTATTGGATGCGCCAAAGACATAAGTACCACCCTTACAAAACAATGCCACCGAAAATCAATCATTCTAACCGCAGTTACAGGATTCCAACGCAATAACTCACACCTGTAATTCTTCAACTGAGTGTTCTTACTTCCTGTTTCAGAATCCTCAAGAAGATTTTTCCACCCCATATCAGCAGATGAAAATGAACAGTACCACAACGTCCACTGACGAACACAAGCTAGGAGGTCACGTTGCACTCCTTGCCAAAAAGCTGGTGTACCTCAGATAGGTTTAAGGCTCCTTTAAAAAAATGAAAGTGGTTGCGAGCTACTCACGTCACAACAATTAAAACTCTTCGAAAATAAAAACTAATTTCATAACTTTTCTATTAAAAAAATTGAAATTGTTGGACAGAATTGCATTATACAGTTCTCCTATTATCATAACCTTCAAATTAACAAATACACCTGAAATACACTTAAATACACCTAAAACATATCAGGTTTACATTTGTAGAGCAGATTCATAGTTATTTTATTGAAATAGTTATTGTATAGATTATGTGTAGACAGCATTAATATGCCAAGTAAACAGTTAGCTATATAGTTAACTACAAAAGTAAAGTTTAAAGTAATTGGAAAACATATACAGTAGCTTTTTCAAATATTGGCATTCTTTCATTGGCAAATGAATGAGAAGTTCACGAGCAGCAACAAATGTTGCATTCACACTTTTACAGTCAATGAGCTGACTGACACTGCATTGTTTCAACAAGAGGTGTATGCTGGTGTGTAAGAGCTTCACTCTTATGCAATCATTCAAATGTTCATCTGTCAATCTTGTTCTGAATTTACATTTAATGACATTCATTTCAGAAAATGCAGCTTCACAAATGTATGTAGATCCAATCAAGGCAGATTTTTTGAGGGCATCTTGGTGAAATGTTGGTGAGATTTCAACAGGACATTATTTTGCAGATTAATAATCTCCATCTGCATCTCCAACGCATTGACATTGAAGAGTTCTGCCATCTGCTTTGAAATGTCATCAATCTCTATCTGCATAAAAGGGTTGGCAAGGAATGCTACACATGGCTCAAGTTTTTCAAAATCATTAAACCTTTTCTCCAATTCCAGCTCAAGCCTGGACAGAATATCACAGTACTGGAGTACATCCAAAACTTTAGGTGCATCTGGGAGGTTTTCTAACATCGTTAACACTAAGGGGAAGTGTTGCAATTGTTTTTCAATTGATTCATGTTGTAAAAGGACAGTTTTGCCTTAAATGCCTTCACAGCACTGTTCATTTCACATAAGGACTTTGTATTTGAAGATTGAGCTGATTCAGTTTCTGTCACATCGGCCAAGAATGCAAGGTCAGGCAGCCACCCAGCATTAGACAACAGCGTGATGTCCTCCCCCCTTGCTTCCATAAAAATCTTAATTTCATCCAGCAAGGAGATAAACCGCAGTAGTACCTTACCCTTACTCATCATGTCATGAAACCAGTTGTTCGGATTAAGTACCTTGCCTGTTGATGAATGATGCAGTGATAGTTCAGAAAGTCTGGGTCAGTCTTACAATGTGCAATAAATCCAGAGTGGCATCCTATCATGGCTGGAGCTCCATCTGTTGTTATAGAAACCAGCTTTTTCAAGGGGCGCGTGTTTTTCCACGCAGTAGTTCTTGAACACGTTATAAATGTTGACTCCTCTGGTACTGCTTTTAAAAAATGCCTCTCTGGTGGATAAATCATCAAAAACCATTTGAATAAAAACAACTAACTGAGCTGTATCGCTTGAATCCACAGATTCCTCACACTCAAGTGAAAACCATTTACATCTTTATGTCCTGATCTAAGGGTCCCATCGCATCTGAAGAAAGCATTAAATTTTTTACCAACAGCAACGCTGGCTCCGCAAATTAGACACACATCTTTAAAAGATAAATAATTAAAACGAAAGAAATAAAGTGAAATAATTATACATTTGTATTGGAGTGGTGGCACACTTTCATTCTAATTGGATATAATCTTTTGGCGAGCTACTAGCAATCACGCTGCGAGCTATCGGTAGCTCGCGAGCGACGTGTTGGAGACCCCTGGTTTAAGGAAACGATACTCATCATCAAATTCCAACAGTTTTCTCAGAGATTCCACATTGTTCAATACATTTTCATCATCTTTTTGCGACACACATCCTCCTTTTCCTTTGCGCAATGCCTTTGATACATTTGACAAAACCTGTTCAATTTCAGACATTTATTGAGCAAATAAATATATATTCTACATTTTGTGCAAACCTTCCATCAGCATGTAAAACAGATTAATTAAAATACCTTGACAATGTCAATCGGTTGTCTCGTCTTTCATGATACGCATTACATCCCAGTGGAAATAAAACTGGGAAGCATTTGGCTTCATTTCCGAGATCAGAAAGCAATCTTACAGGATTATTTCCTTCTGCTGGTGCCACATTCAATATATTATCAAAATACTGATCTAATGCTTCTTACCAATGTCAACATTTTGAATATTTAGATAAACAATTCTTGCTATTTGAAATAGAAACTGTGCCGTCCTGTCTGTGAATCGTCAATTCTCTCTACTTGTGTCCAGTGGGCGAATACTCACTTTACACAAATCAAAGCAAACTCTCTCATGAACCTGTTGAACACACATCACAGGTTCAAAATAATTATTTTCACATTGTTTTAGGTAAATTCCTTCACTTGTCAGCACTGTACCCATGCAACTGTATTGGACCCATTTGCCACCACTGCAAATAAATAGGTCCACTCCTAAAGCATTTGCTGTACCTTGAATGTCTATGTCTGAAGCACAGTGTCCAACATATTTCATCTGGGACTTTGAAATGTATTCTGACATTAATGCAAATTATTTTCCTACTAACTTCACCTGTTCATCACTGTGACATTCCATATACTTGACTACAGCTAGTCTTCTCTTCCGATGACTCTTTTGACAACCAGTAACCAGTACTGCTACTGCTCTGAAGAAAGAATTTCCATCTTTTACAACTTTATCAGTCTTTCAAACAACACCTAAAGACCCATTAACAGTGGGTACATGTATATTGTCTTGCAGCAAATCCAATTTAAATGTATTGCATAAAATACATGCAACTTCTGTAGATAGAGGACTATATGTAAATGTCATTGGATGTGCATTTTCCACAACTTCTACATCAGAATCCGTTAACATACTTGCAGCACAACACGCATTATTTTGAGTTGTATTTAATACACAATGATGCTGCTGTTTTACCTCTTAATAAGCTTTTCCTTGTCTTCCAATGCTAAAGCGATATTTTCTTAGTTAATGTTTGATCTACTATTCTACCCCTCAAAAGAAGATGCAGTGGTTTTGCAGAACCTAAAGCAAGTAGGTAGTTTCGGCTCATTGTTTCTGTGTTTTTTATTCTTCCGAATCCGCTTTGATCGATAATTTGAGGGCCAAAACATGCTCTAAAACTCACAATACGTTGCACACACATCAGACATTGCAGAAATTTACATCTGATATGGGTTTTAAAACTAGGCGTGGCAAAATGTCTCTAGCGCCACCTAGAACTGCCCAGACCGCTACGCAAGACGTACATGGTAGACACATGTAACACCCCGGATCATGAAGAAAAGCCTCTTGGAGCATATCTCTATACCGAACAGGAAATCCGTAATTTTTAATTTGTGTAATTTTGCAATATTTAGAAAACTCACAGAACTAGAGACATTACAGAGATAATAAATGCTGCAGGATGATATTACATTTAAACACACACAGGTGCAGAAGAGAACATTTCAGATGCTGGATAATTCGGTTGATGATAAATTGCAAGTTAAACTGTACACTACTGACATTTAAGATCACACACACACACACACACACACACACGCACTGAAAGTTTTCTTGCATCCTCTTCGTGGGTTTCACCTTCAATCCTTAAGACAACTGATCCAGCGAAGCAACGCTTTTCTCCCATCAGGATTCCACTAACTCGATTTGGTGCCCTGAGAAGTGTCTTCTACATGGAAGCGCTGGTACCTTTATATTTTTCTCAAGATGCTCCGAGATGAAACAATGCTGTATGACCTCAACATTTTTCCAATTATGAGCTCCACAGATTGCATTGGGTGTTATTGAAGCTGGGAATAGCTTCAATTGGCACAGTTGACTTGTTTTCCTTTTAAAGTATTGAAAGACCATATATTCTGTTCAACCGCAGGCCTGTAAACAACACAATATTTTACAGGAGCAGTTCACGGAAAAATAAACACAAAAGAATAAAAGCACTATCAAAGTAGCCCACCCAACTTTGTGATGAACGGACATACGCTGAATCCTCAATGAGATTTAAGTGCTACGGTGAAGTAAAACATTTTCCGTGCGCATCAAAAAAGGCGTTTAGAAGTTAAACCGTTTGATAAATGATATTTGAATGGTGTTATTTATTTGTGACTTAAGCGCAACGGTGTCTGTCCACATTTACTTTCATTTTATAAAAAAGCAAGGAATACTCCTCCCAGAGTTTTTATCCGATCGACATCATATGTGTCACTCATCTTAAGGCCTTTGCGACGCTAAATTGCGGCGATCTAGAGTTTTCATGGGGAATTGTGACCCTGGCGGCTTCCCAAAGTTTGACGTTTCGCCATGAACAGGAAGTTGATGTAACTCAGGCACATTTGTTCAAAGTCCTGGCCTGAGTACATCTACCGGCCTCACACTGCACGTGTTCGACGAGAGTCCTGTCCTGAAGGCATATCCTCGTCAGTGTTCACCTATAGCCATAGCGCCACCAGCTGGCAATAGGAAATATGGCACGGAAAAATCTGTAATGGAACTCCCTGTCACAGGGTGAATGAGCAGTGGAGGCAAAAGCAAGTCAGAAAGAGTTTATTGCCAACGGCAAAGCTCAACATACAAAAAGAGAACAAAGGCTCAGTCCATCCAGTAAATATAGTTCACGATTCGGCAGGACCGTAGCACAGGCTTGCACGGGACGACTCGACAATCGTGGAACTGAAGAGTAGACTGGCGATCCTTGAGCACAACGTGAGCGGTCGGGAACCCGTCACAGGTAGACTTCTCAGCAGCGACGCGGGGGAAGACAGAAACTCAACAGAGTCCAAACAAACAAACGATCTGACAAACACAAGAAAAAAGAGGTGAGTATAAATACTCTAATGGTGATTAGAATCAGCTGGCGCTAATATTGCAATCTGCTGCTGAAAGACTTCGCCATGCACCTGGAGAAAGACCTCCAGAATGAAAATTTCAAGCAGGAGGTGAGAATATAACTTGAAAGTGTTTCCTTTTAACATGGCAAAAAGTCTCATCCGTGTGGTAATGTAAAATGATTTTCTTTCTTCCCAGGTAGAAAATGTGGCTAGATTTCTCTACTTCGTGGACCCCAAACAGCCGTCCCTGTTGTTTGTCAGGAACAGGGAGAAATCTAAACTGTATATGCGTGAGCTCACTGAGGCCAAGTTGACGAAGCAGACTCAGCTCAACTACCTTAAGAGCCTGAAAAGGTTAGTATGATTTGATACTTTGTATGATTTTGACACTTCATTGGTCTTAAAGCATGCCATGACTTAAACGCTTGTCATTCTTGCTACAGATTTCTCCATCACCACACGGTCAACACAGACCTCATTCACAACGACGAGCAGCTGCACAGAGACTGCAAACATTTCATCGAGTACATCGGGACTCTGCAGAAAAGCTGTGCAAAGCTTGTCAGCAAGGAAATTGTCCAGAAGCGGTAAGTTTAATTGTTTGATCCGATCACATTTGAACGGATTTGAACGAGCAAGTTATTTAATTCACTTTAATCTTTTTTAAAGGCATGATTTGCCGAGGCAGACAGGGCAGCTTACACCAAGGGACTGCTGGGTGGTGCTGGAGAAGGCCAAGAGCAACTTCCTTGGCGTCATTGGCAAGGTGTTACCGGAGAGATCGTTTGAGGAAACTCTGACTATGTCAGAGTGCACACTGGTTCTGTATTACTTGGAGGCAGTAGTTATACTCAAAAATCTCCAGCGGCCGGGAGTTGTCGAGCACATGACGGTGCGTATTATTGCGGTGTCTGCATTGTGTACCTGTCACTTTTTCCTCTTTTTCTTTTTAACCGGTGTTGTATTCTTGTTTGGTGTAGGTGGATGAGTGGAAGAACAGAGTGGCTAACCCCAAAAAGGACGGTGTTGTTATTGGTGTAAAAGAGCACAAAACATCGGCTCAACAACTGGCAACATTTGTTCTGACGACCGAGGAGGAGAGCGTAAGTTTATCAGATGCACGTACATTGTTTTTATATATCAGAAAAAAACAGAACTTTTGATCTTTATTCATGTTTGTTCTCTGCCAACAGTGGTTTGGTGCTTACTACGATGAGATCAGGCCAGAACTCCTCAGCGGAAAATCACGAAAGAGGACCTGGGATGAGGCGGAAGGACTTGACCGCTTTTTCATTTCCAGCACTGGGAGGCCGATCTACAACGCCTCCAACGACATCAACCGGCTTCACGAGAAGTAAGCTCACCATAGTGACCACTCTGATATGTACTTTTCGTTGTCTCAGGTCTTCTAGTAATACGTTGTTTACATATTTCTATTTAGATATGGATTGAAGCCGGTCAACAGTCAGACGGCGAGGAAGGTATTTGAGACTGCCGCCAAATCCATGGATGATTCCCAAAGGGGTTTCGTGGAAGATAACCTGACCCATTCCACAGCCACAGCAGACAAGCATTACCGCATGAAGACAGCTGGGAATGTGCTATTGGCTCGCAAACTGCTGGACCAGCTGGCTGGTGTTCAATCTGGGTAAGCATGGCTGCGTCATCTCAACACCACTGTAAAAACGGCATTTTGTTATCCTTATTCTAATATATATTATATATTTCTATTGTTTTTTTTTAGATCTGAGCCAGAAGCACAATCCGAGCCTGAATCACAGGCTGAAAGAGCTCCATCGCCCTCTTCTTCTGGCAGCGAGGCTGCGAGCACGCATGCCCCAGCGGAAAAGATTGACGCGCAGGAAGCGTACGACACGCTTCTCCTCGCACACCCGGTGACGTTGGATGGGGAAGTGCCTGACAAAGATGTGCGCTCCGTGGTGTCTGTGAGATTCCAGAGGCAGCTCTATGAGCGCTGGATTAAAGCACAGATGAGACTGAGAGTGCAATCTGTCATCTGTAAGTATTTTGTTTTGATTTTTGAAAAAGTCTTGCACAGCTGTGTATGATACTCAAGGTTGTTAAGTACACTGCAAGTAACAAAATTGTGCTTTTTGTTTTTTTGCAGCACACTTTGGCCGGCGACTTCCCAAAGAGAAACATGTAATTGGTTGGATTACGAGCCAGGGCTGGAAAAGCAACTCTCCTTCCTTCGGCCGCATCGCCAATGACTGGAAGGCGCCTGGACCCGTCCGTGCTGTGATGGACTGCACGCACATCCGGAAGTTCACGAACTCACAGAAGTGGAAAGGCCTGGAACGGATTGATCAGGATGTTGTCACGAAACGTTCTTTCCAGGTCGGAGAGGTCATATGTGACTTTCACGGACGTGTAGTAACGGCGAGTGGGGGCCAGAAAATCTTAACTGGCAAGGGTGAATCTTCTTTCGGCTTGTTCTTCTACACAAACAGGAAGGGCGAGCCGATGTGCATAGACTCCAGCCGCTGCGAATGCCACCCTGACAGGCAGCCGTTCGTCACCTCATTCGACGCTTCGGGAAGCACGCTAACATACGTCCCAGGCTGTTTACAGTTCAGGAGGATGGGAAGGACAAGGACATAATCTTGTTTCTGGCAATCAGAAAGATTCCGTCCAAAGAAGCACTATGCTTTGATTACGGAGACAAGAAGAAGTCCTACAGGGGAGAGGGTCTAGATCTCAACTGGCAATAGACCCCGACTTCTGGACACCAAACTTGCAACTGTGAACGAGCTGGCTTTCAAACCATTGACATTTTTTCCAGCAAACTTTGTTTCTCACTACTGGAACACCAAACTTGCAACTGTGAACGAGCTGGCTTTCAAACAATTGACATTTTGCCCAGCAAACTTTGTTTCTCACTACTGGAACACCAAACTTGCAACTGTGAACGAGCTGGCTTTCAAACCATTGACATTTTGTCCTGCAAACTTTGTTTCTCCTGTCCTGTACCAAAGAGAATTGGATGAATTTCTCATGATGAAATGTCATGTTCATGTTTGTTATTGTTTTTTGTAAATGTATGATATGTTGCAGTGAGGTGATCCATGAAAAACCAACCAGGACAAAGCAGATAAGTACATTTCTCATTTTTTTCTTCTCTAGTCTTCTTTGTAAACATATGCTCAGACCGTCTTTTAATCTCTTGCAGTGCCAAGGTCTGGTCTCTTCATCTTATTTCTCCAGGACAAAGCAGATAAGTACATTCCTCGTTTTTTTCTTCTCTATTCTTAATACATATATGCTCACACCGTCTTTTAATCTCTTGCAGTGAGAAGAATCCCCAGACCCTTCCAGACATCTGTAAAAGAACATACACAATAATCTTTCTTTCCGGCTGATGAGATCGGTGGTTTCCTGTTTATAATTGAAATTTTAAGCTCAATTCACTGTAAAAGCTGTCTATCATTCTCATTTCTGACAAATAAAAAGAGATTTCAGTTAAACTGTTTGTTGTCTACAATTCTTATTTTTGCCAAGAGTTTATCTTGTACACATTTGCTGGTGTTTCAGTAAAGTTGATCTGTATTTCATCACATTTAAAAAGCACAAAACATTGAGAACCTTGTCTGTTAAACATTACAAGCCTTACTAAAACACAGCATTTGGGCGAGTGTATCACAGAGGTGTTGTGTGTGTGCCTTTCTTTCATTCACATGCAAATGCCCTGACCCCCCACAGGCTGCTGTTGGACTTGGGAGAAGAAAGAGATTATGTTTGCCTTCTTGTCAGACACAGCCATGAGTCATTCATGTTTGTTTACGCAGCAGCATTCTGGGAATTTTAGATCCTCTCTACCAGTTCATAGTTTAGGACAGCAAGTCACTTTATCTAACATAAAAATCTAACATTTTTATATCATGAAGTACAAAATACATACAACATAATCTCTGTTTATTTTCTTTTGATTTTAATTATCATTGGGTCAAAGTGTTGAATCATGTCATATTCTTTAAATAATAATTATTGGTATTATAAATACCTTTACAATTCAACTGATGCACACTGTTTCTTAGATTATCCGGTAGCTTCAGGAGAGCAACCATAGAGAGCCACAAGAAAACAAGCAAACCAATGCAATGGTAAAATCAATTTGTTTTATTCAATTAAAAACTGTTAATCCTCATCATCGTCCTCATCATCGTCGAAATACTGCATTGAGAGACAAAAAATAACCAGGCAATGCTTAAACCATAGGGTTACAGATAATGTGTAATATTTCCATTACATGCCTCCTCTATGTCCCGATGAGGTGGAGGGGGAAGAGGAAGAGGGTCATTCTCATTTCTGACAAATAAAAAGAGATTTTAGTTAAACTGGTTTTTGTCTACAATTCTTATTTTTGCCAAGAGTTTATCTTGTACACATTTGCTGGTGTTTCAGTAAAGTTGATCTGTATTTCACCATATTAAATAAAAAGCACAAAACCTTAATGTGTGTGGATAACTATAATGTGTATTGCAGCAGCAGCTTTCACGCTTTACAATGCGCTGGACCAAATATGATGTGATTCACGATTGTGAGAATGTTTTACCAGAAGTGATGAACCATGAAAGCTTAATTTAAAGCAATATTTGATGGGTTGTGTGGTTTCATGAGATTTGAGATTTGTAGATGCTCAGCGAGCACAAAATAAATGTTTCAAAAACATTAAAAGCTACATACAAACCAATTGTACTATTATAGCAATACAATGAGAGTTTGTATGTAGCTTGTATTTCATCACAGCTGTTGGACTTTATATATTGCGTATGTGCAGCTTTACTTCTGATCAAGGGTATATTTGTCTTTTTTATTTTTGATATTAAATAAAGTGCTAATAAATGTTTTAAACATTAAAAGTGCTACATACAAACCAACTGTATTATTATAGCCGATCAGTTGCCTTGTATGTAGCTGTATATCATCACAGCTGTTGAACTTTATATATTACGTATGTGCAGCTTTACTTCTGATCAAGGGTAAACAAACATTGTAACTTTAAAACGAGTCAATTCACTTCATGTACAACACCTTAAATATAATGAAAGCTTTAGTGCTGATATAGATTAAAAACAAATAAGATATACGTTAATGAAAAACGACAATACAATACGAGTGCACAAAACAGTCTATTGAAGAAAGATTCATAGTTCATGTTTTGTTCTTCAGTGCCATTTTACTTTTGTATTCAAATCAAACTAATTATTCTTACCTTGAAGTTGTGTTGCAGGTTATTTTTCATTTCCCGAAACTCTAATTCCCAGAATGCCTTGTATCGTAAACAAACATGCCGGCACCCGTGCATGAATGAGTTTGAACAGTTCAACGAGGGAACTTTCGTTTTTCAATTATTGGGACCCACAGGTTTGCAGTATAAACAATGCTGCAGTGTTGTACAATCGCGAGAGGTAAGATTCATTTAGATGTCCGTCTGCTGGTGTCCACTGTCAGTGTTTTAGCAGCGGTGTCATGATGAAAGTTCATGTTTGTTATTGTGTTGTGTAAATGTATGTATATAACAATAACTTAATGACCCACTCCTGCGACTCAAACTCTCTCAAACTCTCAACACTAGTGAGTTTCACATAAAGTTGATTTCATTTATATTAAGGTATTAAGATTTCATACAGTTTAGCTGTTTGTTCATTAACCACAATCTTATTGCATTTGCGCTTAAGAAAAAACATGCAGTCAGATGATGCACGAATAACCGACCAGGACAAAGCAGATAAGTACAGTTCTTGTTTTTTATTCTTCTCTAGACAATCTTATTGCATTTGTTTGTTGTTATTCATGCATATCTTATTTGTTTTACTTTATTTATAATACATTTTGGTTAGATTTAACTTATTTTAAAAACATGTTTGAAACTGAAATGACTGATGAAACCCGGCCCATTTCAGACCCTCCCTCTCAGGTAGGTGGGCGGGGCTTTCATGTATTTTTTTTCCATAAATGAGGAGACCTCACAAGGTCATTTACTCACTTTCTTCTAGAGCATCCTGTGAAGAGTCCTTCTGCTGAAGATTTTGGAGCTACATTTTGGAGAACCTACTGAACCATGGCTTCTCAAAGGTAAGTTGACAAGATCTCTATATGATTTTTGACTTGTTTTCTAGCAAAACTATATAATAGCTTAAGAGTTGAAAAAGGGTTTAAATTGTGAGAAAGAAACTAGCTTAGTTGTTTTCAAACAAACTACTGCCAGTCAACATTAATGTCCACAGAAATGTTTTACAGCATAGGTTTGAGTGGTTTTCGATGCATTTATTTAAGAGACATTAGTCAGACATGAGATTAAGTGCTGTTGTTGTTTTTTGTAGTACCGTTCACAACAGGCACTTCCTGGTGTGCCCAACCTGCAAGAAGACCCAGGCCACCCTGTCTGTTCACCTGTTCAACCGGAGGCTGTAGCTGCGGTCGTCGAAAAGGCCAATGCCAATTCGTATGAGGTTTTGAAGAAAACCTCTTCAGCTATGGACACCTGGCAAGAATCATGTTGGACTCGTGTCCCATCGACAGGTTGGTGAAGCAAAAATGTGGTGTCTTGCTTTTTCTTTTTGTGACTTCCATTAGCTAAGCTTTTTCTGATTGTTTTTCAAAGGTTGGTTTAGGAATTGGAGCGTCGCAACATGGTGGTGACCGATGTTCCCCCAGTGCTGGCAGGAGCAGTGGCACCTTCCACCGGCACGACTCCGCGACCAGCTACTGTCACCGCGACCCCAGAACCACCAGCTGTGGTGGAGAATGAGGAGACTGAGCCCTCTGAGGTCGGCAGTGAGAGCAGCGGCGAGACAGGGCAGCTTACACCAAGGGACTGCTGGGCGGTGCTGGAGAAGGCCAAGAGCGACTTCCTTGGCATCATTGGCAAGGTGTTACCGGAGAGATCGTTTGAGGAAACTCTGACTATGTCAGAGTGCACGCTGGTTCTGTATTTCTTGGAGGCAGTAGTTATACTCAAGCATCTCCAGTGGCCGGGAGTTGTCGAGCACATGACGGTGCGTATTATTGCGGTGTCTGCATTGTGTACCTGTCACTTTGTTCCTCTTTTTTTTAACCGGTGTTGTATTCTTGTTTGGTGTAGGTGGATGAGTGGAAGAGCAGAGTGGCTAATCCCAATATGGTCAGGGCTGTTATTGGGGAAAAGGCTGTTTGTCCTCCTCTCTCCAATTCTTGAACAAAGTAAAGAAAATTATTCAGATTTAAATATGCTGCTTTAATCAATACAAGTAGTTATGATTGTAGTGTACCAACAAGATGACTTCATACCAGTTTAAGACATCAGACACATTCAGAGTAGCCATAAGTTGCATACTGGTATTTCATCCATTGCTTTTTTAAATGTTGCTTTCTGTGACTATAAAGGCACTCCACAGTCTCCGGACTCCTTTTGGAGACAAGAGCATTGAATGTTGTGGATTTTGTGACAGGCTGTTATGCGAGCTGCTACAGTAGTATTGTCTGGGTGAAACGAGATAACAGTGATATGAGAAGCCGTGTGCCCTTATGATGGGTCCTAAGAATGTCATGTAGATGGAAAAAAGCAGCGGTCTAAGCACCGATCTCTGAGGGATACCAGTGATCATATGGTGAGCAGTGGACAGCGAGCCCCTCCATGACACCTTGAATGGTCTGCTGGAGAGGTAAGATTGGAACCAGCGGAGAGGGGAGCCAGAGATTCCTAAGGATGACAGGTTGCTAGCAGTATCTGGTGATTGACCGTGTCAAACGCTGCAGATAGGTCTAGCAGAATCAGGACCGTGGATTCCTCCTTGGCTAGCCGCAGTGATTCTGTGACCGATAGCAGTGCAGTCTCAGTGGAGTGGTTTGTTTTGAAGCCAGACTGCTTGTCATCCAGTAGATTTTAAAACAAGGATTTTTTTATGAAAATACAACAGCAATAAAAAGTAAATCACATTCACAGGCTGTCTAGATAGCGAAGAAAACGTACAAATGTGAAAATATCTTTATCAGGCATGTAGTCACTGACAATTTCAACAATTTCAGAAACATCATTATAATTTTTTTCACGGATATCAGGTTTATACACACATCTGTATTTAGTATTTAGACATCGTCATGACATGTTCAATATCAAATATAATATTGTTTTCACACAATGCTTTTAATACTTTTCTGATGAACGCGGCTGCTGAATCATCACCAATGACACAAGCCTGTGTCACGTTAACCCAAGAGTTCGACAAACTTCTCACAACAGTCATGTCATTCTTTAAGTTGGCTGAAGGCCCACACATATCAACATTGTCATATATCACACAGCACAAAAGATTAGCCATTTCATGCCTGTAATACAACTTCAACACATGTTTGGAAAAACCTCGTAAAGAATGTGTTCCCCATCCCGCCACAACAGTTACATGCTGAAATTATAAGTAGCACCTTTCCAACAATCCACAGCGTTGTTGACTTCCTTCTCACAATGTTTATCCACAAGATTCTCTGTGATTTCATTAAGTGTCCCCACGATAACGATCTTGTACTTTGAAGAAATACGATGTTCAAATAGACACGAATGGCGCATCTGACTTCGATGGTCGACCTCACAACCCTGACACAGGTCTTTGAGCTTTTTGTTAACAATGTGTGACATCAGAACGGCCACGATGGCTTTTATTATTTTAAATCCGTCCTCTCCGATACAACCACCCACTCCATCAACACCAGCACATTCAGAGGGCTTGCCCCCGTGTAGTGATGAATGTAAGGTTGTGATACCCCAACTCTTATCCAGCCAAGTGTTTGTAGATTGCGGGTGTGTCTTCAGCTCCCCCGGCACCGGCCTCACACATCGGGGGGTTTTGTCTGGCACTTTAGTATAAGTCTGCTGCCTCCTGGGACATAGTTGGTTGTTGGTCATTGTGGTGAAGGGTTGTTGGCCTGTTTTTAAAGGTTATAGCATGTGGGCGGTGTCATTTGTTGTTTTGTCAACACCACCCATTTCCGGCTCAAACAACTTTACTCTCACATGTCAGTAAAAATATCATCAAGCATGCACACAATGGGTTTCTCCATTGAAACATAAATCTCAGATCATAACATACACTTTTACTTGGAGAATCATTCTTTCCCCTGCAACCATTCATCTCAGAATGAAAACTGCATAATATATACAAAGCATCTTCAGGGATCTCTCCGCAGCCGTTGGCGAACATCCGATAACATATGCCTGGTATCACACTCCACCATTCACCGATGAACATACTGTAGGTTCCTGTCGATACTACTTGTTTAGCTCGCTCCAAACGAAGTTTTAAAACAACGACCAGTCTTGCGCTGAGAAAAACAGACAGGGGTCAAGGACGGTCCTCTCCATACCCAGATCGCTGCTGTACAACGTCACACAGCGTCTCGTCGAACTGGAAACTCCCAACACGGTTGTCGTTGAGTGAAAAATGTAATTTTACAAGTTCTTCATTTTCATGTATAAAGGGGGTTATGTGTATACGTTCTGCACGCCGCGGAGCAAAAGTCAAATCTTCCGATTCCATATACTCGTCAGTAGACAAACAGGCCGTAGAATTTTTAGGAGTCTCGGTACTGTTTAGAGCCATTGTATTGCTTTTAAGACAACTTAAGTAAGTATCTGCTTTAAATTACGAAAACCAACCAATATTTAAACACTTTCTACGACACACCCCTTCAGGATTTTCACACTGAAGTGTGAGAACAGGAGGTTGTTATGCCAGCAGGCTGAAAAACACCTTTTATTGAGGGGTGAGTGGAGTTTAGATAGACAGGTCGGATATACAACAACAAACTCGAAAAATATAAATGTCAAGACTGACAGACCATAAAAACAAAAGCTAATTTGATTGACTGGATGACATGACTTCCTGGGAGAAAGGTGGAGAAATCACTCTTTACAAAAGAAACAAAGCCCTCTTAGAATATACGTTACATAAACATTTTACTTGATCTTTCAAGATTAAAAAAAGATGTATGAGATCTTGTCCTGTTGTTGAAACTGGTTGAAGTTTTTGTGGAAGTTTGTGAACTGGGGGAAGAATGTTTCTCTGATGTCCGTATAGTACGGACACGAGGTTAAGAAGTGCAAGTTTCCACTTGTTTCTGTGTGCAGTGTGGACACAGTCGCTCTTCTCTTGGAGTCCATGTCTGTCTGTGTCGGCCCGTCTCCACAGTGAGCTTGTGTTCACTGAGTCTGTACATGGTCAACACTTTTCTTAGTTTAGGGTCTGATACGCTTTTGAGGTATTCTGCCGGTTTATATTCTCCGTTTAATGACCGATAGCATTCAAGCCTACTTTGCTTAATTATTAGAGGATATAGTCCTAATTCTGCTCTGCAGGCGTTGTTTGGGGTTTGCGTTGTACCCGTAGAATGTTTTTACACATTTCTGTTTGCAGAGTCTCAGTTGGGTGTTTGTCCCATTTGGTGAACTCTTAGTTGGTGAGGGGACCCCAAACCTCACATCCATAAAGTGCTATTGGTTCTATAACGGATTGGATTATTTTAGGTCAAATTCCAGCTGGGAGGTCGATTTTAATATTCCTTTTGATAGCTGTTGTGGAATTTTCTTATTGCTTAATCTAGGTTGAGTCAATTTTGACAAACGCAATACACAGAGAGGTGAGGTTACTTTGCAAAGTATTTTATTGTCGCTTAATCTGCATCATAAGCAATGAGATGGTGCAGAGAAAAGGCGCTCTTTCCTCCTGCACACAGAGTATATATATATATGATTAAAACGTGACACCCCCTCCCTTTGCTCCCTAGCAAGAATCCCGAGCTGGTTTACGAGAAGTGATGCCGTTATTCCAAACAGAATATCTTGGCCCCTGCTCGAGGGCAAAGGCAGAGTGGTATTGAGAAAAACATGATAACATTTTAAAGAGACCTAGATAAACACTTCATAAACATAGTCAGACACATCAAGAAGTGAGATTAGAAAATTTCCATTACAAAGCGTAAAAAGCTCTTTGTGCCTTGTCTCTCGTCGATCACCGCCTTGTTTAAGTTTCCGGTGTTACTGATGTTTATACCGAGATATGTGTAGTTTTGGGTTTGCTCTAAAGGCACATTGTTGAGTTTAAAGTTGTGATGTTGATTTTGTCGACTATGCCTTTTCTGGAATATCATAACTTTGGTCTTTTTAAGGTTCACTGATAGCGCCCATGTTTGACAGAAAGTGTGCAGGATGTCTAGATGTTGCTGTAGACCCTCTTTTGTGGGTGACAGCAGCACCAGATCATCTGCAAATGGAAGGCATTTCACTTCAGTGTCTAGTACAGGGGTGGCCAACTAGTCAGAGACTAAGAGCCACTTTTTTTCTGTGTTACTGCAAAGAGCCACATCATACACATGGGTACACATTAACATCATCTTTTAATCATGTATGCACGCATTCACAGACCTCTGCTCAGCCAGATCTAATGAAAATAACCACACCAACATGATAATATCAGTAATTTTCAACAGTTAACATTGTGTGCTAACTTGTTCTTGCGAAGTTCAGTCCCTTTTGGAAATTCCTGTTCGATGTTACTGTGTGTTCACATGAGGCGTCAAAAACGAGCTATTCGCGAGTAGTTGGACGCTTGAACATTTTGTGTCATTCGTGCTATTCGCGCGTGAAATTCGCTTCATAGGAGGGGCTACGTCGTCTACGTCACTACTAGAGCAGGCTCCTGATTGGTTAACGCGGCGCAAATTTTCGCCAAAGTTCAGATTTTTCAACTAACGCAATTCGCGTCTTTCGCGCTGCCTCATTCGCGCGGCAAGCGCGTCTTTACATTGACTTAACATGTAAATCACTAGCGTTTGACGCCTCATTCGCGCCCGGTGTGAACACACAGTTAGGGTGGAGTGAGCGGAAGGGACGCTGAAGATTTGAAGCTTTGAAGAGCCGCATGAAACTAGTTAAAGAGCCGCATGAGGCTCGCGAGCCGCGGGTTGGCCACCCCTGGTCTAGTAGGATGGGACCGGGTGCTGGTGACTGTTCTAAAGCCCGAGCTAATTCATTAATGTAGATGTTAAATAGACTAGGACTCAGACTACAGCCCTGTCTTACTCCATGACTCTGGGAGAGGAAGTCTGTGTGCTTGTTGCCTATTTTAACTGCAAATTTGTTATCCGTGTACATTGATTTGATGATGTCGTAGGTTTTTCCTCCAATGCCGCATTGAATAAGATGAAGGAAAAGCCCCTCATGCCAGATTGAGTCAAAAGCTTTTTTAAAGTCAACAAAGCATGAGAAGAGCTTTCCTTTATTTTGGTTAATTTCTTGGTTGATTAGAGTATGAAGGGTATAAATATGATCTGATATGCTGTATTTTTTGGCATTTTCTCAGAATGTTTCTGTTATTTAGAAAGTTGGTGAGTCTGTTGTTTAGAATGTTACAGAAGAGTTTACCTAAATTGCTGTTTACGCATATTCTGCGGTAGTTATTTGGGTCGAATTTGTCTCCGCTTTAATGGATTGGGGTAATAAGACCTCGGTTCCAGATGCTGGGGAATATTCCTGTATTAAGGATAGTGTTTAACAGTTTAAGGATGGCAAGTTAGAATTTTTGGTCTGTTTTTAATCATCTCCTTAAGAATGCCATCAATACCGCTTGCTTTTCTGGATTTAAGTTTGCATATATTATCGCATAGTTCCTCTAGTGTAATTTGGTAATCTAAAGGGTTTTGGTAATCTTTAATAGTTGATTCTAGGGTGTTTAGTTTGTTGTCAAGGGTAGTTTGTTCGTGGTTGTTGTTTATATTACTAAAGAGGTTAGAGAAGTGGTTTATCTATAAACTCTGTTCTGAATGGGTAGTTCTTCATGGTGAGATTTATTAATTGCGTTCCAATGTTCCCAGAAGCAGTTAGTTTCTAGAGATTGTTCAATTGCTTTTAGCTGATTTTGTATATCTTGTTTCTTTTTTGTCCTTAGGGTGTCTTTATATTCTTTGTTTTTCATGGTAGAGTTGGCGTGTGTTTACATTATCCGCATCTCGTACTTCTTTTCTAAGGTTTTTACACTCATTGTTGAACCATTTCTCATTGGCAGGTCTCTTTTTTGTTTTCGTATTTGGCTAGTGTTGCAGATATTGTAAATATTTTGTTAATTCTGTCTACTGCTAAGTTTATGCCTTCGTTATTGTGTGGAAATGGCGTATCTAGGAATTTATTAAGTAGGTTTTGAATTTTTGGTTCACATATTACACTTTGGTATATCTTCACTATTTTGTTTCCATCTGTATGCGTGTTTAAGGCTATGGAGTTTAGTTTGATTTGGTGCCTCAGTGTTAGGTTTAGATCTGTTTAGGTAAAGAGTAATTTTACTGTGGTCTGATAAAGGGGTTAGTGGGCTAACTGTAAACGCTTTGAGAGAATTTGGATTTAGATCGGTGATGAAGTAGTCTACTGTGAGATTCTAAAATCTTGGTCGTTGATGGTTCCCATGAATGCCATGGTTCCCATACATTTACTCGCTGTAAGTAACCTAGGAGGATAATATATGTTTCCTCAGATGATATATGCTTCCTTAAAAGGATGTATCTCATGGTGTGTTATAAGTGGCACCGGACATTTAACCAAGCACTAATAAATTATCCTAGACAGGAATAACTAACAATGTGTGATATATGTGCTGTGCACCAATGTGAAGGATTTGAGCCCAAATCTCACTTCCTCTTTTGCATATATATAAACTGAACCCATTTGGAATAAACTTTGACTTTGAGTGAACTGTACTTCGGTGTCTGTTTCATTCTTGGTCCCCGGGCTGCTCGGTTCTTCTGATTGTTCCATCGACTAGACTCATCAACTCTTAAAAGCTATTATCTAGACAAAGTAATAATCTTACAATTTGGGGGCTCGTGCCGTGAAAGGGGGAAAACCTCTTCGAACCAAGTGACCAAAGCTGAGCTGAGGCAACAGGCGCACCGACGATCGGGCACAGACCTACAATTAAAAGGGTAAGTGTTTTAAAATATTTCTTTGACAAATATTTGATTGACAAATTTTGGTTGAAGTAAATATGACGCTTACCCTGTAGGATTTTTGTGTTTGATATTTCGTAGAGAGACGAAATAGGTTCTAATACTTATGTTAGTGGAATGGTTTAAATTCCATTGTTGTTCCGTGGCGTCGGACAACAGTAGTTGTTGGACAGCTATTAACGCACAAGTAAAAATACAGTTCTGATCAAACTGTTGATATTGATCGCTGTGCAGCTTGGCAGTCAGAAACAGAGCTTTTGGCATTCAGAAACAGATTTGTTGGTTCAGAAAAAATTGTTCAGAGAAACAAAAATTTATATTTGAATCATTGAACAGAAACAAAATTGTTAAACTGGTATCGCATGTTGATATATTGTGACTGAAAAAGAAGGTGCAAAGAGGGGCGACCGTGATTCTCGGGAAGTCGCGCGAGAGCTCACAACGTAAGCACCCAGAAAAAGAAGGTGAACCGATTCACCCACGGTCACAATACGATACATGCAATATAGTTGAAACAGTTGGTCGATTGAGCATTCAAAGGTTCCTAAAAACTAATCCAAAAACACTACTCTAACAAAGGGAAACTCATTCAAGTTTCCATTGCTGCTATTTTATTTTGATTTCTGCATTATTCGCTTTACTGCAATTTTTGAAGTGAAAGATGGGAAATTCGGTTTCGAGACCATTGCCTGGCGAAATGCCAAACGCATTTATGTATAGAAATGATCAAGGTTTTTATGTCGAACCATATGTCAGTAATCTCGCAGGGTGGTCAGAGAAAATGACACCGCAAATTGATACGCCGTATCCAAGGGACGGTTCATTTTCCGATGACGGAATCGAACTGGCAAAAAGTATGGTGAAAGAAGGATGGGGTGACCCGAACTGGGATTATACATACATGCTTAAAGCTTACGCTGTATGGAAGGATTTTAAAAAGGTGTGGGACGAAGGTCCTGAGAAAAAACAAATGCTTGCTTATGTTGCAAAGCAAGGTTTATCTGAAAAGCCGCCATCATACTCCGCTTTTTGCCAGCCCGAAACATTGCCGTCAGCCCCTGTGTCGCAGACAACTTGTCTGAAAATCAGTTCCGACACCATTCGACCGAGCGCACAGCGCAAAGCGAGTGAAAGCGTTAGATCTGGAAAAAAGACAGTCAAACTGTCACAGGTTGAAACAGATGCGCGTGGCGCATCTCAGAATTCAATGGTTTGGATTCGGGCCGGTAATAACGTAAATATAAGACCGTTAAAAATGTCTGATATGGAATCAATTTGTAAAAGCTTACCGTCCCCACAAGAAGTGGGAAAATATGTGACTGTTTTAAAGACGCACACAAAATATGCGCATTTTTCAGGGAGTGATTTCAGAGCAGTTTTACTGAGAACACTCGAAGGGGATATAACTGAACAAATGATAATTCAAAAATGCCCCACGTTATCACCCGACAATGATAAAATTACAGGCAGTGGCACATCGCAAAACCCACATGAATTCTTCTGGGAAAAAGCTGTTAATGTTGACACCTTTTTCGCAGAATTGAGAGTTTTTCTCGATGAACGTCTCGGAAGCAGACAAGATTTATCGTTTGCTGCCAGTACTAAGCAAAAACCGAAAGAATCTGTGTCTGAATTTTTTGTGCGCTTTCAGAGGGCGTGGACCGATGATTCTAAATTGCCATTGACTAATGAATTAAAGCCTCTGTTTATTAACACGATGTTGAATAACATGAATGCGAAGCAAGCGCAATTGATCAGAATCACCACATCGAATTTGCACGAAATGACCGTAGAAGCTCTAGGAAAGCGAATAAGGGAGTTAGATGCATCAGGTGGTTTCACTGTAAAAGTAGAAAATGCTATGTTTACAGGGCACCAGAAAAAAGGGAAGTATAACCGCAATCAAACTTCTAACCCCGAGCTCAAACCATCAAGGGCTCACCAAAAAGGGAAGTCAGATATGACATGTTTCCATTGTGGTAGAAAGGGACACTTTAAACGAGACTGCTGGCAGTTGCAGAGACAGAATGAACCTAAAGTGAACTCGGGGGATACACAGCCCCCAGCACGTCCTGCAGAGCATGACTCTGATGATAGGAGATGTCCACCACAGCGAGGAAACGAGAACTCGGGTGCCACATATCATACCCAATGGCACCCAAACCAAGCATAGGGATGCCCACAGAGTGAAGTCAGTTCAGAATTATGTATGATGACCTTAACATTCTCAAATAGCGGAGAGGATTTGCCTTATTTTACCCTTATGGTGAATGGGCAGCCTCAAACATTTTTGCTTGATACAGGTGCAGATGCTTCATCAATGACATCTAAAGAATATGAGGGTCCCATAACTAACCAAATAATTCACTCTGTGGGAATAACAGGAACTGACATTGCATGTCATGTGACACCTCTCTTGGAGGTTAAAGCTTCAGGTGTTAAACCATTTTTTCACAAGTTTACCATTATACCTGGGGCTCCGCTGAACCTTTTAGGTCGTGATATGATGCATAAATTGGGCATGGATATTAAATTTACTAAAAAACAAGTTGTTTTCTCTTTTCTGTCCAGTTTACAGGCATCCATCGATCCATTACCGACATGTGAGCAGGCAAGTGACTCACACACGCCTGTTTCCTGTGGCAGTATGCCTGCACGGGTGGACTCCATGATTAACCCTTTGTTATGGTCTCAGTTCAAGGATGACACTGGTTTCATCGACATGGAACCATATAAAGCAAAGCTTAAAACAACTAAGCCTGTTTACATTAAACAATACCCTTTGTCAAAAGATAAAGAGGAAGGTATTAAGCCTTTGATTGAAAATTTTGTCCAGCAGGGTGTCCTCCAACCAACACATTCACCATACAACACACCAATTAACCCTGTAGTGAAAGCCGATGGAAAAACTTGGCGATTAACTCAAGACTTAAGGGCTATCAATCAATTGATTATACCACTGGCACCAATTGTGCCTGATGTTCCGACTGTTATGAATTCGGTACCTTACTCACACAAGTATTTTACTGTCATTGATTTGTGTGCAGCTTTTTTCTCTGTGCCGGTACACCCGGAGACTCAGCCATTGTTAGCTTTTACATATAGAGGGCAACAATATTCATGGACACGCCTTGCACAGGGTTATGCAGACTCACCCGCTGTCTTTTCGGCAGCAGTGCACAAAAC
This sequence comes from Barbatula barbatula, assembly GCF_947034865.1. NCBI lineage: Eukaryota > Metazoa > Chordata > Actinopteri > Cypriniformes > Nemacheilidae > Barbatula > Barbatula barbatula. The sequence continues at coordinate 3,500,807 of NC_136776.1, forward strand.
TTTGGCAAGAATGACTGATTTGCCATCATCGGTGTGTGTGCTTCAGTTTGCAGATGATATCCTGGTGTCAGGAGAGACGGAGGAGGACTGTGAAAAAGCATCTGTGATTGTTTGCAATGTGCTTGCGGACGCAGGTTTCAAGGCCTCGAAAGAAAAACTGCAATGGGTCCAGACTAAGGTGAATTACTTAGGTCATGTACTGTTGCAGGGCCTCAGAGCAATATCCACAGACAGGATCCAGTTGATAAGAAGCATTAAGTCCCCACGGACAGTACAGCAGCTCCAAAGTTTTCTGGGACTAGTGAACTATTGTAGATCATGGATACCTGATTGTGCGATCCACGACAGGCACCTGAGAGGTCTGATTGATCACAAAACTCCGCCAAACACACGTCTGGACTGGACTGCTGAGGCAGATGAACATTTTGATGCATTGAAAGCAGCCATCATTAAAGCACCAGCACTGGGTTTACCAGACTATACCAAGCCTTTTCACTTGCATGCTAGGGAGACGGAGGGTGTAGCTGTAGGTGTCCTGGTGCAACTGCATGGTTCCGCATATAGACCAGTAGCATATCTGTCTAAGAAATTAGATAACATAGTCACAGGTATGCCAGCATGTCTTCGTGCTGTGGCTGCAGCTGCTCTGATTGTGCAGATGGCGGAGAAAACTGTTTTATCACACCCAATGACATTGTATGCGTCGCATCAGGTCGGCGCTATTTTACACAACATGCAGACACAGCACATGACAGCGCAAAGGCGCTCAGGGTATGAGGCTATTCTGCTGGCTACACGAAATCTTAGTATACAAACGACAGCAAGCATTAACCCTGCTTTGCTGGGACTTTTAGGTGTTATGGAGATAACAGATTTGACTATTGATCATGATTGCATCTTTGAACTGACAACCTCTTGTTCTTCCAGGGTCGATCTGTTGGATACGCCCCTGGATGGGGGGGAACACATCTATGTTGATGGGTCTTGTTCAAAGCCCTATGATGGTGTCTACCTTTGTGGCTATGCTGTAGTTTCAGACTCAGGCGAAGTAATTGAAGCTTTTGCTTTAGACTACAATTCGGCTCAAGCGGCAGAATTGGTAGCATTAATAAGGGCCTGTGAACTAATGACAGAGAGGCGAGCAACAATTTACACAGACTCCAAGTACGCATGGAGTGTGCTTCACCATTATGCTAAAATGTGGGAAGCAAGAAGTTTCAAAACAGCCGATGGTAAGCCCATAGCACATGCTAATCTGATAGGGCAGCTAACGGAAGCAGTTCAGCTCCCGTTGGAAGTGGCCATAGTGAAGGTCAAAGGTCATGCCTTAGGGGAGGATGAACAAACGTTAGGGAACCGCAGGGCTGATGAAGCTGCAAAGACAGCAGCCAGAAGTCAGATTAAATCACCGTTTCACCAAAAAGATGAAACACAGATAGCAATGACCGTGCACATAACGAATATACCAGATATAGACATCAAAATTGTACAAAGTCAACCGACACAGGCAGATTTGGAGCATTGGAGCAAAAGTGGTTGTGCTCCGGACGAAAGGGGGATCATAAGAGATGAAAAGGGTAGAATTGCAATACCAAAGTTAGGATTAATTATTCTAATAAGGCACTACCATGGTTTATCTCATACAAGCTGTGCAAAAGTTGTTCAGGCAATTAATCAATTATATTGCATTGCTGATGTGCATAAAACGGCAAAACTCGTTTTGGACGCATGTCTAACATGTGCGCAGGTAAATCCGCACAAAGCAATTAAGCATGATGCGTTGCCACACCCAGAATCACCGTTCCAACATGTACAGATCGATTTTACTCATATGCCGCCGGTAGGAAATCTAAAATATCTTTTGGTCATCATTGACCGATTCTCAAAGTGGCCAGAAGCATTTCCGCGCGCGAAAGAGGATGCTAAAACGGTAGTAAAGATCTTAACGAAGGAGATAATACCGCGTTATGGAATAATTTCGACTATCGAAAGCGATAACGGGACGCCATTTACGTCAAAGGTGACACAGCTCCTAGCAAAAGCTTTGTCTATTGATTGGCACTTCAACATTCCGTATCATCCGCAGAGCTCAGCAGTCGTAGAACGATGCAATCGCACGCTAAAGACTCGCCTAACGAAAGCCGCACTCGAGACGGGGAGAAAATGGGTAGATTTGTTGCCCGCCGTGTTAACCGAAATACGGATGACCCCATCTTCCACTACCAAGTTATCACCTTTCGAGGTGCTAATGGGTAGGCCTTTCCCAACCCCGTGGGTCAAAGGCCGCGCCGGCATTTCTTCCTTAGGTGACATGCAGGTGATCCAGGAGGACTACGTGACTTCCCTTGTCGAAAAGCTAAATTCTATATGTGCTGATGTTTCCCTGTGTCTTCCTCTGCCCTCAGAAAACCCCACTCATAGTTTTGTTCCAGGACAAAGAGTGTTCGTGAAAAGTCTGAAGCCCACTAAGGTTGGAGAACCAAAGTACCACGGACCAGCAACTGTAATTGCCGTAACCCGGACAGGAGTTCTGACAGATTACCAGCCACAGTGGATACACGCTTCGAGATTGAAGTTGTGTTCTTCAGGAGAGCAGGCAAGCTCCAATTTAACATAGAATCCCAAAAGGGGATTCACCTTACTGTATTTTAGGGTGGGTGAGGTACTGACTACGCTGAGGAAAGAACTACCTTTCGTGAGGTGGGGGCCACCCAAAGCAAGAAGATAGATGGCCCATTGAGTCAACAGTGCCGACCCCCTAATACCCCTGAAGTACACTAAGGGCCAAATTGATCTATTCACATGTCTTATGGATATATTCGACAATGACTCTTTCAATGAGTGCACTATTGGTGATGCTTTTGTTGAATTTGGCACATTAATTATTGGGACAGTGATAAACGCATTGGACGAAGCTCAAACTCATTTACGGATAATACTGAAATATGAACAAGATGGCCAAATAGTTCTATACTCATTTGAGAAAATCGAAGGGGAAATAAGAGTAAAAACGAAGACCCAAGCGTTCCCACCTAACCCAGAGTATTTCCACATTTCCTGAAAGCAAATATAACTTTAGGGATGTGGGGGATAAATAGAATACTTGGTATTATAGCACTTGTAGGGATAACAGCAATAAGCATACGTTTATATTGGGAGACCCAATATAACAAAAACGGAAATGAAACTCTGACAAAAAGAGAACTAACTAGAAGTTACCCAAATGAGAACCCCCTGAAGTTCATGGTAAGGGCAGGAGGACGTCTAAATTTCCTCTGTGACCCTATATCTGTGAGTATCGGAACGTATAACAATATAGAAGAGGCAAGAAACAAAAATGGTCACAGTCTGTATTTCTGTAAAGGATCTTGTAGTTGGGCAGAGGTAAAAGCCTATAGAGGCCCAGAAGTAGTAATTCCAGAATCAAGATTCAGTATAACGATTGAAAAAGTACCACATAGAATAACTGAAGAAGGAAAAAGATGCATATATTGTGATAGGGACAAAACCGTACCTGCTCTTTTTGGAATAGAGGCAAACGGGAGAAATGCGTGGATATTGAATGTCACCATTTTAGACATAACAAAAGAAGATGAAGGGACCTATTACTGTGCATGGACCCTTTCTGGTACAGACGCATATCAAAAGGTCCAGATTATTGTAGAAGTTCCGAAACATGACTCAGCCATAAAGGAGGTAATTAATGACTTACGTACAAAAACAAGTTCACAAGGTTCGGACGCATCTGAGGATGCATCACACGATATAGATTTCTTTATGGGCTCGAATCTCACTCCAGATACCAAAGACATAAGAGTAGCGAAAGCTAAATGTGATGGAAATTATGCATGTGCTCTAGCAATACTACAGAAAAGGGTAGTGCATGAGGAGGGAGAAGGAGATTGTTGGGTATGTTTACAACTTCAGTCAATGTGGAAAACGCAGGAGGTGAACACTGATATGGTTTGGAATAGCAAGGGTATATGTGAAATGCCTAAACAGATGTCTCTGATCGTACAGATGACAGACAATGTGCGACAGGGAAAGTCGCCCATTGTAGGAATAAGAGATTATGGGTGTTCGTATACAGGTACACCATTTCGAGGTCCCACATTCCATGTACATGCTCATCCAGTAGTGTTGTGTGTATGTTCAGGGGTAGGAAAACATATGGTAGGGAGGTCTGATTGTAAAAATACGATTACTCTGATTCCGGAGAGGAGACAACTTCATAATTGCACGTATTGACATATTGACAGCCGAGAAAGGAGGCGTGTGCAAAATGTTAGGAGTCTCTTGTTGCTTTTCAATTCCAGATTATTCGGACAACATCACCGACATTGTTGCGCACATGAGGCAGTCCATCCCAGTACCTGAAACTGCTGATTCATCATGGTTTGAATGGCTACACGGGTTGGCAGGAGGATGGGGTGGCTGGATTTTTAGCACCATAATACCAATAATTGTTTGTTTATTAGTCTTCATATTGTTTGGACCTTGTATTCTGCAAGGCCTCCATAAATGTGTACTGCAATCCTTTGCTCCCTTGACAAGGCAAGGAGCTTATCAGGTAATGATGATATCACGCCAGTTGACAGAAATGAACCGAATCAGGATGGCTAGAGCCAGACGTGAAGGTCTTGCTGAGGAAAGTAACAATAGAGTATGGGGAACTGATTTTGATAGTGATAATGATAATGATGACGACGATGATGATTACGTTCATCTATATGAAGAAGCACTTGAACCAATTATAAGAAGGGAGGCGCAGGTGTTGGAAGGAGAGGAACGGGAAATCCAGGTAGATGGGGATGTTTACCAAGTAATGGAAGGAGATATTCAAGTAGATGAAGACAGTTACCAGATTATGCAGGATGGAGAAAGAGAAGTTCAAGAAGATGAGACTGATAGGGCAGACGAAGGAACAGTGGTGGTGGACAGACAAGTAGTGGAGATAGGGACGGACAGCGATGAGAATGATGAGAGCGAGGAAGGTGAGGAGAATCAAGAAGATTATGAGTAATTCCTTGTTAAGAGGGGAAGGAAGTGATGATTTCTTATTTTTATGATTTCAATTTCTTAACTTGTTGTTTATTATTTCAATTTCTTTTCTAAAAATTCATATTCAAGTTTATTAAAGTGTTAAAAAGTGATGTTATGTATAACAGCTTGCTAGTGAAAACAAAACAAAAATACGCTAACCGCAAGTAGAATATCACTAACTATTTTGAATGTATGTTTTAACTATTATATAGGGGTACATGGTTATTTGTAAGACTGTTGGTCTTAAAGTGGCCATTGTGAGATTCTAAAATCTTGGTCGTTGATGGTTCCCATGAATGCCATGGTTCCCATACATTTACTCGCTGTAAGTAACCTAGGAGGATAATATATGTTTCCTCAGATGATATATGCTTCCTTAAAAGGATGTATCTCATGGTGTGTTATAAGTGGCACCGGACATTTAACCAAGCACTAATAAATTATCCTAGACAGGAATAACTAACAATGTGTGATATATGTGCTGTGCACCAATGTGAAGGATTTGAGCCCAAATCTCACTTCCTCTTTTGCATATATATAAACTGAACCCATTTGGAATAAACTTTGACTTTGAGTGAACTGTACTTCGGTGTCTGTTTCATTCTTGGTCCCCGGGCTGCTCGGTTCTTCTGATTGTTCCATCGACTAGACTCATCAACTCTTAAAAGCTATTATCTAGACAAAGTAATAATCTTACATCTACTGAACTGTTACCCATCTTGGAACTAGAAGTATACCTACCGTATGAGTCTCCTCGCAGTCTGCCATTGACTATGTACAGACCCAGTGTACGACACACATGGAGAAGTTGTAATCCGTTTTTGTTTGTAGTTTTGTCATAGTTGAGTCTTTTTGTGTGTGCGTGTAGGTGGAGGAAAGACGTCTGCTCCTGGGATGTGTTTGTCTCCCTGGGTTTGAAGTGTGTCTGATTCTACACCGGTCCTGGCATTCAGGTCACCGCAGAACAGAACATTGCACTGTGACTGGAAGTAGTTGATTTCTGCTAGGTTTGTGAAACTTTCTTCGATGAAGTATGGTGACTCTGCAGGCGGGATGTAGGTTGCGCACAGGAAGATATTTTTCTCTGTAGAAGTAAGGGCCTTGTTTATTTCTAACCATGTATAGAACAGGCCCGTTTTTATTAAGTGGGCGAGATCGGACTTATGCCAGATCAGCATTCCTCCTGAGTCTCTGCCTTGTGTGACTCCCGGTAGTTTGGTGGACGGGAGGATGAATTCTCTGTAGTTTGTAGGGTGACCAGTGGGTCTGTCTCCTCTGCTCCATGTCTCCTGCAGGATGATAATGTCTGAGTTTTTGGTTTCTGAGTTGAAGTCTATGTTTTTGCTTTTTAGACCAAAAGCAGATGACCTCAGGCCTTGAATATTCCAACATGATATAGTAAATGCTTTATCCATAAGGTGTTATTTAAATTAGCAGGTTTTTTCTTTAGACAGTAGGTGTGAGCAGATCAGGTTCAGCATCTGGTGGCTGTTGGAGCTTGTGCGGATGTTGGTGTGGGGTTTCTGCTCACTGTCTGGGCATAGCTGAGGCTGCCCGGGGTCTGTGGCGTGTGCTGGGTGTAGGCAGCAAGGATGATGTTCTCGTCTGTTGACTGTTGTGATGGTAGGTGAGTGGTTGTGGTCTTTGTAGGTACTGTGTGGTTCATCCCTGTTCTAGGTGGATGCTGTCTTGCCCTAGTGTTTGAAGTAGTGGTGTTGGTGATGCGGTTTAGAGAAACGTAATTTTAGTCTCTTTGCAAAGACAGGGACAGTTGCTCTGTACAGGTGCACATGGTCATAAAGGCTTGTGAGGTCCAGGCATGGGCGCCGTATAGGGGGGAAAGTTAGGACAATTCCAAGGGTATCAACAAATAGGTGAAAACGAATTATTCATTTTATTATATTATACACTATATTTCAAATAATAATAAAATGAATGATGTCTTTTATTTAACTTATTTTGATATTTTAATATCCCCAATGGACCAAAAAGTAAACATCCACATTGACCGAGCACCACCCTGTATCTGTATGAAATGGTTTGATCCTACCTTAGCGCACTCATCAGTGACGGTGTTTAGTTGCGATGCATCAGAAACAGAAACCACTGTGTTGCGCAGTCAAAAAATCTTGTTTTCAAGAAAGAAAATTGAGAGAGGAAAGACAAAAGAAAGGGTGTCAAACTGTAACCCAGTTTTTCACCAAGAAAGGTGGGTCAGTCTGAGTGGTATTAACCTGTTGTCCATAGTGAAATAAGCTAGCTAGCTGCAGGCTAGCCTACATTTCATCAACATTTAATCAGTGCAGAGAAAACCTTAGCAAGATATTCATTTGAAATCATTGTCCATGACTCCATGCCCATTTTAGCAGAAGGCCAATTTATTTGAGAAGCTTGCACACACACAAATCTATCATATCTAATGTATGTTATCAAGTGATGATAATACAGAACTATAACACTACAGAACAATGACCCAAATGACCTAGTGTCATTTATTGGTATATATTTCCATTTTTATTATTTGTACCATGTTAACTTGCCTTTTAATTTGACGTCACATTCCAAACCTAAAAAAACGATTGATTTAGTGATCACTTGATCTGTTTTGTAGCACTATAATAACCCTGATGTGGAAATTCCATTTTACACGTCAACTTTATTTTGTTGTCTCCATGTTGGCTCGGTTCATTTGTGCCAGTGTGGATTATTATGCATTTCGATTATCCATTGGGCTCACCACGTGCGGGAGGGACCATAGGGGGTCGGTGCGTAGTGGATCGGGCGGCAGTCGGAGGAGAGTGCCTCGACACGGAAGCTAGCTCTAGGGACGTGGTTTCATGATTCTGCTGCATCATGTCATGTTTTCTTAGTGTAGTGGCAGGATCATGACAGAACCTCATGTTAAATGTGGAGAGAGAGACAATTATTGTTCTTATGGCCTTCCATAATCTCTCTCCGGTCTCGTCTTTGTTCCCATCCTCTCGTTACCCTCGTTATTGATTAATCCCTTTCACCTGTTTCCCTCTTGATTTGCTCCCTTATTTAATGCCCTTGTGTCTTCTGTCTTGTGCTGGTTCATTGTGTTTTGTGTGGTGAGTTCCTGTGTCTTGTTAGTCTAGTCTAGTGTAGTTTTGATGTTCATGTTCATGTTCATAGTTTATTTTAGTCTTGTTTAAGTGTAGGTAGTTTCAGTCCTGTCTTGTTATTGTAGTCATGTCATGTTTTGTTCTGTTACCCCCACGTGGGTCTTTGTTTTATTATTTATTAAATATATGTTTACCCCTTAACCGCTGTCTGCACCTGGGTCCTCTCTCCGTGTCTCACACCATGAGAACCATGACACGTGGAGCGTCACCTCGCTGGCGGGGAAGGAGCCTGAGATGGTGCGTGAGGTTGAGAGGTTCCGACTAGAGATAGTCGGGATCACCTCTACGCATGGCTTGGGCTCTGGAACCACACTCCTCGAGAGAGGATGGACACTTCATCACTCTGGAGTTGCCCATGGGGAGAGGCGGCTGGCTGGTGTGGGTCTGCTTATAGCCCCCTAGCTCCCCCGCCATGTGTTGGAGTTTACCCCGGTGAACGAGAGGGTCGTTTCCCTGCGCCTACGGGTCGGGGTTAGATCTCTCACTGTTGTTTGTGCCTACGGGCCGAACGGCAGTGCAGAGTACCCGACCTTCTTGGAGTCTCTGGGAGGGGTGCTGGAAAGTACTCCGTCGTCCTACTGGGGGACTTCAACGCCCATGTCGGCAACGACAGTGACACCTGGAGGGGCGTGATTGGGAGGAACGGCCCCCCTGATCTGAACCCGAGCGGTGGTCAGTTATTGGACTTCTGTGCTAGTCACAGTTTGTCTATAACGAACACCATGTTCAAGTATAAGGGTGTCCATCAGTGCACGTGGCACCAGGACACCCTAGGCCGCAGGTCTATGATCGACTTTGTGGTCGTTTCATCTGACCTGCGACCATATGTTTTGGACACTCGGGTTAAGAGATTGGCGGAGCTGTCAACTGATCACCACCTGGTGGTGAGTTGGATCCGATGGCAGGAGAGGAAGCTGGACAGACTCGGCAGACCCAATCGTACTGTAAGGGTCTGCTGGGAACGCCTGGCCGAGTCTCCTGTAAGAGAGATCTTTAACTCCCACCTCCGGCAGAGCTTCAACTAGATCCCGAGGGAGGCTGGAGACATTGAGTCCGAGTGGACCATGTTCTCCGCCTCCATTGTCGACGCTGCCACTCGGAGCTGTGGCCGTAAGGTCTCCGGTGCCTGTCGAGGCGGGAATCCCCGAACCCGGTGGTGGACACCGGAAGTAAGGGAAACCGTCAAGCTGAAGAAGGAGTCTTATCGGGCCTGGTTGGCTTGTGGGACTCCTGAGGCAGCTGACAGGTACCGGCAGGCCAAGCAGACTGCTGCCCGGGTAGTTGTGGAGGCAAAAAATCGGGCCTGGGAGGAGTTTGGTGAGGCCATGGAGAAGGACTATCAACTGGCCTCGAAGAGATTCTGGCAAACCGTCCGGCGCCTCAGGAGAGGGAAACAGTGCCCTACCAACGCTGTTTACAGTAGAGGTGGGAGGCTGTTGACCTCAACTGGGGATGTCGTCGGACGGTGGAAGGAGTACTTCGAGGATCTCCTCAATCCCACCATCACGTCCTCCATTGAGGAAGCAGAGGTTGAGGGCTCAGAGGTGGACTCGTCCATCACCCAAGCCGAAGTCACTGAGGTAGTCAAGAAACTCCTCAGTGGCAAGGCACCGGGGGTGGATGAGATTCGCCCTGAGTACCTCAAGTCTCTGGATGTTGTGGGGCTGTCTTGGCTGACACGCCTCTGCAGCATCACGTGGCGGTTGGGGACAGTGCCTCTGGGATGGCAGACCGGGGTTGTGGCCCCTCTTTTTAAGAAGGGGGACCGGAGGGTGTGTTCCAACTACAGGGGGATCACACTTCTCAGCCTTCCCGGGAAAGTCTATGCCAGGGTACTGGAGAGGAGAATACGGCCGATAGTAGAACCTCGGATTCAGTAGGAACAGTGTGGTTTTCGTCCAGGCCGTGGAACGCTGGACCAGCTCTACACCCTCTACAGGGTGCTGGAGGGTTCATGGGAGTTTTCTCAACCAATCCACATGTGTTTTGTGGATTTGGAGAAGGCATTCGACTGTTTCCCTCGTGGCATCCTGTGGAGGGTGCTTCGGGAGTATGGGGTCTGTGGTCCTTTATTAAGGGCTGTCAGGTCCCTGTACGGCCAAAGCAGGAGCTTGGTTCGCATTGCCGGCAGTAAGTCGGACTTGTTCCTAGTGCATGTCGGACTCCGGCAGGGCTGCCCTTTGTAACCGGTTCTGTTCGTAATTTTTACAGTGATAAAAACAGTGATTTTATAGTATCCCCACGTGACACCCCTTTCCCTTCCCTCCCTTAAGCAAGAACGCATCTGTGGGATACAAAAAATATGTCACCATCTCTTATCTTAAACAGAACCTCTTGGTCTTTGCTCAAGGGCAAAGGAGCTGAGTGGTCTGCCACGTAGCAAAACATTTTTAAGGAATTTAACAACAACAGGATAGTCTTGAATCAATTTTTACAGTGATTAGAGTGAAGAAACCCACTTCATGAAAATTTCCACCACAGTATCTTCAGTAACACTGTTGTCTTTGGGTCCCTGGCAACATATATTCCTTTATAATAGATTGACCTTTTGTTAAAAAAAAAAAAAGTTTAAAAAAAGTTTATTCCAAGATCAAGTTATTCCGATTACTGTAGTCTTGTGTATGTCTCCTCGTAGAAATATCCAGGGAATCTTGAGTTAATCCAGTAATAATGTAGGTTTGTTGCAGGAGCTCTCTCTCTCTCTCTCTCTCTCTCTCTCTCTCTCTCTCGTTGCATGGGCTAGGAGAGATCTTTCTCTCTCTCTAATTTACCAACGGCTTTCACAGCATGTAGCCTAGTTGAAAAATCAGCCAGGTTGAAAGCATCAGTTTTTGGTTAGAGTGTGAGGGGGAACTAGACCACAGGCACACAGTATATGATTATACTACTAAGGAGACTACACTAAAGAAGATAAAATATCATTTTGTGTATTTTTCAGTGTTACAACATCCCCTAGTATCTTTTGTTTTATTTCATAATTTCAATTAGTTTTTTATTATTACTAGATTAGATTCAACTTTGTCAATACACATATACAAGTACAGTGTAACGAAATGTAGTTTAGGTCTAAACAGAAGTGCAATTAGCAAGTGCAGGATATACAGTGAATAAATACAGAATACAATATTAGGTAAATATTATACAGTGGGCATGGATTATGAAAAATTTTACAGTAGGTATGTACTATGAAAATATGACAGTAGGTATGTACTATGAACAATATATACAGATGACTATATACTATGAACATTAACACTATGAACATTAATGTACAGATGATAATTTAGACTAAACAATAGTGCAAGTGACTTAAGTGTGCATAAATTATTGACATTAGCTATTAAAGTTGCAGTGCAGTGGATGAGTTAATGTGGTTGTTGAAGTTACAGTGCAGTAGATGAGTTAATGCAGTAAATAAGTTGCAGTCCAGAAGATGAGTAAATGCAGTCAATAAGGTTACAGTGCAGTAGATAAGTTAGTGCAGTTATGAAAGTGGATCATTAGTGCAAATGAGCATTCAGTATAATATTCCTGGTGTGCAAGTGAGCAGTATAGAGTGCAAATGATGCTGTGTAAACAAGTTCAAGGTATGATGGGTAGTGGAATCAGTGGGGGCAGAGTTCAAAAATGAAACAGCTCTGGGAAAAAAGCTGTTTCTTAGTCTGCTGGTTCTTGTAAGGAGGCACCGGAAGCACCTACCGGAAGGCAGGCGAGTAAACAGTCTATGAACGGGGTGAGAGGAGTCCTTGAGAATGCTGCGAGCTCGACGCAGACAGCGTTTTTTCTGGATGTCCTCAATGGGAAATGTGTAGTCCCTGTGATACACCGGGCTGTTTTCACCACCCGCTGCAGTGCCTTGCGAGTGTGAAAAGGGAGTAGCGAAAGGGGCTCAGTACGCAGTCCTGTGGTACACCAGTGTTGAGGGTGGTGGTGGAGCAGATGTGGCCTAACCTAACAAGCTGAGGCCTGTTCGTCAGGAAGTCCATAATCCAGTTGCAGGTAGGGTTGTTAATGCCTAGGTTTCCAAGTTTGAAGATTAGTTTGGAAGGGATGAAGGTATTGAAAGCAGAGCTGAAGTCTACAAACAGTATACATGCATAAGTGTCCTTATTGTCCAGATGTGTGAGCACGGAGTGCAGCGCCATGGACACTGCATCATCTGTGCTCCTATTGCTACGGTAGGCAAATTGGTATGGGTCCAGTGTGGGTGGTAGAGTGTCTATGCCATTTAATTGTTTTTTCATCACTTTTATGTCTGACTAACCTACAATGAGCCTTTTTCTCCATATTTCTTACTTTCGGGGCCAGGGGCACTTTTAAGTTTTTCGGCCTCCTTAGCCCATGCGTAATTATCACACAACGCTACCCAACATTCCTCAGATTCTTTCTGTCTTTGTTTCCTCTCTTTTGGCTCAGCTTGCGCTATCATCATCTCAGTGATATTCTGCCACTGCGCTAATACGGATGGACACTCATATTCATCACACTCCTTTTGAAACTCTGCCATTCTATTATATTTATTTACTTATATGTATATATACTTACAATAGAATTTCCCTACTAGTTCTCTACGATTGTCTCCCTACCCCAAGTTCAATTATACTCATACACACAGCCTATTCAATTAAATCGCATCACATTCACACCAAAACAACAAATTTGTTTTTTTCTCTTAAAACAAACGGACTTTAACCTCTATTAAATTTATGTTTTTTTCTCTTAAAACCAAAGGACTTTAACCTCTATTAAATTTATGGTTTCTTCTCTTAAAACCAAAGGACTTTAACCTCTATTAAATTTATGGTTTCTTCTCTTAAAACCAAAGGACTTTAACCTCTATTAAATTTATGGTTTCTTCTCTTAAAACCAAAGGACTTTAACCTCTATTAAATTTATGGTTTCTTCTCTTAAAACCAAAGGACTTTAACCTCTATTAAATTTATGTTTTTTTCTCTTAAAACCAAAGGACTTTAACCTTTATTAAATTTATGTTTTTTTCTCTTAAAACCAAAGGACTTTAACCTCTATTAAATTTATGGTTTCTTCTCTTAAAACCAAAGGACTTTAACCTCTATTAAATTTATGGTTTCTTCTCTTAAAACCACGGGACTTTAACCCATAAAAGAATCTTTTAAATCTGATTTTCCTTACTTCACTATTTCAATTTTACTCTTTTATTCATCGAGATGTTCTTCAAATTCAACACAGAAATTTAGTATATCCAATAGCAGAATTCGGATTAACAGGTTTCTGCTTACCTTTCTTATTTTTTAGCCGGCTTTTGTGTTGAACCTGAATCCGTCTCAAGATCTTTCCCCTCCCCCGCAGGGTCCGCCGGAATGTAGCGCCAAAACTTCTCTTTTTCCTCAAATCACGTCGGGGTCACCATTTGACGGACTTTTCACTTCAGTCCTGCATGTTAAAAATTTGAAGAAAGTTGAAGAGACAGTTTTTCCCCAAAAGTTTAAGTAAAATTTATTATCAGATGTAAAAGCTTCTTTCCAGCTGGGGTTGCTTCTCATATACATGAGTAAGAAAAACAACTCAAAACAAACTTCCGGTTTACAGATATTTATAATGGCTGCACTGATACCTGAACCTTCTGACCTGTGTCTTTCCCCTTTGTTGTCCACATACACCAATACTGCCCTGCATCTTCCATCGTCAGATTCCATATTCTTACTCTGATTTGTGGAGTTACTCCCATTCCTTCATATTTAAATTTGTCTGAGTTAGAGCTAGTCGAAAACTTTCTCCTTTTCCTTTTTATTTGGCCGTCCCAGGGGACATAATGGCCCACATTTTCAAATTTGATTGCCTTATCTACAACATCACCTGAGGTACACGTACCTCGACACAAATACATATTCGTTCCCCACCCCCTAGCAGAATTAGGGTAACACTGTCCCTCCCTATACCATTTTATTAAACTTGGAATATAGTGTTGCACAGAAACTAAATTCTATTATCTCTAATTTCTCGGGGCTCGATGCGTCGACTCAAACAGTTGATTCCCTTTGCGAGCTCCAACAGCGCCGCTCCTCCTGTCGCTTGCACGACCATAGCGAAGAGCCATTGTGATGGGCCTATGGTTGGGGTTGCCACTCCTTGGACACCCCTTTTGCAGCTTTTTTCTCCTGAAATCTTGGACTACCACGAAGTCTCCTGGCTGGATGCTGTGTAATGATTGTCAGCTCTGTTTGCTACTGCTCTTTTGACCTGCACAAATCTTTTGAGAGCAAAAACACATTGCCTGTAACATCCCCCCTTTTGATGCGTGGTCATGCGTCAAAATCGCAAAAGCAGGGAAAAAATGTTTTGGCAAACAGGTGAAGCCATTTGGACCCCCCCAAACATTGTCTGTGTATTTACATGAGCACTTCTTCCAGAGTGCACACTCAGCTGGTTCTGGAAAATGTTTGCATCTCTGCTAGAGAAAGAGTTTTGTTAGTGATTTCTGGAGAAAATCTTTCTGTGGCTCTGATGTTGCTTGCTTTGCTGCAAGGTCAGCTCGTCGGCTTCCTGTAGAAATTGTTTCAGATACAAAAGTGTGTGTGGCACAGTCACACACAACAATGGCTGTTGGGAGAAGAATGGCAGATAGCATATCAGCAACCTGTGTGTGATCAAGAATGTTTTTACCATCAGCTTTTAAAAAGTTTCTGTGTTTCCACAGTGTGCCAAAATCATGAGTTACACCAAATGCATATCTACTGTCTGTGTGAATGTCTACATTTTTACTCTTTGCTAATTTGCATGCGCATTTGAGTGCAATGAGCTCTGCTGTCTGAGCAGAGAAATGGTCCCTAAAAATTATATCAATTGCTTCTTTGCTTTTGGACGTGCGATGTCTGTAATTGCAGACATGCTTTGTGGACAGCTGTCTGCCGCGGTCAGTAATTTCGTGACCCTAAAATGAACAAATCGTTTTGCCAGCTGGACTTTACTTTGTGTTCTTTTCTCTTATCTTTTTACTGGAAACAAAGGCCTGCGCACCGGTGAATTTGGGCATGGCACAACTATGCCTTTTTTAAATCTTTTTAAACTCATTAAATATTGGCCTTATGCCATTGATGCTTCTGTTTTGAGGGTGTATTGCTGTTGGCATGGACGAAAATTACCCTTGGGCGTTATCACAACAGGCTCACAGTTCCTAATCAACCAAACAAAATATTTTCCTGTTACCCAAAGTTGTACGGGCACCTTCCCAAAATTTCTTCATTAATCTTTTTGTGTGTGAAAACACTTCAAGTCCCCTTGTTGCTGACAGACAGGCATGATTCTTACAATGGCGTGCAACACATTTGAATATTGCACATTATCACTTTTAACCCATTCTATGGCGTGCGCATATTTGTCAGCAAAACACCCACAGCTCCCCACACCATTGCAATCAACGTCATGAGGCTCTGTGAGGCAAAACATTCTACATAATTCAATACTACACCGTACAGCTGTACGAGCGCTGCACTCGGTTCGTGTTGGTATCATGCTCAATCTGTCATCATAAACATTATGACTCTGCCCAGCAAATTTTAGCAAAGTTCAGAAAGCGGTTTCATTCATCATGGAATGTGAGCTAAGCAGATCTTCATTGCATACAGTATGAAAAAGCATTTCTTCATTGCATATGCTAATGGAAATCATACTCACCAACCTCGCAATGATACCTCACCTCCTCACTTCAATCTCCCTTTTCTTTGACCTCCGCGCTCCTGGAGGCTCAGGACAGTCACTGCGCCAGTGCCCCTTTTTCTTGCAGATGTAACACTTCTCTGGATCATAAGTGCTAGAGGGTTTAAAACCTCCTCTCCCTCTTCCTCCGTGCTCTATTCATTAGAGCCGTGTAAAGTTCTTTGTCTTGTTTATGTTCCTTCTGAAGCTCTTTCTTGCCTGTTTGTCTTTCGGCTTGTACAGCATGACGGACTATCTCACTCATTCTCGCTTGATGCATGACTTTTCCACTTCTCGTCTCAGCTGAAAAGCGGACCTGAGATGTCCTGCAAACGGACCAATGTCTGGTCCGTCTGCATCCGGTTGAAGTCCAGAATGTTCTTTACATAGCTCCTCCAGTCTGGCCAAGAAATCCTACAATTTCATCCGTTTTTTGCAAACAAGGGGCGATTTTACGGCGAAACTTAGTTATTAGTCTTTCTAAGAATTCTTCCAAAATCCTCCTGTACTCTGCATTGTCTGCATGCCACCAGTTGACATGTTCTCTTCTATAATCCTCCACAGGCCATTTACCCTGTAGCTTTCATAGGTCAGATGGTTTCAGTTTGACTTTCAACTGTCTCTCTTATTCTTTAATTGAGGGGGAGAATTCTTTGCAAAATGTCAAAAGTTCTTTAAACTTTTTCTTGCTTTTGACACACCACGGGCTGTGCGGCACTGGTGCTGGTGGAGAGCTGTCTCGATCGGGTCTGGGATCGGTTTCAGACGTCGGTGAGGAGGGACACAATCATCCTCCGGTTGGTGTTTGTAACAAGTCAAAGATGGGTGTAAAGAAGACAGAGGGGTTAAATCATTATATTCAGGCAAAACAGGGTACGATGTAGTTTTCAGCGCTGGGGGTGTATCTGTGTGTTCACAACGAGCGCGAATGAGGCGTCAAAAACGCGCTATTCGCGAGTAGTTGGACGCTTGAACATTTTGTGTTTACTCGCTTCATTCGCGTCATTCGCGCTATTCGCGCGTCAAATTCGCTTCATGGGAGCCAGGCGAATCCAGTCTTTGCGAAATGGCGGACATGGATTACGTTGAGAGGATAGCTGCACTGTATGTGCTATGGAAGGCTGAAAAACGGCGTAAACAAGTTCGGCGCCGTGTCTGGGTCCACCCGATCCTTCGGAGGCGCACCCAGCTTGGTGAGTTTCACCAACTCCTCCAGGAGCTGCGCCTGGATGACGGCCGCTTTCAGCGGTACTTCCGACTGAGCAGGCCCCAGTTCGATGACCTGTTGTCCCGTGTCGGTGGGAGGATTTCCCTCCAGGACATTAACTACAGGCGCTGTATTCCACCTGCAGAGCGCCTATCAATCTGTCTCCGGTCAGAAAATAATTTAATATTCTGTGTGATTACAAGTAATTAACGACTGAACCTCCACATACACATGACGAGTTTGTTTCAAATTAATTTTAGTAGCGATGACTGACTGAATCTATTTTTTATTCCGTTGCCTGTGTGTAATATTAGTTTTGCATTGAGTTCAGAGGCTGTCATGTTGATTAATTCACTTTCTTGTGTATTTTCGACAGTTTCAATATGAAAAATAACGGTTAAATTGATTAAATGTATTTATTGCAGTTTTAAATGCTAAGATGCTATGTGAAACTTTGAAACACAATATAGTGGTTTTCATCTTGCCACTATCAATAAATTTAACTGTAAACAATTTATATTTTCTAATATGGAATCACAATCTGCATTTATAACCATGTTCATTTTATTTTCTCTTTCAGATATCTTGCCACAGGAGACTCATTCCGGACCATCGCCAGCAGCTTCCGTGTTGGTGTCTCCACAGTCTGCAAGATAGTCCCAGATGTGGCGACTGCAATCTGGGACTGCTTAGTAGAGGAGTTCATGGCTGTGCCCTCCACAGATGAATGGAGGTCCATTGCAGAGGGTTTTAAGGAGAGGTGGAACTTCCCGCTCTGCTGTGGAGCACTGGACGGCAAGCACGTCATGATAAAGTCACCCCCAATACCGGATCCCAGTTTTTTAATTACAAGGGACAATTTTCTCTAGTTCTTCTAGCTGTTGTGGATGCAAGGTATTGCTTCCGGGTGATTGATGTTGGGGGATATGGCCGGACAAGCGATGGTGGGATTCTGTCTAACTCAGCCTTTGGCCAGGCACTCCGTGGTGGCACCCTCCATCTGCCACCTGACCGTCCTCTACCAGGAGCTGACCACAGAGGACCCCTGCCCCATGTCTTTGTGGCAGATGAGGCCTTTCCCCTCAGGAAAAACCTCATGAGGCCATTCCCTGGGCGCTACCTTCCCCGAGAGAGACGGGTATTTAATTACCGTCTGTCCAGAGCCCGGATGGTGGTGGAGAATGCCTTTGGGATCCTGTCCTCACAGTGGAGGATATATCGCCGCCTCATAGAGGTTCAGCCTGATGTTGTGGAGAGGTGTGTGAAGGCGACGTGTGTCCTCCACAACTTTCTGAGGAGATCTGAAGAGGCACCTGCTGTGAGGGGGGGGGTGCAAGGTACAGAGGAGTCGCTGCAGAGTCTTGGTCGGGTTGCAGCAAATAATTCTGCCAGAGAGGCCATGCGGGTTCGGGACAGTTTCATGGCTCACTTTTCTGCCGAGGGAGCAGTCCTGTGGCAGCCGACTGAATAGTTTTTGTTCATTACATACTTTGCTGTTTGTGTCTTTTATGTTTAGCTCCTATAATTATTCCATTCTATTGTCTTTTCTTTTGATTTCCACACTTTGTATATTGTAAATGATAAATGGAGCCATCCTCCAAAATCAATCCGTCTTGTTGCTACATTCTCATTACACTATACAACAACACTGGTCCAATCACAAATAAAAAAAAAATTACTATACTATTGTGAGTGTATTTGCAATACGACATCATTAAAGTGAATGTACAATTCGAATGATTTTAGTCTTAATATATAAATAATATTTGAATGAAACAAATATAAATGATGATTTACTATGTTATACACAAAGTAACACACCAAAACCTTTGATCATTTTATAGAACATTTATTTAAAAAACATTTATAAAAATAAAAACTATATACAAAGAACATTTACAACTATTTACATGCAGGAATAAAAAGGATCTTGTTTGGAAGAGGGAAGAGTGAGGGTCAAAATGAAGTAGAGGAGAAAGGAGAGAAAGTCTGTTTCATTCCCTGCAGAGATTGCTGCCTCTTTTTAAAAAAACTACTCTGTGGGCTCCAATTGTTCCAAATTAAGCACAACTGTGCTGCTTTCATAAATTAATTTGTGAATTTTAAATTTCACAAATTCCTTTGTCTGAGGTGGCAATCTCTCCAGGGAAGGGACCAGACTCAAGAGGAAGAGCTCATCCTCTGAGCGTTGAGGCGGCGTTGGGGCAACAGGACGGGTCCGGAGTGCTTCAAGCAGCTGTCGCTCCACCTCTGATGGCTGCTCCCTAGGCCTTCTCCGAGCTCTTCTTGGTGGTGCTGTAACAAATGATAAAACATTTTGTACTATGAGAAGGCATAAATTCACAAACGTCACTGTAAATATAATATGCATGTAAACATTGTCATAATTGCCTGTACACACCTCTGGGTACAGCAGCAGATGTTGAAGCAGCAGCAGGTTCCGGCAGAGGGGACCCAGGCTCACTGCCATCAAAAGAACCAGTCGGATCTGTCATGACAATTTTAAATATGAATTGCACATTACACCTGTCACAGAGAAATGAATCTATATTTTCATCATAAAAACAACTACATGTTGCCCTGTTGTATTGCTTCACTTGTCAACACACCTACTGCTGCCTCGCCCTGGTCGTACCCTGCGGCCTGATTCTCCTCATCCCCCCTCCCGTGGGGAGACGAAGCGGTCTAGAAAAGACAGGACCGCAGAGTACTTCCATCTTTTTCCTGCATCTGCTGCTGACCCACTCCTCTTCTCTGTCTCCTTTCTCCTCTCCTTTAAATATGTGTCCCTCAAGCTCTTCCACTTCTTTCTGCACACTTCCTCTGAATAAACACATGAACTTTAGCGGGAACGTAGTTGTAAAATAATAAGCTCAATCTACCGCCTTTAGCTACCTTGTAGTTTCAATATGTATATATAACTCAAATTGAGTTAAGAATGTTTTTACAACTTACCAGATTCTCCGACCTCCTCACTCACTTTCTTCCAAGCAAGATCCTTTTTATTCCTGTTTTTATAGAAATAAGAACAAGTATCATACAACTCCGGTTGTCCACACACTGCGATGATTAATTTCTCCTCCATTTTGTTTCTGCCTCTGCTCGCTACGTCGTCTACGTCACTACTAGAGCAGGCTCCTGATTGGTTAACGCGGCGCGAATTTTCGCAAAAATTCAGATTTTTCAACTCGCGCAACTCGCCTCATTCGCGCTATTCACGCCGCAAGCGCGTCTATCGCGTCTTTACATTGACTTAACATGTAAATCACTCGCGCTTGACGCCTCATTCGCGCTCGGTGTTCTTCCAATGCCTTTTCTTTAAAAACATGGCCACGTCTATTTGCGCCCTCTCCGATAATTCTAAACATTTACATGCTTCATCATATTTTTCTTTCTTTTTTAGACATTTTAAATATGTATTTTTTCCCCATGTGTTCTCTTATCTTCTCTAATTTTGTGGTACTGAATGTACCGTTTTCTGGAAAGTTTGCTTTTTCTTTTAAATAGGGTACACCTTGTAAACTCCAATTTTTCCTAATTTCTCTGTATGTTGGTTTATCCATCTCCATATGGGATCTTCCTTGTCCCATTTTTTATGACTGAGTAGTCACTTCTCTTTTCAGACTCTTTAAAATATATAGAATATTTCCATTACAATTTATTTTTCTACAAAGGATGTTAATTTGATTTTTAAGTCTCATTTTAGTTTTCTCTCTTTCACACAATAATTTTTTTAACATTTCTCAACTCCCCTCTTTTAGTGTAATAAGCAGACAGCGCAAATAGGATTGAGGAAAACGGGAAACGTTTATTGAACACAATTTGAAAACTATTTACAAGACAAACACTTATTACAATAAATAAAGTGAACAACAAAACACATCAGTTGTTCACACGAACGCAAAAACCTTCCCCTGCCGGCTGCGCGTCCTGTGCCTCGTCGGTGTCCCACAGCTCTCCGCTTCATGGACCGCCAATCTTGTCCGCTGGATGGATGGAAACAAGAACGCAAACTTTCAGGTCAAACCCCACTGACTGGAGAAGGTGATCTTCGCTAGCTTTGGCGTCGTTGGTGATGTCGCAGAGTCCGGCGCGGCGCAGGTACGTGGACAGCGTCGAGCTGGTCAGGGTCACGCTCTGTTCGCCATCGTCAGTCAACAGGATGGCCTTTCCTGCAAAAGACGGGGAAAACGACAGTGCGTCTTGGACTTCTCCGCGAACTGCCTCTGCTTGAACCGGCAGCTCGAGCACTTGCACAGAATCCTCACCCCAATGCCCTTTACGGTGGCGCTGAAAAGCACAATCGAGGTGTCATTCTGCTAGCCGCCTGCTTCCTCTGCTTCCGTCCAAGTCCGCGATCTCTACGATGGCGCTCGTCGGACCGGTGCACAGGCCAATGAAGCCCTCTCTGTCCTGAGCTGCTAGGTTTGTGAACACGTACAACGAGCCTTCCTCGACCTTCCTGACGAAGCCGTCCCAGAGCGTGACCTTCACCTGTATGGCCGTTTCGGTGCAGAACGAATTGCAGAATATTATTATCAGCATGGTTACCTCAATCAAACAATTCAATTTGATAACTCAAATTTAGTATGTATTATCTAGCTTATATGTTTCTAAATCATACTGAACCACAATTTTAGAAACCTTTAAAAAGCTAAATGTTGTCTATGGTCTATGATATAATAAAATATACAGTTTGTGTATATTTACATTTACATTTAGCAGATGCTTTTATCCAAAGCGACTTACAAAGAATTCGGGGAGCAATAAGCGATAGCAATTGTACAATAGGTGCTAATTCTACTTCTGGACTGTTCCCACAGATATAATACACCATGCATGTAAGTTTGTGACATAAAATAAATAACATCAGAAACATAACTGGAGCTGCACTCACTTTTCCGAGTCCTTGTCGTGCCATCTGCTCTCTTGGGCCATTGTAATGACAGAGTAAGTACACCCTTTGCATTAAGAATCGCTCTAAGATAACAATCAATAGTCTGCAAGTACAAACATCCATCCATCCATTTTCTTCCGCTTTATCCGGGGCCGGGTCGCGGGGCAGCAGTCTTAAGTAGAGACTTCCTCTAGCTTTTCCGGGGGGACACCGAGGCGTTCCCAGGCCAGCCAAGAGACATAGTCCCACCAGCATGTCCTAGGTCTTCCCAGGGGTCTCCTCCCGGTCGGACGGGCCTGAACACCTTCTGGGGGAGGCGTCCAGGGGGCATCCGGAACAGATGCCCAAGCCACCTCAGCAATTTTAAGTACAAAAATTATAATTCAACAATTTAAATCAGTTTGTAAATTGCACATATATTTACTCTTTTTGGCATTCATATTTCATTCCTGATCGACATCCTCTCCAAATAACCATTTATGTTTGGAAATCCTTATGATGTAACAGATACTCCAGTTTCTCATCAGGCATCTCAGAATGGCAACAAGCTAGTTTGTAGAGGGTTTTGTCCATAGCATGTCAACCTGCAATAACATTTGTTTTTTTAATTTACATTAATGTAAACATTTAAACCTGTTTACTACATTTAATTAAGGACAGTCTTACCTCATTTTCTACATCTTTGTCTGCAGGTCTATAGTTCAATTTTGAACCTGTTGCCTGGCTCTTTTTCAGTTCCTTTCTACACTTCTGGGTCCTACACCTCTGGGTTTTCTGTGGAATTGGTATGGTATGTGGTGCAGAAAAGTATTTAGATTTTTTCCTCTGTGTTTGGTTTACCTTTTTTCATCCATTTTTCCTGAGAATTATGGTTATCCATTGGAGGAAGAGGCTTTAGCAATAGATTTTCTGAAAGGTTGTATTTAATTATGTGCTCGGTGTACCTTGTTTGGGTCTGAACTTTTTTTTAGATTTCAGAATGGTATGTTTGACCAATCCAAACCACTTTTCAACATGGCAGTTAGTGTTTCTTGTTTTGTGTACTTGTGTTTGTGGCATGTCCATTGGACCATGTGATGCAAATTGTGGATGACCTATCAATAAACCACTCCACATAGGAAAAATGGGAAGGTAATGCCCAAAGAGCACATCGATGACACCGGGACAAAAGTATGGATTGTTGCCCTTAGGATAAGATGTTGCCTGTTCTGTGGCCTCTTCTAGTATGTGTTTGAAATATGATATGAATGGTGAGCTGCTGACAATTGTAGTAGCATTTGTAACCCCATTTTTCCCATAGTTTTATCCAGTTTCAGTTCTTGGGGTGTAGCATTATTATATGTTCAAGATCTTTCAGGCTTTTCTTGACATTTTCATGGCTCTGTGGAGTTGTCAGGACAGTACACAGTGCTCTAAAGGTATGTTTCGTTTCAGCCAGTGAACAGGCATTCTGCAGTCTAGCAAATGCAAATGTGACAAAGTCTCTCAGCCCTTGGTCCTCGGTTTGCTTTGATATTGCCCGCCTGACTGCTTTGATGATGTGAGCAGAACATATGTGCTGCACAGTGTAATTCTCTGTGTTGTCCTGTGTTTTTCTGCCTGTGCAAAGGTCAAAAGCTCTTTCCAGGTAGGATGTGATTTTCTACCCGTTGAATCAGAACACTTTGCATGAGAGCCCAACTATAGCCTGTCTCAACAAGGTCAATGTGCATTTTTGTATATTTGGACAGATGCAATGTAAATTGCATGAGCCAATATGTAATGGGAGTTGCTGAATGATCATTTGACAGCATTTCACACACTGGCAAATGGGGTGCATCCCGACCCCTTCCTGGAAGAGTGAGTGTATAGTACAACACTTGCTTTGGTTGACCTGCATTTTTTGAGACCACTCCTCCAGTTGCATCGAGATACAGGGACACAGGAAGCCTCCTGCATAAGTGGTCCACAAGAATACTCATTCCAAGCTCATGTGCATATGAACACCAAAAGGGTCCAGGCTGAAATGCTGGATGTATCCAGGTAGTTTGAAATAGCTGGTGTAAACTTCCCTTAGTATGCCTTGAAGGAGATGCATTTCCAGTAACACATCAGTGTGAAGTTGCTTCTTTTTCCTAACTTCCGATGTGATAACCTTCAACACATTCCTGTTGAGGCATCTGGACATAAGTTCTGCTTTGTTTGTGGTTTTTAGAGTTCTATAGAAATTATGGATGGGTCCATGCATAATAGCTCTAGCCAGCTTTCCTCTTTTGAGGTTTGTAGCTGGCCTAAACTTTTTCTCACTAACTTTGTGCTTTATTTCTCCACGTTGAATGACCAGTAAATTCACCATTTTGCACAATCTGTTTGACTTGTTTTCCAGTTTGAAGTTGTATTTTGCATTGCATGATGGGAATTTGCAAATTGCCACAATGTGTTAATATTTCTTTTCCTGCTGTGGGCAGCTTTTATGTTCTAATATTTAAAAGACAGAGTGCAACAGGGATTCTTGGTTTTAAATGCCTTATAGACATAAGTGGGTCCTGGGTGGCCTTAATTTTGTGGAACTGTAGCTGCACTGATCCAATAAATAATGGCCACGAATCATACAGATGTCTTCTAGACTTTTCTTTTGCTCTCTCTTTCCTGTGTCGAATCCGAAGATGTCACAGTCAAGACACCGTAAAAACTACAAAATAAAGACATAAACAACTTAAAACACATCTCTTTTACAAACACAATCCCTTAACAAATAGTCCAATTTGCCTCATTGTTACAATACAGAACACGTTACATTACACGCATGAAAGCACTCAAACTCAAACACAAAAATTATAACAAGAAACAAATATAAAACAAATACTGTGTGCGCCCCTTGGACCGTATGCAGAGTTTATACATTTTGAAGAAGCCGCACGTGTTACGACCTGTTCGCATCCATTGCTCTCTAACCCACAGTTCTTCTCTCCCTCTCTAAGTCATGTGACGCATTACGCATTATTAAAGGAACATTACATACAGAAAAGCTTTTCCTTTTTAAACACAATATAAACTATTTATAATCAGCAATTCTCTTTAAACATTGTATTTTAACCACGTTTCAAAAAACCTCAATGAACTTTACAAATGATAACAATGAGCATTACAATATGTATATTTATTCTCACCAAATAAAGCGATGGAAACATCTGTCCATATGTCTGATGAATATCCCTGGTCCCTGTTTAGAATACCAGCTTTCAATAGCTGAAACACTACAGCTTCCTTTCCTCCAGCTTGTGCCCATACATCTGTCCTTTTTTGTCGTTGGCCTTTCCTGAGACCTACCTGATAGACACGTTGTCTCCTTAGTCTTGTAAGACTTATGAACTCTTAAGGGCTTTAAATAACCAGCAGTATTGCATCTTTTATTATTATGGAACACCTGCTGTTCATCAGATGATTGCCGAAATTGGTCCTGACTGGATATTGGTACCTCCCACTGAACTAAATTCTCACAAAATGTTTTCTGAACCCTACGATTAAAAAAACGATTCTGCAGGATGAGCTTAAATAAATTTTTAGAATCTTAAGATTCCGTTATAACAAGAAAAAGCTTAATGAACATACTCAATGAAACAAGTCAAAATGTATATAATATCACCATCTGTGTGCACAGACGGATGTTTAGAGTATTTAAGAACTGTTCATGGTGCTGAATTCTTCATATTAATGAAAAAACTCAATATCAACACAATGTTTCTTTGGACAAACACAATTTTGGGCCCCTGTTGTTCAATTTCTGCCTGAGTTGTGTTGTGCATTTCTTTAGTGACACATAACAAACCATGACTGATAACTTTGAAGTCATTATTATTTTAGCCGTATACTGTAATCCCAAACAGTTGAACCCACAAGGGTCAGAGTTTACCGCCGATAAGCGCCACTTAAGATTTTTGAGTTTTTATTACACACGAAACGTCATACTTTATACATGTTATAATGATACATTAAGGTACAGTTACAGTACAATAAGCATTTTAACATTTTATCTTGTGTAATATAATTGTGTAGTTATCCATTGTATTATGAGAGTAACTCCTCATCACGCTGTTAAAAATAATGCTTGAAACTTATGGGCATTTTATATAAAATATCATTTATTGTACAACAACATGTGCAGCATGGATTTTTTATTTTAAAAAAAGCCAACAATTCTTTTTTATCGTTTTAAAAGAAAGAAAAATGTAAAAAACTTCAAAATCTGTCAAACGAAGATTTTACTCTGAGGCCCATTTTGTGCATTCTTGCAAAAACACCTCCATGTCATCCCTGAGCTGAAACCGAATTAGAAAGGGCTCTCTTGAGTCTTCTGTCTGTTCATGGAGTCTGTTGAGGGCTTTTTCTTTCTCATAACTTCAACACTCTTTGCACTGCTCCAGCAGAGGTTCTGAATCGTTATATGTCTGAATGCACCACACACTTATCTCAACGTTGACAAATAAAAACTCAACTATAAAGGTAACATTACCTCACAAACAATACATATAACAGAGGAACCTGGAACAAACACTTTAAGACTTTCACAAGATAAACTTCTTTAACCCTTGTGTGGTGATCATATTTTTGATATTCAGCCAGTGGACCCGCTGCATTTTGGGATTTTTTATTTTGGCTTATGAGGATGTAATGGAAATTTTCTAGTCTAGCTTCTTGATGTGTCTGTCTATATGTTTATGAAGTTTTAATCTATGTTTTCTTTTCTATGTTATCATGTTTTTCTCTATACACGTCATACCACTCTGCCTTTGCCCTCGAGCAGAGACCAAGATGTTCTGTTTGGAATAACGGAACTTCTCGTAAACCAGCTCGGGATTTTTGTTAGGGGGCAAAGGGAGGGGGTGTCGCATTTTTAATCATACATATACTCTGGGTGCAGAAGGAAAGAGTGCCTTTGCTCTGCACCATGCTCATTGCTTATGATGCAGATTAAACGACAATAAAATACTTTGCAAAGTACCTGATGTCTCTGTATGTTGCGTTTGTCAAAATTGACTCACCTTGATTAAGGAATAAGAAAATTCCACAACAATTTGGCGACGAGGTATGAGATCACAAGGCTGACGGAGAACGGACTAGAGTTGACTGATCATCCTGGAGATAGCAAATCCAGCTCTAACCCCATTCAGGGACGAGAGAACTCTACTCCGGACCCCAAGCTGACGTGATCCCAAAAGAACTCAGTGCAAGGCACAAAAAGGAAAAGTGGTGAGTCAGATAGATTTCTAAAAACTCTGTAGAGCAGGGACTACTCTGAAATAGTAGATTTCTAAAAAGTCTGTAGACCAGGGACTACTCTGAAATAGTAAATTTCAAAAAAATCTGTAGAGCAGGGACTACTCTGAATTAATAGATTTCTAAACAGTCTGTAGAGCAGGGACTACTCTGAAATAGAAAGAACATTTCTAAACAGTCTGTAGAGGGGGACTACTCTGAATCGTGAAAAATGGGACAAGGAAGATCCCATATGAATATGGATAAACCAACATACAGAGAAATGAGGAAAAGGTGGGGAACGGGAAGTTTACAAGGTGTACCCTATCTGAAAGAAAAAGCAAACTTTCCTGAAAACGGTACATTTAGTACCACAAAATTAGAGAAAATAAGAGAACATATGGGGAAAAAAGACATATTTAAAATGTCCAAAAAAGAAAGGGAAAAATATGATGAAGCATGTAAATGTTTAGAATTATGGGAGAGGGAAGCAAATAGACGTGACCATGTTTTTAAAGAAAAGGCTTTGGAAGAACTGCCACCGCCGTGTCATACACCCCCACTGCCGCCGCTCCATTGTACCCTCTTTTGCCTGAGTATATTGATTTAACCCCTCTGTCTCCTTTACCCCCATCTATGACTTGTTACAAACACCAACCGGAGGATGATTGTGTCCCTCCTCACCGACATCTGAACCCGATCGAGGCAGCTCCAGTGCCCCCACCAGCACCAGTGCCGCACATGCCACAGCCCGTGGTGACCCCAAAACAGGATAAAGACCATCCAGCCCCGCCGGTCGCCAGAGTTCCCGTGACGAGAGGAGCGGTAAAAAGACAGACGGATACTTCACCCGCATGGCAGAATACGTCAAACGATCTTTATCGCAACAAATCTTTTGATAAAGATGGACAGCAGTTCCCTATGGTCGAGGTGGCAGGTCCAGAGGGACCCGAACTGGTTTTTAGACCCTGGACCAAAGCCGAAATGAAAGAGGCAGCGGAACATCTAAGTTCAGCAGAGAAAGGGGGAGTTTTGATGGCTGACGAACTTTTGACATTTTGCAAGGAATTCTCCCCCTCAACGAGAGAATTAGAGAGACTGCTGAAAGTCAAACTAAAACCATCTGACTTAAGAAAGCTACAGGGTAAATGGCCTGTGGAGGATAAGAGAAGGGGACATGTCGATTGGTCGCACGCAAGCAATGCTGAGTACAGGAGGATTCTGGAAGAATTCTTAGAAGGACTAAAATCTACTTTTCCCAAAGCTATGAATCTGTATAAGATCGCTGCTTGTGTGCAAAAGACTGATGAAAGAGTGGAGGATTTCTTGGCCAGACTGGAGGAAGTATTTAAAGAACATTCTGGACTTCAACCTGATGCAGACGGACCAAACATTGGTCCGTTCGAAGGACATCTCAGATCCACTTTTCTGCGAAACCTAAGGGGAGAGCTGAGACGAGTAGTGGAAAAATCATGCATCGAGCCAGATCGCGCGAGAATGAGCGAGATCGTCCGTCACGCTGTGCACGCCGAAAAACAAACAGACAAGAAACAGTTTCAGAAGAAAAACACCCAAGATAAAGAACTCCACATGGCTCTAATGAATATCGGAGTAGAGCATGGAGGAAGAGGAAACGGGAGGAGAGGAGGTCAGTGGCGTGGACATGGAAGAGGGAGAGGAGGGTTTAAACCCTCTGGCATGTATGGAGAGAAGTGTTTAAATTGTGGAAGAACGGGGCATTGGCACAAAGATTGTCCTGAGCCTCGGCGATCGCGGAGGTCAAGAGAAAAGGTAGATGAAAGTGAGGAGGTGAGGCATCATTCCGAGGGTGGTGAGTATGATTTCCCTTAGCATATGCAAATGAAGAAATGCTTTTTCCTACTGTATGCAATGAAGATCTGCTTAGCTCACATTCCATGATGAATGAAACCGCTTTCTGAACTTTGCTAAAATGCACAATGCTTGTGTGCAACAAACCGCTTGAATTTTTGATAGATTCAGGGGCAACAAATAGCCTACTGTGATTCACAAGAAGTGTTTAAATTTGCCAGAGTCTAAACTAGCTGTGTTTTGCCTAAATGCTAGTGGCTCTAATGTAAAATAATTTATGTCAAAAGGGTGCAATGTGAGTTGGGGAGTGACAAATTTCAACACAGGTGTCTCATGTCTGACTGCTGCCCGATTCATTGGCTGGGCAGAGTCATAAAGTGTATGATGACAGATTGAGCATGATACCAACACGACCCGAGTGCAGCGCTCGTACAGCTGTAGGCCTACGATGTAATATTGAATTACGTAAGTACGATGTAGAAAGTTTTGCCTCACAGAGCCTCATGACGTTGATTACAATGGTGTGGGGAGATGTGGGTGTTTTGCTGACAAATGTGCGCACGCCATAGAATGGGTTAAAAGGGATGACGTGCAATATTAAAATTTGTTGCACGCCCATCGTGAGAATCATGCCTGTCTGTCAGCAACAAGGGGACTTGAAGTGTTTTCACCATGCTTGTGATGCAGACTGAATGACAATAAAATATAAAATACCTTGCGAGGTAACTCATGCTCTCTGTGTGTTGCATTTGTCTAAAGTGTTTAAAAAACTCACTTTGATTAAGGAATAAGAAAATTCCACAACAATTTGGCGACGAGGTATGGGATCACAAGGCTGACGGAGAACGGACTAGAGTTGACTGATCATCCTGGACATAGCAAATCCAGCTCTAACCCCATACAGGGATGAGAGAACTCTACTCCGGACTCCAAGCTGACGTGATCCCAAAAGAACTCAGTGCAAGGCACAAAAGTGAAAAACGGTGAGTTGAAAATATTCTGAACAGTCTAAAGGAAAGGGGAGACTACTTAGCGCTAAACAGTCTGGTTAAAGAGGGGAGACTACTCAGAATCAAGATAGATTCTAAACAGTCTGGAGGACTGCTTAAGACAGTTAAAGAGGGGAGACTACTCAGAATCAAGATAGATTCTAAACAGTCTGGTTAAAGAGGGGAGACTACTCAGAATCGAGATAGATTCTAAACAGTCTGGGAGACTATTCAGAATTATGGATAAACCAACATACAGAGAAATGAGGAAAAGGTGGGGAACGGGAAGTTTACAAGGTGTACCCTATTTAATAGAAAAAGCTAACTTTCCAGAAAACGGTACATTTAGTACCACAAAATTAGAGAAAATAAGAGAACACATGGGGAAAAAAGACATATTTAAAATGTCCAAAAGAGAAAGGGAAAAATATGATGAAGCGTGTAAATGTTTAGAGTTATGGGAGAGGGAAGCTAATAGACGTGACTATGTTTTTAAAGGAATGGCATTGGAAGAACTGCCACCACCGAAAACTCCATTGTACCCTGTTTTGCTTGAATATAATGATTTAACCCCTCTGTCTTCTTTACCCCCATCTATGACTGAGTACAAACACCAACCGGAGGATGATTGTGTCCCTCCTCACCGACATCTGAACCCGATTGAGGCAGCTCCAGTGCCCCCACCAGTGTCTCCACCAGCACCAGTGCCACACATACCACAGCCCGTGGTGCGTCAAAAGCAGGAAAGAGCGCAACCAGCACCGACGTATAAAGAACTTTTGACATTTTGCAAAGAATTCTCACCCTCAATGAAAGAATTAGAGAGACTGTTGAAAGTCAAACTGAAACCATCTGACCTGAGAAAGTTACAGGGTAAATGGCCTGTGGAGGAAGTATTTAAAGAACATTCTGGACTTCAACCTGATGCAGATGGACCGGACATTGGTCCGTTCGAAGGACATCTCAGGTCCGCTTTTCTGCGGAACCTCAGAGGAGAGCTGAGACGAGAAGTGGGAAAATCGTGCATCGAGCCAGATCGTGAGATCGTCCGTCATGCTGTACACGCCGAAAGACAAACAGGCAAGAAAGAGCTTCAGAAGGAAAACACACAAGATAAAGAACTCCACATGGCTCTAATGAATATCGGAGGAGAACACGGAAGAATAGGAAGATGGCGAGGGAGAGGAGGTTTTAAACCCTCTAGTAGCCTAATTATGATCCAGAGAAGTGTTTCAATTGTGGAAAGACGGGGCACTGGCGAAATGATTGTCCTGAGCCTCTGAGACCAATGGGGTCAAAACAAAAGGGAGATTGAAGTGAGGAGGTGAGGCATCATTCCGAGGGTGGTGAGTATGATTTCCCTTAGCATATGCAATGAAGAAATGCTTTTTCCTACTGTATGCAATGAAGATCTGCTTAGCTCACATTCCATGATGAATGAAACCGCTTTCTGAACTTTGCTAAAATGCACAATGCTTGTGTGCAACAAACCGCTTGAATTTTTGATAGATTCAGGGGCAACAAATAGCCTACTGTGATTCACAAGAAGTGTTTAAATTTGCCAGAGTCTAAACTAGCTGTGTTTTGCCTAAATGCTAGTGGCTCTAATGTAAAATAATTTATGTCAAAAGGGTGCAATGTGAGTTGGGGAGTGACAAATTTCAACACAGGTGTCTCATGTCTGACTGCTGCCCGATTCATTGGCTGGGCAGAGTCATAAAGTGTATGATGACAGATTGAGCATGATACCAACACGACCCGAGTGCAGCGCTCGTACAGCTGTACGATGTAATATTGAATTACGTAAGTACGATGTAGAAAGTTTTGCCTCACAGAGCCTCATGACGTTGATTACAATGGTGTGGGGAGATGTGGGTGTTTTGCTGACAAATGTGCGCACGCCATAGAATGGGTTAAAAGGGATGACATGCAATATTAAAATTTGTTGCACGCCCATCGTGAGAATCATGCCTGTCTGTCAGCAACAAGGGGACTTGAAGTGTTTTCACACACAAAACGATTAATGAAGAAATTTTGGTAAAGGTGCCCGTACAACTTTGGGTAACAGGAAAATATTATGTTGGGTTGATTAGGAACTGTGAGCCTGTTGTGATAACGCCTAAGGGTAATTTTCATCCACGCAAACTGCAATTCCCCCTCAAACCAGAAGCCCTCAATGGCATAAGGCCAATATTTAATGAGTTTAAAAAGATTAAAAATAAAGGCATAGTTGTGCCATGCCCAAATTCACCTGTGCGCACACCTTTGTTTCCAGTTAAAAAGATCAGAGAAAAGGGAGCACCCGTTGAATGGCGGTTCGTACAAGATTTGCAAGCAGTTAATGCCGCAGTACAGCCACGAGCACCAAACGTACCCAACCCGTATACCATTCTCAGCCAAATTCCGCCTGAGACGAAATGGTATACGGTGATTGATTTGTCAAACGCGTTTTTCAGGGTGCCAGTACACCCAGACTCACAATACTGGTTCGCCTTTTCATTTGATGGCAAGCCATATACATTCACACGTCTATGCCAAGGGTACTGCGAATCACCGACCATTTACAACGAGGCACTGCGACAATCACTGGAGCCATTCCATCTCCCGAAGGGGGTGGCATTGCTTCAGTATGTGGATGACATTCTTTTATGTGCACCCACCAAAGCGCAATGTGAAGAACACACTGTACGACTGTTAACTCATTTGGCACACGAAGGACACAAAGTGAATATCTCCAAAGTCCAGCTGGCAAAACAATTTGTTCGTTTTTTGGGTCACGAAATTACTGACCGTGGCAGACAGCTGTCCGCAAAGCGCGTGTCTGCAATTTCAGACATCGCACGCCCAAAAACAAAGAAGCAACTAATGACATTTATAGGGATGACCTCTTACTGTAGGAATTTCATTTTGAGGTACACAGAGATGGAAAAACATCTCACGGTATTGATTCACGGGAAGCCCATGACTGCAAATGCGCAGATTGAATGGACTGATGCAGGGGTTGAGGCTTTTGGTGATCTCAAGCGAGCTCTGCAATCTGCGCCTGCGCTAGGTATCCCAAACCCAGACAAACCATTCACACAAATGGTAGACGGAAAAGACGGCACAATGCTCTCTGTGCTGCTCCAAAAACACGGAGACCAGCTGCGCCCCGTTGCTTATCTTTCATCCAGATTAGACAGTGTGGCACAAGGTCTCCCACCGTGCCTGCGCGCAGTAGCAGCGGCAGAGAAAGCAGTGCTGGCCTCTAGGGAGTTTGTTGGTTATTCTCCCCTTACTGTGTTTGTTCCCCATGCAGTGGCCATGATTCTGTTAGAACAACGAGTGTCACATTTATCTACAGCGAGGTGGCTGAGATATAATCTGACGTTGTTGGAATTGCCAAACATCACGGTAAAGAGATGTATCACACTAATCCCAGCCACGTTGCTGCCACTTCCTGACAATGGTGACCCACACAACTGTGTTGCCACTTTAGAGCAAGTCTGCTCGCCACGTGTGGATCTCAGAGACGAACCCCTGCTAAATGCAGACTTGACTTTCTATGTAGATGGCAGTGCACGAAAAGATGAGGCGGGAAAGAATCACGTTGGGTTTGCTGTTGTGTCTGATTTTGAAACAGTACAGTCAGGCCGCCTGCCTGACCATTTCTCTGCTCAAACAGCAGAGCTCATTGCACTCACACGCACATGCGAATTAGCAAAGAATAAAAATGTAGACATTCACACAGATAGTAGATATGCATTTGGTGTAACTCATGATTTTGGCACACTGTGGAAACACAGAAACTTTGTAAAAGATGATGGTAAAAACATTCTTAATCACACACAGGTTGCTGATATGCTATCTGCCATTATTCTCCCATCAGCCATTGTTGTGTGTGACTATGCCACACACACTTTTGTATCTGAAACTATTTTTTGCAGGAAGCCGACAAGCTGACCTTGCAGCAAAGCAAGCAACATCAGAGACAGACAGATTTTCTCCAGAAATCACTAACAAAATTCTTTCTCTTGCAGAGATGCAAACATTTTGCAGAACCAGCTGAGCGTGCACTCTGCAAGGAGTGCTCATGTAAATACACAGACAATGTTTGGGGGGGCCCAAATGGCCTTACCCGTTTGCCAAAACATTTTTTCCCTGCTTTTGCGAAAGGGGGGATGTTACAAGCAATGTGTTTTTGTGTTTTTGCTCTCAAAATATTTGTGCAGGTCAAAGGAGCAGTAGCAAACGGAGCTGACAAATCATTACACAGCTTCCAGGAAGTCGTAGGAAAGACATCCTCCCACTGCAAAAAGGTGTCTAAGGAGTGGCAACTCCAACCATAGGCCCATCGCAACTCCAACCGTATGGCTCTTCGCAATGGTCGTGCTGACTGAAGCGACAGGAGGGGCACTATTGGTGCTCGCAAAGGGAATCAACTGTCCGAGAAATTAGAGATTATAGAATTTTGTTTCAGTGCAACACTATATTCCAAGTTTAATAAAATGGTATGGGGAGGGACAGTGTTACCCTAATTCTGCTAGGTACTGGGGAACAAATATGTATTTGTGTAGAGGTACGTGTACCTCAGGTGATGTTGTGGATAAGGCAACAAAATTTAAAATGTGGGCCATTATGTCCCCTGGGACGGCCAAATAAAAAGGCAAAGGAGAAAGTTTTAGACTAGCTCTAACTCAGAAAATTTTAATTATGAGGGAACGGGAGCAATTTCACAAATGAGAGTAAGAATATGGAAAGTGACGAAGGTTGAGCAGGTGACGAAGGTTTAAGCAGGTCAATATTGGTGGATGTGGTGGACGAAGGGGAAAGACACAGGTCAGAAGCTTCAGATATAATTTCAGCCAAGTAATTTTCAGGCCGCAGAGCAGGCAGAAAAAGAGGCAGGAAAAGTCACGAGAAGCAGAGCTAGAAGGTAGATACGAGAATGGCAATATATCAATGCAAAGGCAATAAGGCATGTACATTGGCACTGATAGAAAAGAAAGAGGTTGGAGTGAATGACAGTTGTTGGTGGTGTATGCGACTCGAGCAGGCATGGAAAGTTAGTCTTCTGAAATTAGAGGACCGGAAGAGGCTAAAGGGTCAATTACCCTGCAAAGTCACAACCCTGTTGACAGTTGCAAACAGCACCAACAAGGCCGAAGAAAAGACAGAGTGCAGAGAACCAGGTGGTAAGTAAAGTACAAAATTGAACAGTTTGGAAGTAGGAAAGTAGGATTGCAGAGTAGGTTAGTTTTAGTTGTGCTCACCGCAGAGAAAAGCTGTGTGTGTGCAAAATGCTCAGTTGTTGTTTCTACATTCTGGATTATGCTGATAATGTAATAGACATCATAACGCACAGGAAGAATGCTATCAGGGAGCCGGATGATATGACTAACAGTCTGTTGAAATGGTGGAATAGCCAAGGTTGAGGGGCGTGGGTGAGGCAGGTGGCATTGCCACTTCTAGTGGGATTGTTATTTCTTATAATTATGTTACCATGTTTAATTTACTGTTCTTAGAACTGTTTAAATAGAATGATGATAGGGAGCATGGCTACAGGCCATGAATCTCATGGAAGGAGAATTTATTGAGTACGATGACAACGGCCTATGAAATCTGTAGGAGAAAGGGCAGTGCTCATCTTACAGGTTGAGGCATAAAGATTTTGGTTATCATATATGATAAAAGATGGGAATGTGATGGAAATTTTCATGACGTGGGTTTCTTCATGCTAATCTCTGTAAAAATTGATTCAAGACTGTCTATCTTGTTGTTCTTAAATTTCTGAGAAATGTTGTGCTACGTGGCAAACCACTCAGCTCCTTTGCCCTTGAGCAAAGACCAAGAGGTTCTGGTGAAGATAAGAAATGGCGACACATTTTTGTTACCAAAGATACGTTCTTGCTCAAGGGAGGGGAGAAGAAGAGGGGGGGGGTCATGTATGGATGATATAAAAGCCCCTGTAAATGAACAGGTAGGGGCCTTCTGTCTGCACCATGCTTGTGATGCAGACTGAATGACAATAAAATATAAAATACCTTGCAAGGTAACTCATGCTCTCTGTGTGTTGCATTTGTCTAAAGTGTTTAAAAAACTCACTTTGATTAAGGAATAAGAAAATTCCACAACACATCACTTTAAAAAAATGACATTAACTATATTGTGTCTGTTTCAGTCCTGGAAATGGAACTTCTGTTGTTCTTTCAGTCTGGTTCTTTATTCCTTTTCCCTTCTAAATCAACCGATTAGGGTTAGAGTCGTTAAAAATCAGATTGAAACAAAACATCACAGAAAAAACATACTACACCTCACAATGTCCTCCTTTCTATCACATGCTAAAGATCCAGGTCAAGGAAGGCTGTAGTAGGGTCTTCTGTCTCAATCTAAAGAATATACAACAATTCTGTAATGCTTAGTTCTAGCACAATATACAGGTAGTAGGGTTGAATTAAATGAATTAGAAAACCTAATCAATCAGGTCTAGCAGGTCTGCATACATCTGATCTTTATTAATCTCCCCAGTAGAGATAAAATTGTATATCCACTCCAAGACAAAAATTAGGCGGAGGGCCATCCTGTGCAATGCTCATAGCCATTATTTCGCCAACTGTCCTAAAGTACAACAGGCCATTTCATAAATTGGCAAAAGGCATAAGATGAAAAACTCACATTACAGGATATTAATAATTGTTATGGTACGGTTTGTGACTGGGGTTTTTCTCTACTTTCGATGACATCATGACTCTTTTGCTCTGTGTCCGAGTTGATTGCTAGGTGCGCACCTGCGGGTCATTGTACACCTGCATCTCGTTGGACTTGATGCTGATCCTTTAAAAGGACGCTGAAGCGGAGCAGATGGGAGGAGAGGAGAGACCAGCAAACAAGCTCTCGTTTATTGGCCTCCTTTGTTTAATTTACCGGCCTTGTTAATACTGGTTGCCGTTATATTTTTAAAGTATCCGTTTGTTTTTATTTGTATTTGATACTTGTCTTAATTATTTTGCTTATTTGGTAAGATACGTGTTCTTTGAGTTTTGTATTGAGCGTAAAATAAATGTTGACGCAGCGCACTTAAGTTTCATGTGTCTTTTTATGTTATGCAACCCTTACGTAGCCACTTTTAAAGAGGGGTTTGTAACAATAATAAACACACCTGTAATTGTCATGTGTCGAACATTCATGCTATGTTCTGCGTGTTTAAAATTGGAGAGAGGCCAGTTAAGAAAATGTTGAAATTTATTTATCAGAAGTCTCAAACAATACAGCTGCTGGGTGGGTCCTCAGACGCAAACGTCTCACAGAGGACCGACCCAGAAAAACAAAATCACAGCCTTTTTATAATATTTCATGACGTGTCTCTGGTTTCAGATGGGGGTTGGGGAAGCCTGGGACTCGTCCAATCCACTTTCTCTTCTTTGTTCTGCCTCAGCCAACCAGCTCACACTCCTTTGCTTTCGGACCTTCTGTAACACATCATACGGAAAACACCCCACACCTCACCAAATTCCATGGGGCTCCGTGTGTAATCTGATCTTTACACACACACACATACCATTTCCTGTGGAAAATACACTCAATTTCACCCCCCCTAACTCTTGGTTAACCCAACTCACACAATGGTTATATTTTCAACATATTATGCACGGTTAGTAATCAATAATGAAATCATAAAGCATATTAAATGTAAAGGCATGTTTAAACCACAATACAAATCCTTCACATGCTGAAACTCTGTGATAGAATACTTCAAATTTCTCCCAGAATCCCCTCCCTCAAAGAATTTTGCCCCAATCCCAGCGATCATTTCTGTTAAAAAAGTATATTATTATTATTAATAAATAAATGCGCTAACCATAGTGGAAAAAATGATGATTATGTTTCATAACAATGCATAAACTATTCAATGGCACTACTGCATCTAAGGAAAACAAAAACAAACCTGTCAGAAACCTGCGACTTTTTTTCAGAAGTATGCTAATGTTTCAGCTACCCAAGAGTTAATAAATTGAGTTTTGGAGTTTGACCTTTCTCCGGGTCTGTTTTAGCATAGCTTAGCCAAGACCATTGAATCCAATTACACCAGTAGCATCGCGTTAAAAAATGACCAAAGTTTCGATATTTTTCCTATTTAAAACTTGCATCCCCTGTAGTTATATCATGTGCTAAAATAGGCGGAAAATGTAAAGTTGCTATTTTCTTGGCCTATTTGATTAGGAACTATAGCACCCGTACGAACGCTGCAATTAACATGACTAAATCAACACTTTAAACCTGCATTCAATGGTTGCTCTCTATCAGGGAAGTAACATCTTCAGATAAGCTACACGTTAATAAACTTGAGTTCATAGAATAACACTGAACTAAATATAAATCTAACGTTAATCATGGCCAGTAAGTATACTAAAACATAACATGTTAAAGAAAAAATCAAATTTTGCAATAACTTCTTACCTCTCGTTGGTTATCCATGCTGTTTCAATGTTGATCATCGTCACTTAGGCCTTAGGTCAAGATTGATGATCACAGAGGTCCAATCACAAGTGACTTCCGGAAAAGGGGAAGTAACCAATGACGTCAACCAAACAGCAAATTCTGCCCTGCGACTGCCAAAATTAAAAATGTTTGTGCGAGCAAAAGCAGCAGGCGAGAGTGCGAGACTGTATATGCGCGTCCTTTAATTGCGCGTGTCAGTACACAATCCGTGTATAACGACGTTGTAGAAACTGCTCATGCACAAATTATTATTTTGTTTTGCGATGATTTATGACACTGCACTATGGGATGAATTCCGACTCAAAATGATTAACAAATGCACGCACAGTCATCCGTGAATGTGATACACGTTTCATTTGTATTTTACGATTCACAAACAAATGCCTTATGATTTGATTCTGTGAAATTTAGATTTGAATAAACACGAAGCGATTTGTACAAATAGAGGCAGATTTGTGATTGCATTGTTTTATTTTGAGTTCATGTATATTGATTTTGGCATACCAATGAGAAGTTGTGCATTTGTGGATCCTGTGACGCGCGTTCATACATCCTGTTCGGTTCATTTCGATTTTGAGACTTTCTTTACGCGGTTTTCGACATTACACCAACATGTACAAACAACTATCGACGAATAAACCGACGCTCATGTGTTATGATCCAAATACAAATGTCTTTCATTTCGTATCGGCAAAATTCGTAATTAAATGAATCTGCACGGGTTTGTACAAACAGAGATATATTTGTGAATACGGATGTTCTCTCTCGTATTTATTTATCATAATTTGTGCATGTCAATAACAATGTGCGCATTTGTGGATCCTGTGACGCGCGTTCATACATCCTGTTCGGTTCATTTGGATTTTGAGACTTTCTTTACGCTGTTTTGCGTTGGACAATCCACACACACGCAACTGCAGATCCATGCGCAACCGTGCAAAAAATAAGAACTACCACTAGATGGCAGGCTTACGGAAACCATAGGTGTTGGAGGAAGAAACTGCTGTTGTACAGTCAATCCGGAGGATACTGCAAAGTAAGTAAAACTAATTTAATTTACAAAAAATTTAGTGGAAAAACTGTAGTTACCATTGTGTGACCAGCTAACGTATCGTTTGTAAAAACAATGTTAATTTGTTACTTTATTCGAATCAATGGAAATCGCAGCATATATAAAGAAGAAAATCATGGCTACGGTAAGTGAAGTGCATCTATTGTTCCATGTTTATTTATAAGTAGAATTATTTTGTTGTTATAAATAGAAACAGTAACCACTAACGTTAATTCAAGTACAGGCCGCAACTCTTCTTAGCAAACAAACTTATATTAAACTCTTTTAATTAATGTAGTGACTATGGTACACTTACTTGCAGAATCAAGTTATATTTTAAGTAAGAGTAATTTTTAGTATAAACAATGTTTATTATTCCAAATCCATGGTTTATTACCAAAATCATAGCTAAACCCAGTGACTGTAGCAAAACCAATTTTAATCACTTTAAAAAGAAATATTCTTTTATTTATAGAATGTTGTAGAGAGTATGGCTCAGGCTCTAGTAACAGCCATCTCTAGGGAGTTGTCATCTGGTTGCAACACCCCTGTTTCTACACCAGCTAGGCCTCCATGTGGCTTCCTTAACAACACCCCCTCCTGCAGCAACAGTACTGTCCAACACCATCACTGATACCTCTACCAGAGTGAACGAGGCTTTAAAGAGGTACAACATTTAATTTATATTATAATATTTATATTATAAAATGGGTCAGCTG
The DNA here is from genome assembly GCF_947034865.1 of Barbatula barbatula. NCBI lineage: Eukaryota > Metazoa > Chordata > Actinopteri > Cypriniformes > Nemacheilidae > Barbatula > Barbatula barbatula. The sequence goes on from NC_136776.1 coordinate 3,541,076, forward strand.
TGGCCTGGTGGTTAGAGAGTTGGGCTTGTGATCAGAAGGTTCTAATCTCAGGGCCAGCAGGTCATGACTGAAGTGCCCTTGAGCAAGACACCTTACCCCTGATTGCTCTGCAGTAATGTGCCACTGTAAAAAAACTACTTGTAAGTCGCTTTGGATAAAAGCGTCTGCCAAATGAATAAATGTAAATGTAAATAATACCAGTAAAAGCAGTACCTAAAAGCACAACCATGAGTCCAGTTGCCAAAAGATAGATGCTAAGTTAATACTGTCTTAACAACTGAGGCCTGTTTCAGAACCCTGAAATGAGGGAAACTCTGGGTTTTCCATTTCAGAATGAAAGGTATAGCAAACCAAAGAATGTGGGTAAAGTTAAGCCTGTTTTTATAAGAGAGGTAACTTAGAGTCAGTAACCATAGTAACTTACTCCATTAACCTAACCTGGTTGGGAGCAAGTGTTCTTCGGTAAACCCAGAGTTTCTTTCGATCTCTTCCCCCTTTTAAAGCACAAGTTTTGTTGTTCTTTTTTGCACACATTTTTAATCACACAGAGACGATCTGAACCAGCTGTTCTGAAACCAAAAACTAAAAGTTTCTCATCACAGAGTAAATCAACTCAGAGTTTAGGTTTTAACTTGGAGTATGTTAAACTTCCTTATTGAAATGGGCCTCTGGTATATTTTACAAAGTGTTTTAGTACTAAAACTAGCTCCTAAATCTGTGAAATGTTGGAGTAGTGAAGAGGACTTCTAAGTCACAAAGACCAACTCGCAACAATCTTAAAATGACAGCAGTCTGTCTTGAAACATGAAAATTTTAAAATGATTTCATGACAATAAGCTAAACGATAACAACTACTAATATCTGCTAGTTGTTTATGAGATGCAGACAGGCAGGATGCTGACAACAAGCAGAACATATACTTTATATGTACCTAATTTAAACTCACTACTGGTTGTAATTCTATATAACTGTGTATGTGACAAATAAAAATCGTGAATCTTGAACTCAAAGTGACCAAATCATTTAAAATTATACAACAACTAAGTGTGATTTCACTAGGATTTCAATCTTTGACATATCCTTATTAAGTTGATATTAAAGATAATAAGGATATATTCTATACATTATGAATGGTTTTGATTTTATGTAGAAAATAGGAACTAAAAAAAGACGACTTCAGCTTTATTTTCACAAACTCACTCACATTTTTACTTATTTTACTTAGTTTTATGTGTCTTGCTTGTTTTTAGGCAGTTTCCAAATATGTTCAAATCCAAAACTGAAGCGAAGAAAGGCAAAGGTCGATTCGCCCGGACAGTCCCTATCAAACATACAGACCTTACAGTTTGCGTCTTACCAGCACCCACAACTGTAACCCCAAAAGCTACTGCTGAACTGGAGCTGAGTCAGGCAGGGCTTGGAAAAAAAGTTGTGTCTGTTTTAGAGGACTGCAAACATGAAGATGTATGTGATATAATACTGCTGTTTATATAGTTATTTTGTGAGAAAGCCTATTTGTTATGTTACATTTCTATACATTTCTAGATAGTCACAATTATGGAGGAAGAATTGTCCAAACTCCACCAGATTCAAGGCAGGTGGATGCTCTACAAAGCAACTGGTAAAACTGATTGTTGATGATCATTTGTTGAAGAGCTTAGTTCAGTGCTGTTCAGATTAGTTGCTTGAGATATACCATTAATTATCTACTTACAAATTCTGTTGTAGGAGGAAGCGGCCAAAGACAATTATCTTTAATCCCAATGGAATCGGAGGGTTACTCTGGCCGGCAACTTCGATCTGTCTCAAACAGTGGCAAAAATGTTATTTTTCTGGTGCCTCTTCAAGAGGAATTGGATACCCAGCCTCTTCCCTACAATTCAGCTGAATTTGCAAAGATGCCAAAGGTGCCCTGTGTCACCTGTAATACTACCATGCCACTGCAATTGTTGGCACTACATGCTGAGGAGTGCAAACTGAATTGTGTATACTTTTTGTATTGCATTGCCACAAAGTGTGTGTGTGTAATATAACTTTTGAAGCAACGTTTTGATGTAATAGAGCTTTTATATATATATATATACACATATTGCTAAACAGGCAGAGCACACAATATACTTAACAGTTGAATTTCATAATAAATTAAAATTTAACACAATAAAGTGTTTCTCATATGTGCTTCAACCAGTATTTACAAAACAATGTCAGAGAGATGTAGATTTTGCCAGTTGTTGATTAGTACCAGCTGTGAATATTACAACGGGTAACAGGAAAACAAGGAACAGTGTCCCAATGTGCACATAATATACTTATTCACCACCTCGGAAGCTGGGGAGCTAATCAAGACAGGTTCTAAGTGATGTTACTTCATGAAAGTTACATTGATACTTTTTTTTACCTTAATATTCTTATTGTCTGTGTAGGAACTGTTTTATAAAAGCAGTAAGGTACTTGTAGCTCATGTAGCTTAGTTGGATTTGACTTTAAAATATAATTAAAATGCAACTGCTATAAGAACGAGGGTGTTGTTAGGTACAACACAAAGCCTGCAACCATTTTTTTTATGATGAAGCACAGCATCTCGTATTAATTACAGTTGCATGGTGGATTATGTTCTTTTGAACAGTTTTTGCTTTCTGGTTTTAATTTAGTTTTTAAATCAAAATACATTACAGCTAGAAAGATTAACATACAGCCATTTCAAAATTACAGGAGAAGACTGATGTGGTCATTGTGGAGGACGAAAATGAAGATTACAACATAGAGGAAAATTGTAGCAAAGTTCGTAGAAGGGAAGGAAGGAGGCGGGAACCGGCGAACATTCAAATAATAAAACTTTAATTAAACAAACAATAAACACGGAAGTTGCCGACAGCCACCTCACGGTAGACTGCCGGCCATAAAACATACATAAACTAAACACATTTCCGGGCCCGGTCCTCTCTCGTCAACAGTCCTGACGAACATCCATTTAAGCTCCCAATCTCCTCCGTGATAAGATGCGGGACCGGTGCGCGCACAGCTGATTGCACTTATCACTCACGCCACCGGCCCCGCGTCACGGCTCTCGTCCCGCCTTCCTCACCACATACCCCCATCACCCCTTACAGGCCGGGGGGCACCCCCGAGACTGTACCTACTCCCCCCCCGGGGAGCCAGTCTCGGAGTCGGCAGCGCCTGGGGGTATGCACCGGCGAGACGAAAGAACGGAGACGGGAGCCCCCGGAGCGACAGGGACGAGAGAGGGGAGAGAGGAAAAGAAAAAAAAATTGTCCGGTTCCCTGACACGCTGTCACTCGGTCCTCAGCACAGCCGAGAGGCTCTTCCTCGCGGTGCGATGCGGTAGTGCTGGACGTCGGGGGGACGTCCCGATCCTCCTTCGCCTCCTGGCGGTTGGCGATGGCCCTCCGCGTGAGGGCAGCCAGTAGCGGGTCCCCCGTTTCCTGTTCCTCACCCTCATAGTTGTTGGACACAGGATTCCGGCCAACGGCGACGACCCCTCCGCTCCCTCCTTAAGGCCGCCATCCCACCTCGGCCCAGGAGCACGGCAGCGGGCTCTCCGTCCCAGCCGATTTTTCTTGCTCCAGCACCACCGCCTCGGGCAGCCGCCGGAACTCCTCCGCACCACGATGCCTCTCGGCAGCGAGGGCTCTTCGACAGCATGCCCCTCCTTCCTCCCGGGTTTCGGCACCAATGTAGCAAAGTTCGTAGAAGGGAAGGAAGGAGGCGGGAACCGGCGAACATTCAAATAATAAAACTTTAATTAAACAAACAATAAACACGGAAGTTGCCGACAGCCACCTCACGGTAGACTGTCGGCGATAAAACATACATAAACTAAACACATTTCCGGGCCCGGTCCTCTCTCGTCAACAGTCCTGCCGAACATCCATTTAAGCTCCCAATCTCCTCCGTGATAAGATGCGGGACCGGTGCGCGCACAGCTGATTGCACTTATCACTCACGCCACCGGCCCCGCGTCACGGCTCTCGTCCCGCCTTCCTCACCACAAAAATGTTACAAACACTCCTGACAGAGAACTGCCTGAAGACAGTCTTGGAGTAATTCATATTCCTCAAATCTAATGTTATTTTATGTAAATCAACACTTACTGTACCACTTATATTCTATTTATATTTATCTTCTGTTAATTACAGATGTGCCCTATATGCCAAAACGAGTTGCCGTTGTCAATTCTACCTTATCATGGAAGCGTATGTGCTGAGAGGTATAATCTTGTTTTTTGAAAGTACAATAAGTGTGTTTAAGTACAATAATATTTGCTGTTTATTTTAGTGTTTGTCAGAGATTTATGACTTATTTAAATAATTCAAAGTGTTTGTAAAGTAAATGTATTGTCTTGATTTCAGATCATTCCGTAATGACACATTGTTGGAAGACTACTTAGACCAACCAGGGCCATCATCTATGTCTCATACATCTCAGCTCAGCTCATCTTCAGAACCATCAACAGAAGGTGTATTATGTGTGTCAATTTTTTTATGTTATTTATATTTTTGTGTAATAATAGGTTATGTCTTGTAATAATAGGTTAGATGGAATTTTAACATGATAATTGCTTGGTAATTGATTGATTAAACAATAAAACTTAAACATTCTTAATAAAAATAATCACAGATATTGAAGATTAATTTCTTTCGGTTTACCGTACCAACTCACTGTGTGTAAAACAAATATATATATATATATTTCCTATTAGTTTGGAAAACTGTGGAAAACCCTCAGGAGGCTATCAGACTCTTCTTTGAGCGACTGCGTGAAGGAGGTAAAAGGCACCCATCACTTTTGTTGTCACTAGATGCTAGAGACACTGATGAAGAGAGGGACAGATCCCTCATTTCATTCTACAAACAAAGACGTGAAAAGGAACAGTGGGCCGCCCCTCTTCGCTGTCATATTCAAGGTAATTCAACAAAACCAATAGATTGTGATTCAAAAAAACATTTTAAGGAATTTTAGCCTTCTGATTTAACCACATCTATATTTTTATTATTTCTTTATCCAATATAGGATAAAAACAGCAGGTGAAATCCAAACAATTGATCACTGATTTATTTAATTATATGCATTTACTTTTAATAACCATTTTTATTAAAGAAGAAATCTTGAAACAAGATATGAAATGGTTACAACATACTGAGTGTACTTTTAAATAGAACATTTACTGGAAACAGAAATGAATTGTACTGATTGTTGGTGGTGGTGTTTGTTTCCTAATTTTTGTGGATACTTTGTATTTTTGTAGGGGATGCTGCAATTGGCATTGGTGTGACTAGACACATCCTGTCAACAACAATTGCTAAGTTAAAACATGGATTCAAACTAAACTGTGGTATGATATATTATTAATGCAGTTATTGCATAATTTTGCAAATTTACATTCATAAATAAGTACTTTATTTGATTGATTTTTTTTATTGTCCTTAAAGATAAGTTATGTTCAATAAATGTTATATTATAATTCTTATTGAACTAACTGAGGGATTCTAACAATTACTAGCAACCAGACAGAAAATTCTGTCACAATAATTTGCATAATCTGGGTTATTATGTGTTATTGGTTTTAAGCAGTTACCCAGGTAGCAAACAAACGTTGGCCCAACGTTGGCCCAACGTTTGTTGTTGTGTTGGGCCAACGTTGGGTGCTGATGTTGGCCCAACGTAATTTTGTCCGTTGGGCCAACGTTGGGCCAACCATGTTATTGGACGGCCAGCAGACCTTCTGCCAACCTAAAAAATACCTTGCCAACCTTCTGCCAACTTAAAAACCACTAAAACAACATTGGGCCAACGTTGGGCCAACGGACAAAATTACGTTGGGCCAACGTCAGCACCCAACGTTGGCCCAACACACCATTTTAAGATTGTGATATGGCCTATTCATTGTTGAATTGCATTACAAAAAAAAGAACAACAGACAAAGTGAATTGGTTATAAAAATGAAATTTATTGGTAACGAAAAAAACAGCAGAAAAAATGCAAAGCAAAGTCAAACAAAGTCAAAGAAATCAACAAGGAACCAAAGTGACAGAAAAGGCGGCAAAGAAAATGCGGAAGAAGGCCAAAAAAACTTTGCAGATTTGAAGCTATTTGATGATGAAGTCAGAGCGGAGGAGGAGAAGCAGCAGCATATACTCCTGTAAAAAACAACAAACATACAAACAACTTTTTAGAAGATTTAAGATGTGTCGTTCTATTTTAATTACACAACCCAAAGGTTTTTTGCAAGAAATTCACCATATTGGGGTAGCAAATGTTTTATACATCTTAATGCAGTGTAAAGATGAAGTGCACCTCTGTTTATAATATTTTAGTCATATCGAATTACTAACAACAAAATGAACATTACATCTGTGAAGAAGGCCTAATGTCAACATCTGTCAAGAAAATAAAGACAAATAAAAGATATGAACTACATTAGCTCAGTTGCGTCACAAACTCAGTCAAACCGCCAGATTACACTAACAGTCAACATTAAAGTTTATAATATTTTAGTCATATCGAATTACTAACAACAAAATGAACATTACATCTGTCAAGAATGCCTAATGTCAACATCTGTCAAGAAAATAAAGACAAATAAAAGATATGGTCTACATTAGCTCAGTTGCGCTCAGTCAAACCGCCAGATTACACTAACAGTCAACATTAAAGTTTATAATATTTTAGTCATATCGAATTACTAACAACAAAATGAACATTACTGTGAACTTAACCAGGAATTAATGAAAACTTACCTCAGAATTTACAACAGAAACGGAAACTCGTCTGAGGTAAACATCTGACTCTGAACTCGGAGAACGGAGGCGCGCACGCGCCCACAAATACGTGTGTGTGGCTTCATGCGGCACTGACAGGATGATGACGTCAATGTATCGCGAGAGCGATTCGAAATTAGATCTCTACGCGTAAGTTCTCGACTCGCTCTCGCGATACGTTGACGTCATCATGAAGTCGAACATGACTAATAATACATAACAAAAGACAACATGTTAAAAACAATAAAGATGGTAGAACTTGTTTAACATTAAATTGTATTAAAATAAACAGAAATATTGTGCTTTTAAAGCATAGCTTTTTAGATCTTCATCCGGGGGTGTGTTCAATTATTTCTACATAAATGCACATTTTGTTCTAAATGGACAGACCTTTATAAAAATTATAAAAATGGTTTTATTATAGTAAAAGTGTAGCTACTATGGTTTTTTATTTAACAACAACAATAAACGTCAAAAGAAAATTATCTGCTAAGATAATAACAACCAATGGTTATTTTAATAATTTAATAATTATACTTATTTTAATAATTATATATATATATATATATTTGGTTCCTTGTTGATTTCTTTGACTTTGTTTGACTTTGCTTTGCATTTTTTCTGCTGTTTTTTTGTTACCAATAAATTTCATTTTTATAACCAATTCAGTTTGTCTGTTGTTCTTTTTTAATGCAATTCAACAATGAATAGGCCATATCACAATCTTAAAATGGTGTGTTGGGCCAACGTTGGGTGCTGACGTTGGCCCAACGTTGGCCCAATGTTGTTTTAGTGGTTTTTAAGTTGGCAGAAGGTTGGCAAGGTATTTTTTAGGTTGGCAGAAGGTCTGCTGGCCGTCCAATAACATGGTTGGCCCAACGTTGGCCCAACGGACAAAATTACGTTGGGCCAACGTCAGCACCCAACGTTGGCCCAACACAACAACAAACGTTGGGCCAACGTTGGGCCAACGTCTGTTTGCTACCTGGGTATGTATATAATTTGAGGGAAGTGGTGGGCAATTGCAGCTGACCATACCAACGTTGGCCCAACGTTGTATTTCTGTCAGATAGGTTGGGCCAACGTAACCAACCAATATTGACGTTGGCCCAACGTCTGTTTGCTACCTGGGTATCTGGTAATAACAAACCTGCAAATGTCAATAAAAATCAAGTATTTTAATGAGCCGTGTAATTATTCTGAAATATAACCAGCTGCTTGTACATTATCCCTTACATAAACATCTAACAATCTGTAAATTTTCTGTCAAGCTACCTTTAACACCAGACAGTAAACTAAAACTCATATACTTCTGTCAGCATTTGGGACTGCTGTTTCCTTAGTTCTGCCACTAGAGGTCATGTCACTCACCTGTTGTCTCTCGTTTGTGTAATCATCTTCACCTGCACCTTGTTTCCCCCTGTGTATTTAAGTTCTGTCTTTGTTATACTTTGTTACTTGGTCTTTGTATGAGATGTCTGCCTGGTGCCCTGAGTATAAGAATTGTTTAAGTGATTTAGAGAAGTTCTTTGCATCTGTCTTTAGTTTTTTTTCTCCCCTCGTGGAGGTTTTGATTTCCTTTTAATACCTCATTTGGAGAAGAACCTTTGTTGGATTTTTGTCATCTTTTATTTATTAAACCTTCTTACTTGAGACCTCAGTTCCTGTGTTTCTATTGGATCCTACCCCTGTTTGCTGGTGGCTCAGTGGTATTACCGCCTAGCGATCACACCAGAGACCCGAGTTTTAGGCCGGGTTCTGACAACTTCAAGTTCTTTAAAAGTTATTTTTAGATTGAAATGGCCTTGTTAAGTCAAAATTAGATCCTTTTGTTATGATCTTAATTGTCTATTCTTTCTCATTAGGAAATGCAGCAGAGACAACTCTGTTTGAAGGGGAAACCGACCACCTTTTGCCCACTGCATCATCTGTAATTCTTGAGAGTGATCTTTTGGTCATGGCTGGAAGAATGATTGGCCACTCATTAATCAATCAAGGTCCTGCTTTAGCAGGGCTAAGCCTGGCAATAGTATATTATTTGACAAGTGAGACCAAGGACATAGCCACCACAAAGCTCTGTTTAGAGGACTGCCCTGACATTGAACATCGGCAGACAATTGCTCTAGTGAGTACAAAAAATGTATATATTTTATTTGTGATAAAATTAAAAAATGTAATAATGATTGGATATCTGAGTAGATGATGGTGTAATGGCAATGTTCTAATGATTTCGTAATTCATCAAAACCCATGCATAAACAATAGGTAATTTGACCTGTGTGTGACGCATAGGTCAATTGAGCTGCTATTTAAAATACGTATTTTGTTACTAGTACATTGTCCATTACACCGTCATCTCCTCAGATATCCAATCAAGTGACAGAAATGTTTGTTTTTATATGTACTTTTTTTTAAGTTATTAAAAAACAGGAAACTAATCCTTAATAATTCATAAAATATTTGTTTTTTGATGTGTAAATAGTAATGTACATTTAATGTTTGTATATTGCAGCTTTTGAAAGATGAATTGACTGAGGATGACAACATACGAGTGACCAACCTGTGTTTGGAGTGGTACTTTACGGAGCCAAACAAGATGACTAACAAGATGTTGCTCTTCCAACAGCTTCTCACTCATGCTGTAATATATTGTGTATATATACAGACACTGTGTGTGTGTGTGTTTGTGTGTGTGTGTGTGTTGGCATATGTGGTTTATGAAACCAATTTTCAGGTTTACATACCAGCATTATGAGACCAATCGGTTTATGAGGACATTTTTAGTGGTCTCTTAATTCTGGAAATTTAAATTGTCATAATTATTAACAAATAATTCATAATATTGTTATTAATGTGTGCATGATTACTAAATGCAGTAGTTTATTGATTAGTGATACTATTTTACTTTTATTACACTACCTACCCTTTTTAGTAGCTTTATAAATATGGTCCCTTTAAACCATGATGTGTCTGCGTAAACTTAAAACAGTGCCCCTGTAGGCGGGATTTGGTATTGCAAAGTTATACACCTGGCGCCAAATTACACTCACATTCGCGCCATAAGCGTGAGCGGCAGAAGATTTCAGCTATGCAGTTCGCGCGTTGGTTGCCCAAATGAAGAGTCGCCGCACGTGAGTGAAAAACGGAGTCTTCGGAGAGAACTAAGTCCTTAATATCTTATATTTTTACATGTTTAAAATTCGTGGTTTATCCCCTCAATGGATGTAAAAGAGTATTGTCTTATTTTAATCGACTTAAATCGACCTTCTCCTGTCCTTGTTGGGATTTCGAGTTCGTAAAATACAACTGGCGCCATTTGTCGATGTTAGTTTCAGTTGTCAAATATTTATTTAATGTGATTTGTTTTAATGTAAGATAAAACTGTACTGATGCCATATGATAAGCTGCAGCCTTAGATGCCACAGCTTCTACAATCAACTTCTAATGTTACATAAATGTGATGTAAAAAAAGTAAGTTCATATCAAATGCAATTATTAAGAAAGATGGAGGTAATTATTGCGCGATGTAAGGAAAAGTGGTGTCGTTGCCTTGTGCGGAGCACACTGCTAATATGTCACATCGTCTAAACTCTCACACGATATACTTTTATTTTATTATTTATCGAAGTTCAAATATAACACAGTATAGAGAATAAGCATAAAGTCCACAAAATTTCACTTTGTCGCGTGATTTAAAATAATCCTAACGGGAGAGCTTGAAGGTTTAGCTGGTTATTGCGTTCTCTAGCGACCTTGATTCACACACGTGGGTCAGTTCAAGAGTGTAAATGTATTATGTGATTTATGTAATTATATATTGCTTATGTGATATAATGAAAAGCTATTTCGCATCTATTCATTTATATACTTAAACTGGTTGATATGGGATTTATAAAGTAGTATATTTTGTAGAATTGTATTGATAAAATAGTTCAACATTCAATAACCACGAGTTTAAAAGGGAGTGCTTTTCAAACAACAAACAATTTAAGCATGTTATTAATATAATACTGTTTATAAAGATTGACTTTGCATTGTATTTTGTAGTGAGTCGAATGATGAGTCGTGGCAGAGGATTAAATCCTCTCAAAGATGCCATACACCATGTGACAATGGGCAAAGACAAAGACATAATAACAGAGCGATACATTAATCCCACCAAAGGTGAGTGTTTTTTTGTAAACCTTATCTTGATTCGTTAAACTCTACTATATTTTTGAGCGATTCCACAGTACACTGGTTTGTCGCTCTCGTAGTATGGTAAAGTCATACGCTAATCATTTAGAGCAATGCTGTATAGAGTTGCACAATGTAAATTTTTCTACCAGAATGATGACGTGTAGCCGATGCGCTGGATTACTTTGTCTAATGAACCTGCTGCTGAAGCGTATGAGGCTGGAATATGTGGCTCAATTCAGTAATCCTATCTCCTCCAGCAGACAGACAACAATATATGCATTGACATCTGACATGCTTATGTTTAAATGTGTTGTTTCACGTGGAGCAAGAACGTAACGTTAGCCAAAAGAAACTCAAACTATCTTTTTTGGACTGAAACTGAATTCCAGAAATGCAATTAGAATAAGATTTTAAACCACATATGATTTTTTTTTAAATTAATTCTTTAAGTCAAGTCAGCTTTATTTATATAGCGCTTTTTACAATTTTCATTGTTACAATGCAGCTGTACAAGAAAACATTTTATTGTTTAATAAATATATATTTTTAAAAAAAATGTTTAACTGCTTTCTGTTGTTTTTTGTCATTCAGGTCGGGGAGTGTTTTTAAATACCCTTATTTTAAAAGGTTCCTTTATTCTTGAATACAGAGGAACTTTAATTGAGAAAGGGGATTTTGATGGCATATTAAATTAATATGCATACTTTTTTAACCACCTTGGCCATAACTACTGGTAAGTAGCCTGAATTTTACTGTATGTCAACACTTCTGCATCATGATGTATTTTTTTGAACATATTTCTTTACTCTGAAACCAATTTAACATTCGGTTGTCATTGTTTTTTCCCTATAGCATCGATGCCTCTTATGATAATGGCTCACTCGGTCGACTTGTTAACGATGATGAGAGGCCAAATGCAAAAATGAGGAAAATTCTAGATGTTGATGGAAAGCCACATCTATGTTTGTTTGCAATCAAGGACATCGAAGCAGGTGAAGAAATTTCATACGATTATGGAGGACATAACTTGCCATGGCGTTCTCGCCATGCACAGGAACATTACAAGGTAGAGTATATTTTTATTTTAATAAAGTAATTTACTAATATAATCTTATTACTTCAGCTTTGCTTCTGTCTTTCAGCACCTTCATGACCCTGTCGCTCCAGCCATGACGGCATGTGACATCACATGTCCTACAAAGGTTTGTTTAAAGTTTTGTCATTTTGTTTTAACCGAATGAGCGTCAAACTAAATGGAGTTCTCTTGTTGCTATCAAATAGGACTTAGCAGTAGACTTTTGCTTTATAACACTTGTGTGTGTTTTCTCATGGGTTATGAGGACATGATTTGGTTTATGAGGACACAAAATTACTTTTCATGTGACTTGGCAGTAGACTTTTGCTTTATAACACTTGTGTGTATTTCCTCATAATTTGGTTTGAGAAGTGTTATTAAGGCTTTGACTTCACAGCTGAATGTCTTATTCCTTCTTTATCTTTGTTTGTCTTTCAGCAACTTCATGAGCCCGTCGCTCCAGCCATGACGGCATGTGACATCACATCTCCTACAAAGGTTTGTTTAAAGTTTTGTCATTTTTTGCACCGAACCAAATTGAGTTCTCTTATTGCTAATAAATGGGACTTAGCAGTAGATTTTTGCTTTATAACATGTGTCTGTTTTCTAATAATTTATAAGGATGTGATTTGGTTTATTACATTTACAATTGTTCATGATGATTTGTGTATATTTTATTACTGGCTGATTAGTTGTCATTAGTTGTTTTATTACATTTTATTTGACTCTCGGGCAAAAATATGCATTAAAATGTAACTGAAAGAAAGACATAAAATAATAATCATCAGTTCGTTCATGTTTTTTCTTGTACCCAGGACATAATCGTTGGATCCCAGCAAGAATCCACAAGACCAGGCAGCGGTGATGATGGTAGGTCAATTTTTTTATGTCAGAAATGTTGTCTTTTCACATACGTAAATCATAGTTTGCATATTTGGACTCATTTATTTTCATATTTTCTATTCTAATAATTTATTTAGTTTTTAATCAGATGAAAGAATCTGCCAAAGAACACCAAAAGCTGTTGGAGTGAGAAGAGAGAGACAGCCAGAGGTAAAATTCAACTGACCCATCTAGCATTCATATACAAGCATTCAACTGCTCTGTTAAGTTTAATAGTCTAAGCTCCGTTCAGTGTTGATTCTGTTCAATTTAATAACTGGATGAAATTAATTTTCTAAATCTTTTTTATTTGCATTTATTTTCTTTAGTTTGTAAAGCACATCAACTTGTCAAAGAGGAGATGAATTCGCTTGAAAAATGTTCTGTTTGCTCTGGACCGTTTTCCCCGCTGAAGTGGTGGGGGCTGAAATGTAAAGGTTGGTATAAAATTATCTTGGGATTCAGTGAATATATTTATTTCTGTGCAATTGATGGCGTGGTGCTGTATCACTTTTCTGTGACCGGTTAATGCTCCACCAAATCCCTTGTAGAAGAGAAGGCACTTTTACAACCCATTCTCTACAATCTAGGGTACAATATCAATACCCCATTGACGCATGTCAGAACAAATATGCGTTTTAAATGGAGGTCAATGTAGGAATTGTGCACTTTATAAACGGGCACCTGCTAATGTTCATAATATTTACCTAAAACATTCAAATTGAAAGCTATATTTGGAAATGATAACCAAGTAGATTTATACAAGATAATTCATAGAGAATTATGTCTTGTGACTTGCAACAATTTTTTAGTTTTGGCTAGTAGATGTTCTGAATGGCCTGAACTAGAACAGCTTCCCAGCCAAAACCGATTTTTTTTATAAAAAGAACCTGAACCTTTAGCAGAAGTCAATGTTTCATAGGACTTTATACACATTTTACAGATGTGCTGCACCTTGAACGGCCAAGCACACAGTTTCCCAGACTATGTGCACTACATGTGTCTTTGGTAACTAACCGATAAAATTCAAACGATACCCAACCCTAGTCATGGGCTCATCGTGTGTCTGTAGCTATTGTATTTATGGTGTATTTTTCAAAGGATCAGTGCTGGCATACCCTTAATCATATTGATCATTTTAGGAATTTTAACTACATTTGGGCTCCAATTTCACCACCATATTTTTACAATTATTATTTATTCTTACAGGTTTTTGTTTAGAAGGTTGGCTCTGTGAATAATTGTAAAATTTTCTCATCATTTTATTTAACAGTGTGCAGTACTACATGGCATGTGTATTGTTTCCATAAAAGACCAAAGGCATGGGTAAGTGTTTTGCAACACTTAGTTTTTTTATGCTAACTTAATGTATTTCTCTTCATCCTTTCGTTTACTCTATTATCTGATTCCTAACTCTTTGTTTGATTGTAAACCACATCATTGAGAAAATATTTCTGCATCTGAGTCCTATGTCAGAAGACCCAACAAATATAAACTCATTGAGGGTGATTTGTTTTTATCCATGAGTTCCATCTCATCAATTGTTCACTCAAGGGAGAAACAAGCTGCATCTCATTTTGAAAGTGTGTGTCTGGCCATACCTCCATGGACCTATTTCTCGTAGACCTGTTCACTTCTTTTGAATGTGTCCTATAGTAGTAAATGGTAGTAAAGAAGGACCCTAGCAGTGCAGGGGCATATTTCAAGGGTTTCCACAGTTTGCTCTGGTTATCCTTGTTAAAGTCCTCTTCAGTCTTCCTGTTGACCCTTCTAGCACCATATTGTCCAGTCAGGACAATTGTTTAGCACACTGGTGGTTCCACGTCCAGGCTTAACCATGACAATTATAATGGGTTGCATTCTTACGCCACATTAAATCCACATGCACTGTCCTGTAAAATTGAGTTACTTCCCACCCCCAAACTCTTACCTGCTCTGCTGTCTTGCTGGTTTCATTTAGCTCTAGAACCCAAACTCTGCTGCTAGTTGGTTGGTCCAGCTTGGCTGACTCTATAGCCCCCAAGCTTTATTCACTGTGGTCTTCAGGGACAAGTTCAAAACTTTCGATTGCACCTTGTTCCTTCAAGCCTAGGTTTTTACCTTGGGCTTTCAATACAGTAATGCCGAATTGTCTTTCTGATGTTGTCTTGGTATGTCAGCTCAGCTGGTTCAATTAACTTTGAGGCCAGTGGGGACTCTTTACGCCTGCTGCTCTCAGCTCTGCATTGGTCCTCAGATCCCCTTGTTCAACATTTTTGCTGTCTTGCTATACATCTATAGACCTATTTCTTTTAGACAGTAAGAAAATCCCTTGTTTTATACCAATGTTACTCACTTGCATTGCCTTCATCTTCATTGAACGGATGTTTCCATTGTCATTTTCTCACTCAAGTTGTTCTGAATTTGTAAAAAAAAAATTCCTGCTTAACACTAAATATATTTTTCCATAGAATGTAAGCCATATGTCAGTGCCCTAGAACTGTTTGCTTAGAGACTTTCTTGAAAAACATGTGTGGAACATGGGGGTCAGCTGTGGCCTAATGGTTAGAGCGTTCGGCTTGTGATCAGAAGGTTGCAGGTTCTAATCTCAGTGCCAGCAGTTCATGACTGAAGGGCCCTTGATTGCCCCTGATTGCTCTGCAGTAATGTGCCACTGTATAAAACTACTTGTAAGTCGCTTTGGATAAAGCGTCTGCCAAATGAATAAATGTAAAATGTAAATGGAACATCAGAAGTTGCTAATAAATTACCCAATTACAAAAACACATACGAATTGTTTTGTTCTCTTTATATATTTAAGGAGGAGACTGACAGAATTGAAGAGTCTGATGAAGAATATGACACAAGTGAAGAGTCTGAAGAATGTGATCCAGAATATGTTCCAGACTCGGAAAGTGAAACAGACGATGAACATGCAAAAAGTATGGCAAAGTCACCACTTTTGAATAAAGACTTGCTATTGTGGTGGTCTACAAATGGAGTCGACATTAATGAAAACTTAAATGGAGGAGGATCTGCTAATGAGATATCTTTGGATAAAACTTCAGAAGACCCCATTCAATCAACCGCTTTAGAAACTTCAGACACTGTACAATCAACTGCGGTTTCATTTGGAGGTCAAAATATCTGCTTTGTTTGTCAAAAGCCTGTTTTCAAAATAGCGCGACACTTCAAAACGCACATAAAGGAGGATGGTGACATAGCAAAGGCCCTTAGTCTCCCTGCCGGGTCAAAAACTAGGAAGGAGTTGCTTGAGAATCTTCGGAATAGGGGAAACTTCATGCACAACAATGTAGTTCTAAAGAGTGGATCTGGTTCCCTCAAAGTAAAGCGAAAGGCTAAAGGTGACGGAAAAAATTATGAGTACTGTATCCACTGCAAGGGGATGTTTTTACGTAACGAGTTGTGGAGACACATGAAGAGGTGCTCGTCCAAGCCAGCGGACAGTGAACATCATAGCAGAAAGTGCGTTCTTGGCCTTGCAGCACTGCTAAAAAATTCTTGCTCTAGTACTGAAAATGGAGTGCTTAAAATGATAAGTCGTATGCATGATGATGAGATTTCAACTGTTGTTCGCAACGACTTTTGTCTGCTACGTTTCGCAGAGTCCCTTTATAGCAAACATGCTCATGATCCATCAAAACATGACTATATCAGGCAAAAAATACGCCAAGTTGGCAGATTTTTACAAACTTTGCGCAAAATATCTCCAATCATGACCTTGGAGGATTCTATCAAACCAAGAAACTTTATGACTGTCATTAAAGCAGTTCAAGTGACGGCAGGTTTTGATACAAATACGAACAGCTACAAAACTCCAAGCCTTGCATTGAAAACAGGGCACTCACTTTTGAAAGTGAGTGACATTGTACGTTGTCATGCTCTTATGGCTGGGAATGAGGACCTGATTAAATCATCAGAAGCCTTCCAGAAACTCTATCAAGCTAAATGGTCTGAGTACATATCGCACTGTGCTCTTACTACAATTAGTGATTCGAAATACAATAAACCAGACAATCTACCCCTCACTGAAGACATAAAAAAAACTTCACCAGCATCTTGATAATAGTGCAGAATTGGCAACCGCAGCCCTGAAGAAGGTGGCAACAGCTCAGAATTATTCCAGTTTAGCACGTACAATTTTAACCAAGATAGTCCTTTTCAACAGAAGGCGTATCGGAGAAGTGTCAAAGATGAAACTGATGAATTTCCTCCAAATAGATCACTCACACACGCATGAAGGAACAGGACTGTCAAATTATGAACAGAAGCTATGCAGGTATTTTAATCGTGTTGAACTAAAAGGGAAAAGAGGACGGAAAGTAGCAGTGCTACTCACACCAGATATGACAAATGCACTCAATCTTTTGATTGCAAATAGAAAGGAATGTGGTGTGCCTGAAGAAAATGATTATTTATTTGCCGTACCACAATGCCTGACATATTACAGAGGACATGAAAGTCTAAGACAACAAGCAGATGAATGTGGTGCACAGAAACCAGATTGTTTAAGGTCCACTAAACTACGTAAAGAAATAGCAACAACTTCGCAAATTTTAAACTTGAAGGACAATGAACTAGATCAGCTGGCTGATTTCTTAGGGCACGACATATCGGTTCATAGACAGTTCTACAGACTGTCTGAGCCCAAAATACAAAGTGGAAAAATTTCCAAGTTGCTGCTTGCGTTGGAAAAAGGAAAACTACATGAGTTGCATGGAAAATCACTTGATCAAATTGGAGGTATTTAAATGAAGTTTTGATATCAAATGTTATAATGTATACATTTCTAGATGCCATAATTCATGTTAAGAGACAATAATTAAAATGTGTGCTTTCCCATGTTCTGTTCAGATTTCACAGATGAGGATGTGGAGGATGACAGTGAAGATGAGGAAACCATTCCTGCTGAAAATTCACTGGAAGATGCTTCTGATAAAACGGATGGTATGTATGTTCAATAGAGTGTCAGTATACTATTAAGGATTCTCTAATATTTGTATTCTTGCATGGTAAACTGTACAAAACTGAGATTTTGTGTCATTTGTGATGCTAGGTGTCCCTTAACTAGAACTACTGAGCTACATCATGAATAATCAAAGCAAAACTCATAATCTAAATGTAATCCAAAAGTAGTCAGATTACTTAACCATATAATTACGTTACTGACTTCACATTTTGTCATGTAATCTGTAATCAGTAACTGTTTACAATTCATGTAACCAACTAATCTTTACACGCAATTGCAATAGAAAACATCAAACTTTGCACGTCTCTGACCACTTTTCTTTCATCTCCATCAACATACACCTTCCGACATGCATCACAGCAACAACCGGTTTCATTCAGATGTAATCTTTTCTCTTTCTCTACGAGCACCTTCTCTTCTGCTGTCGAATCCTCTCTTCCCTTTATCTTTTCTTCCCTGGACACTAACACAGCTACCGACACCTTATGCTCCACTCCAAATTCTTAACATCAGTCTCCACAGAACATCGAGACTGACAGAAATAGAACCGTGTCTGATTTTGTCTACGAATACAGACTCTAAACCTGATATACTCACCTAGTGACTTACCTGAATTATCTCCTGTTTAAAGTCTTCAGTCTGGTTGTCTTCCTACTCCCTCTGAATGTGTTTGTCAATGCCAGTCACCCTCTTTACTCCTGGATTCATCAGCCCAGCGTTCACAATCTAGTCGTATCAAGTTGAGTCTTATCCATCATATAACCATTTACAAAGTATTACTACCATCTATCGTCACGATCCACACCAACTCAACCTTTTCGTGTCAAATTGTACTTCAGGTCGATAGAAGTGCCCATCTGAAAACCTATTTCTATACTGAATCTTAAAGCCTTTTTCTTCTATCCTGCTTGGGCCACCCAGGTACCTTGTACGATAGACCTCAAGGAGGTTGTGCCGGTGCCACATGGATAAATTTATGCTCTCTCCATCCCTGATAAGAAAGCCTCGGAGGAGTAAATTGCCAAAGGCCTCAGGGATTCATCTGTCCCTCTCTGTCACATGCGGCCTCAACCTGCTTCTTCGTGGCCAAGAAGGATGGGGTTTAAGACCTGTATAGATTATTGAGCAGTCAACAAGATAACGGCAAAGTTTTGCTATCCTCTTCCCCTCATCCCGACAGCAGTCGAACAGCTGAGAGGTGTAGTTCATTGTAGTCATTCTTACCTTGAAATTTAACAGCTGCCTTTATAAAATAAAACCTGAAATAATGCACCAAGATGACGTATGTGATGGACAAATGCGACTACTGGAAGACGCATTCGATTACTGGGGAAGATGCTTCCGAAGAAATGGCTCAGATGGTCAACCTATATAGGAGTGTAGTTGCAATTTATCTTACAATTACTGTCCTACCCTATAATTTATGAAAAAGTATGCATAATAGTTCTATGCAAGCAATACATTGTAAAATAATGATTTCCATATCTATGTCAACAGGGCTTTTGGAAAGCAGACCATGTCCAAACACATCAGCAGGACTAAAAGCTGACAGACAAAACTCGGAAAACAATGTATGATAAAATGTTTGCAACGCAACAAATGTATTTCTGTAATAACAGCACAAAAGATTACTTCATACAAGTAAAGTATACTGCACAATTATTCAACTTCAAATCAGTCTCTATCAGTCGCTACCTTGCACTTAGTTATGAAGCCTAAGCATTCAGTGGAATCAACTGCGTTCGATGTTTGTTGATACAGGGTTTAGAGGTAGTGTGAGGTTCATGAGAAGTCTGGTGGCTCTGCAAGATGTGTAGTGCAAGATTGCTGAAAGCCCTAGCGAACAGATGAGTTTAGTATCAATAATGAAGAGAGAAATGAGGTGAAAGAAAATCAAACCCGGTTTATGACAGAAACAAACTTTGAACAAAGTCTTCCATACCCACATGACGTTCAACATGTCTAAAGACCTCGCAGGTGACCTTAGAGAGACTGCCAGGCCTCCTCATAGACATAATGGTTATAGTTGTTGTCAAGGTCCAGCAAAGTACCAAAGACATTGTTAAAGTAGTCCATCCACTCATAGTGGCTCAACTGAATTTTTCTGAAGTAATGAGAATACTTTGTGCGAAAAAAAAAAAAATATAACTTTAATCAATATATTCTCCTCTGTCTTGTCAGTCTATGGTGCACGTTCATGAAGCACTTCAATACAGCTTGTGTCTGCTTGTAAACGCAGTTACGCTTCCAGGTTGCCAGTCAGAACACTGGTGTCTGCTCCCACATTTACATAAAATTCGAATGCATATGCTCTCAATAATGCACACCATAGACTGACAACACCCTGGCCTGAATTTTAGGGCTAGAGTAGAGTGGGTTTGAAAAGACTGAGGTCCTGCCATGTAAGGGGTTTATGGCAGTTATTTCACCAGCCTTATTTGATGAAACTTTGCTCATTTATTTGTAAGCCCACCAAAATCCAGTCCTCAAGTAGCAGACCTTACTTCATCAGGGCAGTTAGTCAGCCATAAAGCTGTGCCCTGGAATTCCTTATCGAGTGGTATTACACTGGTAAGGTGAAAATTGCAATTTGCTTTGTTCAGTTTCCAGTGAGGTGGATTTGGCAAACCATACTTCACTGGGGAGGTTCGAGAGAGGCTCTGTAATAAACTGTGTACCCTCAGAAATGTCCCCAGGTCTGCTTTTCATTGCAAAATGTTTCCTGAATGTAGCCGGCATAGCTGCCTAGTTAATTGTAGTGACAACCTGAGTACGCACTGAATGGTGATCACCTAATTAAATCCAGGTGCGCTATGGGTGCGTGAGTGCGTAAAAGGAATGCTCCTGCGTTCATTGGAAAGCGCGTTTATTGTTGCCAGCTTGGAGGCTGTTTCTCAGAGTTGCTCCTGTATGGAGATTTCTCGATCTAAACCGCACAGATCTGTGAGTGGAGCTGCACAGCATCTGGTTATGTTACCATGAAGTCAGGAATGTTAAAGTTGGGGTGAGCTGTTGGCTGTATGCGTTCTGTTCATTTTAGTGCACCTCCCGGGCTGTTTACCCATCGTGGTTCGATGCTTGAAAAGCTGTTTACCCATCGTGGTTTGATGTTTGAAAAGCTGATTCATTAATAATCAGGTGGGTAGACTATTGATTTAAAGAGTATCCGTAAAGGGACTTGTTGTTTATATCAAGTTCCCCTCTGTTCCCCTAGCTGAAGTGATCGCGAGCTGTTAATATGTTCGTGTGATTACAGTGAACTGATTGGGACCGGGACCTGGGCTTCCTCTTCCTCTTGTGCTATTTTCCCTTTTGGCCCCTTTTGTCGCCTCGGACACCTGGTTGTGCGTTGCCGCGGCGTTCCGCCCTGCCTTGCCTTACTTCATTCTGCGTTTCTGGACCAGTCCGTATTGCGTGCACTTGATCTCGGGCGATTGTGAGATCCGAGCATTAATGTCGCCGGGCCGTTTGGACCAGCCCGCATACATCGGGAGATTGTGACACCAGAGTACAAATCCGTGTGGCGTTTGGTCACCTCCGCACCGTTTCAACTGGAAGACTGTGTGGGTGGGGTTCGTATGGTATTATCGTGAGTGAATGAATTTATAAGCTGATGTGAGTGTCTGGGTGTGGTTGTTGCTAAAGGTGTGTGTGTGTGGGTGTGTGTTTGTGTGTGCGCGCGCATGTGTGAGTGTGTCCATGAGCGCAATAAGCGTTAATGTGAGTTTGATCTTATGGAGTGAATCGTGGTATATTGTTGATGAATTGTGTAATGTGATTGTATCTTATATTTTTGTTGTTGCTTTATTTTTGATTTAACTTTATATTTTTCGTTTCCTATTGTGTTCATTGCTTTGATATGTGACAATTGAATGACAGCTGGAACGTTGTCGGGCTAGCTAGGAGGTATTGCTGACCTCTCGGGGTCCAAGTTACTGGGTACCCTTGTTCACTGAGTGATTTGATTCTGCTAAGTTCTGTCACCTGAATGCACGCGTGCTTATGGTGGAGTGCGTACATTAGAGTACGATTTAAGTGTGTAGTGAAGTGGAATTCGGTAGGTTTGCCATTTCTCCCTGTCAACTGACATGTTCCCTCCAATTGTCTGATTGTTTTTGTTTGCATTTGTTTAGTTTGAATCTATATGAACCCCTTGTCTCCTGAATTGTGTGTGTTGTTTTTTATTCTAGTTATAATAAAATTATTGTTATACTTTTCGATATTCACGTCTCTGTCCTATCTTTGTGGGAACGAACCTGTGTCCTTATTGGACCATTATTTCCCTGGGTGAAATTCCCAGGGTGGCGTAGTCGGTGTTGTAATTATAATTGATCCAAAATAACGAAATCCACCCATTCGGTGCTACATGAAGTTCAGCGTTTTTTTTCAATGTAAATGTTAATCCTATTAGATATGAGCACAATTTTTGCATATACTGTAGAAGACAAAAGTGTACATATCCTTTACCCCTGAAAAATCCTGAAAAATTGGGAAAATTGAAGGGCCATCAGATGAAATCCAACCTTTCCGTGTTTAAATGAAAGGTGCATCTACCAACTCGGAACACGTGAAAAGAACCCCCCAGTAACTTGTTTTGGTGAGCTTTTTACTCCAAGCATGTGAGAAATCGGTCTGATCAGATTTAGCTCCTCTTGTCACATAGGAAGGGGTTTTTATTATAATATTACCGCCCATTTATCTGCACGTTTACACCCATGGCATGTACTACAACAGTGTTTAACAATCCTTGTCCACAGGGGCACACCACCTAAAATGTTTGAAATGTCTCCCTTATTAACACACCAACAAGCTGAATCGGGTAAATTGAATCCGAAAGAATCTAAAACATTCTCAGTGGTGTGCCCCGAGGACAATGTGGGTTGTCACTACTTCAGATCCCTATTATCCTTTGAATGTATACTTTGGATTTACTTACCTGTTCGCTTTATCTGTGAATTTACGTACATGTGGATGTTTACCAATTTGTATAACCTGTCGATTTACTTACCTGTGAAACTGTACCAGTTAGTTTGACCAGTGGAGGTCTATTCATCTGTGGATGTTTGTACCCACGGATTTATAATAACCTGTGTATACTCTTTGTGAATATGATGTGCAGGCTATCGCAGAAAGGTGGGAATATGAGGGGCTGTTTAGGCCATAATTATTGAAATGACTCTTACAAACACTAGTGAAATAAAAACATCGATCGAACTTAGTGAAATTCATTCATACATATTAATGAAATGACTCTTACAAACACTAGTGAAATAAAAACATCGATCGAACTTAGTGAAATTCATTCATACATATTAATGAAATGACTCTTACAAACACTAGTGAAATAAAAACATCGATCAAACTTAGTGAATTCATTCATACATATTAATGAAATGACTCTTACAAACACTAGTGAAACCATACATATGTATTACTGTAATCTTTTACAAACACTAGTGAAATGTATGCATATGCATGCTAAAAAGCCTCTTATAAACACTGGTGCACTAATGAGGCAACATATTTCAGGTATAATTGATGAAACATTTCAGTGTAGTTGATGAAACATTTCAGTGTAGTTGATGAAACATTTCAGCGTAGTTGATGAAACATTTCAGCGTAGTTGATGAAACATTTCAGCGTAGTTGATGAAACATTTCAGCGTAGTTGATGAAACATTTCAGCGTAGTTGATGAAACATTTCAGCGTAGTTGATGAAACATTTCAGCGTAGTTGATGAAACATTTCAGCGTAGTTGATGAGAGCATATTTCACTGGAAAAGGAAGCTGCATCTGCACTTCCGTTTAGTTTGGCACGCGTTGATGACGTGCAGATATGCAGTGAACAGGAACCTGTCAGATGCAACTAATTTACTGAATTATTTACTTATTAGTTCCTCCAACAACTCGGACTGCACAGATCTCATATTGCCTTGGCTTAGGTATGAACTGGCAGCGAACTGCAAGCTGCTTGGGCATAAGCCGCCGCACACTATAGACACAGACAACGTCTCGGTGGAGTCACGCAATCTGCAGTTGAGATAAGTGCGGTCACGCTATACGCTTAATTGCGCATCTACACAGGGTTGTACGGTAGAGATCCCCTTGAAAAGTCGAATTGTGAAAAGTAACCACTGTCTGGATATTTCGTTATGGTGATAAAGGTTATGATCGTACTTTTACAGCAAACAATAAATCTACATTCCCATTATTTTGTTGTTTGCCTATGCAATCAGTTCATTTGGATCCGGAACCGGAATATGGCCTTTTATAAGTGGTATGACGCATTCTAGAATATGACTTACAAGAAAAACCATAGCCCCTTTAATTATTTATCATTTGTTTATTTTATTTTTATTTAAAAAATTATATTATTATTATTTTATGTTTTTATTATAATTGTATTTATGTTATGCACATGGACTGTATTTTCTATTACAACGTTTTGTAATGCCATGTTGTTTTGTATACAAATAATTGTTAAATAAAATAATATATATATAGCCTATATATATTTTTTTAATTTTATTTAACAATTATTTGTATACAAAACAACATGGCATTACAAAACGTAAGGACTGCAGTTCTAGTAAACAAGGGTTCTCCTCATCCACAGCTCTTACAGCTTGCAACAATGAATGCAAGGTTCTCGTTTGGTCCTCTAGCTCTCTGTGAAGGCTCAACATATTCGTAGCACCATTCGCTGTTTGAATGTCCTCTAAACACTTAAGTGCACTTCTTAGAAAAGCTGTAATATCATCTTCCATCTTTCTGACTCGTGAATAAAAAAAAGCAAAACACTTGCTAAACCAAAAAACATCGCCGTGGCGTCATTTTGAAATCTTAAAACCAGAGTTTTATTTCCTCGACACACTCTTTAAATCCTGGGAAAGTGTGAGTAACGCTTCATTCGAATGTGTAGTTCCTATTGGAATTGCAGACGCCAAGAATTACGGAACCGCACGCTTCAGCTTTTGGGGACAGTTTTATAGCCAAAATATATTTTTAGACAAAAAAAAGGAAAAACCGAAGGTAGCGCAGCATATCTGCACGTCATCAACGCGCGCTAAACTAAACGGAAGTGCAGATGCAGCTTCCTTTTCCAGTGAAATATGCTCTCATCAACTACACTGAAATGTTTCATCAACTACGCTGAAATGTTTCATCAACTACGCTGAAATGTTTCATCAACTACGCTGAAATGTTTCATTAACTACACTGAAATGTTTCATCAATTATACCTGAAATATGTTGCCTCATTAGTAACCGATTGATATTAGCGGCAATAGAAAAGACAGACCTAACCCCTCCCAAATATACCATGCCTCTATTGTCTGGCGACCACTTCCTAGATGAGGATGATAACGATGATTGTGATAATTTGTGACCACTTTTAGTGGTCAAGAGAGGGAATTGTGGGAATTAAGATCAATATATAAGATCGATATAAAAATGGATGATTAATTTTGTTTAAATCAGATGTATTTTCCTACATGACATGATTGTGAACAAAAGCTTGAAGCTGAGAGTTCTACAGTTGCTAGATGTTGCCAGAGATCTGAATGTGGTCAGTAAGTGGGGGTTGCATGTTCTGCTTATGTGTGTGTGGAACAAGAAGCATCTTCTTTTTGGGGGAAGAAATGTGTACACTGAAGGATCTTATTGTGGTATTAAACGTGCCTTTACATTTAATATGCTCTATGATTTCATTATTGATTACTAACTGTGCATAATATGTTGAAAATATAACCAAGTGTGTGAGTTGTGAGAGGCCAGTCAAAGTAAATTGAAGTTTATTGATCAGAAGATTTCAAAAAATACAGCGCTGGGTTGTTTCAGACACAACGTCTCACAAAGAATCAACAACAACAACAACCCCGGAAAACAGTTTCACAACATATTTATAGTATTTGTCTATGGTATCTCTTCTCTCTGTCGGGAGACTACTCCAAAATTGCCAAACCATTGAATGCATTAACAGTTGGCTATTATCCACCTCGAAGGAATGCAAAGGGTTTTAAGCCTGCCTCCAATTCTGATTTCAAGAAACCTTTTGGTGGTAGATGGACACCTGAATGCGACACCGCATTCCAGACACTAATTCAGAATCTCACTACAGCCCATGCCGTTAGGGCACCCGTAGACACATTCAATTTATTTGACGGTTCACGGACGTTGGTTCGTGGACGCTGCGCGCCGGACCCCCAACATTTTTGTGGGGTGCCACGGCGACGTCCACGCGTCCCCCACTCTCCAGGGGGTCCTGCGGAGGCGGGTCGGCCGGCTGACGCCCAGGCGAGCCAAGCGGGGAGGGGGCAGATTTTAGGCCATTGTAATGCCCGCGCTTGCAGTACGGCCACTGTCCAACAGGGGGAGATTGCACGTCCCACCGCAGACTTATTCGAATGGTCCCGTCAACAGACTGATTGATGGCAGGTGGATAGAGCGGGCGGCCCGGACCCCAATTACGAAAGACCCCCCCCCACGTCCCGTGGACCAACTATTTTTCCCCCTGACCCACCATCTCCTCCCAAGTGAGGCGGGGTCAACGGCCACGCCCCCCCCCCCCCCGGCCCTCTGACCGACTATTTTGTCAAACCTTGCCCGGGAGAGGCTGGGATAGGGCCGGTCCGCTGGCCACGCCCCCCCTGCCCACAGACCCGCTATTCTGCCCTCTAACTCACTTTGTTGTCAAAACTTGCCCGGGAGAGGCTGGGATCGCGCGGGTCCACCGGCCACGCCCCCCCCCGTCCCGCATACCCGCTTTTTGGCCCCCTGGCTGGCTGTTCTGTCAAACTCCTCCTAGGAGAGGCACGGGTCACGTGGGTTTCGATACGGACGTCGCTCGGAGCGCCGTACGACAAGTTTCGTCTCGATGTGCCATTTGGTTACAGAGTCCACGAAACAACTATTCTGCCCACAATCAGTTTATGTCAAGGGCAGTTGACCATAAGCCCACTATTGTGGCCAGCCTCAGTTTATAGCAAAGGCAGTTGACCATAAGCCCACTATTATGACCATTTGACACTACAGTAGCAAAGTGTCCATGAAAGCACTATTCTGTCCAGGTACCAATTAGTAGCAAATTGTCCACGAACCCACTATTCTGCCCAGTGGCTGGTACATAGCCATGTGTCCACGAACCCACTATTCTGCCCAGTGGCTGGTACGTAGCCAAGTGTCTACGAAACCACTATTTTGCTCACAATCAGTTTATACCAAGGGCAGTTGACCATAAGTCCATTATTGTGCCCAGCATCAGTTTACAGCTAAGGCAGTTGACCATAAGTCCATTATTGTGCCCAGCATCAGTTTACAGCTAAGGCAGTTGACCATAAGAACATTATTGTGCCCAGCATCAGTTTACAGCTAAGGCAGTTGACCATAAGTCCACTATTCTGCCCAGCATCAGTTTACAGCAAAGGCAGTTGACCATAAGCCCTCTCTTCTGCCCAGCCTCAGTTTACAGCAAAGGCAGTTGACCATAAGCCCACTATTCTGCCCAGCTTCAGTTTACAGCAAAGGCAGTTGACCATAAGGCCACTATTCTGCACATCTGCCACTACAGTAAGTGTACGTGTCCACGAAACCACTATTCTGCCCATTTGCCAATACGTAGCAATGTGTCCACGAAACAACTATTCTGCCCATGATCAGTTTATGTCAAGGGCAGTTGACCATATGGCCACTTATGTGCCCAACATCAGTTTACAGCAAAGGCAGTTGACCATAAGGCCACTATTCTGCCCAGCCTCAGTTTACAGCAAAGGCAGTTGACCATAAGCTCTCTCTTCTGCCCAGCATCAGTTTACAGCAAAGGCAGTTGACCATAAGCCCACTATTCTGCCCAGCCTCAGTTTACAGCAAAGGCAGTTGACCATTAGCCCACTATTCTGCACATCTGCCACTACAGTAAGTATACGTGTCCACAAAACCACTATTCTGCCCACGATCAGTTTATGTCAAGGGCAGTTGACCATATGGCCACTTATGTGCCCAACATCAGTTTACAGCAAAGGCAGTTGACCATAAGGCCACTATTCTGCCCAGCCTCAGTTTACAGCAAAGGCAGTTGACCATAAGCCCACTATTCTGCACATCTGCCACTACAGTAAGTATATGTGTCCACAAAACCACTATTCTGCCCACAATCAGTTTATGTCAAGGGCAGTTGACCATATGGCCACTTATGTGCCCAACATCAGTTTACAGCAAAGGCAGTTGACCATAAGCCCACTATTGTGGCCAGCATCAGTTTACAGCTAAGGCAGTTGACCATAAGCCCACTATTCTGCCCAGCATCAGTTTACAGCAAAGGCAGTGGACCATAAGCCCACTATTCTGCCCAGCCTCAGTTTACAGCTAAGGCAGTGGACCATAGGCCCACTATTCTGCCCAGCCTCAGTTTACAGCAAAGGCAGTTGACCATAAGCCCACTATTCTGCACATCTGCCACTACAGTAAATATACGTGTCCACGAAACCACTATTCTGCCCATTTGCCAATACGTAGCCAAGTGCCCACGAAACCACTATCCTGCCCATTTGCCACTACAGTATAAAAGTGTCCACGAAACCACTATTCTGCCCATTTGCCAATTAGTAGCAAAGTGCCCATGAAACCACTATTCTGCCCAGGTGCTGAAACGTAGCCAAGTGTTCACGAACCCACTATTCTGCCCACAATCAGTTTACGTCAAGAGAAGTTGACTATATGCCCATTATTCTGCCCAGCTTCATTTTACAGCAAAGGCAGGTTACACCTACGAGAACTCTTTTGCCCAACGAAAGTTGACAACGCAATGGGCAAAGTTGGACCATTGACCAACGGAGCAATCGGTATTCCCATGGCATGGCGTATAATGTGACACTTGTGTACATTGTTAGACAGCATTATATGTATGGTGATTGAAACTTTGTCAACTTTCGGTGAAACATTGTTAAATAGCTTTATATTATTAGATATATTGTGGAATTTACATATGTTACATCTGTGAATAGAGCAGCAAGTAAATTTGGTTTTGATTAATGATGGTACGTTGATCTTGATGTCCTATTCCAGGTTGCCGTGGGAACAGGAACAAAGGAGCCTACTTGGGTCACTCGGGTAGCAAACTTAAGCAATAGTTGTGCAGTCATATAAAAGAGGCAACGCATTGAGATACATCAGATTTTATTAAAAACATGAGACTGATGTAAAACAATCATACACAATTTGAAATAAACAGTTCATAGACATTATTTACAAACTATATACATTTGCACATAACCATTTGTAATAAATTGAACAATGAACATTTTAAAAAAGAATACAATAAAACACAGAACCAACGCAAGTACTACATTTCCATTAAAAAACTTAAACCAAGATCATCAAAATTATGACCGTCAATGTTGTGATCTGAAAGAAAAAAGAAGAGTTAGTCAAAAATTGCCGACTTCTTTTCCACCATGGAAGCACCGAAAGCACAATAGAACACCTACTCATAGCATCACAAATGGCCATTTCTTCCGAAAAGGTAATGGTGGGAATAGCTGTGATAAAACAAAGCATTGGTTTAGTTTTTAGCGTTGGAATGCTAACAAACTAACTAAGATTACATTGTTTGCTTAAGACATACCCAGGTCTGCCAGCATGTCCAGTTCATCCCCGCTAAACATGAGGGGACTGAACATGTGTGGGGAGGAAGAGGTGGCAGGCACGCCAGGGGAGACACTGCCAGGAGGGCTAATGTTAGGGATTGTCCGCTCAGAAGTAAGAGATGGGCCGAAGGAAGGGATGGCAGGCACGCAAGGGGAGGCACTGCCAAGAGGGCAGGGACTTGAAAAAGGGGTGTTAGGGTTAGTCATCATGGGATGGCTGGTGGGAGGAAGGGCAGGGGAAGAAGAGCCATCTAAACTTCGCTTGGGGTGAGGGTCTCAGGAGCGATGGTGTTTCCTGGGAAAACACGAGTGTCACACAACACTTCAGATTTATTATGTCACGGGATATACACACTTTTTTTTACAACCTAACACCTACCTGTAATGCCTTGCAGCTCGTCTATCTTGGTTACCATGGGGATGGCAGGGTTGCTAGCCTTCAGCTCCCGCAACTTCGCCATGGTGACCTCTCTCTCCATTCTGCGAATTTCACGTTTCTTTTTGGTTGACTGGAAAAGACCAATTGACATCTAACCTTTTACAAAACGAAGCACAAGGGAAGCAATTAAATGTGTTTTATGAATGACTTACAGAGATGTCTCTATGTGCAGACTTGAAGTGTTTTTCAAATTGCTTGAAAAACCCATTGCACAAGGGGCAGGTCTGTCCTCCAAGATGGACCCTGCCCCTTGCCAACTTCTGCCATAGCTGGCGCTCCTGGAGGTTCAGGATCCCATGGAATCCCCTCAGGTGATTCTTAAAATTAGTAATGTCCCTGTAGCAGAGGGGACATTCCGACTGTGGAACCTGGGAAACAAAAAATGCAGGTTAATGTAATACAGTGCTGAGCGTGATGAGCATATGCACAAGACACAAATACATTGCATTGCACAGAGGTCACAGGCCAAACTGAGCTCATATACACAAAATGCCTTCCTCAGATGCTGTAAAAAGACACTTATGAGAATGCAAACATGTGCTGTGTAATGAAATACAGTGCAGTGCGTGATGAGCATATGCACAAGACACAAATACATTGCACTGCACAGAGGTCACAGGCCAAACTGAGCTCATATACACAAAAGGCCTTCCTCAGACGCTGTAAAAAGACACAGGTTAGAATGCAAACATGTGCTGTTTAATGAAATACAGTGCAGAGCGTGATGAGCATATGCAAAAGACACAAATACATTACACTGCACACTGGGCTACAAGTTTTGCTGAATACAGAGACATTTACATGGAAATTACATTTAAAAGAAAGCAAAGTTATACTCACATGCGGCATGCTTTCTTGGCTGGATGAAACCATGTGCTTTCACTGAAAACTACGATGGCTGCTCGAGGCGGTTTATTTACAAACATCTTGCTCTGACACACTCTCACTATCTCACCTGAGCTTTAAAGCAACTTCATTCATTCATTCTTTAAAGGAAAACTACATTAAATGCCTTATAAATGACATTTCTGGATACTTATACAGCTACATTATGCATCGATGATTCCTATTGATGCCCTTTATGAACAAAATGCTTAGTTTACACCCATAGTTTGATTACTTGGCTTTGTGTAATTGTGACTGTTATATAGTATGCTCTCTACCTACATGAGCTTATTTTGACCTCTTACAATGAACACGGTGCACAATGCCATGTATTATAACCTTTTGCATATGCTCATCACATTCTATATAACAGTAAGACATGAATGAACATGTGTTTGCATTCTCACTTGTGTCTTTTTACAGCATGTGGGGAAGGCCCTTCATGGATGTGAGCTCATTTTGACCTTTGAGTTTTTGATTTGAATGTGAATGTTGTTGATTATATGTATTCTTAGCTCTTTTTTTGTATTTAAGTATTTTGTATTTTTTGTATCCCATTTAAGTTGAACTAACTGCAAGTTACTTGAAGTTACCCTTAAGTGAAGATTTTGGTCTACTCGTTAAATTAAGCATCTTTAGCCAGCACTGTAGGAGAATCAAGTGAGTCGGAGGCACGTGGACATATTAAACAAAAAGTGCATGGTTTAATTGAAATCACCATCACCAACAACAACAAAAGACAAAAGTCAAAACACAATCAGAACAATTTACCATAAGTGAACTATTTACAGAACATACATGAAAGAATGAAGAAAAAACAACAAAAGTCAAAACACAATCAGAACAATGTACCACAAGTGAACTATTTACAGAACATACATGTAAGACTGAAGAAAAAACAACAAAAGTCAAAACACAATCAGAACAATGTACCATAAGTGAACTATTTTCAGAACATACATGTAAGACTGAAGAAAAAACAACAAAAGGGAGTTTGTGAGGTGAGGCAGGGTCTCTGGGGAGGTCAAGAACAATGAAGAACAGAGGGGTGGTTTCCTTGAGGAATGGTGGGGTGGGGCGGGGCAACACGGGGCAGGCAAGGAACAAAAATACAGCAGGGAGCAGGGTGGCAGCTCAGGCACTCTGTCAGGCGCTGGAGGGGCGATCGTCAAGTTTCCTTCGTAGAGGGGACTCCTTGGGGGACCACTTGAACTTCAAGGGCGTCAACATGATGCTGACATTCTTGTATAACTGTGAAGATGATGACTCCTCTTCCTCCTCAGGCGACATCTACATGAAAAAAGAGAGAGAGACAGAGGTTAGCAATGGGCAGGAGGCAACATTTGCCAGAGACATGACTGTGACAAAAGACAAACCTACCTCATCGGACTCCAGTGCGGACACATCGGACTCCTGGTACTCAGGCAACGTATCGTCCTCGCTGGTGGTTTGCGAGGTCAACGAAGAGGCATCTGCATCACGCAGCCTTCTCTTGCCGACCTCGCACACCGGCTCGCACTCATCTATCCCCTCCAGCACCTTTTCGAAGAGCTGCCTGTGTTCCCACGCCTCCTTACCGGAGAGGTTGCAGGCATAGAATTTGTCTGCCGTTCGTGTGTCGTGGCACATGAAGCGTGACATCTTTTTCCTCTCCTCGACACTCCCGTTGTTCCTGGCCTGTAGAGAGAAGAAAAGACGATTTAGACACAACAACCACACAAAAACCAAACAGAAGCTCAAACTTAGTGGGACGCGCAGCTTACGTGTGTGGCAATGGCCGACTGGAGATCCGTGAACGTGGGGCTTCCAGGAAGCCCCATCTCTTTCCAAGCTGCTTGAAAATAACTATTTAGATTTTTGCAGGGATTCTGCGTTGAAGTAAAGAAGACAAACTTGGCCGCCGTCCCGCCCACCAATTGGTCCTTCATCCCGAGGAGACGTTCAAACCATTGAACTCCTCCTTAGTGAGTGCAATTTGAGCAGGCCCGAAAGCCTGATTGGTCTTGTGCAAATTGACCTGCAAAACAAAATGCAAGAAATCGTGTCAGAATTAAGTCGAGAGAAGACTTGGCAAGAGAAGAGACAGACACACACACACACACACACACACAGGCAGATCACTTACATTTATCAGGAAAGTAGTCAATGTCTTTGTCGCGTTCCTGACCTCATCTATGGTCATATTTTGAAACACCCCACAGCGGTGACCATAGATGGAGGCCAGGAACGCGGTCAGATAGCCATATAGGCGGAACTGGGTCTTCAGTTTTTTTCCCTGCTCCAGCTCGTCTGGGGAAACACACAAAAACAGAACCATTAGTAAAGGTTATTGAGCTGTAACTAACAACTAAGGACATCGACTTACCGAGAATGCAAGGAATTGTCCTCTTGGCCTCCTCCCTACATTTCTCCAAGACGGCCTTGGGGATCAGTTTCCCATCTTTCGCCCGTTTCACGGGCATCTGGTGCATAGTTACTGGGCACTTCATGCAGCGTAGCATCATTCGAACTTCTCTCCGGATGGCGAACAAAACCCTCTTCGACAGGCGGCAGTTCGGAGGCGGTGTGGCGGCCAGGTAGTCCATAAACTGCGCCACGTTTTTCAGATAGTGGTTTATGGTCGTCTCTTTGATGGCCATCACCCTCAACGTTTTCACCCACCTGCAGACAGACAGACAGACAGACAGACAAACAGACAGACGAACAAAGAGACAGTCAGACAGGAATTGCGAAACACTGTTTTGACAAAAAGAAACACGTGCAACTGGACTGGCCTACGAATCTTCTCTGTGTCGTTGAGGAACTCCAGGGTCTGGAGCTTGCCCCCTCCCTCGGCCATGTATGCGATAAATTTCTTTATTCTGTACATTTTGCTTGCGACATTGTCGCGCAGCTTCGGGGTGGGGTCCGGACCCAGCTGATGGGCACTGTATTGCTCCATAAGTTGATCTGGAAAGAGAAACAACAAAAAAGAGACAGGTTAACTAAAAGACACACAAAAGAGCATGCAATTTTCAAGGGGGTACAGGGGAGAGTCAAACTCACTCAATATCACGACATGGTCCGGGAACTGGGGGAGGCCCGGCTCTGAACACTGCCGGGAGGAACCCGGAAGGCAAGGGTCAGATGTTTCCTGAACTGGAGAGGGCGGCACTGGAGAGGGCGACACTGCACAGGGCGACACTTCTTCCCCCTCCGTATCGTCACCGACCACCAAGGAGGAGAGGAGCTTCTTCGTCGCTGTGAGATTCTAGAATCTTGGTCGTTGATGGTTCCCATGAATGCCATGGTTCCCATACATTTACTCGCTGTAAGTAACCTAGGAGGTGTGGCAGGCAGAGACGAGACAGACACAGAACTTTACAATTTTAGCCCCGGAGGGTGGTTTATTGTGTTGGCAGCGTGTTGTAGGGGACTCCTGGAGAGAAGTCCGTGGGGAAGATGGCTCGTCCTCAGTCCGGCAAAGTCTTACGGGTGCTCGTGCTTCAGTGGGGTAAGTGGTGCAGGCGTGGTGTAGCAACGGATGTTGCATAAACTCTGACGTTGCGTCACGTCAGACGTTGGGTCGAGTCAGATCAACTGTAGCTTTGTCACCCGCTGGTCTCTGTTAGAGAAGGAAGAAATATCACAAGTTAACAAGGCATCTCTGTGGAGAACAAGCTCACCCTTTCCTCTTCTTCCTCTGTTTAAAAAGGGTGAGCTTAATGGGGATCAGGTGGTGACGATCTGCAGGTGAGTTGGCTTGATTGCGCCATTGCCTTGGCGAGTCTGATTTGCCACTGGCCTGCTCGTCACAGAGGATAATATATGTTTCCTTAGATGATATATGCTTCCTTAAAAGGATGTATCTCATGGTGTGTTATAAGTGGCACCGACGTATAACCAAGCACTAATAAATTGTCCTAGACAGGAATAACTAACAATGTGTGATATATGTGCTGTGCACCAATGTGAAGGATTTGAGCCCAAATCTCACTTCCTCTTTTGCATATATATAAACTGAACCCATTTGGAATAAACTTTGACTTTGAGTGAACTGTACTTCGGTGTCTGTTTCATTCTTGGTCCCCGGGCTCGGTTCTTCTGATTGTTCCATCGACTAGACTCATCAACTCGTAAAAGCTATTATCTAGACAAAGTAATAATCTTACAATTTGGGGGCTCGTCCGTGAAAGGGGGAAAACCTCTTCGAACCAAGTGACCAAAGCTGAGCTGAGGCAACAGGCGCACCGACGATCGGGCACAGACCTACAATTAAAAGGGTAAGTGTTTTAAAATATTTCTTTGACAAATATTTGATTGACAAATTTTGGTTGAAGTAAATATGACGCTTACCCTGTAGGATTTTTGTGTTTGATATTTCGTAGAGAGACGAAATAGGTTCTAATACTTATGTTAGTGGAATGGTTTAAATTCCATTGTTGTTCCGTGGTGTCGGACAACAGTAGTTGTTGGACAGCTATTAACGCACAAGTAAAAATACAGTTCTGATCAAACTGTTGATATTGATCGCGGTGCAGCTTGGCAGTCAGAAACAGAGCTTTTGGCATTCAGAAACAGATTTGTTGTTTCAGAAAAAATTGTTTCAGAGAAACAAAAATTAATATTTGAATCATTGAACAGAAACAAAATTGTTAAACTGGTATCGCATGTTTATATATTGTGACTGGAAAAAGAAGGTGCAAAGAGGGGCGACCGTGATTCTCGGGAAGTCGCGTGAGAGCTCACAACGAAAGCACCCAGAAAAAGAAGGTGAACCGATTCACCCACGGTCACAATACGAAACATGCAATATAGTTGAAACAGTTGGTCGATTGAACATTCAAGGGTTCCTAAAACACTAATCCACTCTAACAAGGGGAAACTTATTCAAGTTTCCATTGCTGCTATTTTATTTTGATTTCTGCATTATTCGCTTTACTGCAATTTTTGAGGTGAAAGATGGGAAATTCGGTTTCGAGACCATTGCCTGGCGAAATGCCAAACGCATTTATGTATAGAAATGATCAAGGTTTTTATGTCGAACCATATGTCAGTAATCTCGCAGGGTGGTCAGAGAAAATGATACCGCAAACTGTCACAGGTTAAAACAGATGCGCGTGGCGCATCTCAGAATTCAATGGTTTGGATTCGGGCCGGTAATAACGTAAATATAAGACCGTTAAAAATGTCGGATATGGAATCAATTTGTAAAAGCTTACCGTCCCCACAAGAAGTGGGAAAATATGTGACTGTTTTAAAGACGCACACAAAATATGCGCATTTTTCACGGAGTGATTTCAGGGCAGTTTTACTGAGAACACTCGAAGGGGATATAACTGAACAAATGATAGTTCAAAAATGCCCCACGTTGTCACCCGACAATGATAAAATTACAGGCAGTGGCACATCGCAAAACCCGCATGAATTCTTTTGGGAAAAAGCTGTTAATGTTGACACCTTTTTCGCAGAATTGAGAGTTTTTCTCGATGAACGTCTCGGAAGCAGACAAGATTTATCGTTTGCTGCCAGTACTAAGCAAAAACCGAAAGAATCTGTGTCTGAATTTTTTGTGCGCTTTCAGAGGGCGTGGACCGATGATTCTAAATTGCCATTGACAAATGAATTAAAGCCTCTATTTATTAACACAATGTTGAATAACATGAATGCGAAGAAAGCGCAATTGATCAGAATCACCACATCGAATTTGCACGAAATGACCGTAGAAGCTCTAGGAAAGCGAATAAGGGAGTTAGATGCATCAGGTGGCTTCACGGTAAAAGTAGAAAATGCTATGTTTACAGGGCACCAGAAAAAGGGGAAGTACAACCGCAATCAAACTTCTTACCCCGAGCTCAAACCATCAAGGGCTCACCAAAAGGGGAAGTCAGATATGACATGTTTCCATTGTGGTAGGAAAGGACACTTTAAACGAGACTGCTGGCAGTTGCAAAGGCAGAATGAACCTAAAGTGAACTCGGGGGGTACACAGCCCCCAGCACGTCCTGCAGAGCATGACTCTGATGACAGGAGACGTCCGCCACAGCGAGGAAACGAGAACTCGGGTGCCACATATCATACCCAATGGCACCCAAACCAAGCATAGGGATGCCCACAGAGTGAAGTCAGTTCAGAATTATGTATGATGACCTTAACATTCTCAAATAGCGGAGAGGATTTGCCTTACTTTTCCCTTATGGTGAATGGGCAGCCTCAAACATTTTTGCTTGATACAGGTGCAGACGCTTCGTCAATGACATCTAAAGAATATGAGGGTCCCATAACTAACCAAATAATTCACTCTGTGGGAATAACAGGAACTGACATTGCATGTCATGTGACACCTCTCTTTGAGGTTAAAGCTTCAGGTGTTAAACCATTTTTTCACAAGTTCACCATTATACCTGGGGCTCCGCTGAACCTTTTAGGTCGTGATATGATGCATAAATTGGGCATGGATATTAAATTTACTAAAAAGCAAGTTGTTTTCTCTTTTCTGTCCAGTTTACAGGCATCCATCGATCCATTACCAACATGTGAGCAGGCAAATGGCTCACACACGCCGGTTTTCTGTGACAGCATGCCTACACGGGTGGACTCCACGATTAACCCTTTGTTATGGTCTCAGTTCAAGGATGACACTGGTTTCATTGACATGGAACCATATAAAGCAAAGCTTAAAACAACTAAGCCTGTTTACATTAAACAATACCCTTTGTCAAAAGATAAAGAGGAAGGTATTAAGCCTTTGATTGAAAATTTTGTCCAGCAGGGTTTCCTCCAACCAACACATTCACCATACAACACACCAATTAACCCTGTAGTGAAAGCCGATGGAAAAACTTGGCGATTAACTCAAGACTTAAGGGCTATCAATCAATTAATTATACCACTGGCACCAATTGTGCCTGATGTTCCGACTGTTATGAATTCGGTACCTTACTCACACAAGTATTTCACTGTCATTGATTTGTGTGCAGCTTTTTTCTCTGTGCCGGTACACCCGGAGACTCAGCCATTGTTAGCTTTTACATATAGAGGGCAACAATATTCATGGACACGCCTTGCACAGGGTTATGCAGACTCACCCGCTGTCTTTTCGGCAGCAGTGCACAAAACTTTGGCAAGAATGACTGATTTGCCATCAACGGTGTGTGTGCTTCAGTTTGCAGATGAGATCCTGGTGTCAGGAGAGACGGAGGAGGACTGTGAAAAAGCATCTGTGATTGTTTGCAATGTGCTTGCGGACGCAGGTTTCAAGGCCTCGAAAGAAAAACTGCAATGGGTCCAGACTAAGGTGAATTACTTAGGTCATGTATTGATGCAGGGCCTCAGAGCAATATCCACAGACAGGATCCAGTTGATAAGAAGCATTAGGTCCCCACGAACAGTACAGCAGCTCCAAAGTTTTCTGGGACTAGTGAACTATTGTAGATCGTGGATACCTGACTGTGCGATCCACGATAGGCACCTGAGAGGTCTGATTGATCACAAAACTCCGCCAAACACACGTCTGGACTGGACTGCTGAGGCAGATGAACATTTTGATGCATTGAAAGCAGCCATCATTAAAGCACCCGCACTGGGTTTACCAGACTATACCAAGCCTTTTCACTTGCATGCTAGGGAGACGGAGGGTCAGCTCCCGTTGGAAGTGGCCATAGTGAAGGTCAAAGGTCATGCCTTAGGGGAGGATGAACAAACGTTAGGGAACCGCAGGGCTGATGAAGCTGCAAAGACAGCAGCCAGAAGTCAGATTAAATCACCGTTTCACCAAAAAGATGAAACACAGATAGCAATGACCGTGCACATAACGAATATACCAGATATCGACATCAAACTTGTACAAAGTCAACCGACACAGGCAGATTTGGAGCATTGGAGCAAAAGTGGTTGTGCTCCGGACGAAAGGGGGATCATAAGAGATGAAAAGGGTAGAATCGCAATACCAAAGTTAGGATTAATTATTCTAATAAGGCACTACCATGGTTTGTCTCATACAAGCTGTGCAAAAGTTGTTCAGGCAATTAATCAATTGTATTGCATTGCTGATGTGCATAAAACGGCAAAACTCGTTTTGGACGCATGTCTAACATGTGCGCAGGTAAATCCGCACAAAGCAATTAAGCATGATGCGTTGCCACACCCAGAATCACCGTTCCAACATGTACAGATCGATTTTACTCATATGCCGCCGGTAGGAAATCTAAAATATCTTTTGGTCATCATTGACCGATTCTCAAAGTGGCCAGAAGCATTTCCGTGCGCGAAAGAGGATGCTAAAACAGTAGTAAAGATCTTAACGAAGGAGATAATACCGCGTTATGGAATAATTTCGACTATCGAAAGCGATAACGGGACGCCATTTACGTCAAAGGTGACACAGCTCCTAGCAAAAGCTTTGGCACTTCAACATTCCGTATCATCCGCAGAGCTCAGCAGTCGTAGAACGATGCAATCGCACGCTAAAGACTCGCCTAACGAAAGCCGCACTCGAGACGGGGAGAAAATGGGTAGATTTGTTGCCCGCCGTGTTAACCGAAATACGGATGACCCCATCTTCCACTACCAAGTTATCACCTTTCGAGGTGCTAATGGGTAGGCCTTTCCCGACCCCGTGGGTCAAAGGCCGCGCCGGCATTTCTTCCTTAGGTGACATGCAGGTGATCCAGGAGGACTACGTGACTTCCCTTGTCGAAAAGCTAAATTCTATATGTGCTGATGTTTCCCTGTGTCTTCCTCTGCCCTCAGAAAACCCCACTCATAGTTTTGTTCCAGGACAAAGAGTGTTCGTGAAAAGTCTGAAGCCCACTAAGGTTGGAGAACCAAAGTACCACGGACCAGCAACTGTAATTGCCGTAACCCGGACAGGAGTTCTGACAGATTACCAGCCACAGTGGATACACGCTTCGAGATTGAAGTTGTGTTCTTCAGGAGAGCAGGCAAGCTCCAATTTAACATAGAATCCCAAAAGGGGGATTCACCTTACTGTATTTTAGGGTGGGTGAGGCACTGACTACGCTGAGGAAAGAACTACCTTTCGTGAGGTGGGGGCCACCCAAAGCAAGAAGATAGATGGCCCATTGAGTCAACAGTGCCGACCCCCTAATACCCCTGAAGTACACTAAGGGCCAAATTGATCTATTCACATGTCTTATGGATATATTCGACAATGATTCTTTCAGTGAGTGCACTATTGGTGATGCTCTTGTTGAATTTGGCCCATTAATTATTGGGACAGTGATAAGCGCATTGCACGAAGCTCACAACCCCCTACGGATAATACTGAAATATGAACAAGATGGCCAAATAGTTCTATACTCATTTGAGAAAATAGAAGGGGAATTAAGAGTAAAAACGAAGACCCAAGGGTTGCCACCTAACCCAGAGTATTTGCACATCTCCTGAAATCAAATATAACTTTAGGGATGTTGGGGATAAATAGAATAATTGGTATTATAGCACTTGTAGGGATAACAGCAATAAGCATACGTTTATATTGGGAGAAGCAATATAACAATGACGGAAATGAAACTCTGACAAAAAGAGAACTAACTAGAAGTTACCCAAATGAGAACCCCATGAAGGTCATGGGAAGGGCAGGAGGACGTTTAAACTTCCTCTGTGACCCTATATCTGTGAGTATCGGAACGTATAATAATATAGAAGAAGCAAGAAGCAAATATGGTCACAGTCTGTATTTCTGTAAAGGATCTTGTAGTTGGGCAGAGGTAAAAGCCTATAGAGGCCCAGAAGTAGTAATTCCAGAATCAAGATTCAGTATAACGATTGAAAAAGTACCACATAGAATAACTGAAGAAGGGAAAAGATGCATATATTGTGATAGGGACAAAACCGTACCTGCTCTTTTTGGAATAGAGGCAAACGGGAGAAATGCGTGGATATTGAATGTCACCATTTTAGACATAACAAAAGAAGATGAAGGGACCTATTACTGTGCATGGACCCTTTCTGGTACAGACGCATATCAAAAAGTCCAGATTATTGTAGAAATTCCGAAACATGACTCAGCCATAAATGAGGTAATTAATGACTTACGTACAAGAACAAGCTCACAAGGTTCGGACGCATCTGAGGATGCATCACACGATATAGATTTCTTTATGGGCTCGAATCTCAAAGACATAAGAGTAGCGAAGGCTCAATGTGATGGAAATTATGCATGTGCTCTAGCAATACTACAGAAAAGGGTAGTGCATGAGGAGGGAGAAGGAGATTGTTGGGTAGGTTTACAACTTCAGTCAATGTGGAAAACGCAGGAGGTGAACACTGATATGGTTTGGAATAGCAAGGGTGTATGTGAAATGCCTCAACAGATGTCTTTGATCGTACAGATGACAAACAAAGTGCGACAGGGAAAGTCTCCCATTGTAGGAATTAGAGATTATGGGTGTTCGTATACAGGTACACCATTTCGAGGTCCCACATTCCATGTACATGCTCATCCAGCAGTATTGTGTGTATGTTCAGGGGTAGGAAAACATATGGTAGGGAGGTCTGATTGTAAAAATACGATCACTCTGATTCCGGAGAGGAGACAACTTCATAATTGCACGATAACTTACAAAAACAGCACCAGTGAGGGGTTCAACTGTCCCTTTTC
Organism: Barbatula barbatula; assembly: GCF_947034865.1. Taxonomy (NCBI): domain Eukaryota; kingdom Metazoa; phylum Chordata; class Actinopteri; order Cypriniformes; family Nemacheilidae; genus Barbatula; species Barbatula barbatula. The sequence goes on from NC_136776.1 coordinate 3,582,528, forward strand.
ACATTTAGACAGCGCACCTGGGATGGTGTGGGTATGTGGTGAAACTGCTTATTATCATTTGGATGAAGGACAGTGGAAAGGTTGTTGTTATCCTGCTATTATATCTACAGGAACTACTATTTTAAGAAGGAAAGTGAAAGCTGGAGGAAAAGAACCATTAAGCCGATCGAAGCGGGATATCAAACCCCCGCCAGACTATTATGCTGGTCATCGAACTAGCAATCCATGGACCAGCCCGTGGGAAACTGTAGTATGGTCTGTGGCAGGTTACTTTACAGGCATAGGTACAGCCATTGCTTTAAACAAAATAAATGGTCTGGCGTGGCTGGTTCTGTCGCTGGAAAATGATACAGCACAGGCATTGAATTTGATTAGCACTCAGTTAAGAACAATGAGAGAAGCAGTTGTTCAGAATAGACTTGCTCTGGACCTATTGACAGCCGAGAAAGGAGGCGTGTGCAAAATGTTAGGAGTCTCTTGTTGCTTTTCAATTCCAGACTATTCGGACAACATCACCGACATTGTTACGCACATGAGGCAGTCCATCCCAGTACCTGAAACTGCTGATTCATCATGGTTTGAATGGCTACACGGGTTGGCAGGAGGATGGGGTGGCTGGATTTTTAGTACCGTAATACCAATAATTGTTTGTTTATTAGTCTTCATACTGTTTGGACCTTGTATTCTGCAAGGCCTCCATAAATGTGTACTGCAATCCTTTGCTCCCCTGACAAGGCAAGGAGCTTATCAGGTAATGATGATATCACGCCAGTTGACAGAAATGAACCGAATTAGGATGGCTAGAGCCAGACGTGAAGGTCTTGCTGAGGAAAGTAACAATAGAGTATGGGGAACTGATTTTGATAGTGATAATGATAATGATGACGACGATGATGATTACGTTCATCTATATGAAGAAGCACTTGAACCAATTATAAGAAGGGAGGCGCAGGTGTTGGAAGGAGAGGAACGGGAAATCCAGGTAGATGGGGATGTTTACCAAGTAATGGAAGGAGATATTCAAGTAGATGAAGACAGTTACCAGATTATGCAGGATGGAGAAAGAGAAGTTCAAGAAGATGAGACTGATAGGGCAGACGAAGGAACAGTGGTGGTGGACAGACAAGTAGTGGAGATAGGGACGGACAGCGATGAGAATGATGAGAGCGAGGAAGGTGAGGAGAATCAAGAAGATTATGAGTAATTCCTTGTTAAGAGGGGAAGGAAGTGATGATTTCTTATTTTTATGATTTCAATTTCTTAACTTGTTGTTTATTATTTCAATTTCTTTTCTAAAAATTCATATTCAAGTTTATTAAAGTGTTGTTAAAAGTGATGTTATGTATAACAGCTTGCTAGTGAAAACAAAACAAAAATACGCTAACCGCAAGTAGAATATCACTAACTATTTTGAATGTATGTTTTAACTATTATATAGGGGTACATGGTTATTTGTAAGACTGTTGGTCTTAAAGTGGCCATTGTGAGATTCTAAAATCTTGGTCGTTGATGGTTCCCATGAATGCCATGGTTCCCATACATTTACTCGCTGTAAGTAACCTAGGAGGATAATATATGTTTCCTCAGATGATATATGCTTCCTTAAAAGGATGTATCTCATGGTGTGTTATAAGTGGCACCGGACATTTAACCAAGCACTAATAAATTATCCTAGACAGGAATAACTAACAATGTGTGATATATGTGCTGTGCACCAATGTGAAGGATTTGAGCCCAAATCTCACTTCCTCTTTTGCATATATATAAACTGAACCCATTTGGAATAAACTTTGACTTTGAGTGAACTGTACTTCGGTGTCTGTTTCATTCTTGGTCCCCGGGCTCGGTTCTTCTGATTGTTCCATCGACTAGACTCATCAACTCGTAAAAGCTATTATCTAGACAAAGTAATAATCTTACAGTCGCATTCCTCACTTCCGAAGGCCTCCTGTGCATCCGCCGCTGTAAAATACGGAAGCGCCTGGAAATTTCCTTCAGTGAGGACATGAGGGTGTCCACCTGGCCACCTGTGTCTTTGCCTGGATGCAAGCTCGGTTTTGGCAAGCGCCCATCTCTGGCTCCTCTGCCCCCTCCTCTTGCAAAGAATCCGCCGAATCCGGCTCGACGCCATGGGCACCTCCGGGTCTGAGGCCCGCAGAGCAGCCAAACTTTTCAGAATGGACATCCTCTTCACCTTGGTCACCAAATTTCTGCGAGCTGCCACTGTCAGCTCGGTGTGACTCTTCAAATGCCTGTCCAGCCGCACCGACTCCTTGTTGCAGCCCAGGCAGGGCAACATCCCTCACGGACACTCACCCTGCCGGACTGCAACGCCAGGAGTAGCTTCCTCTCCTGCAGGTTTGTTATGTTGTGGCTTACCCGAAGATCCTGGCTCAGCTGGCAGTAGTCCCTGCTGCAAATCGGGCAAGTCTCGATCGGCATGATGATGTGCGAGGATAGATGTGTAGTGGGACTAAGGGCTTTCTGGTTGCCTCGGGCATTATAACCCGTGAGAGGGAGGGAGGGCGGGCTGGGACTGTCATCCGACGTTTGTGGACTACTCGCCTACGACATTTGTGGACTAAGCGCAATGTCCCTGCCATCTGTGGACTACTCACCTACGACATTTGTGGACTAAGCGCAATGTCCCTGCCATCTGTGGACTACTCACCTACGACATTTGTGGACTAAGCGCAATGTCCCTGCCATCTGTGGACTACTCACCTACGACATTTGTGGACTAAGCGCAATGTCCCTGCCATCTGTGGACTACTCACCTACGACATTTTTGGACTAAGCGCAATGTCCCTGCCATCTGTGGACTACTCACCTACGACATTTGTGGACTAAGCGCAATGTCACTGCCATCTGTGGACTACTCACCTACGACATTTGTGGACTAAGCGCAATGTCACTGCCATTTGTGGACCGCCCACGTGCAATCAGAAAGAATGGCCATTGAAATGAATGGGTTTCCGTTGAGTAGGCCACAAAAAGCGCAATGGAAATAAATTGCACGTGGGATCGTCGCAGTAATCCCCCAGAAGACCCCAGGGTTGCAAAAACGCACACGTCGGTGCGACTGGGCCCCCCCGTCCGACATGCGTAAATCTCGGGCGCATGCGACCAAAGCACAACATGCAATACCTCCAAATGCTTCCCATTCACACTTAGTCATTTTACCACTTCAGATCATTATTCAAGAGTCTGTTCAATGACCTCTTGACCTTTAATGCATTCACAACTGCACGGGACATTGTCTGCCGCATGTCGGGACAGTGACGCTACACATATGTCGAGTTCGGGCCGAAAGAATACTGCGTAGCCACGCGGGGAGCGTCCCACGTGCAATCAAACAGAGTGACCATTGAAATGAATGGGCTTCTGCTGAATAGTCCACAAAAAGAGCAATGTAAATAAATTGCTTGTGGGTTCTTCGTAGGAATGTCGTACGAATGCGATTTTTTCCCTCACTTTCTATGCGCAGGCCGCCCCGCAACATATCGAAAGCGCATGCGCCAGCGCTGCATGGTTTAGCCTGCGCGCGCATGGTAGGGTTAAGATTAGGGTTCGCAACTGGGTACGGGGACGCTCACGATGCGCGCGCATTCGACATGCGGACGATACCGGGACGCATGACGAAAGGTCCGCATTACAGAACCGAGCGACCTTACGGAGCGGCATGGGAGAAGGCCCGCGTCGCATTTATCCCAGTACGTGTTCGTGGACATGCGGGTTTTCTTTGGCCTTTACGACCTCTAAACGTTGTCGCAGGATAACGCCGTCATGGGGGCTTCCGTCAGGGCCGCCGATGACAGACATACTCGAAAATCAATGCGATCGAAGCGTGTCCGCAAAGCCGCTACTGCAACGCATGTCCGTAAATTGCAGGCGGGCTTTTCACAGGAAGGTTCCGCAGCCCCCAAACCGCATCCCATGACTCGTCTAGACCCCCCGATCGACATATCCACATCGCATGCAGAAAATGCAAAGAGAAAGCGATTGAGACAAAAGCACTCGAAATCCTCATCACAGTCATCTCGTGCACTTGCTCACCAAGACCATCTCGTTCGCACTCGAGATAGGGGTGTCAAAGACATGCAGATAGCCTAGGAAGACGGATATTGACGTGTTAGCCATTCCCATCGTCCCGTGTGACATGCAAAAAGATCGGAGCGATCGGACGTACCCATGCGACGTACGCCAAACAACTATTGAGCCCGGCAAATGATTAACGAGATGCGAATGGCGCATGCACCTTAAATGCGGTCGCAACTAAACCAAACTCTGTAAGCCTTGCATGGGGAATGCGACTGGACACATGCGTCAAGCTTGGCTCGAACAGCACGTAGCGGCCCCCAGCGGAAGCCATCCCACTTTTTCATTAAACCAAGTCTTTTCCCACTACCAGCTCGTGGGCCTCGTACAAATGCGGTCGCAACTTCGCCAAACTTTGTCCGTCGCATGTCGGGACAGTGACGCTACACATATGTCGAGTTCGGGCCGAAAGAATACTGTGTAGCCACGCGGGGAGCGTCCCACGTGCAATCAAACAGAGTGACCATTGAAATGAATGGGCTTCCATTGAGTAGGCCACAAATAGTATTAATGGGAATAAACTGCACGCGGGCTCGTTGCTGTAAGACCCCAGAAGACCCCAGGGTCACAAAAACGCACACGTCGGTGCGACTCAGTCCCCCCGTCGACATGTGTAAATCTCGGGCGCATGCGACCAAAGCACAACATGCAATACCTCAAAGATCTTCCCATTCACACTTAGTCATTTTACCACTTCAAATCATTATTCAAGAGCCCGTTCAATGACCTCTTGACCTTTAACGCATTCACAACTGCACGGGACATTGTCTGTCGCAAGTCGGGACAGTGACGCTACACATATGTCGAGTTCGGGCCGAAAAAATACTGTCTAGCCACACGGGGAGCGTCCCACGTGCAATCAAACAGAGTGACCATTGAAATGAATGGGCTTCCATTGAGTAGGCCACAAAAAGGATTAATGGGAATAAACTGCATGTGGGATCGTTGCTCGAAGGCCCCAGGGTCCCGAAAAAGCACACGTCGAGGCGACTATGTCCCCCCATTGGCATACGTAAATCTCGGGCGTGTGTGATCGAAGCTCAACACGCAACACACCTCAAAGAGTTTCCCATTCATATCCAACAGTCCTCATTGACTTTGCATTGGAACCAAGAGTCTGCAAGGAGATACGTTTTTGGACGTTCTTATATTGTCAGAGCAAATCTTTTCCCTGAGGCACGCCACGCATGCGTGTCGTGTCACAATCTGTAATTTCATAGACGCGCGAGCGTGCTGCTCAGCACGGAAGCCATCCCATTCCCCCATTAAAGCCATTCATCTTCCATACCAGGTCCGTGGTCAAGTGTGCATTTCTTGCGCGTTTGGACCCAAAACCACACCACATTTCGTCCGTTGTGTGTTGCGACCACAGCGGTGCTCGTGTGTCGAGCTTGGGCCGACAGGGCCACGTCTTGCCAATCTTGGTCACAGAAAGACCCTCGCGTACGCCCACCCAACGCTTACATCTCACAGTTCGTACGATACGAAATTCAGAACCACAGGACCAAGCGCTTTCACGTTGGCGACGAGTTGTCTTGACGGCTCTAAGGTTAAAACGTGGTCAGTGCTGGAGCTTAGTGGGTCAGTGGGCGTGATAGTGCCTGCAAGGGCAAGTCATATGTGGTCAAAGGGCACAATAGTTTGTGGGTGAGGGTGCAGTGCTTAATGGGCCATCGGGCTCAATCGTGCTTTCGTGGGCAACACTTATGTGGTCAGGAGGCACAATAGTTGGTTGGTGGGCGAGGGTGCTGTGTTTAATGGGCCACCGGGCACAATAGTGCTTTCGTGGGCAACACTTATGTGGTCAGGAGGCACAATAGTTGGTTGGTGGGCGAGGGTGCTGTGTTTAATGGGCCACCGGGCACAATAGTGCTTTCGTGGGCAACACTTATGTGGTCAGGGGGCACAATAGTGGGTTCGTGGGCGAGGGGGCGTGGCTTAGTCGGTCAGCGGGCGCAATAGTGCCTCCTAGGGCAACCCATATGTGGTCAGTGGGCACAATAGTGGGTTTGTAGGCGAGGGACCGTGGCTTAGTGGGTCAGCGGGCACAACAGCGCCCCCTCTGGTAACGCATATGTGGTCGGGGGAAAAAGTAGTTGGATCGTGGGCGAGGGGGCGTGGCTTAGTGGTTCACATGAGGTTAGGGGGCATAACCTAAGTCGACGACTTACCCTGGGTAAGGCGAAAAGTGCCCGGTCGCCCATTTACTTGTAGGCATTCGGGCGTCTTTTTGGAGGTTACGGTCCCTTCGCTCAATTATCTGTCCGATGGCAATTTATTAACATGGGCAAAAATCCCACCAACCCACTAAATGTCCTTAACTGTGTTAGGATTTGCAAATCCAAAACTGCCGTACATAAGCTGGAATTCTTAGCCTTAAAGTGGGCAGTGACGGATTCGTTTTACGACTATCTATATGGAGTCGAGTTTACCATCATGACCGATAACAATCCTCTCACATATATATTGACGTCTGCCAAGCTTGACGCTGCAGAACATCGATGGCTTGCAGCTCTGTCTACTTTAAATTTCAGCATTAAATACAGAGCTGGAAAGAAAAAACAAGATGCTGACGGTCTTTCCAGGCGACCACATGAGCGGGTAATTCACGATAACAGTGCCCAAGTCGAAGATGACCGCATCAGTCAGTTCATCTCCCGTTGTCTGAATGAAGAAAATGGGATTTCCTTTCCTAAGGAAGCAGTGGAAGCTGTTTGTCAAAAGCATCAACTGTGTGGACGCACTGCGGCAGACTATTGTCTTGCTATTGCTAATGCCATCCCAGTTGAATTCTCCCAAGCTGAATTTCTTCATGGTTCCAGTACCCTTCCTAGGATGTCGCAACAGGATTGGGCTGCAGAGCAAGCAAATCATCCTGTCATTAGCAGAATAACTCACCTCTTGAACACTGGCAAACGTCTTTCTTACCAACTTATAGTTCTCGATGGAGTCCTTTACAGGAAGCGTATGAATAGAGGAGAGCCCTTCTATCAGCTAGTTCTACCACAGTAGTATAAGGAAGTTGTCTTAGAAGCTTTGCATGACTCTGGTACATGCCTATAACTGTACGAAAAATGACACTACGGGATTTTCTCCTTATAAGCTAATGTTTGGGCAACAGCCAAGCCTTCCCATAGACGTAGCCTTTGGTATCAAGCCTGAAGGAGAAAAGAGAATTAGTCATGTCGAGTATGTCAAAAAGCTTCAAGAAGAGTCTACAAGAAAGCTACAAGATTGCTGTTGAATACAGTAAGACGACAGCTCTTCGCAAGAAGCAACGATATGGTCTGAAAGTGAGAGAATCCACTTTACAAGCTGGAGACCGTGTTCTTGTCAAGAATGTTGGCATAAGAGGCAAGCACAAGATAGCTGACCGATGGAGCAAGACCATCTACCAAGTAGTCAAGCAAATAACTGAATCTCCAGTTTATGTTGTAAAGCCGCTTACGACTGACGGACCTGAAAGAACCCTTCATCGAGATTTACTCTTGCCTTGTGGTTTCTTAACCCCGAACCCTGACGAAGACCAAAGGGTGGAGGAAAAGAAAAAAACAACTTGTTCTAAGGAATCACCAACCGTTCCAGAGGATGACGGTGAACAAGCGTATATTAGTGATGAAGAACCAGATTTCTACCTTCCTCAAATAATGCATGATGAGACATATCCTACCATAACAATTGTCAAGGAAGTACCCTACATACGAGGAACGGAAGAACGTTCCTGTGGGACAACACGTAATCCAAATGCACGGTCATTTGAACCTTCTGATGATGTGGAAAGTCAGGATATTGAACTTGAGCATGTGCAATTTGATGAGGAAAGCGTAGAGGAAGTTGTAGCTTTAGCTGAAAAAAAGGAACAAACTTACCTGAGGATACTCTGGAAGAAAATGTGAGAAACTTACCTGTCAAGGAACTGAATTCCGAAACGATTGAAGTTATCAACGATGTGTCAACTGAGGAGTTTCCCAGGTACAGAACGGAACCTGTTGAGAGAAAAGGTGTAGTAAGGAAAGAAGACAACGACAGTGAAATACTGATTGAGGAATGTTGAAAGAAATGGAAATACCCCCGTGGAAGAAATATCAGGGCAGGAGTTCAGACGTTCTACCAGAGTCAGGGAGCCACCTGATCGGCTAATTTACACTTCATTAGGTAATCCCTTAGTGTTAATCACGCAATCCCTGTTCAGTGGTTTAAGCAAAGTTTTTACACAAGCTCTTGAGCCAGATAATTTCCCTGAAGTTAGGATACTTACCCCTGATAGATCTATAATTTTATAGGTACACTACATGCAGAGACGCATGCAGGTTTAGGAGGGGAGGATGTAACCCTTTCGAATTTAACATTCTTAGTTTTCCTTTATTTCTAGTCCTAAAGTATATTTATTTGTAACTACAGTTGATTTATATACCATAAAAATAAGTTTCTGTATTTTAGGTGCAGTACTGTCATAAACCTCTAGAGGACAGTTAATGCTGTGGTATGTTGAGAGTCAACGCATGTTGAAAATCAGATGAAGAAGTTTGCTGAATATGTACGCACGAGGTTAGCGTGTAGCTGCAAAAGACGATCTAATTTTCATTTGTTCTTTAGTTAAATGTGCATATTCTTTTATAAAGAGTAACATTAGTTGTCGAGGTTGTTTATTTATCCAGTTGCTGGGGAAAACAACCGGTCGAAGCTTTTGGTTACTGGTTTTTCTTTTGCACGAACTCTTTATATATGTCCTTAAGCCAATCAGAGTTATATATATTGTTTTAGAATGTACTTTTTTGAACGTTTATGAGGTAAAATGGATACAGAGTCAAATCTGTCCGTGTATAACGCTAATTTAACGGTTTAGTTAAATTATATTATTTTCTACAAGTGTTATAAATGCAGTAAATGATAAAAGAAATGTTGTACAACTAACGAAATATGGAAATGAGAGATATATATTGCATATTGGAATACTTTTATGTGTTTAAGCTGTTTCCTTGCACTTATATTGTCACGTGTTGAATTAACACTGGTAATAACGGACATTTTGTGCAGCTAATAGAAAATGTCGGTGTAGAAATTGTTTATATTGAGAAAATGTTTAATGTGACTGCATTGTTTTATGCAGATTGTTTTTTTTTAATGCTGAATCAATTTGAGTGATCTACCATTTGAACGGCGAGCCAGACCCTGATCTGCCATCCAAAGAATCATCGTGGTCCATCACGGATGTACACAAGAGCTAAGCACATACATACTACCCGGGTAGCAACACAAAAGGCCTTTACACACAAATACACATTGAAGCTCTTTACACACACACATGACCATTGGAGCTTAACATATGGACATTTGAGTTTTTTTCATATGCATATTTGAGCACTTTATATTCTACAAAGGATCCAGAACAAATTATTGAGACTGTTTTATCTTGTTTCATTTTACTTTATTTCATTTTTGGTATTTACATTCAACTTCTGGTTTGATATGAATCATTTTGTTGTTGGTTCATAGTGTTGAGTGGAAACCAGACAAAGAGTCAAACTGTGAGAATATTGTTTAAATATTGAATGTGAATTATTGCAAATAAAATTGCCGGCTGGTAATTACTTAAAATGGATTTGGTTCACCCTTTTACTCTTAAATCCTCCCAGAGGCTGAATTTACATAGAATTCTACATTAGTCGTTCCGGTTACATAGTGATCGGTGACATCGTCGCTTTGAGGCATAATATCTATATTGGTTAGATCGGCTCCGTGAGATATAATCAGGTCTAGTGTATGATTAAATCGATGAGTGGGTCCTTTAATGTGATGTATTACCTCAAAAGATTGTAGTAGTTCTGTAAACGCCAGTGCTAATGCATCGTTAGCGCTATCTACGTGGATATTAAAATCTCCGACAATTAGTATTTACCAATAGGTCTGATAGGAAGTCCGCAAACTCTTTCAGAAAATCAGTATAGGGACCAGGGGGTCTATACACCGTAGCCAATGTAAAAGAAAGCAATGGTTTTTTACTTTTGTTAGGAATAATTATGTTCAACGCAAGCACTTCAAATAATTTAAATTTACGCTCTGTTCTCTGAGTTACAGTAAGAAAGTTTCTAAATATTGTAGCTACGCCGCCACCCCGACCAACCGGACGTGGCTCAGACATTTTTAACGGTCTTATATTTACGTTATTACCGGCCCGAATCCAAACCATTGAATTCTGAGATGCGCCACGCGCATCTGTTTCAACCTGTGACAGTTTGACAGTCTTTTTTCCAGATCTAACGCTTTCACTCGCTTTGCGCTGTGCGCTCGGTCGAATGGTGTCGGAACTGATTTTCAGACAAGTTGTCTGCGACACAGGGGCTGACGGCAATGTTTCGGGCTGGCAAAAAGCGGAGTATGATGGCGGCTTTTCAGATAAACCTTGCTTTGCAACATAAGCAAGCATTTGTTTTTTCTCAGGACCTTCGTCCCACACCTTTTTAAAATCCTTCCATACAGCGTAAGCTTTAAGCATGTATGTATAATCCCAGTTCGGGTCACCCCATCCTTCTTTCACCATACTTTTTGCCAGTTCGATTCCGTCATCGGAAAATGAACCGTCCCTTGGATACGGCGTATCAATTTGCGGTGTCATTTTCTCTGACCACCCTGCGAGATTACTGACATATGGTTCGACATAAAAACCTTGATCATTTCTATACATAAATGCGTTTGGCATTTCGCCAGGCAATGGTCTCGAAACCGAATTTCCCATCTTTCACTTCAAAAATTGCAGTAAAGCGAATAATGCAGAAATAAAAATAAAAATAGCAGCAATGGAAACTTGAATGAGTTTCCCTTTGTTAGAGTAGTGTTTTTGGATTAGTTTTTAGGAACCTTTGAATGCTCAATCGACCAACTGTTTCAACTATATTGCATGTATCGTATTGTGACCGTGGGTGAATCGGTTCACCTTCTTTTTCTGGGTGCTTACGTTGTGAGCTCTCGCGCGACTTCCCGAGAATCACGGTCGCCCCTCTTTGCACCTTCTTTTTCAGTCACAATATATCAACATGCGATACCAGTTTAACAATTTTGTTTCTGTTCAATGATTCAAATATTAATTTTTGTTTCTCTGAACAATTTTTTCTGAACCAACAAATCTGTTTCTGAATGCCAAAAGCTCTGTTTCTGACTGCCAAGCTGCACCGCGATCAATATCAACAGTTTGATCAGAACTGTATTTTTACTTGTGCGTTAATAGCTGTCCAACAACTACTGTTGTCCGACGCCACGGAACAACAATGGAATTTAAACCATTCCACTAACATAAGTATTAGAACCTATTTCGTCTCTCTACGAAATATCAAACACAAAAATCCTACAGGGTAAGCGTCATATTTACTTCAACCAAAATTTGTCAATCAAATATTTGTCAAAGAAATATTTTAAAACACTTACCCTTTTAATTGTAGGTCTGTGCCCGATCGTCGGTGCGCCTGTTGCCTCAGCTCAGCTTTGGTCACTTGGTTCGAAGAGGTTTTCCCCCTTTCACGGCACGAGCCCCCAAATTGTAAGATTATTACTTTGTCTAGATAATAGCTTTTAAGAGTTGATGAGTCTAGTCGATGGAACAATCAGAAGAACCGAGCAGCCCGGGGACCAAGAATGAAACAGACACCGAAGTACAGTTCACTCAAAGTCAAAGTTTATTCCAAATGGGTTCAGTTTATATATATGCAAAAGAGGAAGTGAGATTTGGGCTCAAATCCTTCACATTGGTGCACAGCACATATATCACACATTGTTAGTTATTCCTGTCTAGGATAATTTATTAGTGCTTGGTTAAATGTCCGGTGCCACTTATAACACACCATGAGATACATCCTTTTAAGGAAGCATATATCATCTGAGGAAACATATATTATCCTCCTAGGTTACTTACAGCGAGTAAATGTATGGGAACCATGGCATTCATGGGAACCATCAACGACCAAGATTTTAGAATCTCACATGCATATAACAGTAACTTGGTGGGGTACACTCATTTAGGCCGAAATAATCATTTGGTTTAAGCCAGGTGTCGGTAAGTCAGAGTATATCAAAACTGTTGTCCGTGATCATTTCATTTACAATAACTGCCTTTGAATTTAGTGATCTAATATTAAGTAGGCCGAACTTTATAAATTGGTTTTGGTTGTTTATTACATTGTCTTCAGGTTTAATCACGATCAGATTTTTGCCAAAATTTTTACTTTGTGGTATTATTCGGGGGACACATATAGTCTCTATATATTTGGAAGCAGTAACATTTATAGCAGTTGAGGCGCGCAAACTATGGTTAAAGTTTTGACTTACCTGAGGGAGACATAGTCAACCGGTGCGTAGCGCCTTCGAGATGTTGTCGGACAGGAGAGCCGCTCCGATGCTGCTGGGGTGCAGACCGTCGGGGCGGAAGAGCCTAGGTCGCTCCCAGAACAGATCAAAATTATTTACAAAGAGCAGCTTCTGTTCAATACACCATGACATCAGCCATTGATTAAGCGAAAAAAGTCTACTGAACTTATCATTCCCTCGTCGGTAGGTAGGCAGCGGTCCTGATACGATAATCCTCGCTGTGGGCGATGCGTTGCGTACAGTCTCGATCAGACTCCTGAAGTCCCTCTTCAGGATCTCCGACTGCCGCATCCTGACGTCGTTCACTCCCGCGTGCAGCACGACAGCTTCGACGTTAGCGCTGTCCTTCAGGATCGCAGGTACCTGCGCAGACACATCAAGAACACGAGCGCCGGGATACACTAAACTGTATTTACATATGCACTTTGAATATAATATGTGTTATACTTCGTGTTATATTGATTCTCAAAATTATATTGTGTAATGAAGGATTTTTATTGTGATTTTTATTGTGGTTCAAAAGTGTTTTTACATTGCTGATTTGGAGTGAACTTTCTGTACCAGAATAATATGTGTGTGTGTGTAAAGATCAGATTACGCAGAGCTCGTCGGTGTGGGGTTTCGTGTGATGCTCCACAGATGGTCGGGAAAAGCAGTGTGAGCTAGTTGGCTGAGCAGAACTAAGGAGAGAAAGCGGATTGGACGTGTTCCCAGGCTTCCCCGGCTTCCCCGGCTAAGAAGACACCAGTTAAATATTATAAATAGGCTGTAAAATTGTTTTCCTGCGTCGGTCCTGTGTAAGACTTTGCGTCAGAGGACCCACCCAGCAGCTGTATTGTTTGAGACTTCTGATCAATAAACTTCAAGATTTTACTTTGACTGGCCTCTCTCCAATTCTGAACACGCAGAACATTGAAGAAATGTTCATCAGATGGTGACTCCGACTTGATTGGAGAAAAAGGCATTTAAAGAGAATTGTAAAACTCGGGGAGACAACTTTGACTTCAACACACTGTCGACAGAATAAGATGAGGAAAGCAGAGACCTGTTTAAACAAACTTCTGCAGATTGAATATTCCAAATTTATGTGTTGAGTTTGAAGTATATCCGTACCATTGATTACAAATTAGAAATTGGTGATATTTGTTGATCAGAATAAAAGGATATATATTTTTTTTATATTAGAAGACGGGGTGAGAGGCCCACGTCACGATTTTTTTATATTAGAAGACTGGGTGAGAGGCCCGCGTCACGATTTTTTTATATTGGAAGACGGGGTGAGAGGCCCGCGTAACGATAGTTAAGAAGAAAACTATTGTTGATAAATACTTTTAAAACGCTCCGGGGTAACCAGGCCCTAGATACGCTAAAAGCCGATTAAACTGTGTATATTGTGTATTGTATACTGTATTATTGTTGTGTAAAATGTCTGAATTTGAGAGGAAGTGTGCGGTGTATGGGTGTTCCCCGGTAGCTATGCAGTGGGAAAAAATAGTGGATATGTTAATGTCTCAGTCGGAGCCGAAACATCATGAAAAGGAAAGAAAGATTTGGGAAAGTAAATGGAGTCAGATATGTATGGAAAATGTATGAAAGGAATCAGAGAAGGTGTTGATTAAGATAACACCAAAAATCAGGGAAATCTAACAAACACGTAGAAGGACGGAAACAGTGAGCCTGAGTCATCAGCACCGCCTCTGAACAGTACCGCCCATTGTATCCAACCATAACTCAGCCCTCACCATACACTTCACCAAAATCGACTCTCAGCAAACAACAGGTTATGGTTGAGTAAATTAACCGCCTTGAGTCATGGTACTGTTCTGGCTTTGGGTGACATAAGGTGTCTGTTGGGTCAGATTTTCACAGCCTCTCAGATGGGGAGTTTTGAATTCGAAGCCCAAACCCTTAAAGCGACAAATGACACACCTTTGTCGAAAGTAAGCACAATGGTGGGCAGGGCACTCGGTCGATTGTACCCATTGCCACCCACCGTATACCAAAACATCAAGTTTCGCATAAAACCAGGTGAGACAGGTGCAGCATATTATTCCAGGTGCGCGGCTGAGTGGGAACAGATGGTGGAAGAAAATAGTTTAAACAACCCAATTACACGAGACATATTCAGAGCAGCAGTTATGGCAGGTGCCCCTAGTGGTGTTAAACAAATAATGGAAAATAACCCTGACATTCCAATTGCTAGTAACGAAATATGGGAAAGGCATTTAGTCCACCACACAGATAGGGCTGTTCAGAAAACAGGAAAAGAGGAAGAACAATTAGAAAAGATAAAAACAGAGTTGCTAAAATTACAGTTAGAACAAGCAACTGGAGGGGTAATAATAGAGGGAGGAGGTCTTATGGAGGGAGGCAGCAGGGCGGGGGAAATTGTTTTGTGTGTGGTGAGGCCGGCCACTGGATGAGAGAGTGTCCACAGATTCTAGGTCAAAATAACGGACCACCTGCGGGGGGATGGGGTCCTCGAGGAGGTGGTGCCGGTGATCGTGGCAGGGAACCACAAACCCCATACAACCCGGGGCAACACCCTCCATCACCCTCCAACCTCCAGGCGCCTATGCACCCAACATGGGGCCCGGGGGGTGACGCGGGGGATTGTTGAAGGGGCCCACAGAGAACTGACAAAACGGTCGGGTCGTCACGTTCTCTGGGGGGGGTAGAAAAATGGCCTAGGACAAAACCATTTAAAGTAGAAGTGGCAAATCAATGCTTATCACACTCGTTCCTTTTCTCCAGCAATGCTCCCATTCCTCTTTTGGGGAGAGATTTACAATAAAATTAGGGGCTAGCATTCTGTGCTCAGCAGAAGGGGTTATAGTTACATTTCCAGATGGTACAACCACTAACTGTTCCCTATCAGGTAATATGACAGGAATGACATAACCACTTATGAAGAAATGTTTCAGGAAGTGGAGGGGGACAGATGGGTGTTGGGGGGAGCCGGAATTTTTGTAAGTAAAGAAGGAGTGATGGCTCCAGTGAAGCTGACAGAAGAGCAGTTGAAATGGTATGAGATGGCAGACACAGCAGCACCTCACATATCATTAGCCTTACACCCAAGCAATGAAGCCAGGGAGCTAGGTAAGATTACAAAAACACTGTTGGTCACCCATGATTGGGAGCCCACGGAGAAGACAGATGTTAAATATTCACCTAAACACAAAGCCTATTGGATAGAAGGTGCCACACGAGACACTGGAGCTCTAGAGCATGTGCAGGTTTCTAGATTCCATGGCAGGGAGCTGTCAGATAGTGTGGGAGCACCAGACATCATAAAAATTTACCTGAGGATCTTTGGTCTCAGGGTCCAACAGATGTAGGTTTTTGTAACATGTCTCCAGTTTACTTTCAGTTAAGCACACCTGACCCCATCTGGATTCCACAATACCGTAACAAACCTGAGGCGGACGAGGGTGTGGCCGTAACAGTAAAAGGACTCCTAGAGAGGGGTGTTATTACACCATACAAATCTAGGTGGAACACACCTATTTTTCCGGTGCCGAAACCAGGCACGAATAAGAACAGGTTGGTACATGATTTGAGAGCAATCAATGCTGTTGTGGCTACGCCATCGTTAACAGTGCCTAATCCGTATACTGCACTCTCTGTGATAACACCTGAGCACAATTGGTTTACATGTATTGATTTGGCTAACGCATTTTTCTGTATCCCTTTAACAGAGGAATGCAAGGCGTGTGTGGCTTTCACGTACAAAGGTTGTCAATATTCTTACAACAGATTACCCCAGGGGTTTGTTTTATCACCAGGAATTTTGTAGTTTGCTTGCGCCAGCAACGCATTACGGCAATTTTGCTTGCCGTCCACATCATATACAGAAATGAGGTCATTAACATGGCAGATTTGGTGGAGGAGGGAGAACCACACGACTGTGCACCGATCACAGAGAGGGCGTCAGTGGTCAAATCAGGTTTGTTCGCAAAACCACTGACTGGCCCTGGGCCAGTCATGACTTTGTTCACTGACGGGTGCTGTCTCAGGGCTGAAGACGGAAGTTTGAAAGCGGCTTATGCAGTGGTAGACCAGGTAGGGCATGCGATGATTATGAGGGATGCAGCAAGGTTAGATGGGAAGCAGTCAGCACAGAGGGCAGAACTGGTAGTAGTGATCAAAGCCTTGCGATATGCTGGTGAACACCGTGTAAACATCTATTCTGACTCTGATTATGTTATCACAGCTGTAAATATTGAAAAGCCCTTATCACATCGTCTGGTCGACCAATTAAGCATGCGCATGCAGACTTTTAGAGGCTCTGATGATCCCTAGGGAGGTGGCAGTAATTAAATGCACTGGCCACTCTAAGATGGAAGGTCCTTTGACTGAAGGTAACGATGCTGAAGATCTGGCAGCGAAAGCAGATGAACCTAAATTTAAAACTAAAATTGGCTAAAATCTGTGCACAGACAAAACTTAATTGGCTATCAGCTCATCTGTAAATAGAATAACAGGTTTAACTAATTTTGAATTGATTATAGGTCGTCAGTTTCCAGCACCTATGACAGCGCTGACGGAGGAACCTTTACGCCGTCAGAACTAACTGTTCTGATTAAAACCTTTTGCCAACAGATCAATCATGTTACAGCTGAACCGTTGACCCAAGTCAAAGCAGACTGGGTGAGGATTAGAACATTCCGAGGGAAATGGAATGAACCACGCTGGTCACAGCACTCAACTCAAGGGAAAAGGAGGCATCTGGTTTCAGTTAACCTCTTGTGTGACTTGTGCACCCCCTTGTAGGAATCTTGCTGAAACACGGGTGGACCTGAGGAGTCAGGTCCAAGAGAGGGAAGGTGTTGAAGCTTTTGAGACAGCAGGTACCGAACCATCTTAAGAACAAGAACACCCAACACTTCAACAGCTAAAAAATAATAATATAATAATTAAAAAAAAACGGGTGGCAGTTCAAACAAAGTTAAGGTAATGAAAAGGTGATTGCACAGAACAGACTTCATATTTTTCATATCCATTATTGCTATTGTGATTTTCATATTCCAATCCAATCCAATCCACCTTTATTTATAAAGCACTTTAAAACAACACTGTCGACCAAAGTGCTGAACACAGTCTCTAAATAAATAAGAACATACAACAAAAGCACAACAAGAATAAAAACAATAGATAATAAAATAAATACAACAATATTACAAAGCTGAAAAAAGTCAACCCTCAAACTGAGTTAAACGCCAATGAAAATAAATGAGTTTTTAAACGAGATTTAAAAACAGGAAAAGACTCAGCCAGCTCATTCCAGAGTCTTGGAGCTGCCACTGCAAACGCGCGGGCACCTCTGGTTTTGCGTTTGGTCTTAGGGACAACCAGCAGTGCCTGGTCAGCCGACCGGAGCGATCGACCCGGAATGTATGGCACGAGCAGATCAGACAAGTATTGAGGGGCCAGGCCATGCAGACATTTAAAAACAAATAAAAGAATTTTAAAATCAGTGCGATAGTGCACAGGGAGCCAGTGGAGGGATCGGAGAATGGGTGAGATATGGTCAAATTTTCGAGTTCCAGTTAGAAGACGAGCAGCTGCATTTTGGACTAGTTGTAATCGTGCCATCAGTGATTTACTAAGACCGGAGTACAGTGCATTGCAATAATCTAAAAGAGTGGTAATAAAAGCATGGATTAAAATTTCAAAGTCATGACGAGATAAAACCGGTTTTACTTTGGCCAGTTGCCTCAGCTGTAAGAAGCTGGTCTTCACCACTGCACTAATCTGGGCATCAAGTTTTAAACGACCGTCCAACTTGACTCCCAGGTCAGTAACCACAGGGCTGATATCACTGGTCAAACAACCTAGGTCAACAGGAACTGCAGCAGTTGAGTCATTTGGACCAAATAACACCAACTCAGTTTTACTGTCATTTAAATACAAAAAATTCGTAGCCATCCATGCTTTCACTTCATCTAGACATTCTAAAAGGGTCTTTGACTGGCTTAGCGGCACATAAATTTGGCAGTCGTCAGCATAAAAATGGAACGAAACATTATGACTTCTAAGGATCGACCCAAGGGGAAGCAAGTACATTGAAAAAAGTAGTGGCCCAAGGACAGACCCTTGAGGAACTCCGCACAACAGAGGAGCCGAAGAAGCCACAGCGTCATTGATCTGAACTGAAAAACTTCTGCCTTCCAAATAGGACCTAATCCAGGCTAAGGCCAATCCCTTAATGCCCACAACATTTTCCAGCCGAGACAATAAAATTTGATGGTCGACTGTATCAAACGCAGCCGTAAGATCCAATAGCAGCAGATCAACAGTCTCACCACCGTCTGAAGCCAAAAGAATGTCGTTAAAAACCCTCAGGAGAGCTGTCTCAGTGCTGTGGGCTGACTTAAACCCAGACTGGAAAATTTCAGTTATACAATTTTCATTTACAAAGTTGCTAATCTGCAAATAAACAACTTTCTGCATAATTTTGGATAGGTCGATAATTAGAAAGTTCAAGTTGGTCCAAGCCAGGTTTCTTTAACAAGGGTTGAACAACTGCGTGTTTAAAACTCATAGGTAAAACTCCTGTAGTCAAACTGACATTAACAATATCAAGTATGCAAGGAGCTACTGTAGAAAAAACCTCTATAAAAAGACGAGGGGGAATCACATCATTAGGGGAGCCAGTAATCTTCATTTGACCAATATTGTCATATTCATTAACGTATAAACATTTATTCCTTACAATTAGGTACATTTTGTGTGATTTTAACTTAATCGCATATTCCCAATAAGTATACTGTGTGTTCAACAATTTAAATTTTCAAGAGTGTGTTTATTGTTCCTTTAAAGTCCAAGAGAGGGTAACGAGATGAAGCTGTGGGAAAACTGTAAGCAGTTGGGGATTCTATTAATAATTTTAGGAGTTGTAGTAGGAATAATTTTTAGCCTAACTGAGGGTCAGGAAAGCAACAACACCATATCGAAATCGAGACACAAAAAAGCCATAGCCGATACGAGGTTACCATGTGAACAACTCGTAATTAACTTTGTTTGGGGTAAGACCACATCATTTACTTTCGACCTATGCGCCGTCATAAATTGTGGGGGAAAAATAGCTCATGGAGGGGGTACGACGTATATGTATGTATGGACTGGAATATGAACAGTGTTTGTAAGGCGTACCGGTCTAGGAAAACCCATAGGGGTGAATGGTGTCCGGCATGGAACAGTGTGATAGCATATACCGGTGGTTGGACCCCGAAAGAACCCAGCCTTTGGACCCGTACCTCGGCAAAATTTGATTTTAAAATGAAAAGATATTACAGTGCAAGCCAAAATCCACTCACCCTTTCAATATCCACCAGAACGGGATCAGCCAATTATACAGGGGAATTTTTCCTTATAATGGGGGTGCACATGCACCCCCATTATAAAATTTGTTGTGAACAGTTCACCTGAGGAGGAAAGAAATGAGACAGTAGCTGAGCCATTATCGGTAGGACAAAAGAATGGAGTAGTAGAAATAGATTACACCATGTTAAAACCAGAAGATATGATAGAGCGAGCCACAGGATATGGGGAAAATAATTTGTGGCTGGAATGGATAATTACCACAGCCAGAGAACAGAGGTTAGATGATTGTGTAGGATGTGCTAATGCAAGACCCCATTTATATATTGAACCAGCCCCGTTGTACCAAAACGATACGTGGGGCTATGAGTGTATGCTGGCATTGACACGGATGGCCAGTCCAGCAAATTGTACCACACTAGCAGCAATATTTCCACCAATAACCAATCTTTCACGGGCAGGTCCATTTACACCAAAGAAAGCAAATTATACTTGCTATGATATTGAACGTCAATCACCAACTAGCAACCTGGGGGAGATAAATAAGGAGTGGTGTGATCAGATAATAGTAGATAATGGGACTAAAATAGGTAAGTGGGCTAGGGCAGGTTTGTATTATTATTGTGGAGATCGAAGATTGTTTACTAGGATACCTGAGAAGGCAAAGGGAGTGTGTGCTTTGGTAAGACTGGGAGCCCCAATAACTCTGATAGGTGACAGAGCAGTCAGAACGGAAACCGTGAATTCAGCAACATTGACTAGAAGACGTAGGAGACACATCATTAAACAGAGAGCAATAGGTTCAAGTGTAGATTTGACATTAAATAGTCCCACGTATATCGATGCGATAGGAATTCCACGAGGTGTACCGGATGAATATAAACTAGCAAATCAAGTGGCAGCAGGTTTTGAGAATATACCCATAATAGCTGCTCTTTTTCCAGTCACCCCAAACAAGAATGTAGATAGGATAAATTACGTGAATTATAATGTGATGAGATTAGCAAATATGCCAAGGGATGCGGTAGATGGTTTAGTGGAGCAGCTAGCACCAACTTCACTGATGGCTATACAGAACCGCATGGCTCTGGACATGCTGTTGGCAGGAAAGGGAGGAGTATGTGTAATGTTTGGTGATCTTTGTTGTACTTACATCCCTAATAATACGGCCCCAGACGGATCGGTAACTAGGGCATTGGAAGGTTTGAAAACTTTGTCTATCGAAATGAAGGAACATTCAGGAGTAAATAATCCTATTGGAGATTGGCTAGACAAGGCACTAGGCAAATGGAAATCAGTATTAATGTCGATTGTGGTATCAATAGCTGTATTTGTAGGTATTTTGGTCTCATGTGGATGCTGTTGTATTCCCTGTAACCGATTAATATTAGCGGCAATAGAAAAAACAGATCTAACCCCTCCCAAATATACCATGCCTCTCTTGTCTGGCGACCACTTCCTAGATGAGGATGATAACGATGATTGTGATGATGTATGACCACTTTCATTGGTCAAGAGAGGGACTGAAGGATTTTTATTGTGATTTTTATTGTGGTTTAAACGTGCTTTTACATTTAACATACTTTATGATTTCATTATTGATCACTAACTGTGCATACTATGTTAAAAATATAACAAGTGTGTGAGTTAACCAAATGACTTATTTGGAGTGAACTTTCTGTACCAGAATAATATGTGTGTAAAAATCAGATTACGCAGAGCTCGTCGGAATTTGGTGAGGTATGGGGTCTCCACAAATGGTCAGGAAAAGCAGTGTGAGCTGGTTGGCTGAGGCAGAACAAAGGAGAGAAAGCGGATTGGACGTGTTCCCAGGATTCCACGTCCGAGAAAGGACATCAGCTTCTCGGACTAAGAAAAGGTATCATAAATATTATAAATACCATGTAAAATTGTTCTTCGGGGTGGGTCCTTTGTAAGACGTCGCTTATTTGTGTGAGACGTGGACTTCTGAGGCAACCCACCCAGCAGCTGTTGTATTTTTGAATCTTCTGATCAATAAACTCTGAACACGCAGAACATTGAAGAAATGTTAATCAACAGTTAGATGCTAAAGGGGGTCGCACACCGGACTCATTTTCACCTTTCTGATCTAAAATGACACAGTAAACATCAATAAAAGCTTTAACTTGGCAAATGACCATGGTATAAGTGGGATAATCCACTGCTAGTGTTGTGGAAAGTTGTTCTTGTAGCTTCAAAGAATTGCTCAGACGAAGAGGGTCCAGGTGTCAAAAAGTTAACTTTATTTGCGCATGCCAAACAAAGTGAGATCTTCCCAAAGCATCTCAAATACAGTGTTCTTCTGCCCATATTTATAGTGAAACTGATGCAACTGATGTCTTCCGTTACAGCAATCGGGTAAATTCCTGTTATCTCTTATTTTTAATGACCAATAACCCTGCTTCTGCCACCAAAAGATCCCAGGCAACAGGATACGTACACTGTAAAATATTACCGTAAAAGTACTGTTCTTTTAAAAAACGGTTTAATAATGTTAATTTACAGCCATTGATCTGTAATTTAATTACTCGCTAGTAAAATTAGAACATTCAACCGTAAATCTGTTTACGGCACTTAACTGTAAAGAGCTGTATAGCAAACAAGGCAATCAGAGTTCATTTTAATTTTTATTTAGTCTGGATTTACATTTAAACAGAGTAATTCAAAACATTACTGTGATAATTTACACAATCCTTTATTACAAAGTAAAAGAAGTTTGCACAGTAAGAAATATACGAGTTGTACAATTTACCTTTGCCCTCAGTTAAAACTATTTTCCCATGGACAAATAATTAAAGGGATAACATAATTAAATCCCCTATTTAAAGGGTTTTTTCAGGGGTGAAACAAAATAACCCCATGTTTTACTCAACCTTAAACTATCGATGATCTTCAGACAAATACAGTCGATGATATAGAATTTATAAAGTTTGGAAGAGAAAGGCTAACAGGTATGATAACTCAGAATGTAGTCCAAATAAGTAAAAAATACACACTTTAACAGAGACATCACAGCCAGCGGTGATTTTCAGAAAGACTTGCCGAGGTGAGGCTGCGTTGGGCGGGGTGCATAAGTGAAACCGACTCACTTGTCCGAAACCATTAGAGCTTTTTAATAGACGGTCTCTTTATTAAACGACCGCAGATTTGAACTTTATACACATACATTCTCGTCTAAACAACTCTTAAAACTACATTTTGTTACACAAAACAGTCATATTTTGAAGCTCTTGGCTCGATGACAACAGTAACGTTTCTTGCGCAACTAACGTTAGCTAATTTACAGATGACGTTTTTACAAGTCAACGAGAACACGAGTACGTCAGGAGACGGCCATATCTTCCAAGACACTGTTCAAGGTAAGTGTTTTTATTTCTATTTATCTATTATTTTATTATGTTGCGCTTCGCAACATATATTTTGTATATATTTTGACTGAGCTGCGTGGCGTGAATTACCTAGACTGACAGACAACCAGAGAGCTCTCGAGTGGCCACCACTGACGAGCATCCAGCATAAGTAGAAGCGGTGCGGAAGGGGGAAACTGGTAGATAATTCAGCGACACTCCTCGACTAAAAGTTGTAGCAGAAACGTTACAGATTCAATCTTAAATTGAAGCTATTTACAAGGTAGTAGATCATGGGAACTAAACCAGTCTAGTTGCTTAATTGTTTTATTTAATTTGTAAATTTTTTACCTGTGTACAATATCAAACTGTGAGAGTGATTCTTTAATTTGATTGAATAATTTGTTCTTTTTATAATAGTCAGTAAATATCAAGGAAAGTCTGAAATGTGTGTTCGCTAAATGATTTTGTAGAGTCTGTTTATAATGTACGTCTTTTGGTCACGGTTGCTATCCCCTCCACCACCGCTTGGGTTCTTACTCCGCAGCACAGTCGGTGGGGGAGTCAGTGGTGAACCTGCTGAATGAATTCTAGTCAGTGTGACACACCTCGCGGTTTTCGTAGCTGCATACATTTCATTTTAAGTCTCGTCTTAAGAAACTCATGGGATTCAAGTTTGATTATTAAATGAGTTTTGTGTCTCCACACACACGTTCTGTTGCAAATACGGTACAGTAGACTGGTGGTTTGCTTCGTTAAATTGGCGATAAGCGCATGCAGTACAACGTCGATATATAACATAATAATTTACTTAATAACTTCAAATAAAGTAAAAAATACAGTTTTGTGTGTGTTAGCGCAATATATTACATGTGTGGTATGCTTTTGTAAGTTAGCTAGACCAAGAAGACTTGGTTAAATGCCGTAAAGTGACTATTACCTGAGGTAACGTTAAATCCCTCCAGATATAAATGAATGAAATTCAGACTTGTGCTGTTTCGTGGTGTTAAAGATAAGCAATGTTTTTTTTGCAAGCTTTGTGGACACAGATGTAGTACTATACCTGCATTTGTGAGCCATATGCATGTTTCCCATGTCAGGTTTAATTGTGCTTTGCCTCACTGTTATCAGATCTGTGTCAGTGACCTTATTTGAATTAACAGCTAATGTTTTTTGTGTCAAGTCTGTGTGATTTAAGATGCTTATAAAGGTCATTCAGAGACGGGAGGGATGAAGACTGTTCTGTCCCCGGCTGATAACACAGAGATGGCCCACCTGCTTATCAATCTTCAGCGGTCCCGTTTTCAGGAACATGAAGATGGACTTGTTTTATGCATTTTCTTTCCATTAGTAATTTATGCAAATTTCTATATTGAAGTAATTTTTTGATGTTTTTCCATGTATTGTGTTTTCTCTACAGGTTACTGCATCTTCATCTGATGTTGAGAAGACACTCATTCTACCTGCCAGTCCTCGTCTGATTTTGCTCGGTTAGTGTCTCATTATGTGACAATGTAGAAAAATTGTTGAGATGCAAAAACTGTAGAAGCATTTATTTGGTAACCGGTTGTTCAAATGAAGCAATCTCAAAGGCAGTTCATAGAAATTATAATGTAAAGGTTTTTTTCGTTTTTTTCCATTTTAGACATTGGAGGGCAGGCAAATGCTGTAAGATGGATGCTTAGTCTAGAGGGCCGTATTATTTTTGAGTGTGTGCAACAATGTTTGCTTTGTACTACATCTTCCATCTGCAGTATCAGGAGGAGGCTTGTTGCACTTAAGAATTTCTTCAAAGGTACGACCTCTAAGAGTTTTCCATCCTTTCACTGTTTAGTGTATCTAAATTCTTCAATCAGAATGATTAACAAATGGTTATTGTATTCTGTGGAAATTTGTTGAACCTAGACGCTTCATTGGAATTAAACCAGAACGAGTCTCCAATACCTCCAGAGGAAAGGTAGTCTCCAAGAAGACCGGCAAGGTGATGAGTAAAAATATTCATCAGTTAATCCAAAGGTTGCCTCCCTACTGAAGCATCACACACACATACACACACACACACACACACACACACACACACACACACACAGCTTGTAATGCACACAGTTTGGGCTTTTCCTATGGAGCGATTTTAGTCTCATTAATTATTCATGCATAAAACAAGATACACACATGCGTAAACAGTTTCGCATGCATAAAACCTAATTTACGTGCACATAGTATATATTTACATTTACGAAAAGCAATTCACGTGCGTAAAACAAAACTATTTTCTCATAAAGCACGTTTCGCAAACATACAACTGCGCACAAAACTTTCGAAAAGTTAAAATGTTCACGTTTGTATTGTTATGCGAATGTACAAATCGTAACACACGTGTGAATCGCCTTGGACGTGTGTGTGTGTTTTTTGAGACTCTCCTGGCAACGCACTTGGGTTGTCGTACTCTTTAGCCAATCAGATTTAAGCTTACCATTCAACCAATCACATCCCACTGAGGGTGTAGGACTCGAGGAAACGGCTCTGCGCAACTTAAGTGCAGTTTGGCTCAAATACAACGGAAATGACGCATCACCCTCACCGCACGTTAATCACATTACGATCTGTTCCACGCTTGCGCAGCTTCGTGGGTACAATTTCTTATATTTTTTACTTTTAAATAAAATACATTACTCAATTTACTTCGCTGCTGTCCACCTGGTCTCATTTCACTATGTGTTCTGTCAAGTCAGTTTGAAATACTCTAATGTTTCCCCTGACTTTGTAGTTCTTTCTTCATGTAAATGAATATAGTCTAGTTAGACATACGTGTTATGTTCCTTATTCGCTTCTGTAAACGCCATTGAAGGGATTATTTTACTAATGGATAGATATATTAGCCTATATAGACCCATACTAATAAATTACTACATTTAAAGTTAACTAGTATTATCAGATTTTAATAAAAACGACACAAAGCGTCTTTGACAATACTACTGACCTCAGATAGAAACACGGTAAGGTAAATAGACATGATACAGCAATGAATCGCAAAATGGGAGGAAACTGAAGATTTGGAGTCGATAAAAACACTTTATTCCACATGTAACCAAAATCATGTTCATGTAACAACTCTATTATTTTGGATTGGCAACCACATAAACTGTCAAGTAGTGAACTATACTACTCTAAGAATTTAACTGGTTGAGGTGGCCAAGTATGAACCAGATTCCGGTCAAAGAATCAAGAGTGAAGGAAGACATAGAGGCTTTGTTTGGCAATCCTATTTATTCCTGTTGCCACTATGATTGAACATGTGGGTTTGTTCTACAAAGGAACAAGAGAAATAATAACAATTACAAATTATCAATAACCATCGCTAACATTGTTAGCAAAGCCAATAGTGTCTGGGAAACACTAAAAACACTTTAGTTCCTAAGGCAGACTTTCTGACATAAACACATACCGTAATGGTAACGTAAGCAACGTTTAAAAACATAAAAACAGACTCGCCGTGAACGGTTAAACTATGTAACGTTAGCCTACAAAACAAAATATGTGCCGCCTGCACCAAAGCTGCGCAGAGCCGTTTTCCTCGAGTCCTGCGCCCTCAACGGGTTGTGATTGGTTGAATGGTAAGCTTGAATCTGATTGGCTAAAGAGTACGACAACCCAAGTGCGTTGCTAGGAGAGTCTCAAAAAACACACACACACGTCCAAGGCGATTGTCACGTGTGTGACGATTTGTACATTCGCATAACAATACAAACGTGTACATTTAACTTTTCGAAAGTTTTGTGCGCAGTTGTATGTTTGCGAAACGTACTTTATGAGAAACTAGTTTTGTTTTACGCACGTGAATTGCTTTTCGTAAATGTAAATATATACTATGTGCACGTAAATTAGGTTGTATGCATGCGAAACTGTTTACGCATGTGTGTATCTTGTTTTACACATGAATAATTAATGAGACTAAAATCGCTCCATATTTTCCTGGCACCAGAGATAGTATATAATGTGCAGGGTTACAGTTTTCCGGTTACAGAGCTTGTGATGCACGCGGCTCAGGCTTTTTCTTGCAGCAATTGCTATGCGTGTGAGTGTTCAAAACCAGAGCACGAGTTGTTCACTTGTCCTGAACCTTAGTTTTTATTAAGGTTTCAATGAGATGACTGACCCTGGTAATGTCACAAAGACTATTCTAGGGGAGGTAGAGATATGTTATTTGATAAAACTGTAAAATTACGGTGCGCAGCTGGAAACCCTGCTGCCAGGATTTTACCGTCAAATTACGGCAGAATTTTGACAAAAATCTTTTTTACATTGCTTTTACGTTGTTAATTCACCCTGGGGCCTTTAATAACGTTATTGTCATGTCAGAACGTGGTCACGACCTCGGCTCTCCAGTGTGATGAACCGTAGCTTAACTGAAGGAGCCACAAGAGGTCAGTAGAACCCAGAAGATGAGGCAGACGCAGTGATACCGGAGATTCATTTTAATATAAAGGCAAAGTGCTACAGGCAAAAATATATTCCACAATGATAAAATAATCTTAAGAAATGAAGACAATACCACACAGCACAAGAGTAAATCCACAGGGAAAAAACTAGACTCAAAAAGGTAATCCCAATAGCTCAAAATGGGTAAACAAAAGACGCTCAGCATAACCACAACATAAGAATGACCCCTAGTGTCCAAAAACAAGACTGCCTGCGGTGTTTGTCACTGTCCTGCTATGTTTGTCTTTTATGGTTTCACTGTGAAGTGTTGTAAATATTCAAGATATAACAATTCTTTTGGGACCGATAAGAACATTAAGAAGTCATCGGTAAAGAAACATAAAGGTTTTATTCATTTCATAAAGCAATTGATCAATAACAGATAACAGTGAATGAATGTACAACACAATATGATGGAACATCTCTGTTATAAATAAACTGTATTTCATCAGGTAGGCTTATAAGATAATATCATCAGGTAAATATGAAAATAAAGATGATTATTTGATAACAGAAAGAATTCATACGGTTAATATACAACAGATATTTGGAATTGAAATAACAAACATTATGAACAACAACAAAAAACAAACAAGCAAAACCTCAACTTGAATCTTCACTTTCAGAGGGAAAGAGACTGAAATTCATAAATCAAATCAAATATTTTTTGTGTTTAACTAGTGAGATGTTTATTAAGTTACAATATATGAAATGAATGTACCTGTCCAAGCTGCGTCTGTGAAAGAAGAAAGCATACGAGCAGACCTTTAAAGTATTGTCCTTCAAGATCAGGAACATTCTTTGTATAAGTTGAGCCATGAACACAAGACATAGTTCACATTGTTCAATGATGAACTTGTGTTCTGAAACTGATGAGCAAACACTTTGTCTAGTGAGCCAGTAGACGGCAGATCCACAACATTTATCATTTTTCTCTGTCGCTGTGGCGCATTTCTCAGATCACACTGACATTTCTCAAAGCGTCTTGTTAAAGTTTATTCTGTTGTTTCTTGCTTTATCTATTGTTTATGCCATGTACATCATAACACATCAGGCCTATAGGTTTACTGATTCTCATTGGTTCATTGATGGGTCGTAGGTCGACTCCCCCCAAACCGTTCCAGGTGAAGATCTGTGGGTGATGCCGGGGTGTCATAAGAAAACAAACATAAAACACATCCCATCTGTGAAAGCACCTGTAAGAACTTTAAATCCAGGACCCACCAGACCGCTATCTGAAGAATGTAGGGAAATATCTGCATTTCATTTCAGTAGTTCATGAATGAATAGCTTGCTATATTTAGATCATTCAACATTATGGCAAAAATCATCCTTCTTATGAGTCCCATTGATATCACAACATACTTTGAGGTAAATTCATACAATATTTTCATAAAACATTGAAAACAACTGATAATGAACAAATTGATTTCTGTTTAGTCTCCAGTAACTGTAGTAAGAACTTATTTTCTTTAAATTAAATGATTAAAAACGTCATTTGGGAAATTGTAAAAAGCTTAATGAACTTTGGAGGGATTGAATGATTCACTGCGAGCCGCTTGAAAATCCACTTTCAAATTACTTTTCTCTCCCAAGCACCTCTCACTCTCATTCTCATTTAAATTTTATACAGTTACCCATTGTGCCGTAATATATTTTGTTTTTTAATCGCAGGACTATTGGAGAGATATTTGCTGTTAGCATCGCACAGGGTGGACCACCGCCAAACTTCTTTTCGCAGTGGTGTTACAAGTACCTATCCACTGGAGAAATGGATCAGGAAGCAATAACTGAAAAGGATGTTACAGACCCTGAACTGATTGAGCTTATTAAAGAGATGTTTAATTTCAGCTTGGAAAAAAGGAAATGGAATTTTCCATCATAATTTTATATTTAGGTAGTGAAAATTACATCCTTTTTAAAACAATTTTTTTCGAGTCTCCGAGCTTCTCCATGGAGCTGGTCAGCCTGGGGAGCCTCTTTCTGCCGCCCGCGCATCTCCCAGCGAACCGGAGCCGTTCGCCAACAGCCCTCCGCTCTATGACGGGGATCCCAACTCATGCAGGGCTTTCCTGTCACAGTGCGCTCTGGTCTTCGCGCTACAGCCCCGCCGCTATGCCTCGGAGGAGAGGAAAATAGCTTTTGTTTTGACCTTTCTGACGGGACGAGCGCGAGAATGGGGAGTGGCAGTCTGGGAGGCTCAGGCTCCGTGTTGCCGTTCGTTCCTGGAATTCCGGAGGGAGATGGCCAGCTTGTTCGACCGGTCGGTGCAGGGCGACGAGGCGGCCGCCCAGCTTTCCCGGATCGCCCAGGGAAGAGGTACAATTACTGACTACGCGGTCAGGTTCAAGACCTTAGCGGCTGCATGTAATTGGAACGCGGAGGCACTGCACGCCCGTTTTCTCGACGGCCTTTGTCCCAGTATTGCGGACGAGATCGCGGCACTAGATCCTCCCCGAGATCTCGAGGAGCTCATCAACCTGTGCCTTCCCGTTGAGAGCCGGGTCCATGCCCGGCACCGACGCCGTGCTTCTCCATCATCCTGGCTGTCTCGAGACATCGATAAGAGTGGAGGTTCTTCGAGTCCTTCCCACCATTCGCCGCCGGAGGCGGAGCCTATGCAGCAACGGCTGCTGAATGGGCTATGTTTCTACTGCGGGAAGGCAGATCACTCGGTGGCTCACTGTCCAGTAAAAGCCAACGCCCACCCGTAGAGCGGAGAGTCCGGGTGGGCGCCATTTCCACTTCCTCTCCTATCTCCCGCACATTACTGCCGTTTCGCCTGTCTTTTGGCCACGCGACACACTCTGGAGTCGCTCTGATTGACTCTGGGGCCGAGGGAAATTTCCTCGATGTTGCTATGGCTAAGAGGTGGAAGATACCTACCACTCCTCTGCATCAGCCCATTTCGGTCCTGACGCTGGCGGGACGGCCATTCTCCACTGTCACTCACGTCACCCCTCACGTAAGCCTTTTCCTTTCGGGGAATCATTGTGAGAGAATTAAGCTGTACATCCTCGATTCCCCCAATACTCCCATCATATTAGGGCATCCCTGGTTGTCACAGCATAATCCTCACATTGATTGGGAGAATTCTTCAGTATTAGCGTGGAGCTCTTTCTGTCATGTGTCTTGTCTTGGTCCTTCTCCTGTTTCTGTGTCTCCTGTGTTTCAGGTTAGCGCTGCAGATTTGACTGGAGTCCCGGAGGAGTACCACGGTCTGCGGTCCGTTTTTTGCAAATCTCGGGCTACCTCCCTTCCTCCGCACCGTTCCTACGACTGCGCCATCAATCTTCTCCCAGGCACTTCTCCGCCCAAGGGTCGTCTCTATTCCCTGTCTGGTCCTGAAAGAGAGGCTATGGACAAGTATATTCGTGAGTCGTTGAATGCTGGGCTCATTCGCCGCTCCTCCTCGCCGGCCGGTGCGGGTTTCTTCTTCGTGCAGAAGAAGGACGGTTCCCTGCGTCCTTGCATTGATTATCGAGGTTTGAACGAGATTACGGTAAAGAACAAGTACCCCTTACCGCTCATGTCTTCAGCCTTCGAGCTTTTACAGGGAGCCCGGGTCTTTACTAAACTAGACCTACGCAATGCCTATCATTTAGTTCGTATTTGCGAGGGGGATGAGTGGAAGACGGCGTTTAATACACCGTCGGGACATTACGAGTATTTGGTACTTCCGTTTGGCCTTACCAATGCTCCAGCCGTCTTCCAGGGCCTCGTTAATGATGTGTTGGGGGACATGATTAATCGCTTTGTTTTTTTTTAGTGTACTTGGATGATATCCTAATATTTTCTCCTTCTTTCCAGGAACACACCCAACATGTTAGGGAGGTTCTCCAGTGTCTTCTAGAGAATCAACTTTTTGTCAAGGCGAGAAGTGCTAGTTCCACTCCGATACGATTTCGTTCCTTGGTCATGTCATCTCTCCCCGGGGCATCGAACCTGACTGCGTGAAGGTCAAGGCTGTCGCGGATTGGCCGGTTCCCGACTCTCGTAAGGTATTACAGCGGTTCCTGGGGTTCGCCAATTTTTACAGGCGATTTATCCGGGGGTCCGGTCAGGTGGCCGCACCGCTCACAGCATTGACCTCCTCTAAGGTTCCGTTCATTTGGAATGTCCACGCACAGGCAGCCTTTGATAACCTTAAGTCTCGATTTATCTCTGCACCTGTGCTCTGTTTTCCAGATCCCGAGCGGCAGTTCATTGTTGAGGTCGATGCGTCTGATGTCGGCGCAGTCTTGTCCCAACGTGCCAGCCACGATGAGAAGGTGCACCCCTGTGCCTTTTTCTCTCACCGCCTCAGCCCTGCAGAACGAAATTATGATATCGGCAACAGGGAGCTGCTGGCGGTTCGCCTAGCTTTGGGGGAGTGGCGTAACTGGCTGGAGGGGTCGACCCAACCCTTCTTGGTCTGGACGGATCATAAGAATCTGGAATACGTCCGTTCAGCCAAGAGGGTGAACTCGATCCAGGCTCGTTGGGCACTCTTCTTTGGCAGGTTTAACTTCACCCTTTCGTACCGGCCCGGTTCTAAGAATGTCAAGCCCGATGCGCTCTCTCGCCTGTTCGAGGCTCCTGGGGGGAGTTCCTCGGTCGATGCCATTCTCCCCAGGGGAGTGGTTGTCGGGGTTCTTGCCTGGGACATAGAGCGGCGAGTGACTGAGGCCGGTCGTGGGGTGCAAGTGCCGGAGGGATGCCCAGCGGGCAGGCTTTTTGTTCCGACCTCGTTGCGTCCGGATGTTCTCCAGTGGTGTCATTCCTCCAGGCTGGTCGGCCATCCAGGAGTCCAGGGAACTCTGGCGTCTGTAAGTCAGCGGTTTTGGTGGCCTTCGGTCTCCGCGGATGTCAGACAGTTCGTGTTGGCTTGCCCAGTCTGTGCTCAGTGCAAGACATCCCACCGTCCTCCCGCTGGTCTTCTTCGTCCCCTCCCCATCCCCTCCCGTCCTTGGTCGCACATTACCCTGGACTTTGTTACCGGCCTTCCCCCCTCCAAGGGGAACACCGTGGTTCTCACGGTGGTGGATCGTTTCTCCAAAGCGGTTCATTTCATTCCCCTCCCTAAGCTCCCTTCCGCCCGGGAGATGTCTCAACTGCTGGTGGGCCACGTCTTCCGGCTTCATGGTCTTCCGGTCGATGTTGTGTCCGATAGGGGTCCTCAGTTTACCTCCCGGTTTTGGAAAGATTTCTGTAGACAGATCGGGGCCTCGACGAGTCTGTCTTCGGGCTTTCATCCTCAGACCAATGGACAATGCGAGCGAGCCAATCAGGATCTCGGTCGGAGACTCCGCTGTCTGACATCCAACAACCCCAGCTCTTGGAGCCAACAGCTCTCGTGGGTAGAGTATGCCCACAATTCCCTCCCCACCTCGTCCTCAGGAATGTCTCCTTTTAAATGCTCTCTTGGTTTTCAACCTCCTCCTTTTCCCACCCAGGAACTCGACGCTGCGGTTCCCTCTGCTCTGGCGTTCATCTGGCGTTGCCGTCGCACCTGGACGAGGGCCAGAGAGGTCTTGGCCCGGACTTCCCAGAGAACCAAAGCAGCGGCCGACCGTCACCGGACTTCTCCTCCCGCCTATGTATGTGGTCAACGGGTATGGTTGTCCACCAAGGACCTTCCTCTCCGGGGGCCCTCTCGTAAGCTGGCCCCCAGGTTTATTGGACCATTCCGTATTTCCAAGGTCGTCAATCCGGTGGCGGTAAGGCTCAGGCTTCCTCCTACTCTCAGTCGAGTTCACCCTGTTTTCCATGTATCCAGGGTCAAGCCCGCGGTCACGTCTCTTCTCAACCCGGCCAGTTCCCGTCCCACCCCCACGCCTTGTGGACGGTGTTCCGGCGTACACGGTCAGGAGGCTGTTGGACGTCCGTCGCCGTGGCAGGGGGTTTCAGTATCTCGTGGACTGGGAGGGTTATGGCGCAGAGGAGAGGTCTTGGGTTCCCGCTCGTGACGTGCTGGATCGGTCGTTGGTCGTGGACTTCCACCGGAGACAGGGTAAGCCCCCTCCCTAAGCGCCGTGGGGCGCTGGTGGGGGGGGGGTACTGTTGTGACTTCTGTCTTGTCTGGTCGCTGTCTGACACGAGGCGTGTTGATGTTTTGTCGAGCACGTGCTCGCCGTTGTTTGACGGCAGGCACGCGCTCCGTGTCTACGTCATTCGCCCCGCCCTTGTGTTTCCCTGTTAGGGTTTTCCCCTCACGGGTGATTCACTTAGTTTTCACTCACACACCTGCTGCCCATCTTCCCCGTAGCGCGTTCATGCCAGTAATCATTTTGCACACCGGTTCCCTATTTTTCACTCAGTAGTTTGCTCTTTATTACCCTTCTGTTTCTCTCGTCCTGTGTCTGACCGTTGTATGTTAGTACCAGTTCAGACTGCCTTAGGTCTTGTACAGCTAGTCTAAGAGAGACCTTCTTTGCCATCGCTATTGTTAGTGTGCCTTAGTCTTAGTCTTGGCCTTAGCCACGGCCACAGCCACAGATCTGAGGACCTTACCTTTTCATTTGTTCTGCCTTCTGCCCTGTCACTCCCCTCAGCAGTTTCCCGCTGGCGTCCTGGACCGATCTCGCTCCACAGTTCCGTCACCACAGTCACCGTGCCAATACGGCTCGTCCTCTCGCTCTCCTCTGAGGTTGTGGGTCGAGCAGTCTCCCCGAGGATTGCCGCATTCTCTCGTCCGTGGTGGTAGTGGGACTTTATCCTGGGAACTACTCCTCGCCGGCGGACGCCACGCCCCCGGGGCGACTCGGACTTTGCATTTAACTCTGTTTGAAATTATTCAATAAACTGTGATTTCCCCCCCCCCGCTATTGAGTCCTCCTTGTCAGCCATGACAGTCAGCTTCAGTTGAATATCAGAAACAAACATGAAAAACTGCTGTTAAATCCTAACCCTGCCAAAATGTCCATAAGTAAAGAATTAGGCAAATAATGTATATCACCACTATAATTTGTGTATGAAGTGCAGACTAGAGTCCAACAGACAGAAGGATAACATCTCCACATAACTCCTAGCGATTGTCCCCGAGATCCTGAGGATGGCAGCTTGATGGTGTGACACTTTATTAATGAGAGATAATGATGTCAAGAGCCAATAATTCCAGGGTCAATTTTATGAGCAAAAAAGTTTTTACATTTTGGACTGTTGTAGCGCAAGAGGGTTTAAGTTAAGAGACCCCAATTAACTATGGTAACATATGAAACCACTTTTGGCTAATTTAAGAGATAGTCTAATTGCATTTGACCGGATTGTGTCCGTGGTAAAGATACTCATGTGGTTGAATGCACTCAAACAGTCACAAGAGACCGCCTGCTCTCTGCCTTTGGACAAAATCCATTAACATTCTGGGACTTGCGTTAGCCTGATAGGATTTAAATTTTGCAGGTTAAAGAACTAAAAGTTTGGTTTAAAGACAAAAACATACCAAGAACTATGTTTTCGCACCATTACTGATTTCTAACACACACTCACAGTGTTCAGTGTGCTCTGGCAGTTTTAGGAGCAGAAATAAAAAAATGCTTCTCTCTGTATTCATAGGTACATTGTATGCACTCATTTAATCCATTTGACCGAAATATTAGAAAAAAAAACTTGAATTAAGCTGACCAACTTAAGCGTGGATGTCAACTTGCCTGGCTCAGTGCATGAATCTCTGTTCTGTCAGTGCTTGAGAGGTAAAGTATCTGCTTTGACCACAGAACCACTTTAGTGTGGCCTCACTCAAACCAGTGTCAGGATGGTTATGACCCAAAGTATTAAAATTGTATGATTCAGCTGACCATTTAGCTGGGACCAGCCATCAATGACATCAATATACTATTGGGATTATGATGTTTTATGTATTATAAATTCATGTTTACTGTTGTTTTACTGTTAAATATAATGATATGAGTATGTCCATGCTGTGCTGGGTTCTTTGTCTTGAAGACTAGTTGGCAGAAGTGTGTAACATGAGCTCTGAGGAATGCAGAAGCAGGGTCTCAGATAACAAGTGTGTGAGTGTATGTGTGTGTGCGTCAATCGCATCTCCCGGCAGGACCGGCTATTTTCAAAATGTTTTGCAGGAACCAATGGTTGGGGGAGAATGGAGTCAGATTTACATGTCCCGAGGTGATTGGTTCCGGAGGATTCAACGCCCGCCCGATGAAGGGGAGGAGCCGAAGAGAGAATCGACGTCACATATTTTATAAATACTTGTAACCCAGAAGTGTGGATTCAGTTGTTTTGTCTCATATGTATGTTGAGAGAACAGCCCCAGCTGGAAGAAGCTTTTACATCTGATAATAAATTCTACTTAAACTTATTGGGAAAACGATCTCTTTGACTTTTCTTCAAATTTTGAACACGCAGGACTCGAGTTTCAAAAGTCCAATAATACTTTGTCACTTTAAATGCATACTGACGCTCCAATTTTTATATTGTTTGTTAAATGGCTAAATAGAGGAAGTAAAGTCTACATTAATACATATGTATAGTGTTCATATGGCTGCTTAATTATATGAGTTTACATACTGACATCTGTTTTCCACCTGTTACGTCTTAATGTTGTTTCATTAATTAACTATCCAGCACATTAAAAGGGCACTGAGAGGGTTACAGGGTTCTTAAAAGGCCCTGACAAAGTTTTACAAACAAATGTTAGTTTAGATACGTCATTTAATTCTGAGAACGTGGCATTCGTTCGTAGCATAGGACTGACTTTAATTTATATACAGGAATTAAAGATGTTTTTTTATATTTCTCTTGTAGAAACTGAATGTAGAGGCTTCAGTTTCCTCAAGAAGGGGACAGTAATTTATGTTCACATTCAATACAATAAAGAAAAGCTCTGTGCATTTACCTCAATGCTAAGTTTCTAAGTTCTAAGTTTCTATCAATGCACACAGAAAGTGTCTTTTCTTTATTTGTTTCACCCTTATAAAGGTTCAAATAACTTTTAATTATATTTGGTCTTTATCAGCTGCCAGTACCACTATACGATTTGGTTGTTGGGCGCAGATGTCACTCTTTCATGTTATTACTCACCCATAAAATTATGTACAAGCGCTCATCCCCATCATGAAAGTCTTTTAATTAATTTTTAATTATATCACATGTGTTTAAGTGCAAAATCCCTGAAAAAGAAATGTTTTAACAATCACCACCTGCTGGTTATAAGTGTTGGCACAAAAAGCTCACCTTGTTTTACAAAAGAGCTATATGTGCTTTATCCTATAACTATCTTAATTAAGTAACTCTGCTGTACTGTTTTCCCACACAAATATATAATTTTTTTATGCTTACCAAAGTTTGATAAATGGTGAAGCTAGTATGTCTACTACTGTGTTTATTTAAGAAAAAGAGCTTGAGTGGAGTAAAAGCAGATAATTTTCATTTTGTACAGCAATCATTAGTTTATCTAAATAACAATAATAAATAAGAGACAAGAAAAGACAAATAAATAGAAGTATCCATAGCATGTTTAATGTTGGTAGCACAGAGTCTATAGGACCCCCCAGGTGTGCAGAAATGGTTTGACCCAATTCGTAGGCAGCCAATGATATTGACCCGTTTAAACTGGAAACCGGCATCTGAATCGCGCGTTGTTTACGTGTATTCTACATGTACTTGACGTGTATTTAACACGTTGAGTACGTGTTAAATACACGTAAAGTACACGTTAATTTTTCACACGTTAAGTACGCGTAAAGTACACGTACTTTACTTGTTGTTGACGTGTTAAAATTTGCGCGTTTTTGACCCTATTGGCCTTCCATATGTGCGTAACTGTGTGTTCACATAGAGCGCGAATGAGGCGTCAAGCGCGAGTGATTTACATGTTAAGTCAATGCAAAGAAACGATAGACGCGCATGCGGCGCGAATAGCGCGAATGAGGTGGCGCGAATGACGCGAATAGCGCGAATGACGCGAAACGCGCGAGTTGAAAAATCTGAACTTTGGCGAAAATTTTCGCCGCGTTAACCAATCAGGCGCCTGCTCTAGTAGTGACGTAGACGACGTAGCGAGGACAAGCTCATCTCAGTGTGTGGACACCCGGAGCTATATGATACGTGTTCATAAAAATAGGAATAAAAAGGATCTTGCTTGGAAGAAAGTGAGTGAGGAGGTCGGAGAATCCGGTAAATTGTAAAAACATTTTTGTGAAGCGAATTTCACTCGCGAATGACGCAAATTTCACGCGCGAATAGCGCCAATTCAATTCAATTTTATTTATATAGCGCCTTTCACAATTTGCATTGTTCCAAAGCAGCTTTACAGGGGAAAAACGAAAAACCCAAGAAAGGGTAAAACACACTACATGGTGTTTTATATAATAAATCAAATTATTCTAGTAAATAATATCTAATGTCAGCATCTCCTGGTGGTTTATTTAGCATATTTTGCATTAAGTGAATGCTTGGCTGAAAAGATGCGTCTTTAATCTAGATTTAAATTGGGCGAGTGTGTCTGATCTTCTAATAGTGTCGTGAAGGTTATTCCAGAGTTTAGGTGCTACGTATGAGAAAGCTCGACCCCCTTTGGTTGATTTAGATATTCTAGGTATTATCAAAAGTCGTGCGTTTTGAGATCTTAGAGAGCGTGATGGGTTGTAGTGTGATAGAAGCTCTGTTAGGTAGGTAGGGGCTAAACCCTTTAAGGCTTTATAAGAACTTTAAAGTCAATACGACACTTAATGGGTAGCCAGTGAAGGGTTGATAACATTGGGGTTATGTGATCGTATTTTCTGGACCTGGTTAGAACTCTGGCAGCTGCGTTCTGAACTAACTGTAGTTTGTTTATTGATGATGCAGGACAAACACATTACAGTAGTCAAGTCTTGAGGTCATAAATGCATGAATAAGCTTCTCTGCGTCAGCAACACACAGAATATTTCGTAACTTGGCAACATTTCTTAGGTGGAAAAAGGCTGTTTTTGTGACATTTGAGATGTGATTTCGAAATGACAGGTTGCTGTCTAATATAACGCCTAGATCTTTTACTGTACTTGTTGGAGTAACAGTACATCCTTCAATTTGCAGTTTATAATCAGAAATATTTGGTTTGCGTGTCTTTGGTCCGATAAGTAATATTTCTGTTTTATTAGAATTTAAAAGAAGGAAATTACAGGTCATCCAATGTTTTATATCTTCAATGCACTCTGCCAATTTGGATAGCTGGGAGGAATCATCTGGTCTTGATGAGATATATATCTGAGTATCATCTGCATAGCAATGGAAGCTAATTCCATGTTTTTGAATGACGCGAATGAAGCGAATTTCACGCGCGAATGAAGCGAGTAAACACAAAATGTTCAAGCGTCCAACTACTCGCGAATAGCGCGTTTTTGACGCCTCATTCGCGCTCTATGTGAACACACAGTAAGTGCTGAGGCGGCACCAAAAATAGCGTAAAGAATTTCTTTTTTTTTTAATCTAATATTATATCATTAGGCTATAGAAAAACTATTAGGCAGGCACATTTCAACCATGTTTATGTAAAAAAAACGGCCGAACAATCCGCCAATGTACGGTCCGCGCGGCAGCGCCTGACGCAGTTTGACAGACGGTAGTCTAGGCAACTTATTTGGAAATGGCCCCGAAAAGACATTAGGAGTCAGGATCAGAGAAAAGAAAGAAGAAGAAACTGCGAGATGATGCCCGTGCATCACATGCAGGTATGTCCATGTTTAATTAACTTAAATTCGGGAAATGTGATTGTGCTGCTACTAATTCTGTTTACTGAAGAAAAGTTTGCGCTTTCAAATGTGTAGTGTGTGTTGGCTATTCTACATACGTTTACAAAGTCAGCAAAGCTGTGAAGATTTAACTTTCTCTATTTTGTGTTCCTAGGTTTTATACTGCGATGCTGCTATTGTGTTATTGAGTTATATGTTTGGTAATAAAAAGTTAAACTGGCAAATTTCAGGGTGGGGGGGGGGTCGTCATCATAATGGAATTATGCTTAGGGCACCAATATGGCTAGCAGCGGCACTGGGTGTGGATATGGCAATTAAAGTTCGAGCATATTGTTTGCAAACTACAATTGATTAATTAAAAACAAAGTAGTTGATATGCTGTGTTATTTTATTTGTTTAGTAGCATTAATATGCAGTTATTACCCGTGTCCACTGTATTTTCTGTTGGTTTTCATGAGAACCCCCTTTAAATGACCAGGACCCCCCATTGACCCCCCAATCAAAATTGTCTGGAACCCCCACTGTTTTGCAAGGCAAGCAAAAAAGACTCATAGATCTCGAAGATAATATGAACTAAATCAAGAAACATTTCAGATATGAATATATGGTTTTCTTTTTTTTTTCTTTAAGGTGGATGCTGATTTTCTAGTGACATCACTATCACCTGTCTTCAGTGAGATGGGTACAATGAGGCGTCAAATGGAGTCCAGAGTAGTCAACTTTCTGCAGGACTATGTACAGGACATAGAGGATGAAGGTAAATAATTTACACAAATTAACAATGTAATTATTAGTTGAAACTAATCTGTTCTTTGAATTTTCTTTTTTGAAAATAAAGCTAATTTGTCGTAGTTGTTGAAAGCCCTACTGTATTGTTCCAGTTGAGCTAGATCCTGCATAACTACAATTTAAAACTGCAATGATTTTTATCACCTTTTCAGAAGAGGGCAAAGACAGACCCAAAGAGGACACACAGAGTGAAGATGACAAGGCAGAGGGACATATCAACAACATGCTCATTAATGTTAGCAAGTTTTACCAGTGGCTGACAGGACAGTCTCATATTCCATTAAGTCATGCAGACCGTGAGCATTTTAAAATTGTCATGGAGTTTGATCATGATTGCAGTGTGCGCTATGGTACACACAGTATCTGTTTCCCTGTAGTTAACGCATGTTCCCGCTCTGTCACATTCCCAGTTACACACCTGGGTACATATGAGGAATTCAGGAATATTATTTCACAGGCCATTACCCATGGCTATGTATTTGGACGCTATTAATGTTGCTCCAGCTCACCTGCTGCGTCATTGTTCAAGTTCAATAATTGATGTTTGCAAAGTTCTGACACAATATTAAGTACAAGTGGCATGCATTCATTTGTTTTTTATTCTTGAACAGTTTATGCAATACCAAAGCATTATTCTGGTGCTCGCTTAGCTCACATGTTCTTGAAGAATTTAAAATGTTTCATGTACTTTATCTTCCAATCATTACATTTAATGTATAAAAAATAAAGTATGTATAAAAAAAAAGAGTCCAGTTCAATGATGAGATTGTTATAGCTAAGGAGGTTAATTTTGTGTCTGTAGTCGTTTTACATGTTCATAACAGACCATGTTTAGCTGTTCATCAGTTATGCTTGGGTCAGTTGGATCAACCAAAGTCTGGAGTTCATTCCTCATTTCCTCAGTCAGAGGGCATTCATATGTAGGCACTACAATACCACTTTCTGAGTCAAGATGCTCAAAGTCTACAGCAGTCTCCCAGTCAATGTCAGGCTCTTGCAGGTCCTATAAATGTTTTAAAACATCAAATCAAAGCTTTGCCATTCTAACAATATTTAATATAGATAATAAAAAATTATGGTCATAATGTTTAAATTATAAATCAAGTCTTGCTTTTGAAAAATACATTTACACTCTTACCTCAAAGTTCTCAGAATGTAAATTAGTGTTAAGCATCTGTTCAATCTCCCAGATCTGTGTCGGAGTCTTGTTTCCCTCAGTGCGAAGTGGATGGTGGTTCCAGCCTTCAGTAAATATCTCCAAACCTCTTTTGAGTCTTGGAAGAAATGCATAATGTACACAAAATATGTCATCTGTACATGAAATGTCCAGGAGCCCATCTTCCTCAAGACAGTGTAGAAGGTTGTAGTACTTCGAAGATACAGAGACCCACACATCACGCCATAACCGTTCTTTCCTGTTGGGTGTTACAATAAATAAACTCCATTACTGTGTAAGAAGTTATGAGCACTTTGGGAACAATCTGGTTAAAGCCATCAGTGAAGCTAATGCTTGCTGTGGAGTGGATACGACCCACCTCCTCCAACAGCTGCAGAAAAGACAAAGAAAGACAATTAAGCCCCTGACCATGAGGGAAAGGGGATTACAGAGTATTTTAACACACTATGGGGAGTTGTGACAATGCAAAGTGGAGTATAGTTCTAGACTATACTAGCTCTGTTTAAACAAACCATGTTTACAGAATCTTCACTTCCTAAACTTGACAGCATCACCTAGGTGGAAGACCTAGGGCTACCTGTGCTGTGAGTAGCCGTTACGGGACTGCCTCTATCCATGTCGGGTTGTGTGTTGCTTTGAGTGGGACAGGCCTCTCCGTGTCCAGGCTCTTGTATCTGTCGTACTATTTGAAGGAACTTGGCCTGCTTTTTGAACGAGCCTTTGAATAGATGGTCTAGCATTGAGTCAGTTAAGCCCAGCTGTACAGTCTCTCCATCCACTTCATTTTCTATGGAATTGAATTTGATCAATCCTCATGCATTATGGGTACATACACATTAACTGGTTGTCCACATTTCAGAAATTCCCACAGATTTAATGTGTACGTAGAGCAGTGTTTCTCAAATTGGGGTACATGTGAATTTTTGGCAAAAATTATGATTTAAAAATATAACATGCATAATTCCTACAATAATTATACTATAATAATTAATGAATTAAATGATTGATTCTACATTTGAAATGTAGCATTAAAATGTTTTTGTTTAAAAAAAGGCTGTATTCTTCCTCTTTATATATAAAGAAATGTTCTACCAAAAATGTTTTGCACAGTTAGGGGTACTTGGCTTAAAAAGGCAATTCAAAAGGGGGTACAATATTGAAAAAAGTTTGAGAAACACTGCTGTAGAGAAGACCCGGGAAATCCACACAACACAGACGCCATCTTCTAACGTTAAACAGTTACACAGCTCCACCTGCACAAATGGAATCGAACATCATCCAACATCTTCAACTTATAAATATACAGTACCCGTACACTAAACACTTACATAATTGATTATCTACATAGCTGCAGCACTATTCTGGCATCAACTTAACTTTAATTCAACTTTTCAGTTGAGTATGTTGGCTGTATGAGGGGCACGAGCTAGCTAACGATAGCTGTTGCCAACTGTAAGCTAGCTAGCCAGCTTGCCAGCTGAATTGACTGGCAAACGTTAGCTAAGGTCTGCTAACATTATGCTTTGTTATTTACAATCTTTACAACATGTAACGAACGTTAGTGGTAACTTACAAATAAGTCCCGATATAACGTTAGCTTGATATAACTAGCTAACGTTAGCGCTAGCGTTAGCTAACGTTATGTTAGCAAATGCTGACCAGCCAGGAGGCTGCAAGTGTCACTTTGAAATGTACGTTAGCTAACGACAGTATTACTCACCTCTGAATTTCTTCGCTTCTCCATCTGTCATAGTTAAACCACCTTCTATCAATGTTTGCATCAGCTCATCTGAGGATAAAGTTGGCAGGGCCATTGTTCAGCTGCCAAGCGTCCTGCAGGCTCCAGCACACTGCTGCCGCCGAGTGACAGAAAGAGGCGGGGCCACCGACCTAGAACGCGAATACCGGCGCGAAAAAACAGTCAGTCATAATATTAGACAGACCAACAACAGGACTATTTTAACAATTTTCGCTATCTTATTCATCACTAAATTCACGTCTGACAACGTTTTAGGCGAGAAATGAACCGTTTAGATTTCGATTATAGGCAGTCTTGTGAAAATTGAAGCCGAATTGACAATTTGCTTCAAAGTTTTCAGAGTTGACAAGCTCCATGACGTAACGGGACTGACAGCAGCGCCTGCCCCAGCTGCTGGCTCGTCTCTCGGCCAGTCCTGCTCAGAGACCCCGCTGTAGGCCGGAGGTCTCTCAGACCGGTCGCGTAAATAAGAGGCTTTTATTTCGCCATTGACGGTTCGTTTGTTTAAATATCACAACACATGTCCATCATAAGATTAACGGGAACCTGTGGTTAACTGTCCTTTCAGAGTTAAACTCCACAAGTTCGCCGATCGTCTCTCACACACACACACACACACACACAGCCACAGCGCAGCAGATAGCCGACTTGTTTACACATTATGAAAAAGGCTCTATTTAAATCTAATGTATATAATTAGATTTAGAATTTAGTCTTAGAAAAGGCAGTATAAGTAACTGCTACCCCAAAGGATTGTGTACCCTGTCACTTGAAAGGTACTTCTTAGTACCCCACAGGAAGTGTACCCTTTGACTTGAATAAGGTACTTCTTTGTATCCTACATGATTTGTACCCGAAAGGTACTTCTTAGTACTCATGGGAACACGATAGGACCTTTAATGGTACATTTGAGAATGTTGTAC
Source organism: Barbatula barbatula (assembly GCF_947034865.1). Classification (NCBI taxonomy): domain Eukaryota; kingdom Metazoa; phylum Chordata; class Actinopteri; order Cypriniformes; family Nemacheilidae; genus Barbatula; species Barbatula barbatula. Next base: position 3,626,474 of record NC_136776.1, read on the forward strand.
CTTAACTATTGACAATGTACCTTTTCAAAGGGTACACATATGTACCTTTCACCATGCATATTTCATTGTGTACCCTTTTCTTTGGAAAGGTACTCTTTGGTACTCAGCTGGAGACATGTTTGTACCTTTGCTGGGACATTTGTGAAATTTGTACCTTAAAGTACTTAATTGTACCCTCACTGTACCTTTATTTCTGAGAGTGTGGGATGACCCAAAAATGTCTCGCAAATGTCTTTGATATGGAGGCATAATCTAAAACATCATGTCTTCCTTTACATGAACTACTAAAGTGAACACCTTAATGCTGGATAGTTATAGAACGGTATAATGTTTTCACATGTTTTATTTTCAAGTACAATATCTGCCAAAGGCGAAAAAAAAATGTGAACCAATTAAAAAGCTTTCAAGTTGTATGCACGTCTGTGTACCAGAAGACTACATAATGTTTACCAAATGTTTAGTCAGAGCACAACAAGTACAATTACTAAAATACAGCATCAGCCATTTACCTTTCTGGAGAAACCATCCACTCCTCCAAATATCAAAATATTGTATCTGGGAGGCAAATAATATTAAAAATTCATAAAAGAAAAAAAAGAAACATGCAAATGTTTTTGTCCATTAAACTTCACTTTAATACATTTCGTTATTTCCGGTGGGTTGGGCTACGCGTCCAAGAGTGTGGTTGAGGAGTGCTGCGGGCATTTGTGAATGGCTGTGTATTTTCGTGATTTTCGTCAAGTGTGTGGTGCATTACGGGTCATTAGCTGAGTGTTGGAGGTGATGCAGCAGGCTGAGCCGACGCCAGTTCGCAGGCTGATGCCGGCGCTATTTGGGGCTGTGATTCTCCCTTATTGAGTAGCGCTATCGTACCTGCATGTATAATGACTGCCTGAACTGGAGTGTTTCCGAGAGAGACAGTGTCACTACTGTTCGCACTGATTCACCCAACTTAACGTTCTTTGCCATCTTACGGTGTAGCGGATACATGAAGTTGATTGTTCCGGACCGACATGGACAGTTCGTAGAGACGTGTTTATTCACGTGATTTCCCTTTCGCTCTTTCTCTTGTTGGCCTGCCTGGGACAGTGTCTTTGTCCCGGATTGGTGCAGAGGACTATTCCCATTTAGCTGGCGTACATCTAGTGCATAATAGCCATTTTTTGTCTGTCGACGTGCTTCGGTGACGCGTTTTGCGTGTCTATAGGCACGACATCGAACTCTCTCTCTTGGAGGACTAGGAGAGGGGTGATTACCGGACTAGAGGATGATACGCGAGTAATTCGTATCAATGTTATTTGGGGTTAATTCGTTTTGTTTAAAGTGATTTTGTTTAATTAGTTTTGTTTAAATTGATTTTGTTTAATCCGTTTTGTTTAAAGTGATTTTGTTTCAATTCGTTTTGCTTAGTGATTTTGTTTAATTAGTTTTGTTTAAATTGATTTTGTTTAATCCGTTTTGTTTAAAGTGATTTTGTTTCAATTTGTTTTGCTTAGTGATTTTGTTTAATTAGTTTTGTTTAAATTGATTTTGTTTAATCCGTTTTGTTTAAAGTGATTTTGTTTCAATTCGTTTTGCTTAGTGATTTTGTTTAATTTGTTTTGTTTAAATTGATTTTGTTTAATCCGTTTTGTTTAAAGTGATTTTGTTTCAATTCGTTCTGTTTAAAGTGATTTGTTTTATTTGTTTTGGTTTGTGTTGAGTTTATTAATTTTCTTTTCGTTCCAGAGTTGGGGAATTGGTCGTGGCCGAGATCCTCTGTGTGTGGTTCTGTGCTGTGGTTGATTGGTTTGCAGTGTTCACAACAGAGAAACATTTGGCGTGTGGTGACGTGAGTGAGCACAACGTGTTGGATCAATCGGACGACCTTCCCCAATTCTGGGTTGGATGATGTATGTGGTGTGTGCCTGCTTGGTATTGTTATGACGGCTTGTGTCTTTTAATGCTTTAAATTAAACGTGATCTTGTATTTTAGATCGCGTGTGAAATAAATTGTTTGCCATCTTCCCTTTTCGTCTGCTACCTGTCTCAGCCAATAATGAACCTGTGAGCTTTTGGTATTCTCTTAATTGATATCCGGGGTGGCGTAGTCGGCTCTTGCTTTGATTTATCCCCTTTCTCCCTTATGCCATCGCCACATATGCATAGAGGCTGCAACTCTTCTCCACTGAACCCTGTGGCCCAATGACTTTAGTCTTCCTCTGACCATCCTGTAGCCTGCATTTGGTAAATCATTCTTGACAGAAGCAACCAAAATGTCAAGTTCTTCATCAGAGAGAGGACTATACATGTCCCTGACAGAAAGATCATATTCTTTCATGCGTCTGAAAATTATCTTTCCTTGAAACACCCATCAGTGTAGCTATGCAGCGCACAGGAAGGTGAGCATGGAGCATTTCTTTCAGGTGTTGTTCCTCAACCAAAACTTTTGGTCGTCCTGTGGTGCCAGCAACTTCCACTCTGACATATGGGGCTGGACAATACACTTGTGCCCTAACAAGGTCAAAGAGCTCTTGCAATGCCTGGGTGATTAAAGGGGGTACTTGAATGTGATTAGATAGGGCCTCCAGAATATACAGCTCCTGACGACAAAGAAACTCCAAGTAATCCAAATCCAGTGATGTTGCGCTGAATGCATGCTGTAATTTATGCAAAAGATTTTCCAAAAGGTGATGTTTCACCTGTTGACAGCACAAAAAAAGGTATCAAAATCAATGCCCATGTTGTAACGCACACATCACAGTTCAAAAGTGGAAAGAGGTTTAAAAGCATGCAAATGTTCAATTTGTGTGTTTATTATATAATTCTTTAGTCCATTGTTTAGCACCTACTAGATATGGTGTGACATGATCTCTATATACGCATGCATTCAATACACACTGTGGGCTTTAGTAAAATATAGTCCTTTCATAAACATAAACAAAGGCTACGTATAAAAGAAATCCAGGCTAAACATCAATCTAATTTCAGATTAGCTGCATGAAAATGACACTACTAAGAAATAACATACTTGAGGCCAGAGAGACTAACTTAACCGTTAACAGTTTGAGGGTTAAAGGTTAATGTAGTCAGCTAAATTAGCTTTAGCAAACTTTTATAAGGTCCTGTGCAAACCTTTGCGAGGAGATTTTATCCTAATTTAACTTTTCTATTAACCATATTAAGCAGTTTATTGCATGGATTAAACACGATAAATGACTATTGATTTAACATAAATTAATTACCTGCTCTGACATGATGGTCTCACAAAACGTGTCTGTCACTTTTCAAACCAAACAACCAATCACAGAGGCGGATTCATCAGTCATCTGTCCAGCCCCCAAAAGGCTTGTTTGAGATTAACAAAATCTGCGCAGAACCGATCACCGGTGATCACCGTGAGATGCATGCCGGTTAGAAAAGTGTCCGAGTTACGTCCGCCTTGCTCTGACCTCATGCTGACATGTGCCAAAAAACTCTTGCGACGGCGAGGCGGCTGTGTCGGATTGAGCAGTCGAGCGCAGTTGCTCTCCACCGACTGCGCTACTCAAAAGCATGATGGGAAACGACTGACTGACAACACAGCTTCAAGCTCATTGGCTGAGAATGTCAACTGATATTTTTTCCCCCTTAATTCTAAGAAGTCCATTACCTATAGCCTAATATGATTTACTTTTTCTATAGTACTTAGTAATTAGGAAAAGTTTTATTTTTATTTTCTTGGTTTGAAGTGAAGTCCTGTTTGTTTTAATTTTCTCTTTATTGAGAGATGTGTATTCTCTTTATACATTGACATTTTTGTACAACATTATTCCATTAAATAAATTAGTCAATCTATCAATACATGCACACATCTAATGTGACTGTTTTACAATTAGGCCTCATGTTTGTGTTTTTATCCGATATCTTTATTTGGATATGTCTGATTCCAGGAGTGCAATAAACAAAACCCACACATGCTCATTTCTTAATTTAGAATGTGTTGTTGTTTCATATTATTTTTTAAGAATAATTTGCAGCACACACTTTTCCTAATCATTAAACATGAATTGAAACTTACATTAAGGTGACAAACAATTGTGTAATATATTTATATGGAATATTTGTCATGTAAAAAAGGGATAGTTCACCCAAATTTCTTTTTTTTCTTTGGGTAAACTATCCCCTAAGTAGGATACACACCATTAGGTTAATCAGCTGTGCCATATCCCACTCTGAAATGTTTAACACATAATTAGGGATAACAATGCAAATTTAGTTCAGCATCTGTGCTAATCATTTCTCATTATGGCTTTGATTATAAAAGGCATCCATAAAGTTAACAATTGTGGCAAGATGGGGAATGTGTTATTAACACTATCAGACTCCCAGGGAGCAATAACATTAACAGTAAGCAAAGAAATTGCTGAGACAATAAAGAATGGTGAGTAAAAAAAAGATTGGTTGCTTGATGATGGAATTAATTTTATTTTAATTGATTGAAATTTGTTTTTACAGATAACAAATATGCAGCATATATAATGCAACAAGTGAGATCTGCAGCACAGAAACAAGGTAAGGCATTTTTTTTAAACCATAAAATAACATTTAAAATGATCATGGGGAATTTTTATTTTATTTTTTATTGTGTTCTCTATGGCAGATACTACCCACTGTCCAGCATCTTTATCCCGGTGTCCCCCTCCACGTCCAGCATCTCTATCCCAGTGTCCCCCTCCACGTCCAGCATCTCTAGCCCAGTGTTCCCCTCCACGTCCAGCATCTCTATCCCAGTGTCCCCCCCCACGTCCAGCATCTCTATCCCAGTGTCCCCCTCCACGTCCAGCATCTTTATCCCAGTGTCCCCCCCCCCGTCCAGCATCTTTATCCCAGTGTCCCCCCCCACGTCCAGCATCTTTATCCCAGTGTCCCCCCCACGTCCAGCATCTTTATCCCAGTGTCCCCCTCCACGTCCAGCATCTTTATCCCAGTGTCCCCCTCCACGTACAGCATCTTTATCCCAGTGTCCCCCTCCACGTCCAGCATCTTTATCCCAGTGTCACCCTCCACGTCCAGCATCTTTATCCCAGTGTCCCCCCCACGTCCAGCATCTTTATCCCAGTGTCCCCCCCCCCACGTCCAGCATCTTTATCCCAGTGTCCCCCTCCACGTCCAGCATCTTTATCCCAGTGTCCCCCTCCACGTCCAGCATCTTTATCCCAGTGTCCCCCTCCACGTCCAGCATCTCTATCCCAGTGTCCCCCCCACGTCCAGCATCTTTATCCCAGTGTCCCCCCCACGTCCAGCATCTCTATCCCAGTGTCCCCCCCACGTCCAGCATCTTTATCCCAGTGTCCCCCCCCACGTCCAGCATCTTTATCCCAGTGTCCCCCACCACGTCCAGCATCTCTATCCCAGTGTCCCCCTCCAGTGATTACTCACCCAGCATCCCTTGTCGAGTGCCCTGTTGAAACAAGGAAAATAAATCTTGCACCACAATCCTCACAAACACACAATCTTCAATCCCCTTTCATGCAGTCAAAATGTCAAGAAACCCAACAAGGTATGCACAAAACAACAAAATATCACTGTATAAAGTTTATCTCTCACAATTATAAACTGTTGTTTTCATAGAATTCACACACAGGACCACACTGCTGCTGCTTGACCTCACACAAATGTACCTGCATCTTTACTATCGAAATAAAATTGTATTTTACAAAAAGCTTGAGCAAGCTTTCAAAGACCAAGGTTACAACATCAGCAATGAAAAACTGCGAAAGAAACTTGGTAACATGATAACCACCTACAAAAGGGCTAAAGACCGGTGTCGGTCAACAGGAGAGGGAAAAGTTACATGGGAGTATTACAAGGTTGGTGTGCTTTTGGTGTACCGAAATTACTGCAGAATCACTGGGTTTACATTTAAAATGTAAAAGCATCTCTATTTACATTGTTTCATATGTTTTCTCAAAGCAAATGGAAGACTTATTTGGGAAATGTGGAGTTGGCACCATCAGGCACAATCTGCTCAACTCCTCTGTACAACACTACCTCATCCCTGACTACAGTGCCGAAGTCCTCATTTGCACAGGCCTCTCAGGAACAGCCTCTCCAAGAAGAGCAACCAGGTCCCTCCACTCCTATGCCCTCCACAGAAACACACAGAAGGAGACAAACAAGATCCTCCACATTCTGTGAAGTTTTTGAAGCGCATTCAGAGAGGAGAACAGCCGCTCTAGAGTCACTAGTGCGGCCTGACTTAGAGCGCCGAAGAAGGCTTAAAGAGATAACAACTAAAAAAAATCAGTCAATCCCAAGAAATGACAATTGATATATTAAAAAATAAATTTTTACAATGTAATCCATTCCCATGTGTATCACATCATTATTATAAAGATAACAACACACAACATTCCTCCCTATGACATTGGTTGACTGACAGAATACTGTCAATCATTTGATATTAAGTGCTTAATATCATCCTGTACAATCCCATCCACTAGCTCACAAAACAGTAAAATAAAAAATATTGTTCTTAAGTTTATGGCAAGTGTTGAAGGAAGAACAAGTCAATATGTGATGTTTACAGGCGGCCACAGATTGCATCTCTATAATGTGACGCATCATTGTGAATGTGGGCTTCTGGTGGGTATGGGTCATCCTCCATATCATCTGCCTGCTGATCCTCCTCAATGTGGTCATTGGATTCCAGGCAGATGTTATGAAGAATGCAACAGGCTGTGACTGCAGAAGAAATGTTCTTAACTTTTTTCATGTGCAGACACCTGAGTATGACTACACAAGCAGAATTCAGTTTCCTATTGAACCATCTCTGCCTGACAGTCAAGTGGCCATTGTCTCTGTATGGCTTCATTAGCTGAAGCAAGAGAGGGTATGCAGAATCTCCAATTATATGCATCCCCTCAGGAACCAGGGAATGTGGATCTTCCTCAAGAAGTCGGCCTACCTCTGACAAACGAAATGCCCTTGAATCATGCCAGCTACCGGGGTGACCCACACTGACATGACAGAACCGCCGCTGACTGTCACAGAATCCTGTAAGTATAACAGAATAGAACTGTTTCCTATTGATGTAGGCCACAGGATTCTCACAGTGTGGTTTTACCACGGGAATGTGGCATCCATCAACTGCACAGACGGTTTTAGGAAAACCAGCTGTTTCAAATCCTAACTGGGATATATGCAGGGCTTGTCCTCTGGGCCAGGAGATGTAATGTGACAAATGTGTTATTACAAGAGAACAGAAATCATGCAGGTGTGTTGAAAGTGTAGATTTGGTTATGTGAAATCTGTCTGCCACTCCTCTATAGGACTCTTGGTTGGAAACAGTCCATAGAGAGGCAAGTATGCTGTTTGTCAGCGGCACCTTAGTCTTCTGTGTATTCATGTAGAAAGGACCAAGTGTATTTATAAGATCCTGCATTAGGAAGAGAAAAAATAGTTATCATATAATAAAAACATGGACACATGAATACATCTCTCGCATATGACAGCACAAGAGTTGAAACTACCCAGGGCTTAAGCCAAAAATTTAATGTACATTTTCACAATATATGTCCCTTTAGTAATTTTTTTGTTTTTCAACAAAAGACTAGACAGTAAAGTTTGTTATGGACAATTTGATGTTTTTTCATTTCATGATATTTTAATTGGGGGGAGTGGGGGATGCAGGGGGTACAGCATATTCCTAACTGGATGTATATTGCTTGCTTCTCACACCATGTAGGCCTACATACCTCCACATGCCCTCTAGAAAGTCTGAAATGACTTTGAAACTCAGAAGGACAGTACAATTGGACCACATTCTCAACATAGTGAGGAATTTTAGGGACATTCCTAGGAGAGAGAAAACATTTCTTATGAACTCTCTCTCTTTCAAAAGCAACTTGCTATTGCAAAATTTACGTTTTAACGAAATCCTTTGAACTTTTCTTTTATTTGGTGCTGAATTATCTGCAGTGAGGACTGTTTATTTTTTTCTCAACATTAATTTCATTAGATGCAAGTTGCAATACCACTCTAGATCAGATAGATTTATATCCCTACCATTTACTGAATAAGCCATTTTAAGTAATGAGCACTGTTCACCTTCGGTGATTCTCCTCTTCCTGTAAAAACAGTGGTATTTCAACTGCATCAACTTCGTCTGCGATAAAGAACGCGAACGCGATCTCTTCCATTGTTGACGTTTGCAGTCCACAACACAGCGAGATTCAGGAAGTGTCCGGCTTGCCTGCACTTTTTTTCACCTCTCCCCTCACTGTAGCCGCCTACTCTCGCCTATATTTCAGGCGAGGCAAGGCGCATCTCAAACAAGCCTATTGTCTCAAAAGTCTGCTTGAACATCGAGCGAGTGACGTGCAGCAGTTGTGAGAGCGCAGAGTGATCCGCTAGAGTACTCTATGGAAAGCCAAAGTGCTCATAATCGCCTGGTTGGAAGTCTCATTGCACGATGACGCGTCAAAAGCGCGCGATTTGAAAGCAAAATGGGCGTCATTATGGAAAGCCGTTTGGGTCATATTTCGCCATCAACCAGATGCCTGGTATTCAGATGACGCCTGCTTTTACGGCGTTTAAGATGTACAGACGCCTGCTTTAGCCGTTTAAGACGTACAGACGCCAATTATGGCGTTTGCGCCTTAGAAACGCCGTTAATAACGGCGTTTTAAATGCAATGCGAAACGCCGTTCATTTCACCGTTTGAACTTCCATATTACGCCGTAAATTACGGCGCTTCCGTGTAACAAAGACGCCGTAAAAAGCGGCGTTTTCTATAATATTAAAATCAGCCCCGCCTTTTCTACACAGTCCAGCCCCTCCAATGAACACAAAGACATGTGTAGTAGAATGTCAATCTGAATAACTGTTCCTGTTTTTAACTTTATTGCGAATAATGCTTAGACTTTCATCATGTGATATTTTTCCATTGGGCGCGTTTATCCTCCTTTTCGTTTATCATATGTGTACGAGCGGCATACTTTTGAACGAGCACGTTCGTGACACTTTGTGCGTTTATGTCTATGTTGTGACATCGAGCTAGTCATTCTTATCGTCCACGGTGGCGTAGTGGACTGCGTGCGCAGCAGGGGATCCTCATCGCTTTTAACGATTGGAGTTCGACTCCGCGGTCCGACCATATTCTTCATTCCTTTTGAATTGTTCTATTGAGTCGTGTTTTTAAATGTTGGAACACTACCTGTTGCTGGCAACTTATTAAATGACAAGAAATGCTTATTACAAGCCAACGGTCTAAGGCCTTTATGCATGCAATAGCTGCGGGCTGTTTATTTGTTATTTTATTTCTGAACGATAAACAAATATCAGGTTTGAATTCTTGTTTTTCGGTTCTTTGGAAAATAAATAAAAAGGAGCTGTTTTCTTATTTTTCAACCCTAAATTTTAAATTAAAAAACAAATAAACTAATGATACATGGACCACATGATGCACCGTTTGAACAATACTTACAAACTGATCAATATATATTTTTTGCATTATAAATGTGATCTCCTGAAATGTTAAATTGCACAAAAATATATTATGATTGCACCGGCAGGAAACATAGTTGCAAAATGCGACCATTTGGTCGCAGTGTAGCCATTAGAATCCCCTAACAGCCTTAATATAGCCTTGTTTTATACTTGACCTCAGGGCTGTGAAACAGCAAACTTACTTTTAGACACGAAATTGCTTGCTGAGTGACGGTATTGTTATTAGCTTAAGCATGCATAACGCCCCGATTATTTAACTGAAAGTAAGAACAACTAAGTTTTAATTTATATTAAATCATATTTATTAACACAAAAAAACAAAGCACTTTTAACATCATTACTCCTTTATGTATTAAGACACTATTTTTATTTAAAAGGAATTGCTATTTAAAAACAAAAATATCTCTTTCCGAAATAAGATTTGTGACAATAGCCTATCAGGATTTTTTTTATTGACCCTTTAAACAAACTTAGTTTCAGCATAGAAAAAGCAAAAACAAAAGAGTAGAATAGAGGGCTCTCGTTAACTGGCTGTGCTATAAAGCACCAAACTTAGACTGGGTCTGGCTGATGTCAAACAAATGTAAAAACGATGTTAAAACATGGTTTAGCTCATCCCAAACTCAGTAGCCTGCAATATTCTGCTGCTCATGTGGTTGCAGAACTCCTCATATGTGCGATGTATTGGCAGACGGAAGACTACATCACATGTATTAGCTTCTGGAAATTTACGGCCTGTGTGCATAAAAACAATGACTGGCTGGTTCTTAAATCCCAGTGGAGGCAACTCCTCCAGCCCGGAAGCAAAAGCCAAGACCTCTTGCAGGGTAAGGTTTTTACTCTGGTCCACTTGCATTTCTCCACCTGTGAAAAATAAATAAAATATCTTGAAAACACCTAAAACTATGTATTTACAGGACAACTTTGCTTAGTATTGAAGTCTTACCTTCCACATCTAGCAGGAAGTCATGGAACCAGGCATAGGTTTTAATTTCATTGTGCTGGCGGTTGCTTCCCTCCTCTGCAAACTGTGGGCTAAAAACATCAATGAGGTCCTTGGCAGTTAGGGGGTCTTCTTTGGCCAGGAACAGATACCGCAGATGTGTCGCATTTGCCTTCATTGCAGCATACAACCCCAAACATCCAAGACCATCCACAAACCTTCAAATAAACAACAACTGAGTAAGTTTACGTGATAACACATTTAAATTTCACAACTTCTACGTTTATGACAGCAAAATGTATGAAATGCTCATTAAAAATGATTTCTTTACTTAACTGATCCATTGCAGCATTAAGTCGCCCCTCCAAATAAAACTTGGCTGCACACCGGACGACTGTCTCCCTGTCTTCAAGAGTCCTGCACTGGACGTTTAACGATCCAAGAAGAGAAAGGCTGTTTGAAGCCTCTTCTAAAGCCTCCTTGGTCTCCTCGAGGGTTATGGCATTTTGAAATTAAAAATTATTTGTGATATATTAACTTGTATTTTATGTATTATATTATATTATCCAGAACTTGTCAAGCTGTTAATAATGTTTTAATATGCTTTGAGACACCAGTTCTAATGCTGCCCACACATGCTCTCGTGAAGGCAGCATTAATCCTATACCTTGCAACCCCATGCTTTGCATATTTCGTATGTTTCTCTTATTCCATTTAAGAGGTTTGTTCCAAGACCATAAGTGCCCTGCAAAGTGAATATCACTGCATATTGTGCCATTATTTCAATTTAAGACATGCAAATCTCATAAACATGGTTAAATAACATTTTACTTTTTTTTAGTCTGGTGTGTAGATGCTGGAGGCAGTCATGTAGCGCAAATTAGTTTTCTTAAACTTCAGCTAATATCCTGCATGCATGGTGTAGAGTCAGTGAACACTTTGTGGACCATGAAAATAAAACATTTTTTTATGGAGCAAACTCTAATGAGCTGGCGATTTGATTTAGGTGTTAAACAAGAGAGACACATAAAACATGCAGCCTAATGGGCATCACGAGGACCAAAATAAAGAACCACTTTTAAAAGGTTTTAAATTCATAATTTTAAACCATTGACGAGCATTCCTCCATCAAACTGCAGTTGACCAGACAGTTTTTTACATATTCTTTTTAAATGCTTAAAAATTAGTTTGAAATGATGATAGTATTAAATGCAATGGCACTTTAATTTAACACATACATTCTGCAGCTGGTTCCTGAACCCCTCATCAATAATCTCTGTCAGGTCCACATCTTCTGTAGCCTCACCAACAACCAGATTGTACAATCGTGGGGCAAAAAAATGGGGTGCTACGCCACCATGGATCAGGCAGATACTTATAATCTTACCTAATCATTTGTAATCCCCCTTTGAAAAAGTTTAAAATTGGATTCACATTAAATTTCACTGTTAACATATTTCCAATATGGGTTGGACCCTTGAATATATGTGAACATAACTGAATGCTAACCATGGCTATCCATGGCCAGTAATTTAAGATTATCTGGCCCTTCAAACAGGCTCCTGCGCTGTCCATCCTTCAGAAGTAGACAACAAAATTCCCTTGAAGGGCCTCCTTCATCCACTGCCCCTTCTGGGTTATTTCCAAGATCCATAAATACCACTCCCAGTGGCTTATGTGGGTCAAACAGACCGCTAGAAAAGGCACGTCGCGCAGAACCATAAATGTCGTCTCTGCATGCATTAATCATGTTTGATGAGTGTTGGTTTTCTCAATCAATGTTTTTGGTAAGTTCCTTAAGTATTTCTATGCCACGCCTGAAATGGAACAAATGAAGTACAAAAAATATTTAGAAATAAATAAACTTTACTGGGTCATAACATTTGTAAGGGTGCAAGAAATCACTTGAAGAAAACTAAACAATTACAGAAGGGGGTGTTTACCTAGTGTTTCCTGCCGAGTCCATTTGATCAGTATGGTCCTCCTCTGGCAAATCCTCCATGTTAGGTTCAGGATTTTGGTCATTCATACGGATTTCCTGGACAGTATGTCAGACAGTGAATTACTTTAGTAATCTTTAAATAACAGAGCTTGCCTCAAGTGAAAGTAAGTATAATGATATATTAACAAAGTAATGAGCATACATGACTAACAGTATTAGCACAGTATTATAACTAATAAGCATTAACACAACCAAAACATGAATGTTTTTTCAACTCAAACAAACAACACATAGAACTAAATTACCTACTTCCACCTCCTCTCCTTCCAACCACTGAACAAATAAGTTAGGTAGTGAAGGATTTTTATTGTGGTTTAAACGTGCCTTTACAAAATATAACCAGTGTGTGAGTTGAATTTAGTGCTGATACTGTGGGGCTTTTTCCACAGGAAATTGCTATGTGTGTGTGTAAAGATTAGATTACACGGGGAGCCCCATGGAATGTGGTGGATTGTGGGGGCCTCTATATAATTTTTTACAGATGGTGATTTGAAAAACAAGGCAGTGAGCTGATTGGCTGGAGACCAGACAAAGGGGAGAAAAACTGATTGGACCCCAGCTCAAGAAGAGACTCGTCGAGAAATACCATATAAAAAGTTTGTAAATGTGAGACGTTTTTGTGTCTGAGAATCCACCGAAACAGCTGTTTGTTTGAGACTTCTGATCAATAAATTTCAACGTTTTCTTAACTGGCCTCCTCTCTCCAATTTTGAACACGCAGAACATTGTTTTAATGTTCATCAGATGGTGACCCCGGACGCGATTGGAGAAAGAGGCATCTAAAGAGAATTGTAAAACTCGGGGATTGCCCGAAAATCGGGACGAGACAACTTTGACTTCAACACACTGTCGACAGAATAAGATAAGGTAAGCAGAGACCTGTTTAAACGAACTTCTGCAGATTGGATATTCCAAATTTATGTGTTGAGTTTGAAGTATATCCGTACCATTGAGTAGAAATTTAAAATCATTGATATTTGTTGATCAGAATAAAAGGATATTTTTTATATATATTGGAAGACGGGGTGAGAGACCCGCGTCACGATAGTTACGAAAAGTGAATAAATTGTTAAATCCCTTTAAAACACCTGCAAGTATAGACTTGCGGCATGATAAAGGGTGCTTTTAAAACACCGGCAAGTATCAAAGCCTTGCTGCATGATAAAAGTGAATAAATTGTTAAATCCCTTTAAAACACCTGCAAGTATCAAAGCCTTGCTGCGTGATAAAAGTGAATAAATTGTTAAATCCCTTTAAAACACCTGCAAGTATTGAAGCCTTGCGGCATGATAAAGGGTGCTTTTAAAACACCGGCAAGTATTAAAGCCTTGCTGCATGATAAAAGTGAATAAATTGTTAAAAGCTTTTAAAACAACGGCAGGTATTAAAGCCTTGCTGCATGATAAAGGTGAATAAACAGGGATAAATGCGTTAAAAAGCGTGTGGGTGACCAACACCATAGTACGCTAAAAGCCGATTAAACTGTGTATATTAATAGTATATTGTGTACTGAATATTACTTATTAAGTATAGTAAACTGTGTGTATTAAATGTGTATTGTATACTGTAATATTGTTGTGTAAAATGTCTGAATTTGAGAAGAAGTGTGTGATTTATGGGAATTCCCCTGTAATTATACCATGGGAAAAAATTGTTGATATGCTAATGGCCCAATCAGAGCCGAAAAATCGTAAGAAGGAAAGGAAAATCTGGGGAAATAAATGGAGTCAAATTTGTATGGAATATGTGTGGAAGGAATCTGAGAAAGTGTTGATTAAGATCACTCCAAAAATCAGGGAAATGGAGGAAAAAGCGCATGCAAGTTTAAACAAACATGTAGAAGGAGGAAAAGATGTGAAGTGGTTAGAAAAGAATAGGCATAAAAAGGAGGAAGAGAGACTGAGAGAAGAATTACGCCTGTGGACACGCATTGCTTTGACTGCAATTGCTTTGAGTTCCCCTAGGGGGGGCACAGGACATGTGCAGTCGGAGGAGTCAGAGAAAGAAATGGTGAGAGAGTCAGGAAGTGCAGGAGCCAGTATCTCGCGTCATACTGAGACCGCCCCCTTATATCCTGATTTGAATAAGCTGTTGCCACCGCCCTACATACCAGCATCACAACAATTGCAAGTGAATGTGAGAGATTCTAGGGTGGAGGTAGACATGCCAGATCTAGATGTTTTAAAGTATCAAATAAACGTGTTGACAGCACAATTAGAACTAATGGTAAATAGACAGGAAACCTTACAAAGAAAGGATAGCATAACAAACCAAAGAGCACGAGTAGTGCACAATGAGGAGTAAGACAAAGACATGAAGGCACAGGGAATATGTAACAACAGTGAGGATGGAGGGCCAACGCAGGTATGTAGGGACGTAGTTATTAAAGGAACTATGATGTCTACCCCAGTGTCACAGGGTACTAGGAGTCGTACCAGAGCCTGTCAGTACACTCCAGCCTGTCAATTCACTCCCCCTCAAGAGAGACAATGGGACAGTATGTGTCGCCCAGGTAGTGAGTATGAGGAAAGGAATGTTAATGTGCCAAATGCCCAACTAATGTCAGGAGGGGCAACTAACATGCCTCTGTTACAGGGCAACCGAGGGGTACCAAAGTACCAGCCCTGGAGCAATAGTGACATGACAGCTGTGCTGGCAAAATTGCCCCCCATTACATCTGGTGGAGGCAGATGGCTTACAAAGTTGATGGCATTGTGCCACGGCACCACCTTGGCGGTAGGAGACATAAGATGCCTTTTAGGCCAAATTTTTACTGTTTCTCAGATGGCAGAGTTTGAGAAGGATGCAAACCTTGAAGACGAACCCAATGACGCACGGTATACCACTGTCAGTACAGCGATCGCCAGGGCCCTCAGAGAAAAATTTCCAACACCCCCAACCGTATACCAAAACATTAAGTTCCGCATTAAGCCTGGTGAGACTGGAGCGAGTTACTATTTTAGATGCACAGCTGAATGGGACCAGATGGTAGAAGAAAATAGTCTAAATAATCCAATTACGCGTGATATATTTAGAACTGCCGTAATGACAGGGGCCCCCAACGGTGTCAAGCAGGCAATGGAATGTAATCCTGACACTCCAGTTGCCAGCAACGAAATGTGGGAAAGACATCTAGTGTTCCATATTGACAGATCAGTCGATAAGCAGGATAAAGAACAGGAGGAATTAGAAAAGACAAAGCAACAATTGTTAAAACTACAATTAGAAATGGCTAAGGCAGACAGTAAAAAACCAAAACAAATGCCACAACGTCCTGTGAGCAGCGGCTTTGACGGGCAGCCCGGGGTGAAGACCCCACCTTTTCCCATAGTCACACCTGAAACTTTTGGCTATGCTCAGGGAGGACATGTCCCTAATTTCCAATTAATAAAACCATGGGGAGGGTATAGGCCACGGGGCAATAGCGGATGGGATAGGGGGAAGCCGAGTGGGGGAGGGGGAAGCCACAGGGGTGCATGTCATCACTGTGGGGGGACTGATCATTGGTGGAGAGATTGTCCCATGGCAGGGGACAGCCAGTATATGGGACCACCTGCGGGGGGATGGGATCCTCATAGAGGTGGGCCCAGTGGTCGTGGCAGAGGACCACAAACTCCAAAACACCCGGAGCAACAATGCCCACCTCCCCACTCGATTCAGGCGCCCTTGAACCCGACTTGGGGCCAGGGGGTAGGCGCGGATTGTTGAAGGGGCCAACAGAGAACAATCATGCGAGGTTTGGCTGAGCCTTACATGATTTTAGTGGTCAACAACAGGCCACAAACAGCTTTGGTAGATACCGGAGCAACATACTCCACAGTAACGAGGGGCACAATCACTGACAAAGATCTAAGTGATAAGACTGTTGGAGTTATGGGATTCTCTGGAGGGTTAGAACATTGGCATCTTACTGTTCCTCTTACCACGAAAGTGGCAAATCAGTCCCTGTCACACTCATTTCTGTACTCCACAAAAGCACCTGTTCCCCTATTGGGCAGAGATCTGTTGATTAATTTGGGTGCAAACATTTTCTGCTCACCAGAGGGTGTCACAGTCACGTTCCCTGACGGCACTAAAGTCGACTGTTCACAGGCACACTGTAGAGAGGGCCACCAGCAGGTCTTGTTGGGAGGACCCTTGCAGGAGATGGCAGACATATATTGGGTGGAATTAGATGATTCACAATCAGGAGCCAGAGCACTGTATAAGAGTCAGTGGCCCTGGATCAAAGACTTAGCTGTCTATTTACCTCCCATCGACCCCCTGCATTGTACACTATTTTATGATCGGAATGACACTGTCACATACCAGGAAATGTTCCATGACATTGAGGGCCAAATGTGGACACTCACAGGGGATGGTCTATATGTAGGACAAGAGGGTGTAGTAGTTCCAGTTACACTGACACCAGAACAGCAGATATGGTATGAAATGGCAGACACAGCTGAACCTCACATTTCTATGGCACTGCATCCAGGCCATGAAGCTCGAGAGTTAGGAGCTATGACAAAAAGGTTACGCTTGGTGACCGATTGGGAGCCCTCTGGCATTGTTGGGGTTTTGCATTCGCGTATGACAGATTCATATTGGGTACCACAAAAAACGGCTGATAGGGGCCAATTGACTCATCTCGAAATTACAAGAAGCCATGGTCGCGAACTAACAGACGGTCCCGGAAAATGTCAATATTCTTATAACAGACTTCCACAGGGCTTTATTTTATCGCCAGGGATATTCAATCAGGTCCTGAAAAATCAGCTGATAAATTGTGCGTTACCTGTAGATTGCGTTCTAATAATGTATGTTGATGATCTTTTGTTGGCAGCCTTAACCAACGAAGATTGCTTAAAAGCAACGGGCGCCATTCTGAGACAGCTGCATGCGTCTGGGTTCAAGGTTAGTAAAGAAAAACTGCAGGTCAGCAGGCCATCTGTTACTTTCATGGGCCGTTTAATCACAGGCCAAGGCACAACGTTGTCTGATCGCCAACGTGATGGCATTTTGTCACACCCAAAGCCACACAATGTGAAGGACATGCTTTCCTTTCTGGGATTGACAGGTTTCAGCAGAAATGATATCCCTATGTATGTAGCGGTCACCAAGCCATTACGAGACATGGTCAAGGAACAAGGCATGACAAATGTGCAGGCGAAGTTAACATGGACCCCTGAAGCAGAAACCGTGTTCATTAAATTGAAAGGGGAGCTGTCACATGCAGCATATCTGCATAGCCCTGATTACAGCAAGGCATTTTTCCTAGACGTTTCTGAAACAGGGAATACGAACATGGAGTACTTTTCCAGAAGCAGTCTAGTGCTAGACGTGTGCTCATGTATGTCAGTGTCCTAATGGACGCCATTGAACAACACCAGCCGGCTTGTGCCAGGTTCACTGCAGGATTGGCAAAGATTATTGAAAAGACATCACACATTGTGATGGGTCATCAGTTAACGGTCCTGACCACGCACTCTGTCATGTCGTTTGTCAACTCTGAATCATTTACGTTTTCACCGTTGAGGCAGAGAAAACTGTCCAAATGTCTAACGGCGCCAAACATAACATATAAACACGACGGCATTAAGATGGAAGATTTGTTCACCAAAGGGGAACCACATGACTGTGCACCAATCACTGACCTGGCATCTCGTGTTCGCCAGGACTTAACTGCAACCCCTATCCTCGGACGTGATTACACTTTTCACGGACGGGTGCTGTTTTAGAGCTCAGGATGGCTCTTTGGTCTCAGCTTATTCTGTTGTGCAGCAAACAGACTTAGGTTACACGACTAGGGAAGCAGAAAAAATAGAAGGCAAGCAGTCAGCACAGAGAGCAGAACTAATTGCGGTCACACAAGCACTTAAACTTGCAGGGTCTGGCAAAGTCAACATTTACAGTGACTCAGCTTATGTCGTGGGTGCTGTCCATGTCGAACTCGCAGTTTGGCAAAGGAGTGGATTCGTCACTATGTCTGGTAGGCCTATAGCACATGACGCAGAAGCACGTGCACTGTTGGACGCATTGAAAATCCCAGCAGCTGTTGCTGTCATAAAATGTCAGGGCCACTGTAAAACAGACAGTGCGGTAGCACGGGGAAATGAGGCTGCTGACTTGGCTGCCAAAACAGCTGCAGGCTATCAGGTGACCATGATGGTACAGACTGACTGTTCATATGTGAAACTGTTACCATCTTTCAGCAGAGAAACACTTGTGGCCGAACATGGCAAATGCACACCAGAAGAACTGTCAACGTGGACAGAGTATGGGGCCCTGTGTGCACCAGATGGTCTGTGGCAGGCCCCAGATGGCAGACCAGCATTGCCCATGAGCCTGTCACGCTCTATCATGAACCAAGCACACACTATGTCGCACGTGAGTTCAAAACAGATGATGAAAACATTGCAATATTGGTGGCATCCTTTTTTGACGGCTATGGTGTCTAACTTTGTACTTTCATGCGACATTTGTCTAAAACATAACATCAAACCAACTTTAAAACAGTTGAAGGGCACATTTTTGCCATTGCGAGGCCCAGGAGAGGAAATCGTGATTGACTTTACAGACATGGTAGAGAGGGTGCAAGGGAAACGGTATTTGTTGGTGATAGTTGACCAATTCACAGGTTGGCCTGAGGCTTTTCCTTGTGGAAAAGAAGACAGCACTGCAGTCATTAAGTGTCTCATTAATCTGTACATCCCGCATTATGGTTTCCCCCGGCGTATCCGGTCAGATAATGGATCGCATTTCAAAAATGAGCATTTAAAATTCGTAGAGAAATCGCTGGGCCTAACGCATGCGTTTGGAGCCGTCTATCATCCTGAATCGCAAGGTAAGGTCGAACGGATGAACCTAACACTGAAACTTAAATTGGCTAAAATCTGTGCACAGACCAAATTATCATGGCTATCAGCTCTTCCGTTGGCTCTACTGTCTGTACGTTCCTCTGTTAACAGAATCACTGGCTTTACACCTTTTGAATTGCTTACAGGTAGATCTTTTCCAGGACCGTCGACGACGCTGAAGCCGGACACCTGTGTACCACTTTCACATTGTGTATATTTTGACAAACTGACTGCTATGATTCAACATTTCTCTCAGCAGACTCCCTCTGACATTGCTGGAGAACCTGTCGAGCCCTGTTCACAGTGGGTGCGCCTGCAGAAGTTTCAAAGGAAGTGGAATGAGCCACGCTGGACGGAGCCTCTGAAAGTGACGGCAAGGACATCACATTGTGTCCGTCTATCTGGCAAGGGCGACACCTGGTATCACTTGTCTTCTTGTGTTAACTGTGATCCACCAAACAGGTCACTGTCAGAGACTGCTGTGGACCTGAGGGCTCAGGTCCAAGAGAGGGAGGGTATCTCTGGAGCAGAAAGTGGAGCAGAACGTGGGACACAAGCACCAACAACAGTGGCATTAAAAATCTAGTGCAAAAAGGATGTGGTTTGGACAAATTAGACTTTCAAAAAGTCAGACAGGTGTTCACAGGAGTACAGATAAGTGATAACTATACACTCATTGTTAATCAAGCGTTATCAACATTTTCGTATTTATTTTTATCATAATCTCTATATCTTAATTTTCTTTCTAAATCTTTATTTTTCATATTCATTATTGCTATCGTGATTTGCATACTGCCATATTCATTAAGGTATAATCATTTATTCCTTAAAATTAGGTACATTTTGTGTGATTTTAACCATATATTTTTCCTTAATCGCATATTCCCATTAAGTGTACTGTGTGTTTAACCATTTTAATTTTCAAAATTGTGTTTATTGTTCCTTTAAAGTCCAAGAGAGGGTAACGAGATGAAGCTGTGGGAAAACTGTAAGCTGTTGGGGATCCTATTAATAATTACAGGAGTTGTAGTAGGAATAATTTTTAGCCTAACTGAGGGTCAGGAAAGCAACAACACCATATCGAAACCGAGATACGAAAGGGCCATAGCCGATACGAGGTTACCATGTGAACAACTTGTAATTAACTATGTTTGGGGTAAGACCACCTCATTTACTTTCGACCTATGCGCTGTCATAAATTGTGGGGGAAAAAATAGCTCATGGAGGGGGTACGAGGTATATGTATGTACGGACGGGAATATGGACAGTGTTTGTAAGGCGTACCAGTCTAGGCAAACCCATAGGGGTGAATGGTGTCCGTCATGGAATAAGGTAATAGCATATACCGGTGGTTGGACCCCGGAAGAACCAAGCCTATCCACCAGAATGGGATCAGCCAATTATACAGGGGAGTTTTTCCTTATAATGGGGGTGCACAGCCCAGGAACAGATAAAAAAGCAGTAATAAAATTTGTTGTGGACAGTTCACCTGAGGAGGAAAGAAATGAGACAATAGCTGAGCCATTATCGGTAGGACAAAAGAATGGAGTGGTAGAAATAGATTACACCATGTTAAAACCAGAAGATATGATAGAGAGAGCCACAGGATATGGGGAAAATAATTTGTGGCTGGAATGGATAATTACCACAGCCAGAGAACAGAGGTTAGATGATTGTGTAGGATGTGCTAATGCAAGACCCCATTTATATATTGAACCAGCCCTGTTGTACCAAAATGATACGTGGGGTTATGAGTGTATGCTGGCATTGACACGGATGGCCAGTCCACAAAATTGTACCACATTGGCAGCAATATTCCCACCAATAACCAACCTTTCACGGGCAGGTCCATTTACACCAAAGAAAGCAAATTATACCTGTTTTGATATTAAAAGTTTATCACCAACCAGCAACCTGGGGGAGATAAATAAGGAGTGGTGTGATCATATCATAGTAGATAATGGGACTGAAATAGGTACGTGGGCTAGAGCAGGTTTGTATTATTATTGTGGAGATCGAAGATTGTTCACTAGGATACCTGAGAAGGCAAAGGGAGTGTGTGCTTTGGTAAGACTGGGAGCCCCAATAACCCTGATAGGAGACAGAGCAGTCAGAACGGAAACCGTGAATTCAGCAACATTGACAAGAAGACGTAGGAGACACATCATTAAACAGAGAGCAATAGGTTCAAGTGTAGATTTATCATTAAACAGTCCGACGTACATCGATGCGATAGGCATTCCACGAGGTGTGCCGGATGAATATAAACTAGCGAACCAAGTGGCAGCAGGTTTTGAGAATATACCCATAATAGCTGCTCTTTTTCCAGTCACCCCTAACAAGAATGTAGATAGGATTAATTATGTGCATTATAATGTGATGAGGTTAGCGAATATGACAAGGGATGCAGTAGATGGTTTAGTGGAGCAGCTAGCACCAACTTCACTGATGGCTATACAGAACCGTATGGCTCTGGACATGCTGTTGGCAGAGAAGGGAGGAGTATGTGTAATGTTTGGTGATCTTTGTTGTACGTACATTCCCAATAATACTGCCCCAGATGGATCAGTCACTAGGGCATTGGAAGGTTTGAAAACTTTGTCTATCGAAATGAAGGAACATTCAGGAGTAAATAATCCTATTGGAGATTGGCTAGACAAAACATTGGGAAGATGGAAAGCAATAGTAATGTCTGTTGTGATGTCCATAGGGGTATTTGTAGCAATTTTGATTACGTGTGGTTGTTGTTGCATTCCTTGAATAAGAATACCAAACCATTTAATATGCCATTGTTATCTAGCTATAATAACGACACGGAGGACCAAGAATTTTGACCTCTGTCGAGGTCAAGAGAGGGATTATTGGGATTATGATGTTTTATGTATTATAAATTCATGTTTACTGTCAAATATATGTCCATGCTGTGCTGGGTTTTTTGTGTGTGCGTTTCGGCAGGACCGGCTATTTTCAAAATGTTTTGCAGGGACCAATGGTTGGGGGAGAATGGAGTCAGATTAACATGTCCCGAGGTGATTGGTTCCGGAGGATTGAATGCCCGTCCAATGAAGGGGAGGAGCCGAAGAGAGAATCGACGTCACATATTTTATAAATATCTGTAACCCAGAAGTGTTTTGGAGTTGTTCGCTCGAGTATATGAAGAGTGACACCCCCAGCTGGGAAGAAGCTTTTACATCTGATAATAAATTCTACTTAAACTTATTGGGAAAAACTTTCTCTTTGACTTTTCTTCAAATTTTTGAACATGCAGGACTGAAGCGAAAAAGTCCGTTAATATTACCCCTCATGTGGTTCAAAAACTGTACGACTCTTTCTTCTGATATTAGGAAAGTTTTGTATAGGATAATTTCTGAAGTCAGTTTCATTAATTTCCATTACAATGCCATTCAATAGGGACCATCTCTTTAAAGTCACAATATGGATGCAAAATCATAATTTTAGTCCACATTACTCATCCTCTGTATTAAAATATCTGAAGTGAAACCATAGTTTTGTAAGAGACACCAACTAGTATCTAAGCCTTTATATGTAAATCTGTCTTGTTTATGATTCATACAAAGAGAAACCAGACAGATCATTAAGACCGGGAGGAATCCGAGAAGATCAGAGAATAAAGACTACATTTTCGGTCTGATTGTCACCCAAAGATACTGAATTTCTTTAAAAGACAGAATACAGCACATGAGTTGTGATTACTAGTTGGTGATTTTGCATGCTTTTTTAAAGACTTTAACAACGGCATGCCATTGTATGGAAATGGCGGTTAAGATTTTTGCAAAGATCTTTTGTTTTCCACAGCGAAAAGACAGGTATACAGGTTTAGAACAACATGAGGCTGTATACAAGATGACAATTATCTTTTTAGTGTGTACTATCTCTTTAATAAAGATATGTCTACTTTTCTTAACGATGCTTTGGTTTCTTATGCTCTACAAAAAGGAAATGGAAGTGGCACTGTTTTACACTGTAAAAAATTTACAGAGTTTTAGTCTAGTGGACAAATAAAATCATGTCCTGTCAAATTGCATTGTGTCACTACATAATACAATGAGTCGTAACAACCTCAACTTGAAGGAAAATGGAAAACTTTAAATTGCGTGTTCAGATAACAACAAAACATAGGTTCTATACATTTTCTATGTAATGCGCATGTGCCAAAAACTCTGTCATGATGACGTACTATTGTAACAAAGACGTTGAGACAGAAGCGCAATCCGCCATTTTCTTCACACGAGTCGAGAAGTTTCCACAACTATAAGAAAAGACGAAGAGCCCGCAATTCAACTGTAAGAGGTGGACTACAAATATCAAAATGAGTAAGTATTTGTGCTTTCTTTAATGTAAATTTAAACTCATGCTCCGTATCTGCTGTTTGTATTCATCAGTTTTCTCAGCACAGCATGTCTCAATTCAGTGAACTTTTGAAGTTAAGGTTAAATTACTAGCGTAAGTACGATATGCTCCGAAATATCGGTTTATTTCGAGTCTCGGGGACTGTTAGGAACGTCAGAAAGTGAATAATCACCTAAAATTGTGGATCACTAAAGTATTGCTTGCTAGACACCAAGCGGCTGTCGAGACATGAGCAGAACGCGAAATCGTCTTGCAAGTTAAAGTAATACATATATATATATATATATATATATATATATGTGTGTGTGTGTCTGTTCATGTAACGTTAAGTGACTTAATCGTATTCTTAATCGGATCACATCGTTAGTTTTTATCATAGAAACACCGAATGATCAGTAATTTCCGAAGCATATTTGCACTTTTATTTATATGTGGTTGCAACAACATTAAGATCTAATTTGTTATATTATACAAATGTTTGAGGGACTTAATGTTTTTTAAACGCTCAGTTGTTAGTCTTTTAAATTAACACATAAAGCTACCAGATTTATGCTAACGTTAGGGGTGTTTTGAGCACGTGCAAATGGTGGTCTTGTATTGCTAACTTGCGCGCTTATCTTGTAATGTCAGAACATTCTGTAGTTTAATAATCACATGATTAAACATTTTTGCATTTGTGTAAACTGTGAAGCCCTTAATAAAACCTACATTTACAGTGTTGCTCAATTGTATATTGGCAGCAACATCATCACTATAATAGTCAATGTATCACCCAGCCATAAAATAGTGTTGATATTTCCTCACTGTATTTGGGAGGTAAGATGTTAAGTGAATATTTCTGTATGTAACGTGTGAATGTGTACTTGGCTGGAGGTTGACCTTTTTTGTTTTTTGTTGCAGGATCAGTACATTGCAAGCTGAGTTGAAGCACAACTCCATGGCAATGAGGTGGTATTGCAAGATTTGCAGATTTTCTTCGCCCAACCAGCGTGTCCTAATCACACACAACAAGCTGAAACACTGCCATCAGGCAAATCTACCTCAGGGCAAAGACGGGAAAGTCTTGACAAGGAGGAGAGCAAATAGCTGTGGAGATGATGAAGAGGACACCAGACATCAACTTTGTCGATGCTGCTATGAGCAGCACGTATTCTTTGAGAAGACAAGAAGTCATTGAGGACGAGCCACCGGTGTCACAAATGAAAGTCCGATGGCCAGCACTTTTCACAGAGAGACAGGTAAATTGTGTTGATTCATTGTGCTTTGAATTTATCAGATAATCCGGGGCTATGAAAATTGTACTGCTCTATTACAAAATATGGGCAGATTTAAAATCCTTAGATTATATAACCGGTTCTGTCATGTTGAATGAAATTAAAATGTTTTAACTTCCTGCACAATAATTTAATTTAGTACTGTTAAAGACTGTCATTGAGACCCTGGCGCTTTGTTTAATTTGCAAATGTATTTGTTTTTATAGATCAGCAAAGAATTCACCAGGCTTGTGTCAAAGGACCTGAGCAAGTCCTTTTTTGAAGGCACAAAAAAGGTAACAAACAACTGTTGTTGCATCACACCAAAGGTTATTTATGTACAATAGAAGTATACAAGTGTACATGTGCAAATTTGAAATGTATGCTTTTTGGAAAAAATCAAATGAATTAATATCAGGATTGAAGGAACCATTCTATATTTTACAGAAAACAAACCAAAGGATGAGGACTGCAGCATTGCTGGGCCTGCCGTGGTACATGCGAGAAACTCCTTCAAAATTCATGAAGATTTGCGAGGTAAGATGAAACATATAAGGGAAAATTGGACATTAGATCTCTTAATTTGTAGGGGTCTGAGAACATTATTTGTGTAATTGCTTGTAAATAATTGTAACTTGTTTTATTTTCATTCTATAAAGCCCAGTGACCGTGAAGAGGATGTGATCAAGGGTGTGGTGATTGGAATTCTAGTAGTTGTGGAAAATGTGATGGAACCTCTCCCCTCGTTCTACAATGAAGTTGCCCTGGTGATTGAGGAACAAGTGGTAATGCGTCACCTGAGTGATATACCCAATGCTTTTCTAAACCTGATGGGCCTGTTGTATGCATTAAACCTTAACTACCCCAAGGAACTAAAATTCACTTGTGAAGTTATACAGAACCTGTTTATCAGACTTGGGTCAGACTCATGCACCGCAAGAGTTCACTCTTTGAAGAACAAGTTGCTGCGATAAGGCAGAAAATTTAATCTTTGGTTGTACTGTTTTAAGATCCTTTTCGTTATAGATCTCATTGTGAATAGTTCACCTTTAAAAATAAATTTCTGTCATCGTTTACTCACCCTCTTGTCATTTTAAACCTGTATGACTTCCGCAGAACACAAAAAAAGATATTTTGATGACTGTTGTTGACAGCCCTCCTATTCTCTTGCATTGATTACAATAGAAGTGAATAGAGTGCTGTCCCTTCTATTGTGGTTGAAGGATTTTTATTGTGTTTTTTATTGTGGTTTAAACATGCCTCTACAAAATATAACCAGTGTGTAACCAAGAATTTAGGGCTGATACTGTGGGGCTTTTTCCACAGGAAATCGCTATGTGTGTGTGTAAAGATTAGATTACACGGGGAGCCCCATGGAATGTGTGGGGGTCTCGTGTAAAATTTTTACAGATGGATGGTGGTTTGAAAAACAAGGCAGTGAGCTGATTGGCTGGAATGCAGACAAAGGGAAGACGATCTGATTGGACCCCGCCATGGAGAACAGACCCGACGAAAGATACATAAATAGCTGTAAAGCTGTTTCTGGTGGTCGATTTTCTTTGTAAGACGTTTTTGTGTCTGAGAATCCACCGAAACAGCTGTTTGTTTGAGACTTCTGGTCAATAAATTTCAACGTTTTCTGAACTGGCCTCTCTCCAATTTTTGAACGCGCAGAACATTGTTGTAATGTTCATCAGATGGTGACCCCGGACGCGATTGGAGAAAAAGGCATCTAAAGAGAACCATACTCGGGGATTGACCGAAAATCGGGACGAGACAACTTTTAATTCAACACACTGTCGACAGAAAAACCAAAGGTGAGCAGAGACCTGTTTAAACGAACTTCTGCAGATTGGATATTCTAAATTTATGTGTTGAGTTTAAAGTATATCCGTACCATTGATCAAAAATTTAAAGTCATTGATATTTGTTGATCAGAACCAAAGGATATTTTTTTTTTAATATTGGAAGACGGGGTGAGAGGCTCGCGTCACGGTAGTTACGAAAACTAAAAGCTATAAAAAAAAAGCCTTTAAAACGCTTTGAGGTAACCAGGCCTCAGACACGCTAAAAGCTATAAAAAAAGCCTTTAAAACGCTTTGAGGTAACCAGGCCTCAGACACGCTAAAAGCTATAAAAAAAAGCCTTTAAAACGCTTTGAGGTAACCAGGCCTCAGACACGCTTAAAGCTATAAAAAAAAGCCTTTAAAACGCTTTGAGGTAACCAGGCCTCAGACACGCTAAAAGCTAAAAAAAAAGCCTTTAAAACGCTTTGAGGTAACGAGGCCTCAGACACGCTAAAAGCTATAAAAAAGCCTTTAAAACGCTTTGAGGTAACCAGGCCTCAGACACGCTTAAAGCTATAAAAAAAAGCCTTTAAAACGCTTTGAGGTAACCAGGCCTCAGACACGCTAAAAGCTATAAAAAGCCTTTAAAACGCTTTGAGGTAACCAGGCCTCAGACACGCTAAAAGCTATAAAAAAAAGCCTTTAAAACGCTTTGAGGTAACCAGGCCTCAGACACGCTAAAAGCTATAAAAAAAAGCCTTTAAAACGCTTTGAGGTAACCAGGCCTCAGACACGCTAAAAGCTATAAAAAGCCTTTAAAACGCTTTGAGGTAACCAGGCCTCAGACACGCTAAAAGCTATAAAAAAAAGCCTTTAAAACGCTTTGAGGTAACCAGGCCTCAGACACGCTAAAAGCTATAAAAAAAAGCCTTTAAAACGCTTTGAGGTAACCAGGCCTCAGACACGCTTAAAGCTATAAAAAAAAGCCTTTAAAACGCTTTGAGGTAACCAGGCCTCAGACACGCTAAAAGCTATAAAAAGCCTTTAAAACGCTTTGAGGTAACCAGGCCTCAGACACGCTAAAAGCTATAAAAAAGCCTTTAAAACGCTTTGAGGTAACCAGGCCTCAGACACGCTAAAAGCTATAAAAAAGCCTTTAAAACGCTTTGAGGTAACCAGGCCTCAGACACGCTTAAAGCTGATTAAACTGTGTATATTAATAGTATATTGTGTACTGAATATAACTTTTAAAAGTATAGAAAAAGGTAATAAATTGTGTATTAATTGTCTATTGTATACTGTAATATTATAGTGTAAAATGTCTGATTTTGAGAGGAAATGTGCGGAGTATGGCTGTTCCCCTGTAGCTATGCAGTGGGAAAAAATTGTTGATATGTTAATGGCTCAATCAGAACCGAAACATCATAAAAAGTATAGGAAGATTTGTCAAAATAAATGAAGTCAGATTTGTATGGCGAACGTATGGAAGGAATCGGATAGGGTCTTGATTCAAATAACGCCAAAAATCAGGGAAATGGAGAGAAAAGCGCATGTAAGTTTAAACAAACATGCGGAAGTAGGAAAAGATGTGAAGTGGTTAGATAAGAATAAGCATAAAAAGGAGGAAGAGAAATTGCGGGAAGAATTACGTCTTTGGACACGCATTGCTCTGACTGCTGTTGCTTTAAGTTCCTCTAAGAGGAGCACAGAACATCTGAAGTCGGAGGAGTCAGAGAAAGAAATGGTGAGAGAGTCAGGAAGTGCAGGAGCCAGTATCTCGCGTCATACTGAGACCGCCCCCTTATATCCTAATTTGAATAAGCTGTTGCCACCGCCCTACATACCAGCATCACAACAATTGCAAGTGAATGTGAAAGATTCTAGGGTGGAGGTAGACATGCCAGATCTAGATGTTTTAAAGGATCAAATAAACGTGTTGACAGCACAATTAGAATTAATGATAAATAAACAGGAAACCATACAAAGAAAGAGTTTTCTTAAACAAACACTTTGACTTCTGCAAAGATTAATTGTATTATATTTTATTATAGTTTGCTCATTCATCATGTGTTATAGGTTATGCAACTCAAAGTTCTCAGTTTAATTGTCAATTATTATTATTATTATTTTTTTTTTTTTGGGTGATTTTCCTGAAATTCTTTAGGTGGAATAAAATTGACCCCAAGGAAAACATCAGAATCAAATTGCTCTGATAATTTTGTATTGGAAAAAGTGAATGTCAAAATCTATTTTTGTTATTACAGACTTTGTTATCCTGGCAAGACAGAAGGTGAAACAAATGTCCCAGCAGCCACCCCCACATACAGGCCCACCCTATGGTGCTCATCCCTATGAGGGGTACCCATAAGCACTATAACCATACACAAACCTTAACCAATCATGGGGACAAAACAATAGGCAAAGGGGTAACTGAAGAGCCAAACGGGGAAGACAGGGAGACGGGCGGAGCAGGGATCAGTGTTATGCGTGTGGCAGATATGGACACTGGGCAAGAGATTGCCCACAACTGGCACAAGGTAAAGGTCAGCAAAACGGACTACCTGAGGGGGGATGGGGTCCCCAAAGAGGTAGGTCCAGTGGTCGTGGCAGGGGACCACACACCCCAAATAACCCAGGGCAACATCTCTCGTCATTCTCCTACCTACAGGCGCCTGTGCACCCTAAAATAGGGCCCGGGGAATGGGGCGGAGCAATGTTGAAAGGGCACACAGGGAAAGGTGTGATTAAAGATGGCCTTTGACTAAAAAAAAAAAACATGTGAAAGTTACAGGTCAGTGTCTGTCGCATTAATTCCTGTATTCCTGTAACGCCCAAATCCCTTTATTAGTGAAACATTTACTGATTAAATTATATTTGAGTTAGTATATTGTGTTCAGCAGAAGGGGTAGTCACATTACCAGATGGAACCAAAGCAAATTGTTACCTTTCAGGTAACACACCTCATGTGGGGAAGAGAGGGACGTAGACATATATTGGGTAGTATTAGACCATAGTGTAGCACCAAACTATATAATGAATGGTCACTCCACTTAACAAATGGTTCACATGTATTGATTTGGCAAGCGCTTTTTCCTGTATAACCATTGAAGAATGTAAACCCTGTGTGGCATTCACATACCGGGGGTGTCAATATTATTACAACAGACTAACCCAAGGATTTTTATAAGCTGCAGATATGCAGACCTAATGTTATATTTCCAGGTCGCATGATCACCTCACAGGGCTCGATGCTTATTGTACCACATTGGCAGCAATATTCCCACCAATAACCAACCTTTCACGGGCAGGTCCATTTACACCAAAGAAAGCAAATTATACCTGTTTTGATATTAAACGTCACTCACCAACCAGCAATCTGGGGGAGATAAATAAGGAGTGGTGTGATCAGATCATAGTAGATAATGGGACTGAGATAGGTACGTGGGCTAGGGCAGGTTTGTATTATGATTGTGGAGATCGAAGATTATTTACTAGGATACCTGAGAAGGCAAAGGGAGTGTGTGCTTTGGTAAGACTGGGAGCACCAATAACCCTGATAGGAGACAGAGCAGTCAGAACGGAAACCGTGAATTCAGCAACATTGACTAGAAGACGTAGGAGACACATCATTACAAAGAGAGCAATAGGATCAAGTGTAGATTTGTCATTAAATAGTCCAACGTACATTGACGCGATAGGGATTCCACGAGGTGTACCGGATGAATATAAACTAGCGAACCAAGTGGCAGCAGGTTTTGAGAATATACCAATAATAGCTGCTCTTTTTCCAGTCACCCCAAACAAGAATGTAGATAGGATTAATTATGTGCATTATAATGTGATGAGGTTAGCAAATATGACAAGGGATGCAGTAGATGGTTTAGCAGAACAGCTAGCACCAACTTCACTTATGGCTATACAGAACCGTATGGCTCTGGACATAAAGGAGGAGTATGTGTTATGTTTGGTGATCTTTGCTGTACTTACATTCCTAATAATACAGCACCAGACGGATCAGTCACTAGGGCATTGGAAGGTTTGAAAACTTTGTCTATCGAAATGAAGGAACATTCAGGAGTGAATAATCCTATTGGAGATTGGCTAGACAAGGCACTAGGTAAATGGAAATCAGTATTAATGTCGATTGTGTTATCAATAGCTGTATTTGTAGGTATTTTGGTCTCATGCGGATGCTGTTGTATTCCCTGTATCAGATCACTGTGTAACCGGCTGATATTAGCGTCAATAGAAAAGACAGACCTAACCCCTCCCAAATATACCATGCCTCTATTGTCTGGCGACCACTTCCTAGATGAGGATGATAATGATGTTTGTGATGATTTGTGACCATTTTTTAATGGTCAAGAGGGGGACTGAAGGATTTTTATTGTGTTTTTTATTGTGGTTTAAACATGCCTCTACAAAATATAACCAGTGTGTAACCAAGAATTTAGGGCTGATACTGTGGGGCTTTTTCCACAGGAAATTGCTATGTGTGTGTGTAAAGATTAGATTACACGGGGAGCCCCATGGAATGTGTGGGGGTCTCGTGTAAATTTGTTACAGATGGATGGTGGTTTGAAAAACAAGGCAGTGAGCTGATTGGCTGGAATGCAGACAAAGGGAAGACGATCTGATTGGACCCCGCCATGGAGAATAGACCCGACGAAAAATACATAAATAGCTGTAAAGCTGTTTCTGGTGGTCGATTTTCTTTGTAAGACGTTTTTGTGTCTGAGAATCCACCGAAACAGCTGTTTGTTTGAGACTTCTGATCAATAAATTTCAACGTTTTCTGAACTGGCCTCTCTCCAATTTTTTAACGCGCAGAACATTGTTTTAATGTTCATCATGGTTCACTTCTATTGTAACCATTGCAAGAGAATGGAGTTCTGTTAACAACATTCTTTACCAAAGTTTTTCAAAATAAATGTTGTGTTCTGCAGAAGTCATACAGATTTGTAATGACAAGAGGGCATGTAAATAATGACAGAGAAATTATTTTCATTATAAAGGTGAACTACTGAATTTTTTTCTTACATTTTCCTGCTTCATCCTTCCTTGTCATGTTTCCACGACTCGGAATTGAAGACACAGTTAACGGTCCAGTTTTAACAGCTAATTGTGAGTTCTGCATGTACTCAAAATGTCTGATAAAGGAAAAATTTTAAAATATCTCTCATTGTCATTAAGATGGCTTTGTGCATGCATGGAGAAATTTTAGTTTGAGCTGTTTTGGCTCTAAGAGCAATCTGTGCATAGAGAAAATTGCACGTGTTTGTGTAAGCTGTTTTTGTATGAGTATTTTTTCTTGTTTCTATATCTTTGGTTACATTGTATCTTGTTTAATAAATAAATGCTGAGAGTGTCAATTTGGCTGTTGTGTTGTTTCTTTAAAAATCTGGTTCCAGATAAATAGCCTGAACTTCTTATCAAAGCAATTAAGTCCAGTAAACTAAAATAGTTAAGTTATGGTGTTGAAGACAAATTACTATTTTATGTCAATAAGACTTGGTTCGTGGTTGTGTGAACCTGAAAAATTAAGTTAAAATAATGTTTTTGTAGTTGACTTCACAAAAAATTCCAAATGCGCATTAATTGATACAGTATGTTGGCTCAATTTACTGCAAGTTATTTCTTAACAACTAATGTTTGCCAAACTTGACTAAGTCAATGCAACAAGATGACTTGACTAAGTCAAGTTGGGTCAACAAATCATTTTTACGGTGTATTTGAAGGCCAAGCAGACCACCTCATTCCAACCACCTCCCAAGTCCTTATACAGAGTGACTTGTTCTTGATGGCTGGCAGGATGATTGGTCATTCTTTCCTTTATGGTGGGCCTCCATTAGCAGGTTTAAGCCCAGCCATAATACATGTATTATCAGGTGGTTCCCCACAGACAGCAACCATCGTGCTTGAAGATGTGGCTGACATCGACTTTAGGGAGACAATACAAATGGTAGGTTCGTATGTGCCATATTGTTACAGGTTAATGTGTTTCTATATTTAGTTGTGTTCTCGTACTATTTATAAAGCTTGCTGTAGGTGATGATTCAAAGAATGAGAAAGGAGGTGAGATTACTGAGGATCAAAAGACAGCCATTAGTCAGCTGGCATTGTCTTGGGACCTTCCAGTGTTGACAGCAACCAACCACACTTGGCTGTTACACAATCTTCTACAGCATGCAGTAAGTTTTAAATGGACATTTCCATTTAGAAGCATTTATAAGTTATGCAAATTGGATCAGCAGTGGACCATAACATTTGACATTCAAAAGTATAAATGGGCAAAAAGCTGTAAAAACAGGAATCAGAATAACCCACAATAATAAAATACTACTAATTGGATTTATCAAATCTTCATATCTGCTACATTCAGGTGCTCACACGAACCTCGAGACAAATAAAACAGCTCAGACAAGGACTGAAGGACTCAATGGTATGGCAGTTACTGGAGGCTCGTCCTGATGTGGCATCTGTAGTTTTTCCAAGACAGTCAATGGCTGACTGCAGTACTCAGGTGCTTTATTCAGTTATACTAACACTTTAATCTTCAGTACATTCATTTCTAAATGAGTTTTATATATATATGCAGTACAACATTGTTAAATACTAGTATTATAATTAGGTTGTCTTAAACAACATCATCTGGCCCATGGATGAGGAAGAGGTGGAGGATTATGATGAACCCCCGTTTTCCACCAAATGCAGAATTGCTGGGTACCTTCGGCAGTTTGTGGAGACTGGTATGTACTTTTTGTCACCCTGATTGGTTCTGATACAAATCCATGTGTACCATTTTCTCTATTAATCCATGTCTAACAAATATTTACACTAATTTGCATATGTCTTTAAAAATTGTGTCACTTTAGACTAGGGTCCAATTCTCACTATTAACTATGGCTTTTGCCTAAAAAAATCCTAATTCTAATTAATAGTTAATAAGGTAGTTGTTAAGTTTAGGATTAGGAAAGTAGAAAATGTTCAGACATAAGGCATTAATATGTGCTTTTAATAGTGAGAATTGGACCCTAATGGTCCAATTCTGGGTTGGCTGGGAGCTACCTACAAAGGACATGCAAGTGAAGGTTGTTCAAGCAGAACATCCCACATCCTCTAACTGCTTTTGCATTCTCCGCTTGCCTGCTCATTACACCACTTACAAGCAGTTCACAAATCACCTGCAAAGTTGTATTGCCACCAGTGATATGGGTTTTGGTCTCATTTAGAATGAGAAAACAGACACCGGAGTTGTCCTTTAAAACAGATGATTTGTGCATGTTACTGGTTTACATTTTTCTCCTTGCTATTTTACTTCCATCACAATACAGGTCTTTATCTATTATTAAACGACCGAGCTGTTCATGTCAGTGTGTTCAAGTGATATTGTTATTTTGTCTTCACTAGTTTAACAACTGAAACTTTGAAACAGACTGAACTTTCTCTTATTTTTTTGGCATTCAAAATGTCAAAACCTTTTACGCCAATACTGTTGTAATAATATGAAAGGCCGAAAATTTACAATAAAAAGTAAACTTTACTTAAAAATATGCTGAATAAAAAGTTTATTTTGCCTGTTAAAGTTCAGAAAGATTAAAACATCAACACATACTTGTTCAACACATGTTCTTTGCCCCCCCCCCCCCGCCCCATTCTCCACACACACACTATCAAATTGCTGATCCTTGCAGTGTCTTAGATATAACCAATGCTATTCATGTATTGCAGTGCTGCTATGTAAACATGTGCCCCAAAGTTGGCTGATGGCTGCATTGGGTCCACAGTAGCCTTTAGTCCATCTAGTTCCTGTGGGCTCAGTGGACATTCTGTTTCAGGGATGTGGATTCCAGAATCAGTGTTACTGGGGATAAGACCACTGCTTTCCCATTCTATTTGTGGAATCTGTAGAATCTGTAAGATATGATAAATTAGTTAAAAAAAATTAATGAATGAATAAAAAAAACTAAAATAGCAAGACATGACTGCCTACCTCATCACACTCTTCAGAATGGTACTGCTGCCCCAGGTGCCACAGCTGATTAGGAGTGAGATTGCCCTCAGTTGAAAGCGGATGGTTGTCCCATCCATCTCGGAATATGTCGAGGTGGGTTTGGAACCGTGAGATGATGGCATAGTGACAGCAAAAGATGTGCAGACTGCTAGACAGATCAAGATGTCCATCCTCTTCCAGCTGGTGCAGGACATGGTAGAAATGGGAGGTAACGGCAGTGAACACATCACGCCACAATCGCTCTATCCTGTTTTGAGCAAAGGAGCAAGGAGTAGAAACAAAAAAAATTGCCCATTAACAGAATTCCCACCCACAGCAAACAAGGAATTTGTCTTGACATTTTCGAGAGGGAGTCTGCAACTTAAGGGTTAAATTATTTTAAAATAATTTGACAATACATAGGAAACATAATACTTGATGCATAACATTTACAATGTTGCTTGGTGGCAAGGCAACTTAAAAAAAAGATTAACATTCGATTAAAAAAACTCATACTTAAGTATAGTTAGTATGATTACACCTCTGGTTACTTTTGAGCATAAAAGTATCCTGTGGTGGGGATTTTTTTTTGTTATGTTAGCATCACAGAATAATCATCTTTTATTCAAATTTACCTTTGATTGTGAACACTTTTACCCGCAATAAAGCTACTTCTTCCCGTTCCCCGGACCGAGAACATAAGACTGGCCACATCCACATTCTCTCCTCCATGATCGCCCCCCTGACAAAATATAGCAGGCACCATTAAGTTGGTTAATAGCAGTGTAGCATACATGATATTCCATATTTATTTCAATTATATTTGCATCAGTGCAACACTTCATAAAAAAGTCATAGAAAACAATTACCAATTTTTTACCTCAGTGGAAATCCAAACTTCTGAACTGCCTCACGGAAGAAAGACAGTGTTGTAGAAGCCAGATTGTTATTAGACACGCCAAGATACATTATCTACAACATTAATACACATAAAAGTAATTTTCAAAGAATATTTGAGTATGTGCTCCATTACATATTAACATGTTGATATAGTCTTTAAAGAACATGAATGACTTCCCATTTAAATGAGTAAAAATCATTCATTTGTTTATTTCACTAGTGTTTATAAGAGGGTTTTCAGTAGCACGAATTAATGAATTTTACTAACATTGGGCAGTGTACATTTTTTCACTAATGTTTTTAATAAGATTTTAATTTTCAGTAATGCCTATGTATGAATTTCACTAACATTATTCAGTGTTTTAATTTTACTGATTTCACATAGGCCTATAATCTATATTTTAATAATTATGAATCAACATAACTATCATTCAATAATTATTTTAGGTTAATTAAGAAGAGATTTATTCCTACCTTCCTTGAGAAGCCATCGATACCTCCAAATATCACAATGTTGTACCTTGGAATTTCATTCCTGTTATGTCCATGTATAGCATACAGTATTTAATAAATAAAATGTTTACCTTACTTACCGTATAAGCTTGTGGTTTGTATCGATGTGCATTAGAGATTTTGGGCTGGGGACAGAGTATGTCCTCCTAACCACACATCCTAACTGTGACATCCTGGACACAATGCTTGCAGTGTCAACTCGAAGAACGAACTCTGTCCCATTGCACCCGAATACCTTGTGCCCTCAGAAGACCCATCATCATTCTGTATCCTGCATTCGGATTTCCTGTGTGGATTGTTTCCACAACTGAATCTAGTTCTTCGTCTGTTAAATTGCTATAACTTGCCTTCACAGACAATCCCCAATCCGCCATGCGCCTATGAACTGTGAATTTAGACACCCCTAGCAACCTTGCAATGCATGTGACAGGTAATCCTAAATCAAGAAGCTGGCACACAGAAACATCACAGAGTCATCAGAAACTAGAATCCGTGGACGACCATTTCTTCCTTTCTCTTGGGAAACCATGATGTGTGTTTCTCCTTGTTTGTCATCTTGTCAGTCACCATCTGGTGTATCTGATTAAGGGCATTATACACTTCATGTGGAATATCTATTTGGTTTGAGATGGCACTAAGAATGACCAGCTCCTGAGAACATGTAAATTCTAAAAAGTCAAGGTCAAGGGGAACACGTTCCAGCCAAAGGGACAGTCGGTCATAAAGCCTTTGAAGCAAATGGTTCAGCAACAATCCCTGAAACATAACATTAATATTCCATTAATTAAGGTTGTAATAATATTCAAAGTTATAACAATGTTTAAATGATCATAGCTGTACATTTTGATTGTGTACATCTTACAATGCATATTTATGTATTCAGTAATACACTTGTAACATTTGAGTATTAATGCTTAGACGAGATATGCTTCTCAATCTTCATAATGTTATTGTCAACATATTGAGAGAAATTGATAAGCTGAAGGGGTTGCAGGCACTCCGCTATGCATACATAGAACCGTTGGGAGAAGCGGTCATAGCCGTGTTTTATCCATAGGTTTTATCGTGAATAAAAACACAGCTATTGATCAATCAGAATAAAGGATGGAACTAACTGTTTTATAACTGTATTTACACGGTATGTTATATGTGATGTATGTAATAATTTGAATAACAAATATTGTATAAAAAGAAAAACTTACCCTCGGATCGTTATATCCCGCCATCGCGATGATGACAGCCAAAGTGGCGCGAATGCGAGGCTGCGGGTGTCGTGACGTCATCGCGTAGAAAAGAAGCCCGATTTCATTGGTTAGGTGCCAACCAATAAAACGACTCCATTGCAGCCACCCACCCCCGGCTCTCCCGGCCCTCGCTGCTACTGAGTTGCAAGTGCACAAATCAGTTTTGCAACTGATATATCGCGATAAGAGTAGCAAAAGTCGAAGCGCGAAATTTGAACTTGCAGTGACAGACTTGAGAAGATGCAAGTGCCTATTTGAGGTTGTACTGCGAATGTGAATGTAAGAAGAAATGCAAATATGTATTTCAAGTTTGTGTCTGTCATTTTACACATTTGTGACTACTTGTCTGCAGTTTCAAATTCAGAATACAGGTTTGTGACTATTGTCTACGAGTGCAAATCTCAGCGTTCAACTTCAGATTTTTAATTTACAGGTTTTCACATCGAGGCTGTGAATGTAAATTGTAGCATACAAGTGCAAATATTTATTGTACAAGGTCTCAAATTCACATCTACGTGCTCTCGAGTTTTGCTACTATTCTACCTTCATAAAACTGGGGGGTTCTTTGGGATGTCTGGGGTGCTATATAGAACCACTGAAGAACCATACAGGGGCTGAACAGGTTATAATATGGAAACAGTGCTATATGAAGCACCTTTTTTTATAACCTTTTGTGCCACACTACCTCAGATTTTTTGTGTTTACTGTAGGCCTACAATTTTGCACTAAATGAGTTTTAAGGCTTTTGTTTTTTGAAGAAGCTTTTTATCAAAGAAGAAAAATCATGCTGCATTACTTGTGTTTAATTTGTAATGTTTCAATGGACACTGCTAATTATTATTCATTTGCACTGTACTTTTGGGGATTATTTGTAAATATGGCCTACAAGTAGTTTATAAGTAAATTATTGTATTGGCTATTGTGACGTGAAATATCCGATTTCCGACTACAATCCATTTAACGACGTTTATCGGGTCGGGATTGATGGATCTTCCCCTGAGTTCAGAGGTCGGATAACTTTCTAGACGTACACTACACTTCCGGATTGCACGCAGCATACAATGTGATCTTAAACGCGCCGTTTGAGTAAGGTGCCAAAAGGCTGTAATCTTTCGCCACCTACTGGCAATATAGCTGCAGCGCAAGTTCTGCCGGGAAAACTCAATCTCGCATCATCCACTACCAATCAACACCTAACCAATCACCTCATAAAGAATTCGTGATCGCTTTTGGAATTTACCGCGACATACTCTGCCAAGTTTACCCGGATAGGAGGGAGGAGCTGGATATTTATTTAGGAACGATGGCAGATTTCAGCCAACGCTACGGAGGTACACTGTTCTACGAATACCAGGCATCTTTCTCTGCTAAATCCGCATCTTTCAACTCACTTTTTAACTCTAGAATCGACTGGTCCATCGTAGATACGGAACTGCTCGTTTGCCATTTTGGCGGCCATATGACACTCGCATGCTCCATTTGCAGCTCCCACGGACATTCGGCACAGTTTTGCCCTAAAACAACCGCTAGTCCAGATTCGCCCGTTGTTCTCGGCGCTGGAAATGTAAGACAGCGTTCAGACGCTAGGGGTCGGGACATCATAACTTTTAACGGCACTTCTCTTTGCAATAATTTTCATGAATCTGTCTGTTCTTTTGCCCAATGCAAATTCGCTCACGTATGTAGCTTTTGCAAAGACCTACACCCGAAATCTGTCTGCCCCAGGAGATTCAGGCCAGCTATCCGAGAGGAAGCCGCTGATCGGAAGAGAAAGTTCTGATAAATCTCGTATCTACTCCCATTAACGTCCCAATCCTCTCAAACTACCTATCAACGCACCCCGATAGATGTTTCATAGATTATTTGCTAACTGGCCTATCTCAATGGTTCCGGCTCGGCATCACGTCACATCTCACAGCTTCCTTTGTGGCAAAAAATCTACAATCAGCCATGTCAGAACCTAGAATCGTCTCATCCATGTTGGAGAACGAAGTCAATAAAGGTTATGTAACCGGCCCGTTCGACTCCCCTCCTTATTCCTTGTTTCGCATTAACTCAATTGGCATTGCCACTAGAAAATATTCAGGTAAAAAACGCCCCAAACCCGCTTCCGGGTTCGCTTCGTCCGCTCTTCACGAGATTTATCCAATAGCGGTTGCTAGCATCATCTGGGGATCGGCGTGGTCTCGCGAACGCATCACCCTCTACTGCGATAATGAGGCAACAGTTGCCATTATTAACAAAGGGAGATCTCACTCCACGTCACCAGACGATAATGCCATTCGTAAGACGTCTGATCTGGCAGTCAGTTCTCCATAATTTTATAATCACAGCCAGACACATTCCGGGCCACCATAACGTCATCGCTGATTCTCTATCTTGTCTTCGTCTGCAGGCATTCAGACGACTCTGCCCTTCGGCAGACCAGGACCCATTGCCCTGCCCCGATCTAGAGATAAAACTGGAGTAGATTATCTCCGACAATCAGTCGGACGCTACATGTCTAAAGGAGTGGCCCGTCGACACGTAAGTCATACACTTCCGACTGGTCCCAGTTCAACATGTTCTGCTTCACTGTAAAAAGTAATAAGTTGAATTTACTTAGAAAACGTGTGGAAACTGATAACCTCAGAATTTTCAAGTAAATTCATTCATCATTTCTGAGTTGTATAAACTACAACAACTTAGTTGAGTTAACTTATTTATTTGCAAAAACTACTTGAAAACTTGAGTAATAGCAAGTCAGTATAACAAGTTCAGTTGACTTAAAGATTTAAGTTAGGCTTAGTACAGATAACTCAAATAAAACAGTAAATTTAATATGTCTGCTAGTTCATATTACTAGAAAAATATGTGGAAACTGATTACCTTAAATTTCTCAATTAAGTTGTACTCAAAACTATAAGTTGTTAATACAAAGACAAACAAATGATTGTTGGTACAACAATAGGGTTCTTTATTTGTATAAAACAATTGTGTGTCCCCTTTTCACATTTTTGTTAACTTTGTTATAAAGATATGTAATGTACAATTGGAGAAAACTGTAGACTACTGTTAAAACAATTTAGTACAGTTTGTTGTCTTTGTCAAAATATCTTAACATGTTATAAAAAATAAAAAACACTTGACATTAAGCAAACTGTCAATTTTAGCCCTTGTCACAGAGGTAAAATAAAGAATTTGGGAATATTAAAGACAAAGTCTTTAAGTACAGGTCACATTTGTTGTCTTTATCAAACATCAAAAGATCTTTTAAAACCAACCACTTAACATAAGCAAGTTTAATATTAACAATAAAATGATAGTTCACCCACCAATGTAAATTCTGGCATTATTTAATCAGCCTCAGATTGTTCAAAACCTGTATAAATGTATTTGTTCTGATGAAAACAGAGAAAGATATTTGGAAGAATATCAGTTACAAAACAAATCTCATCCCCCCCATTTACTGTCATAGTAGGGAAAATAAACACGAGATCTTCTCGGTTTCTGACATTCGTCCAAATATATTAGTTAGTGTTCAGCAGAACAAATTCATTTTTACAGGTTTGGAACAATCTGAGGCTGATTAAATGATGACAGAATTTACATTGGTGGGTGAATATTAAACTTGCTTATGTTAAGTGGTTGGTTTTAAAAGATCTTTTGATGTTTGATAAAGACAATAAATGTGTCATTGTTCAGTTTCATCTTAAGACGGGAAGTGGAGGACTTCTTGGCCCTCTGGATGCGAGCCACGGACAGGGCCTACTCCAAAGAAACTCAATAACCATATTTACCATAACCATATATTCTGTTTACCAGCTGTTTAATAAATGTTCAATACTCTACATTTTGCCTCCCGAGTCTTTCTGGTAGAACTTGTTTTTTCCACCATTTTATCTTTCTAGATTTTAAATGTCTTAAATTAGTGCAAACGTATTTGCCGTGTTAATTCTTTCTCCCTGAATAGATGTGTTTTATGTTCCAATTTAGTAGGTCTAATTTGTCATTTTTCAATTATTTTTCAATGTCAATCCAGTTCCAATATATCATGTAACAGAAACTCTTTCTCTGCCTTTTTATCAAAAACCTTTTTTTCCCTCAAAGAAAATACTGTGTAAATAGTAAAGATATGTTGATATAGAATATTGTGAGTAATCTGTACTAGTAAATAACAGACCGATTTCTAGAGGTAGGGTTTGTATTCACAAAAATATATTCAGGCTAAAAGTACCTGCCTTAGAAAGTAAACATTTTAGAAAAATGTAAGCAATGCTTATTATATATCTGCTAACTGTAATGATGTGCAGACAGGAAGTCTGCATGTAATTGATTTAAAAAATCTTTAATGGAATCTATTCAGGGCCCCTGTGGGTTTTTCTGTGGGTAAGCCCACAGTGGGTTTGCCCACAGAAAGAACCCCAAAGGGCCCAGTTGGGCAAACGTATGTGGGCCCCGCATGGGGTTACCCATGCAGGACCCCTGTGGGTTGGCAAGCCCACAGATAAACCCTATGTGGGGCCCACTTGGGCAAACATGTTTGGGCCCCACATGGACGAACCCATTTTTTTTAAGAAAATCAGGTTACACTTCCGTGTATATTATTTGCCTCATATGTCTGTGAATTTGCTATATTAATAATGTTTAACATGTCGGCAGACTACAAATATAGAATACATGTTAATATGTACAATTATTGAAATGATTGCTGTTTAACAGTCTCCACAAAACTGAGGACTTTCACAGGTATCAGGCAGAAATGGCATTACAGTCAAACATTTCTTTGGAGTAAGTCTTCCTTTTCTGTTGTTATTCTTTTCTGGCTAACATATTTATGAAATGCTTATTTAAGTGAACTATTTGGCTTTTACATTTATTCATTTGGCAGACGCTTTTATCCAAAGCGACTTACAAGTAGTTTCTTACAGTGGCACATTACTTGCTCAAGGGCACTTCAGATTTGAACCGGCAATCTTCAGATCACAAGCCCAACGCTCTAACAACCAGGCCATAGCTGACATCCTGACCCTTTTACAGGGTGCAATGTACTAATTGTACCCTTTCTGAGCAGAGGGGTGTTCATAAATATGGTTCATGTTACATATACAATGATACTATAATATTAACATGTTACTGCTGTAACTAAATAAAATATGCCAAGGGCAGTTGGCCATAAAACCATTATTGTGCCCAGCATCAGTTTACAGCTAAGGCAGTTGACCATAAGCCCACTATTGTGCCCAGCATCAGTTTACAGCAAAGGAAGTCGACCATAAGCCCACTATTATGACCATTTGACACTACAGTAGCAAAGTGTCCATGAAAGCACTATTCTGCCCAGGTGCCAATTAGAAGCAAAGTGTCCACGAAAGCACTGTTCTGCCCAGGTGCCAATTAGAAGCAAAGTGTCCACTAAACCACTATTCTGCCCAGGTGCTGGTACGTAGCCAAGTGTCCACAAACCCACTATTCTGCCCAGGTGCTGGTACGTAGCCAAGTGTCTACGAAACCACTATTTTGCTCACAATTAGTTTATATCAAGGGCATAAGACAACTATTGTGCCCAGCATCAGTTTACAGCTAACATACATTGTTAAATATATTGCTTTATATTATTAGATATATTCTGTAATTTACATGGTGACAAGGTTGACATTATTCTGAAACAGAAATGTGACATATTTGAATAGAGCAGCGAGTAAATTTGGTTTCCATAAATGGTACGTTGATCTTAATGTCCAATTCCAGGTTGCCGTGGGAACAGGAACGAAGAGGCCTGCTTGGAAGACTCGGGTAGCAAACTTAAGCAATAGTTGTGCAGTCATATAAAAGAGACAATGCATTTAGAAAAATCACATTTTATTTATTACATGGATGGGTCATCACAAACGTATGCAAACAAACTATATACAATCATTGTAAAACTACAAATCTACACTATTTACCA
Source organism: Barbatula barbatula (assembly GCF_947034865.1). NCBI lineage: Eukaryota > Metazoa > Chordata > Actinopteri > Cypriniformes > Nemacheilidae > Barbatula > Barbatula barbatula. The sequence goes on from NC_136776.1 coordinate 3,669,719, forward strand.
ATGAACAAAGTATAATATATTTTATATTATATATATCATAACTATTTACACATATTAACACATAACAGAAGAACTCAGAACAAAAAAAAAAACTATAAATCCATTGAAAAAATAAAACCCAGGTCTTGGACCTCGCTGATGGTGAAGTTGTGACCTGAAAGAAAAAGGAGAGAGTTAGTTAAATTGCTGACTTTTCTTCCACCATAGAAGCATCGAAAGCACAATAGAACACATTTACCTTTGCTTCTCGAATGGCCTCTTCCTCAGAAAGGGTGATGGTGGGAATATCTGTGATAAAACAAAGCATTGGTTTAGTTTTGAGCGTTGGAATGCTAACTCACTAACAAACTAACTAAGATTACAGTGACGGCCTAAGACATACCGAGGTTTTCCAGCATGTCCAGTTCATCTTCGCTGAACAGGAGGGGACTGAAAAAACTACCCTCGGTGGCAAAGGCTGCAGAGGCAGCAATGGGAGTGAAGATGTTTGGGTGGAGGGCTTAAAGGAAGGGGTGGTCGGCACAGCAGGGAAGGCACTGCCGGGAGGGCTGAGGTAAGGGGTGGTGCGCTCAGGTGTAACGGAAGGGGTGTCGGCACGGCAGGGGAGACGCTGCCGGTAGGGTTGAGGTAAGGGGTGATGCGCTCAGGTGTAAGTGACATGCTCAAGGGAGGGGTGGCAAGCACGGCACTGCCAGGAGGGCTGAGGTTAGGGGCTGAGGTGAGGCACGGCACTGCCAGGAGGGCTGAGGTTAGGGGTGGTGCGCTCAGGTGTAAGTGAGGGCCTGAAGGGAGGGGTGGCAGGCACGGCACTGCCAGGAGGGCTGAGGTTAGGGGTGGTGCGCTCAGGAGTGACACAGGGACAGCTGGTGGCAGGTGAGGCAGGGGAAGAAGGGAGGGCGGTCGAGCTGCCTGCGCTTACGCTGGGGGTAAGGGTCTCAGGAGCGATGGGGTTTCCTGGAAAAAAAACACGAGTGTCACAGAACGGTTCAGATGCATTATGTCATGGGACAGCAGTTGAGTAGTCTACAGACTTTTAATTGACAACCTAACACCTACCTGCATGGAATGGCAGCTCATCTATCCTGGTCACCATGGGGATGGCAGGGTTGCTGGCCTTCAGCTGTCGCAACTTCTCCATTGTGACCTCTCTCTCCATTTTTCTTATGAGACGTTTCTTCGTATTGGACTGGAAAAGACAAATTGACAAATAACCTTTTAGAAAACAAAGCACTAAGGAAGCAATGAAATGTGTTTTATGAATGACTTACAGATGTGTCTCTATGTGACGCTTTGAAGTGTTTTTCAAATTGTCGATAAAAACCTTTGCACAAGGGGCAGGTCTGTCCTCCGAGATAGACCCTGCCCCTTGCCAACTTCTGCCATAGCTGGCGCTCCTGTACATTTCGGATTCTGTGGAATCCACTCAGGTGCTGTTTAAAATTTGTGATCTCCCTGTTGCACAGGGGACAGGAAGACTGTGGGACCTGGGGAACAAAAAAACACAAAGTGAGTTTCATGTAATTCGATCATGCACAAGGTTCAAATGAGCTGACATGCATGCAGGGCAGACATCAGATGCAGTAAAAAGACACAAGTTAGAATGCAAACACATGCCATTGAATGTAATACAGTGCTGAGCATGATGAGCATATGCAAAAGACACAAACACAGAGCTCACAGGCCAAACTGAGCTCATATGGATACATGGCCTTCCTCAGATGCTGTAAAAAGACACAAGTTAGAATGCAAACACATGCCATTGAATGTAATACAGTGCTGAGCGTGATGAGCACATGCAAAAGACACAATTACATCGTATTGCACAGAGGTCACAGGCCAAACTGAGCTCATATACAAAAAAGGCCTTCATCGTCTGCAGTTTAAGACACTTATGAGAATGCAAACACTTTTTTCTTAAATGTAATACATTGCAGAGCGTGATGAGCACATGCTAAAGACACAATTACATCGTATTGCACAGAGGTCACAGGCCAAACTGAGCTCATATACAAAAAAGGCCTTCATCATCTGCAGTTTAAGACACTTATGAGAATGCAAACACTTTCTTCTTAAATGTAATACATTGCAGAGCGTGATGAGCACATGCAAAAGACACAAATACTTTGCATTGCACACTGGGCTACAAGTTTTGCTGAATTAAGAGACATTTACATGGAAATTACATTTAAAAGAAAGGAAAGTTATACACACATGCGGCATGCTTGCTAGGCTGGATAAAACCATGTGCTGTCACTGAAAACTATGATGGCTGCTCGAGGCCATTTATTTACAAACATCTTGCTCTGACACACCCTACAACCCTAGGGAGCGAGGGATGTGCTTGTCGTTTGTGGCCTACTCACCTCCGACATTTGTGGACTACGCGCAATTTCCTTGTCGTTTGTGGCCTACTCACCTCCGACATTTGTGGACTACGCGCAATTTCCTCGTCGTTTGTGGCCTACTCACCTCTGACATTTGTGGACTACGCGCAATTTCCTCGTCGTTTGTGGCCTACTCAGCTCTGACATTTGTGGACTACGCGCAATTTCCTCGTCGTTTGTGGCCTACTCACCTCTGACATTTGTGGACTACACGCAATTTCCTCGTCGTTTGTGGCCTACTCACCTCTGACATTTGTGGACTACGCGCAATTTCCTCGTCGTTTGTGGCCTACTCAGCTCTGACATTTGTGGGCTACGCGCAATTTCCTCGTCGTTTGTGGACTACTCAGCTCTGACATTTGTGGGCTACGCGCAATTTCCTCGTCGTTTGTGGACTGCCTACGTGCAATCGGAAAGAATGGCCTTCCATTGAGTAGGCCACAAAAAGGATTAATGGGAATAAACTGCATCCGGGCTCGTCGCAGTAAGACTCCAGAAGACCCCAGGGTGCCGAAAAAGCACACGTCGAGGCGACTAGGTCCCCCCATTGGCATGTGTAAATCTCGGGCGTGTGCGACCGAAGCACAACATGCAACACCTCAAAGAGGTTCCCATTCACACTTAGTCATTTTCCACATCAGATCATTATCAGATCACTCTTATTCAAGAGTCTGTCACTGACCTCCTTGACCTTTAACGCATACGCAAGTGCACCGGACATTGTCTGCCGCATGTCGGGACAGTGACGGTACGCATATGTTGAGTTTGGGCACAAAGAACACCGCGGAGCCGGGCGTGGGACATCCCACGTGCATTCAGAAATTGCACAAAAAGAGCAATGTAAATAAATTGCTCATGGGTTCTTCGCAGGAAAGTCGTATGAATGCGATTTTTTCCCTCACTGTCTATGCGCAGGCCGCCCCGCAACATATCGAAAGCGCATGCGCCAGCACTGCACAGTTTAGCCTGCGTCACAGTCATCACAGTCATCTCGTGCACTTGCTCACCAAGACCATCTCGTTCGGGCTCGGGCTAACATAGCAAGACGGATATTGACGTGTTAGACATCCCGTGTGACATGCAAAAAGATCGGAGCGATCGGACGTACCCATGCGACGTACGCCAAACAACTATTGCGCCCGGCAAATGATTAACGAGATGCGAATGGTGCATGCACCTTAAATGCGGTCACAACTAAACCAAACTCAGTACACCTTGCATGGGGAATGCGACGGGACACATGCGTCAAGCTTGATTCGACAGCACGTAGCGGACCCCCGCGGAAGCCATCCCACTTTTTCATTAAACCAAGTCATTTTCCACTACCGGCTCGTGGGCCTCGTACAAATGCGGTCACAAACTTTGTCCGTCGCATGTCGGGACAGTGACGGTACACATACATGGAGCTCGGACCGACATCGAATAGCAGAGGCGCACGGGGAGCCGCCCACGGGCAATCAAACAGAGTGACCATTGAAATTAATGGGCTTCCATTGGGTAGGCCACAAAGAGGATTAATGGGAATAAACTGCATGCGGGCTCGTCGCAGTAAGACCCCAGAAGACTCCAGGGTTGCAAAAACGCACACGTCGGTGCGATTAGGTCCCCCCGTCGACATGCGTAAATCTCGGGCGCATGCGACCAAAGCACAACATGCAATACCTCAAAGAGCTTCCCATTCACACTTAATCATTTTACCACTTCAGATCATTATTCAAGAGTCCGTTCAATGACCTCTTGACCTTTAACGCATTCACAACTGCACGGGACATTGTCTGTCGCATGTCTGGACAGTGACGGTACACATATGTCGAGTTTGGGCCGAATGAATACTACATGGCCATGCGTGGAGCCTCCCATGCGCAATCAAACAGAGTGGCCATTGAAATGAATGGGCTTCCATTTGAGTAGGCCACAAATAGGATTAATGGGAATAAACTGCATGCGGGCTCGTCGCTGTAAAACGATGCACACAGGGAGCATCCCACGTGCAATCGAAAATAGTGGCCATTGAAATAAATGGGCTTCTGTTGAATAGTCCACAAAAAGAGCAATGTAAATAAATTGCTTGTGGGTTCTTCGTAGGAAAGTCGTGCGAATGCGATTTTTTCCCCCTCACAGTCTATGCGCAGGCCGCCCCGCAACATATCGAAAGCACATGCGCCAGCGCTGCACGGTTTAGTCTGCGCACGCATGGTAGGGTTAAGATTAGGGTTCGCAACTTGGTAAGGGGACTCTCCCGATGCGCACGCATTCGGCATGCCGACGATACCGGGACGCGTGACAGAAGGTCCGCATTACGGAACCGAGCGACCTTACGGAGCGGCACGTGAGAAGGCCCGCGTCGCATTTATCCCAGTACGCGTTCTGTGGCCTTTACGATGTCTAAACGTTGTCGCAGGGGCTTCCGTTCAGGGCCGCCGATGATAGACATACTCGAAAACGGGACAGTGACGGTACACATATGTCGAGTTTGGGCCGAAAGAATACTGCGTAGCCACGCGGGAAGCCTCCCACGTGCAATCGGAAAGAGTTTCCATTGAAATGAATGGGCTTCCATTTGAGTAGGCCACAAATAGGATTAATGGGATAAACTGCATGTGGGCTCATCCCAGTAAGACCCCAGAAGACCCCCCAGGGTCCCGAAAAAGCACACGTCGAGGCGACTATGTCCCCCCATTGGCATACGTAAATCTCGGGCGTGTGCGATCGAAGCTCAACATGCAACACCTCAAAGAGTTTCCCATTCATATCCAACAGTCCTCATTGACTTTGCATTGACTTTGCAATAGATGCGCGAGCATGCTGCTCAGCACGGAAGCCATCCCATTCCCCCATTAAAGCCATTCATCTTCCATACCAGGTCCGTGGTGAAGTGCGCATTTCTTGCATTTCGTCCGTTGTGTGTTGCGACCACAGCGGTGCTCGTGTGTCGAGCTTGGTCCGACAGGGCCACGTCTTGCCAATCTTGGTCACAGAAAGACCCTCGCGTCCGCCCACCCAACACTCACTTCTCATAGATCGCACAATATGAAATTCAGAACCAAGCGCTTTCACGTTGGCGACGAGTTGTCTTGACGGCTCCAAGGTTAAAACGTGGTCAGTGCTGGAGCTTAGTGGGTCAGTGGGCGTGATAGTGCCTGCACTTTTTGTTAATGATATGATAATAGATCATAAAATAGACATGCTCTGTCTCACAGAAACATGGCTAAAGCCAGATGATTATATTGCGTTAAATGAGCCTGTCCCCCAAGATTACTATTATACACACGAGCCTCGCCTAAAAGGCAGAGGGGGAGGTGTTGCTGCACTTTACCGTAACTCTTTTAGCATTTCCCAGAAGTCTAATCCTAAATACAATTCTTTTGAAGTCATAGTACTTGATGCATCAATACCTAATACTAAGGACAAAACATCTTTAAAATGTATTCTGGCTATTGTATATAGGCCTCCAGGGCACCACACAGATTTTATTAAAGAATTTGGTGGGTTCTTATCAGAACTAGTACTGGCTGCAGACAGAGTCCTTGTTGTTGGTGACTTTAACATTCATGTAGATAATGATACAGATGCTTTAGGCATGGCTTTTTAAGACACTCTTAACTCCATGGGCGTTAGTCAACATGTGTCGGGACCTACTCACCTTCGTAATCATACTTTAGATTTAATTTTGTCTTACGGTATAAACGTGGTCGATGTTAAAATCCTTCAGCAGAGCGAAGACATCTCAGATCATTATCTGGTATCATGCTTGCTTCACTACCCAATGGTGGCAAATCAAACTCAAAGTTACAAATATTGTAGAACAATAACTTTGACTACAAAAGATGCGTTTCTTGATAATTTGCCTGAATTGTCTCAAATCTCTAGCACGAGTAATAACGTTGAAGATCTTGACTTTACCATTGAAAATATTAATGCCACCTTCTCGGAAACGCTAGACATAGTTGCTCACTTGCGCTTAAAGAAGATTAAAAATGACAGACCGACACCGTGGAAAAATGAACACACTCAGGCTCTAAAGAAAGCGGCACGAAAAATGGAGCGCAACTTTAAGAAGACTAAATTAGAGGTATTTCGTACTGCCTGGAAGGATAGTACAAAAAAATACAGGAAAGCCCTAAAAACGTCTCGATCCGCCTACATTTCATCATTAATAGAAGAAAACCAAAATAACCCTAGGTTTTTATTTGATACAGTGGCTAAATTAACCAAAAATAAATCGTCAGCGACTTCTGATGCTGTATACCAGCATAGCAGTGATGATTTTATGAACTATTTCACAAATAAAATCCAAGATATTCGAGAGAAAATTATAACTATGCAACCAGATGCGAAACCCGCTGAACATATGACTAATTACAGCACCCCTAAGGAGAAATTATGTTTATTTTCTACTATAGATCACGATGAACTATCGAAAATCATTAGATCATCTAAATCGACTACATGCATGCTAGACCCTATACCTACAAATCTTCTGAAAGAGATGCTCCCAGATATTATAGATCCTCTACTTAGCATTATTAACTCATCTCTGACATTAGGACATATGCCTAAAGCATATAAGGTGGCTGTTATAAGGCCCCTTGTCAAAAAACCCCATCTGGACCCTGGAGAACTAGTTAACTATAGACCTATTTCGAATCTACCTTTCTTATCTAAAGTTCTGGGAAAAGTAGTCTCAACTCAAATATGTTCCTTCCTCCAAAGGAATGAGATTAATGAAGATTTCCAGTCTGGATTTAGAGCACATCACAGTACAGAGACTGCTCTGATTAGAGTTACAAATGATCTGCTTATGGCGTCTGACCGAGGTTGTATCTCCTTATTGGTGCTGCTAGATCTTAGTGCTGCATTCGACACCATTGACCACAGCATGCTCCTACATAGACTTGAAAATGATGTCGGTATTAAGGAAATAGCTTTGAAATGGCTTAGATCTTATTTATGCGACCGTTTCCAATATGTAAAAATAAACAATGAGGTATCACGCAAATCGCAAGTCCAGTACGGTGTACCACAGGGCTCATTCTTAGGGCCTATGCTCTTCGCATTATACATGTTACCCCTAGGAGATATAATAAAGCGACACGGAATAAGCTTTCACTGCTATGCTGATGATACGCAACTTTATATTTCCTCGAAGCCTCACGAAACACAGCAATTCCATCGAATAGTGGAATGCATAGTCGATATAAAAAAGTGGATGAGTAGCAATTTTTCATTACTGAACTCGGACAAAACTGAAGTGTTACTTATCGGACCGAAAACCGCCCTACGTAACAACCAAGAATACTGCTTAACTATTGATGGATGTTCCATAAAACCCTCATCTTCAGCTAAGAATCTTGGCTTTATATTCGATAGTACTCTGTCATTTGAGAACCAGGTCGCCAACACCTGTAAGATTGCGTTTTTCCATCTTAAAAATATATCTAAATTACGTCATATGCTGTCATCATCAGATGCGGAGAAGCCTATACATGCCTTTATGACATCAAGACTAGATTACTGTAATGCACTATTAGGTGGTTGCCCTGCAGGCCTATTACAAAAACTCCAACTGGTCCAAAATGCGGCAGCTCGAGTTCTTACACGTACAAAAAAGTATAAGCATATTAGCCCGGTTCTGTCAACCTTGCACTGGTTACCTATAAAGCATCGCATACATTTTAAAATCTTGCTTATTACCTATAAAGCCTTGCATGGTTTAGCTCCTCACTACTTGAGAGAACTAATAATTTTAAATCTAATTTTTTTATTTTTGCCTTGTTGTGCAAGCACTGTTGAGCTTATGCAGAGGCTGCAGTTTTTGCCAGAGGGAAACTGGAATCCCCTGGTTAGGCCTGGTTTCCCTCCGAGGTTTTTTTTCTCCCCCAATGGAGTTTTGGGTTCCTCGCCACCGTTTGCATACTGTTTTGCACTGTTTTGCCTGGCCGGGGGGGGCGCTAGAACGGAAAAGAGTAGAAAAAACGCGGCAACAATGAACAAAGCATGCGCAGTAAATACGTTTTGGAACTTGGACGGAGCACGTGCCGAGGTTTTGCAGAAGCTGAGGTGGACGTGGACCGCTAAATTATTTCTGAAGAAAAAAGGGTAAGTTGTAAAGCAAGTTATAATTGTCCGTGTGCGTATTTTTGACTACTGAAATATGTGAACTATTATTTACATTTTTGATAAAAGTGACTTGACTTGCATGACTCTAAAAATCATGTTCTGGAAAGTCCATATTTGTCCATTTACGTTGCCTAAAAAGTTTTCTAAGTTTACAAATGTGAAATGATATAATTATTTTCTGTTTTACCATGTGTTGACACTGAAAATGCATATTTTTGTTGCATGTCGATAATTTACAACATGGAAGTTCCTAAATTGTTGTTATTTATGCTCATCAATACAGTGAAATATGTTAAAAATGATCGGTTAATTAGTTTTTCCGTTTTAAAACAAAAACGATTTATCCGAAGGTAACGTTCAGTACACGGACCCTAAATACTGACACACACTTTAATATCCCCTCAGGACACTTGAAATGGTGTCATCGTCATATAGTCATTACTTGATAACATAATTTTAGGTTTAGGTCAATTCAATTAACACAAACATTTGTTGAATACAGAATATTTTTTTATGATTAAGGCCTTGTAAAATGTATGTATTTGTAGCATATACATTCTTTAAAGTATGGTTTAAGTGTTTTATTGTAAAATTGGTAAAGCATGCAGGTATCAGTAATCTATTTGCTACAACACTTCATGAATGTATTATTTGTCTTTTTAGGAGTTTTGTGGCACCTGCCAGAGAGCCCCTCAATGCTTCTTTATTGACACAAGCCCAAGTATACTGGAGGTGAGGATATTTCAGCAGTTTTACCCAGAAGCACAACAGTTTTTTTACAGTGTTCACAATCTTGTACTTTATTTGCATTTACAACAGAGACTTCCCCTTTCTTACAATTTTCAACATTCTTTAGTAAAACAGCTAGCTTTGTGTGATTAAAACGCCTCTCCCCGTCAATTTTGTTCACTTTTATGATCACTTAAGGTCATAAAGCACATTAGCTCCAAAATCAGAATCAGTAGCAAGCAGAGGTCGAGGCAGGCAGCAGAGAATCACAGTTTACATAAACAATCCAAGATGATACACGGTAGAAAACAAACACAGGGAAATGCTCGGAAATACAGTGTGAGACAAAACAAAACTTCGCAGTGTGTGAATGAGTGAACAAGGTATAAATAGACTGAGATTAATGGGATGATGAGACACAGGTGAATGCAATCAGTGAGAATGAGTCCGGGCAGTGAGTTACGGGAAATGTAGTTCGTGAGTGAATAGTCTGATGTGGAGTGCCCTCTGGTGGTTCTCAAGGGCACTCCAGCTGGTGACCATTACATAGCCCCCCCCCTTTAAGGAGCGGATTCCAGACGCTCCTAAAATTGTCCAGGAGGGAGGAGGAGCGGAGGCAAACCCGGGGGCGGAATGGAGGGCCAGGACCATGGAGCAGAAGCGGAACCGGGCGGAGTAGGCTGAGCAGGCAACCTGGGCGGAGCAGGCTGTGCAGGTGGCCAGGTCGGCGCAGGCGGCCAGGGCTGAGACGTCCCTTCAAGGGGACCAGGCAGACCTGTCGGTTCAGGGGTATAGCGCGGGTCCGACGGTTCAGGAACCGGCACAGGCTCAGGAACAGGCGTGGAGAGGGCCATCTTGTCCGAAGACACAGGCGTGGAGAGGGCCATCTTGTCTGAAGACACAGGCGTGGAGAGGGCCATCTTGGGATGAGGCTCTGACTGGGTGATGGTCATCTTGGGATGAGGCTCTGACTGGGCGATGGTCATCTTGGGATGAGGCTCTGACTGCACGATGGTCATCTTGTCCGAAGACACAGGCGTGGAGAGGGCCATCTTGGGATGAGGCTCTGACTGCGCGATGGTCATCTTGTCCGAAGACACAGGCGTGGAGAGGGCCATCTTGGGATGAGGCTCTGACTGGGCGATGGTCATCTTGTCCGAAGACACAGGCGTGGAGAGGGCCATCTTGGGATGAGGCTCTGACTGGGCGATGGTCATCTTGTCCAAGGGCTCAGATATGGCCAGCGGTGACGTGACCCGACTCTGGAAGATCGACTCGGACGTGACCCGACTCTGGAAGATCGACTCGGACGTGACCCGACTCTGGAAGATCGACTCGGACGTGACCCGACTCTGGAAGATCGACTCGGACGTGACCCGACTCTGGAAGATCGACTCGGACGTGACCCGACTCTGGAAGATCGACTCGGACGTGACCCGACTCTGGAAGATCGACACGGACGTGACCCGACTCTGGAAGATCGACACGGACGTGACCCGACTCTGGAAGATCGACACGGACGTGACCCGACTCTGGAAGATCGACACGGACGTGACCCGACTCTGGAAGATCGACACGGACGTGACCCGACTCTGGAAGATCGACACGGACGTGACCCGACTCTGGAAGATCGACACGGACGTGACCCGACTCTGGAAGATCGACACGGACGTGACCCGACTCTGGAAGATCGACACGGACGTGACCCGACTCTGGAAGATCGACACGGACGTGACCCGACTCTGGAAGATCGACACGGACGTGACCCGACTCTGGAAGATCGACACGGACGTGACCCGACTCTGGAAGATCGACACGGACGTGACCCGACTCTGGAAGATCGACACGGACGTGACCCGACTCTGGAAGATCGACACGGACGTGACCCGACTCTGGAAGATCGACACGGACGTGACCCGACTCTGGAAGATCGACACGGACGTGACCCGACTCTGGCTGCCATCTCGTGCAGTGGCTCTGGGCTGGGGGATGCTGTGAGATTGTGGAACCCCTCATCCACAAAGCCCACAGTAAAGGAGGAGCCGCTTAGCCGAAGGGCGAGGTCAATATATTGAGCTAAAGTCCATTGAGGAGTGTTGTCAGGCATGAGGTACTCTAACATGTCCTCAAGCCCATAGCGGAACATATCCTTTAAGACGGCCTCTTTTACGTCCACCTCATGGCAGAGTTCACAAAACTCTTCAACATACTTCTCTATCGGGCGGTTACCTTGGCTGAGGCGGAAGAGAAGGGATGACTGGATCCATAGTAGGTATCGCTGCTGGATCTTGGGGTGGCGAAGTTTTCTGTCATGAACTGCTCCGGGACAGGCAGGTTAGACCCAAATGCAGCTTTATTACAAAGAATGGTCCAACAGGCAGAGGTCAAATAACAGTGTCAGCAATGTAAGGGAATATCCAAAATCAGAATCAGTAGCAAGCAGAGGTCGAGGCAGGCAGCAGAGAATCACAGTTAACATAAACAATCCAAGATGATACACGGTAGAAAACAAACACAGGGAACCGCTCGGAAATGCAGTGTGAGACAACACAAAACTTTGCAGTGTGTGAATGAGTGAACAAGGTATAAATAGACTGAGATTAATGGGGTGATGAGACACAGGTGAATGCAATCAGTGAGAATGAGTCCGGGCAGTGAGTTATGGGAAATGTAGTTCGTGAGTGAATAGTCTGATGTGGAGTGCCCTCTGGTGGTTCTCAAGGGCACTTCAGCTGGTGACCGTTACAGTATGAGAGGCAGAAAATTTGTTTGTGTATGTGTGTAAGAGAGAGAGAAACAGAGAATGTCAAGTCAGCTTTATTTATATAGCGCTTTTTACAATTTTCATTGTTACAAAGCAGCTGTACAAGAAAACATTGACTATAAGTAAAACATAAAAGGTTATGGAAGTCAAAACACAGGTCAAATATCAGACACACAATAAATTCCTATATGCAGTGTTAATTAAATAAGACTATCAAATTCTAGCAGCCCCCCCGGCCAGGCAAACAGTGCAAAACAATATGCAAACGGTGGCGAGGAACCGGTTGGTTTAACTAGTGCAGCCTTGATCTTTGAAATATATATATTATGATAGTGTAGTGTATGCAAGATTAAAAATGAATCTTTAAGAATTAAGAATGTGTATGAATGTGTGTTAGAGTGACAAAAAACGAGTGTGTTTGGGAGACATACCTGAGCAGAATGCACTGATCAATCGTCTGGACTGTATTGGTGGCAAAGTCCCATCCAAGTCTGCTGCTGTTAGATATTTGCAGTCGTCCACATTTGTAACTCCCAGGTCCATCAACTACGTGATAACAGTTTCCAGTTGCTCTTCTTTGAGTGAAGGCAGTGTGCTTCTGATCTTCTGTCTTACATGACAAGCGTGTCATTTGCATAACACGTGCTTTGTCTGTAACTACCGCATTTGATGCTGAGACATCAAATTTACATTTACATTTATTAATTTGGCAGACGCTATTAACCAAAGCGACTGAGATTCGAAAAGGCAACCTTCTGATTACAAGCCCAACGCTCAAACCAATAACCTCAGGGGAGAACACATTGCTTTGGTGGGCCTGCAGCACTTAATGCCTCTCTGAAAGTGATTTTGTGATGTTTTAGAGGTTCTTACTTGCTCGAATACACCACTTAAAGTAGCTGTTCTTGCTTTCAAAACGGATCGTCCATGTGCAAATTAATGCCCCAAACTGCAATATGAGATCTGCATAATGCAAAAGGTAATGATGTTTGGGTCTAAGCTTAGTAAGTGGGAAGAGGACATGCCTTGTTTCTATATACTCCTCATGTCACGGTTTACGGACAGAACCCAAGCGCAGGCAGACGTGAGATAAAAAACTAAACTTTATTTCAACAAAAGACCCACGATGGGAAAAACATGAACAAAAACAAGACAAGAATGTAAACTAAAACTTCCTACAAGGGGGACAAAACAAACAAAGTCCTATGAATAATAAATCAACAATAATCCACAAACTTCAAACAGGAACAAAGAAACCGATAATCCATGGACAGGAATAATCCGACAGGGCAAGTGAATACAAACAGGGAAAATAATGACAATGAACCGACAAGGGACAGAGGGAAACTGGGGCTAGATGAAGGGGAACACTAACGAGGACTGATGACACAGTGAGTGGCAGCAGGTGACATGAATGAAACACTAAAGGAAGGCTAACAGGAGGATTGAACGAGGCAGGTGAGGGGAATGAAACACTAAGGGAAAGATGGACCAGGGACGGTGACAAGACTAACACTAATGGTTTCGCTAACAGGGAAACAAGGGGGCGGGGCTAAATGACGCGACACCGGAGAGAGAGCATGGTGTGAAAAACCAAAACAATGCTCTTTCTCCACACAAAACACATGGGACTGACATGATCCTGCCACAAGACTCGAAAACCAAGACAAGGAGAGGCTAGAACATGACACCTCAATTAGGATCTTCACGTATGCAACCTGTGATTCTGACACTGTGGAAGCACACACAAGCTCTACCACCTGCCTAAGTAGTAGTATAAGTTGCCAAACATCATCCTTAGGATTTTTTACTCCATCATGTAGCAAGAGTGGTAGAAAACGAAGTAGCCATCAGTTTTGCGCCGCAGGTAGAATATTGGCTTTGTTCTGACTCTCTACTGTAAAATAAATTATTCTGCTGTAAAGGATGTCATAGCTGAACGACTTCTTGGTTTTAGCTAGAAACTGCAAGTACATTGCCAAATCATAATCAACGATGCCCTCAAATAAATCATGGCAAGGCAGGGCGGAAGTCCTGGTGCACACACATGAAAATATTTGACTTTGTATAAAACACTGTTGGACTTCACGCCATTGTGCATCCGAAAATCAGGGTAATTTTGTAACTCCAGCAATGACTCGCTGGAGTCCTTTCAGAGGATGTAGAAATCGGATTTCCTCATTTCTTATGTGACAGAACCTGCAAAAATGTTCTGCACAACTGAAGTTTACAGTAAATCCCCCAAGATAGTGGGATCCAAGATTGTCTCCGATAACACAAGCAATGCTTCATCTGAAGGTTTTTTCTTCAACACAAATGCCTGTGGCCAGTTCACACAAGTCAGTCATCAAACTGCAAACTGAATAACTCAACAGTATTTTAAGTAGTTATTAAAGTGATAGTTCACCCAAAAATAAATCTCTCATAATGTACTCATCCTCTTGACACTCAAATGGTCATGACTTTCTTTCTTGCACAGAAAACAAGAGAAGACATTTTGAAAGTTGGTAACTGGCACTCATTTACTTGCATTGGTTTTGTGTCCATAAAATTACAATTCAGTTGGTGCCACTGCTGTTCGGTAACCAACATTCCCTATCTGTCGGTCTCTCGACTTGTTTTTGCACAAATTCTATAAAGCCAAATGTCAGTCAACAAACAAGTGATCCAACCGGATAAAGTTATGGAGGTCATCCCAACTGTGCCAGACGTCATCCCAACTACGAGAATCCATGTATGTACATATAGATATGTTTATCTATTGTTTGACTTATTTATGCAATTACCTTCCTGTTTCATAAAAGTGTTTGAGCAGCAATTGAATATTAACATTATTATTGAAATGTCTTATCTTTTTGCACAAAGGACTCTGCTGTGATGAAACGGATTCAGCTTGCCAGTGACTGGGTGGAGAAGAACCGAACAGACTTTACTGGGAAAGTTCACCTACCACAGATCACAAGCATGAGTGAGGATGATGCCTTGTTGCCCATAACAAGGATCTGTTTTTTGACACCTTTTTTAGGTGTCCTAAAACACCTTTCTTTCAATTTAGTTTTTTACAATTTGTTGCTAGTAGATCCAACTGCGGAATATGGCTTGCAGATATTATAAATTTGAGTCCAGTTTCACTAGATCTCTCTCCTTCAGGAACTTATTAAATGCGGGAATATCAACTCTGTTGTGAGTTGATGTTCTATGCATTACAAGTTTATATTTATGGTTGTTTTACTGTCAAATATATTGATACGAGTATGTTTATGCTGTGCTTGCTTTTAATCTTGAAAACTAGTTTGCAGGAGTGAGAAACAAGAGCTGTGAGGAATGCAGAAGCTGAGTTTAAGATAACGAGTGTGTGTGTGCGAAAGAATGTTCCTGTCGTTAATCACTTCAGCTGCAAGGCCAGGCTGTTTTTAAATCATGTTTTGCAGAAAACCAACAGTTTGGAGTCAGATTAACGTGTCCTGAGGTGATTGGTTTCAGAGGAGAGGACGCCCGCCCCAGGGCAGGGGAGGAGCCTGAAGAGAGTGAGTGAGTGAGCGAGCGGAGTCTTAGTATTTATTTTTGCTCAGTCTAGTTAGTCCTAGTCCTGTTGTTGTTATTATTTATCTAGTCTTGTTTTACTCCCTCGTGGGTTTTTGTTTTGAGTTTGTTTAATAAAATTATTGTTAACCCCTTCATCCCCGTGTCTGCCTGCACTTGGGTTCTTCTCCTACCACATTCATGACAGAACGAACGAGCCCCTACCGAACCCAGCAGGCAGCATGGACACGGGAGACCGGGTAAAGGAGGCGCACCTCCTCTTTGGCCTCCGTCAGGGAGACACCTACATTTGGTACTTTGCTGACGAATTCTTGGCGACAGCTAAGCAAGGCTGCTTCACAGGAGGAGTTGAAGGTCATATTCAACGGCTGCATCTTCTTCACGGAAACATGGCTACACAGCGTTATACCGGACAACGCTATTGAGTTAGCGGGCTACAATACACACCGGGCGGAAAGAACGGCAGAGGAATCCGGTAAGACAAGAGGAGGTGGATTGTGCATTTACATCAACAAAGCTTGGTGCACGAACTGCTCGGCTAACCTTGAGTTTCTCATGGTTAAATGTAGACCGTTTTATCTGCCACGAGAATTCACTTCCACCATTATAACGGCAGCTTGTATTCCACCGGATGCTGATGCCAAGCTTGCTATGAAAGAACTTCATGCAGCCATCAGTAAACAACAGACTAATTTGCCTATCGCAACAATAGGAGCACGGATGATGCAGTGTCCATGGCGCTGCACGCCGTGCTCACACATCTGGACAATAAGGACACTTATGCACGTATGCTGTTCGTAGACTTCAGTTCTGCTTTCAATACCGTCATCCCTTCCAAGCTAATCGTCAAACTTGGAAACCTAGGCATCAACAACCCTACCTGCAATTGGATTATGGACGTCCTGACGAACAGGCCTCAGCTTGTTAGGTTAGGCCCCATCTGCTCCACCACCACCACCCTCAACACTGGTGTACCACAGGGCTGCGTACTGAGCCCCTTTCTCCACTCCCTTTTCACACTCGACTGCAGGCCTGTGAACGGATCTAACTCCTTCAAGTTTGCAGACGATACAACAGTGATTGGTCTCATCAGCAACAACGATGAGACTGCATACAGGGAGGAGGTCCGGCACCTGGCCACATGGTGCTCAGACAACAACCTGCTCCTTAACCCCTCCAAGACAAAGGAGATCATCGTGGACTTCAGGAAGGCGAAAGGAGGCACACACGACCCCATCCACATTAATGGGATGGCTGTTGAACGTGTTTCCAGTTTTAAGTTCCTGGGGACTCACATTTCGGAGGGCCTGTCCTGGACCACCAACACCTCATGCCTGGTCAAGAAGGCTCACCAGTGTCTCTTCTTTCTGAGGACATTGAAGAAGAACCAACTGTCTTCAACTATCCTGGTGAACTTCTATCGCTGCACGATAGAGAGCATCCTGACCAACTGTGTCACAGTCTGGTACGGGAACTGTTCTGTTGCTGAGCGCAAAGCACTGCAGCGGGTGGTGAAAACAGCCCAGCGCATCACAGGGACTACACTTTCTGCCATTGAGGACACCCAGAAGAAACGCTGTCTGCGTCGAGCTCGCAGCATTCTCAAGGACTCCTCTCACCCCGCTCATAGACTGTTTACTCTCCTGCCTTCAGGTAGGCGCTTCCGGTGCCTCCGGACAAGAACCAGCAGACTAAGAAACAGCTTTTTTCCCAGAGCTGTTTCATTATTGAACTCTGCCCCCCACTGATTCCACTACCTCTCTTACCTTCAACTCCAATGCTGCTATAACATTGTTTACATTGCACTACAGGGCTGCATGCATGACTGAACTGTACACACCAGTACTTCATGTATCTGCTCTACTGGACTGTTAACACACACACAGCGTCATTTGCACTCTATACTGCTCACTTGCACACCAGGAATATTTAACTGAATGCTCATTTGCACTAATGGACCACTTCCATAACTGCACTAACCTATCTACTGCACTGTAACTATTAACTGCATCCACTCATCTATTGCACGGTAACTTCAATAACTGCATTAACTAATCTACTGCACTGTAACTATTAACTGCATCTACTCATCTATTGCACTGTAACTTCAACAACTGCATTAACTCATCTACTGCTCTGTAACCTTATTAACTGCATTAACTCATCTTCTGGACTGCAACCTATTAACTTAATTAACTCGTATACTGCACTGTAACTTTAATAACTGCATTAACTTCAACAACTGCATTAACTCACCTATTGCACTACAACTTTAATAGCCAATGTCAATAATTTATGCATACCTAAGTCACTTGCACTATTTTAGTCTAAATTAATATCTGTTCATATCCACCTGTACATTAATGTTCATAGTATATAGTCATCTGTATATATTGTTCATAGTATATACCTACTGTCACATTTTCATAGAACATACCTACTGCAAAATATTTTTATAGTCCATACCCACTGTATTATATTCTCTCATTGTACTCTGTATTTATTTTAACTGTACGTATATCCTGCACTTGCTAACTGCACTTCTGGTTAGACCTAAACTACATTTCGTTACACTGTACTTGTATATGTGTAATGACAATAAAGTTTAATCGAATCTAATCTAAAGAATCTTTTAAATCTGATTTTCCTTACTTTACTATTTTAATTTTACTCTTTTATTCATCGAGATGTTCATCAAATTCAACACTGAAATTTAGTATATCCAATAGCAGAATTCGGAATAACAGGTTTCTGCTTACCTCTCTTATTTGTTAGCCGGCTTTTGTGTTGAACCTGAATCCGTCTCGAGATCTTTCCCCTCCCCCGCAGGGTCCGCCGGAAAACTTATCTTTTTCCTCAAATCACGTCGGCGGTCACCATTTGACAGACTTTTCACTTCAGTCCTGCATGTTAAAAATTTGAAGAAAGTCGAAGAGACAGTTTTTCCCAAAAAGTTTACGTAAAATGTATTATCAGATGTAAAAGCTTCTTTCCAGCTGGGGTTGTTTTTCCCTCACAGACGAGTTAAAAACAACTCAAAACAAACATCCGGGTTACAGATATTTATAATATATGTGACGATTCTCTGTTCAGGCTCCTCCCCTGCCCTTCATTCCTCTGGAACCAATCACCTCGGGACACGTTAATCTGACTCCATTTTCCCGCCAACTGTTGGTTCTCTGCAACACATAATTTGAGAACAGCTTGGCCTTGCAGCAGAATGTGATTAATGACAGGAACATTCTTTCACACACACACACACACACACACACACACACACACACACACACTATCTTAAACTCAGCTCCTGCATTCCTCACAGCTCTTGTTTCACACTCCTGCAAACTAGTTTAAGATTAAAAAAACAGCACAGCATAAACATACTCATTATATTTGACAGTATAACAACATTAAATATAAACTTGAAATGCATAGAACATCGTAAACCCATCATGTGTAATTTAAGCAATTTTTAAACTCCTATGTACTTGTGTTTTGCACTCTCCAGATGTATCTGAAGACACAGAAACATCTGAAACATTGCTTTCTTCTAATGCATCAACAATGATTATTATTGATCCACCAACAAAGAAAGCAAGACTGACAGCTGTACAAAAAATTTAGTATTTTGTTTATAGTAATACTAATGCTTTATTGGCCGCAAACAGAGTGTTGGAGAGCCATATCACATGACTATGAGAGTGATATTGCATTTAAACGTTCGCTTGTTTACAGTAGCAAGTTGACCTTGCAAATCTTGAGACCCACACACTAACATGCTGTAATTTGTTTAACCTTTTCTAAGCGCTGTGAATTGATCTAAAAGTTTTCTTTGCTTCATGTGTCCAACTCGGCTTAGTGGCAGAGTGATACAAATTGTGATACTTGTGGGAATTAAGATCAATATAGATCGATATAGAAATGGATGATTAATTTTGTTTTAATCGAATGTATTTTCCTACGTGACATGATTCAAGTTTAATAGATATGTTTTAATCATATAACCATTTGTGTGCCATTTAACCATTGAGATGATGCTGAGAGTTCTTCAGTTGTGCAAGATGTTGTTGAAGTGAAGGAAATCAGATTTAAAAGGGACCATAAATTACTTGGGTTTGGAACCCTTCTGGTCTGGGACCATAAATGCTTTGGGTTCGGAACCCTTCTGGTCTGGGACCTTAAATGCTTTGGGTTAAATTCCTTTGGTCTGGGAACCATAAAATGTGGGTTAGAGTCCCGTGGCTGTGTGAAACCATACATTTTATACTTGTTTATTTTGTATAACAGGAAAAGGCCATGATTGTATAATAATTACATATATGTGTGTACATAAGGGACGTTTGGAAAACGAGTATATTTATCTAGAAGTGTTAATAATGGCGGAATTTCAGGAGGTAACAAGGTTTCCGTAGGTGAACCTACGGAAGGATCATTGACGTAGGCGCGGCGGCGCGCCAGACACCCCCGTAGCGGCGGCGTCGGCGGGGACCACAGCCCCCGTCACGCCTCCAACCCCTGGGGCCCCCGGGCCCCTCTACTCTGGACGGCGACGCATTCGAGCGCCGTCCCAAACCTCGCGCCCGCCCGCCTGCCCCTGCCGGTACGCCGGTCCGGAGGCTCGCGGCCGACGCCGCGTCCCCACCGGCCTCCCCCGGCCCCCGCCGCCCCCGGCGGGTACCCGTAGGCGCGCCCCATCGCGACCGCGGGGACGCTCCGTGGGTTCAAAGACCCGAGACGCCTCCGCCACGGCGGGTCGGCTCGGGCGCCCGCCCGGGGTCCACCCCCCTTGTTGTTCCCTCGACCCCATGTTGGCAAAACAGACCCAACGCAAGTCGAAAAACAAAACTCTGATACAACTCTGAGCGGTGGATCACTCGGCTTGTGCGTCAATGAAGAACGCAGCTAGCTGCAAGAAATAATGTGAATTGCAGGACACATTGATCATCGACACTTCGAACGCACATTGCGGCCCCGGGTTCCTCCCGGGGCCACGCCTGTCTGAGGGTCGCTTTCCCATCGATCGGACCCGTCGCCACGGCGGCGGGACCGCGGCTGGAGGCTCAAAGGCGCCCCGAGCGCCTTCGTCCTCCCAAAGGCAGACCGCCCCCGGTCTCTCCGTCTCCCCGCCCCGCGAGGGCGCGTCCGAGCCTCCCCGCGCGGCTGCCGGTGATCCTTCACCGCTGGGCGCGTCTCTCCGCGGGGGGCGGCGGGCCGGGGGCGAAAACCTCAAAGACCAGCCCCGGGCCCCAGGGCAACTCCGGTTGCGACCTCAGATCAGACGACCCGCTGAATTTAAGCATATTACTAAGCGGAGGAAAAGAAACTAACCAGGATTCCTTCAGTAGCGGCGAGCGAAGAGGGAAGAGCCCAGCGCCGAATCCCCGTCCGCCCAGGGCGCGGGACATGTGGCGTACGGAAGTCCGCTCCACCCCTGCGCGGGCCGGGGGCCTAAGTCCTTCTGACAGGGGCTCGGCCCGCGGACGGTGCGAGGCCGTTGACGGCACCTGCCCTGCCGGGGCGCGGACTTCCCGGAGTCGGGTTGCTTGGGAATGCAGCCCAAAGCGGGTGGTAAACTCCATCTAAGGCTAAATACCGGCACGAGACCGATAGCGGACAAGTACCGTAAGGGAAAGTTGAAAAGAACTTTGAAGAGAGAGTTCAACAGGGCGTAAAACCGCTGAGAGGTAAACGGGTGCGCAGCGACTGGCTCCGGGTCGGCCAGGAAGGGCCGGGGGCGAAGGTGGCTCGCTGCTACGGCGGCGAGCTTTACAGCGCCCCCTCGCCTCGACTTCACCGCTTCCCCCGGGGCCGCGGGCAGTGTCTCCGCACCTTCTCTCCCCTCGCGGGAGGGAAGGGGCCCCCCGCTCGGACGTCGACCGGAGCGGACCGGCCTCAGTCCGCCCCGGGCGGGGATCAGCCTTCGAAAAGGGCGCACGGGGTCCGCGGCGAAGACGGCCACCCACCCGACGCGTCTTGAAACACGGAACAAGGACTCTGATGCGCGCGCGAGTCGGAGGGTGCCCGAGACCCCCCGAGGCGCAACAAAGGTGAAGGCGGGCGCGGGCCCGCTCGGGTGGGATCCCCCCGCCACGGCCCGTCTCGCCCGCAGCGTCGGGGAGGCGGAGCGAGAGCGCGCGCGACGGTACCCGAAAGATGGTGAACTATGCCTGGGCAGGGCGAAGCCAGAGGAAACTCGCAGCGGTCCTGACGTGCAAATCGGTCGTCAGACCTGGGTATAGAGAACAACGCCCAATGAAACCCTACCCCCCCGGGAACACAAAAGTGATCAGAAGAAGGCAGTATGCCTGTGTTCGACGGCTGCTAAGTATCAGCCGTAAGGACGCTGCTGCAAACGTCCTGAACGGCGGCTGGAGGAATACATCGGAGGGAGTAGCACGTGTGCCGCCGGGAGTGGTTGAAGAGTGGGCTAACATCATTGGCCAGATAGGACCCCCGGCAAGGATCAGGGAGCTCACAAATGTAAAACTATGGTCTCTGATCGATCCCATTGGCGCGACGGAGGTGAGAGACGCGCTCAGGGAGCTCTCGGGCTCGGCGGTGAGAGTTGATAAACTGTCATCCGCAGACCTGCTGGCCTGGCACCTGCCCTCGCTAGCCAGCATATTGAACATGACACTCCTAACGGAGAACCTGCCAGCCCCCCTTGCTAAATCAAGAGTGACGTTAATACCAAAAACTCCAACACCATCAGCTCATGGCGATTTCAGACCGCTAGCGATTACGCCGATCCTTGCGAGAGCCCTGCACAAGATCTTGGCCCGGAGGATGCGAGATCAGCTCACATTCTCCCCCACGCAGTACGCCTTCCTACAAAGAGACGGATGCCTGGAGGCCAGCACGGTCTTGCATGCGGTAATTCGCAATGCCCACGACAGTCAACACCCCCTGGCGTTGGCTATGCTAGACCTGTCAAAGGCATTCGACACCATCTTGGAGATGCCGCAGAGGCGGCGGGTCTGCCAAACCCTTTGCTGCATTACATCAGGAACCTGCTGAACAAGTCCAGGGCCATCATCGGCAATCGCACCATCAGGGCAGGCAGGGGGGTAAAGCAGGGCGATCCGCTGTCCCCCATTCTGTTCATCCTTGCAATGGAGGTGCCAGTGAAGGCCGCGTTCCCGGAAATAGGGACGAATATTGCTGGCACGCACATCCACTCTTTGTTGTATGCTGACGACCTAATCCTACTGGCGGACTCGGCTGAACAGCTACAGATGAAGCTCTTCGGACTTACGGACTCGCTACCTGGGCTCGGGATGCACTTGAATGTTCGCAAGTCGTTGGCAATGACAATAGAGAAAGACGGCAAGACAAAGGCCATGTGCCTAGCACCAAAAACATACAAGGCAGGGGAAGATCTCATTCCACCCATGGGAATTGCTGGCTCCTACGAATACCTGGGCCTGGCATACAGCTGGAAGGGGAGAGTTACTCCAAAGAGTACCATAGAGCTGGAGAGGATGCTGGGGGAGTTAAGAGCTGCCCCCCTCTTAAGCCACAACAACGGATCGGCATCCTCAGAACTCACCTGATTCCCCGACTGATTCATGAGCTGGTCCTGGGCAACGCTCACAGAAACACGCTAAGGAGGATGGACCGCATGATCCGAAAGGCAGTCAGGCTGTGGCTCCGGCTCCCGAAGGACACACCTATCGGGCTCTTTCACGCCGCAGAGCAGAAAAGTGGACTGGGCATCCAATGCCTCGAAGTAGACATTCCGCTGGCACAAAAGACCCGCTTCACGAAGCTCCTCAATGGATCAGACAGCCTCATTGCAGCGGTCACCTCCACCAAGGCCTGTAAGGTCATGCTGAAGGCCACCAACATCCCGGTTAGAGTGGGACGTACCATCATCCTGTCGAAGGCGGAGGCGAAAGCAGCATGGGCGAACAGACTAATTTCGGCAGTGGATGGGCAAGAGCTGAAGGAAGCCGACGTTGATGAGGGCTGCCACCTGTGGGTCAAAAGACCGGAAAGGGTGTTTCCGCGCCTGTATATCAGGGGAATCCAACTACGCGGGGCACCCTTTCAACAAAGTCAAGGGCCACAAGAGGCAGAGAGGCATCGGTGGAGGACAAGAGATGTCGGGGGGGCTGCCAGTGCATTGAGACGCTGAATCACATACTGCAGAAATGCGCTAAAACCCTCGACGTCCGCTGCGCAAGACACAATAGAGTCTTGAGATTGTTGCAGAAAAAGCTGCACCGCAAGGACCAGAGAACTTCCGTGGAACCGATTATCCCTTGCCAGAAATCTTACATCAAGCCTGACCTAATTATACACCGCACCGAAACATTCCTCATACTAGACGTAACAGTAGTGTCCGGCCTCAGACTGAAGGAATCGTGGGATCTAAAGATCAGAAAATACGGTGGGAATGACAGCATGGAGGCGATTAAGGCCTGGTGGGGGCCAGGCACTGCCATCGACCACCTCCCAGTGGTGATATCTAGTAGAGGGATTATGTACGGCCCATCGGGGAGGGGGCTCAGACGCCTAGGACTATCACAAAGAGACATCATGGACATATGTATTTAAAGATCCCTGTATAGTCGATAGGCATATGACACATACATGAGGGGAACATAAGATGACAAGCATAATGAAACCGCCCAATAGGACGGCGATCTTCGGGAAGAAACATCGCACCAGCGCATCACATTGGCGCCTCCGTGGATCTATGGACCCGCTGATAACATGAGATAACTAGCCAAATGCCTCGTCATCTAATTAGTGACGCGCATGAATGGATGAACGAGATTCCCACTGTCCCTACCTGCTGTTAGCCCGGTTCTGTCAACCTTGCACTGGTTACCTATAAAGCATCGCATTAACTTTAAAATCTTTCTTATTGCCTATAAACAGGGGTGCACATAACTTTTTCAGTGAGTTACTCAGGTGAGTACCAGCAGATGGTGTCTGGTACTCACCCCATATGTAGCGTGGTCTTAATAAGTGCAGTCTTCCTCACTGTCCTCCTCAGTGCTGGCACCACTGTCCTCTTCAGTGTCGCCCCTACTGTCCTCTGCTTCAGCTTCCTGCATGGTAGATGATGAAGATGCTGCAGATGCACCTCTCTGTCCTTGATTGAGCCTCCTATTAGCTGTCTCCATCCACAGGTCAACAGCAGGCTTTGGGTCAAATGTCTCTGTGGTCTGCTTTGACAGGTGAATGTGCATTAGGGCTGAGACACGAGCATGTGACAGACGAGATCTGTACTTTGTTTTTATTATGTTGAGATGTGAGAATCCCCTCTCACAAGCTGCACTGCTTAAAGGCAGTGTAAGTGACAGCTTAACCACCGTGTTGATGTTGGAGTAAGCATCTGGGTTACTTGTATTTACTATTTGGACCAAGTCATACACAGAAGAGGCTCCCAGGCGTTTTCCTGCCTGCTTTAAGCGCATCCATTCTGTCACAGTGGTATCTTTGTCAAGTTGCATGGTGGCCTCATATTTCTTGAGAATGCTGCAAACTGTTGTGTTTCCAAAACTGTGGAGGTCTTGTATTTCCTGAGGCCATGTTGAAGGATCAAATACTAAGAAATGATCACATGACTTGAGGGAGTCATATCTGATTTCAAACTCTTCAATTAACCCCCTGAGTAAGTGTGTCTTGTCTCTGTCCGCATCCGCATTAGAAACAGTGTGTGCCCTGTGGCTTTCACCATCAAGCAGAAGTGTGAACTGTCCAATGGCCACCATGAGTTCATCCTTACATTCTCCAATGGTCAGCTTTTCCTTCTGAAACCTAATGGATGTGGTCTTCAAAATGTTTCCAATGTCAAGCATGTCTGACAGAAAGCACCGAAAACGCTCTGTGCAGATATGCTGCAAGTCACTGTTATCACTCGTAGCCAGTTGCATTTTAATGGCTGGCAATAGTCTTGATATTTTTAACAGTGTTTCATGCCTCCATGCAGACCATCTGATATTATGAAACTTACCCAGTTTCACAAAGGAGATCCCATTTTCTTCACATAGCTTCTTCAGTGCAGCAGTTTTTTTTGCTCCACCTTTTTGTAAATAAAACTGCAGCAGCTTGACCACAGAGCGATTAAATGTCTCACAGTAGGGAACATTGCGATCAGCTGATTTTGCGCAATTCTCCAGTGTGTGTGCGGTGCACAGAATGTGTACAAGGGAGTCTCCAACCGCAGCAAGTTGCCGGAGCTTTGGCACAACGCCGTTGTATATACCGACGTTGACAGCAGCCCCGTCTGTGCACACAGCGACCAACTTTGTTGTCCAGTCATCCAAGCCTGTGTCCTGGAAAAGTTTCACAAGTCCGTCTGTTATGGCCTGCGCGGTTCGCTCAGCACCCAATTCAATCAGTCCAATAAAGTCCGAAGTAAACTCTCCGTTGCTGGACACAGACACAATGTAAACGATTTCCTGCTCAGTTTTTGTGATGTCCTCGGATCCATCAAAAAGCAGCCCCCAAAATTCAGCAGTCTGCAACTTGGCTCGTAACTCCGTGCGCCCCCTTCACGTGAATGATATGCACCTCCGACATTTACTCCTAGCCGCTTCAGTAAAGGAACATCCTCAGAATAGGAAGACATGGGACGTGCGTGTTTAGCTTTATGGAAGGTGAGGAGAAAAATATTAAACAGAGCTTGCCGCTGTTCTTCATTCAGCTTGTCTCGCCATCTGGCAAGTGGGCGACTGGACATTTCTTCTCGGCTAGCTTGTTTATTAGCAATGGCTTGCGCCACATTCTTGTGCTCCTTGCTCTTTTCATGTTTGTCAAATAAAGGATGGTTGAAATTCTTTGAGCCTTTATAAAACGCACCTGTTTTGTCTGCTAGATGTGGATTTGAGCGGCAAATCTTGCACCACATTTCAGTGCGCCCATCGTTAGCTTCAAGCCACTGCACATCTTGGAGCCATTTTTCCGAAAAAAGTCTTTTCTTCGGCTCTGGCTCCAGTTGGCTTTTCTTTGTTGGTGGCGAAACGCCAAAGAAGCTGCTTAATGTCTGTTGCTTTCTGGACATATCTGACAGTAGTTGACAACCAACATGTCACGTGTAAGGTTAGATGAGAATATCGGTCAATTACGCAAAGGCGCGTAGTAACACAAGTGGCATTACGCATTCCTGATTTTTGTCGCGCATGCGTACCTGCGTACCAATTATGTGCACCCCTGCCTATAAAGCCTTGCATGGTTTAGCTCCTCACTACTTGAGTGAACTTCTCTTGTATTACAGTCCTTCATGTGCACTATGCTCTCAAGCGCCCAGTCAGTTGGTAATACCTAGAGTTTCAAAATCAAGTGCAGGCGGCAGAGCCTTTTCCTATCTAGCGCCTAAACTTTGGAACAGTCTTCCCCCGCACTGTCCGGGAGGCAGACACAGTCAGTTTGAATCTAGACGCACCTTTTTAATCTTGCATACACTAGACTATCATAATATTAATATTCCGAAGGTTTAGGCTGCACTAGTTAGATCAACCGGAACCAGGAACACTTCCAATAACAACTGATGCATTTGTTTCATCAAAGAGTGCAGAACAGTACTCTACTCTCAGCCAGTCTTGTCTCATTGTTCAAAGGTTACCAGAGCGGGCAGGGCGCAGTCCAAGCCCTGACTGGACAAAAGCTGTGATAATAGAGCTGAACAAAGGATGTTGCGACTCTACAAAATTTCAGCTGCTATTACATTATTAATGATAATCTTAAATCAAATGTTTTTTTATTTTGCCTTGTTGTGCAAGCCCTGTCGAGCTTGTGCAGAGGCTGCAGCTTTTGCCAGAGGGGAACTGGAGGTTTTTCTTCTCCAATGGAGTTTTGGGTTCCTCGCCACCTTTTGCATACCGTTTTGCACGGTTTGCCTGGCTGCTAGAATTTTATAGTTTTTTATTAACACTGCATATAGGAATATAGGTCTGTCTGATATTTGACGTGTGTTTTGACTTGCATAACCTTATAGGTTTTTCTAATGGTCAATATGTTTTCTTGTACAGCTGCTTTGTAACAATGAAAATGGTAAAACGCGCTATATAAATAAACTTAACTTTAAATAATTAGCACCGGAAGCGCCTACCGGAAGGCAGGAGAGTAAACAGTCTATGAGCCTGGTGAGAGGAGTCCTTTAGAATGCTGCGAGCTCGACGCAGACAGCGTTTCTTCTGGATGTCCTCAATGGCAGAAAGTGTAGTCCCTGTGATGCGCTGGGCTGTTTTCACCACCCGCTGCAGTGCCTTGCGCTCAGCAACAGAACAGTTCCCGTACCAGACTGTGACACAGTTGGTCAGGATGCTCTCTATCGTGCAGCGATAGAAGTTCACCAGGATAGTTGAAGACAGTTGGTTCTTCTTCAGTGTCCTCAGAAAGAAGAGACGCTGGTGAGCCTTCTTGACCAGGCATGATGTGTTGGTGGTCCAGGACAGGTCCTCCGAAATGTGAGTCCCCAGGAACTTAAAACTGGAAACACGTTCAACAGCCATCCCATTAATGTGGATGGTGTCGTGTGTGCCTCCTTTCGCCTTCCTGAAGTCCACGATGATCTCCTTTGTC
This sequence comes from Barbatula barbatula, assembly GCF_947034865.1. Taxonomy (NCBI): domain Eukaryota; kingdom Metazoa; phylum Chordata; class Actinopteri; order Cypriniformes; family Nemacheilidae; genus Barbatula; species Barbatula barbatula. The sequence continues at coordinate 3,697,796 of NC_136776.1, forward strand.
TTGGAGGTGTTAAGGAGCAGGTTGTTGTCTGAGCACCATGTGGCCAGGTGCCGGACCTCATCCCTGTATGCAGTCTCATCGTTGTTGCTGATGAGACCAATCACTGTTGTATCGTCTGCAAACTTGGAGTTAGATCCGTTCACAGGCCTGCAGTCGAGTGTGAAAAGGGTGTAGAGAAAGGGGCTCAGCACGCAGCCCTGTGGTACACCATTGTTGAGGGTGGTGGTGGTGGAGCAGATGTGGCCTAACCTAACAAGCTGAGGCCTGTTCGTCAGGAAGTCCATAATCCAGTTGCAGGTAGGGTTGTTGATGCCTAGGTTTCCAAGTTTGATGAATAGTTTGGAAGGGATGACCGTGTTGAAAGCAGAGCTGAAGTCTACAAACAACATGCGTGCGTAAGTGTCCTTATTGTCCGGATGTGTGAGCACAGAGTGCAGTGCCATGGACACTGCATCATCCGTGCTCCTATTGTTGCGATAGGCAAATTGGTATGGGTCCAGTGTGGGTGGTAGGGAGACCTTTAGGTGTGCCAGGACCAGCCGCTCAAAGCACTTCATAACAATGGGTGTGAGTGCTACAGGGCGGTAGTCGTTAAGGTTTTGGGATGGGCACAATGGAGGTGGATTCAAGACATGCTGGAACCACTGCTTGGGCGAGGGACAGGTTGAAGATGTCCGTGAAGACCCCAGCGAGCTGCTCCGCACATTCCTTGAGTACACAACCAGGGATGCCGTCTGGGCCAGCAGCCTTGCGCGCGTTGATCCGGCTTAGTGCAGTGTGAACATCAGTGGAGTTAAGTGTGATGATTGGGTGGTCAGCAGAGGGTGTGAGCTTGGTAGCTGTTTCCTTATTGTCTCTCTCAAGGTGAGCATAAAAGTCATTAAGCTCGTTCAGGAAGACGGCATCTGTGGCTATGGGGGTGGAGTGGTTGGGTTTGTAATCACTGATGGCCTGGATCGAGGATGGCCACATGCGTCGAGGGTCAGGTGTAAGCGGCAGCCATGTTTGTGTAGACATGATCCAAAGTTTTGTTTCCTCTTGTGTGGCAGGAAACATGCTGATGAAATTTAGGGAGCACTGTCTTTAAGTTTGAGTGAATAAAATCTCCCGCAACAATAAATGCAGCCTCCGAGTGAGCAGTCTGTTGTTTACTGATGGCTGCATGAAGTTCTTTCATAGCAAGCTTGGCATCAGCATCCGGTGGAATATAAGCTGCCATTCTAATGGTGGAAGTGAATTCCCGTGGCAGATAAAACGGTCTACATTTAACCATGAGAAACTCAAGGTTAGCCGAGCAGTGTCTCCCGACAATAACAGAGTTCGTGCACCAAGCTTTGTTGATGTAAATGCACAATCCACCTCCTCTTGTCTTGTCTTACCGGATTCCTCTGCCGTTCTATCCGCCCGGTGTGTGTTGTAGCCCGCTAACTCAATAGCGTTGTCCGGTATACCGCTGTGTAGCCATGTTTCCGTGAAGATTATGACATTGCAGTTCAAAAGTCTTTTCCTGTTGGTGATGCGGAGTCTAATCTCATCCATTTTGTTCACTAATGATCGAACATTAGCAAGGAAAATGCTGGGTAAAGAGAGCCGGTGTGGTGTTAGCTTTAGCCTAGCTCTTAGCCCTCCGCGCTTCCCCCGCCTTTGTTCACGATCTCGACGCCGCCGACAAGCACTTCCGCCCGGCCGTGTAGGGTGCGTAGCATCGGATGTTCTGACGATCTCATGGACCAGTTGAATGTTGCTGATACAACTTCCGGACATGCGTAAACTGATATCCAAAAGCTCCTGCCGGGTGTACGATGTAAATGCACAACTGTTCTGGACGAACAGACCCGAGATGAGCAAGAAATACACTATATGAATGCTAAAACTGGAGAGACGCTGAGCCTCGCGATGTACACGCGCCGCCATCTTGGTCATGCATTTGCTATTATAAACACGACACAAATGGTAACTTTGTGAACTGAAATTACATTGCAAAAAGTTGCCTAAATGAGAACTGTTATAAGTAGGCTATTGATGCCTCACACACATTCAATTTCACTCCATACAAAATGTTAGCTACACATGATCATGGTGATTAAATCTGCAGTGTTATTAGCACTTCCGTCTTGTAAAATCCAACTGACATCAAAATTCAGTCTTGAATTCAAGCCATATCCGTCAAAGATCCACATGATCACGAAGATTAAATCTGCAGTGTTATTTGTGCTTGTATTGAGTGATAATAGTTTCATGCAACTTGTAATCTTATCCAACTCAAATCTTAAATAAAAATGATATTTAATCAGCTCTGTCTTACCATCACACTATGAGCGCGTGTGGAGGAGATGATGCATGGAATACAGGACGGCTTCAAATACAATAACTGCAGAACAGAGTATTAAATATATTTCTCTCACATAAACGATTATCTTTATGTTTTGTTATCAGTCCTAACTATGTTCATAACTAAACCGGAATTAAGAAACATTTGTCTTCTACATTCGTCTGTTATTTATAACTATAACAATGACTCATGTGTAAATCTCATTGTTTTCATTATCATTATTAGTCATGTTAGTGTGTATCTGTAAACACTGAATGATATTAGTGGTTACATGGTGCCATGAAAATGAGAAGATTTGTTTGGTAGGTTTCTCTACAGCATCACTGTAAGCTTTGACACAATCAAACATATCACAGAATGTTCAGGCTTGCAATAGTAAAACATGTTTTAGATACACCTTAGAGACCTGCTTCATATTATTTGGCCGTAGACTTTTAATATAGAGCTTGTCAATCGACGTCACGGCGTGTTGCATGCTGGGGAGGCGCCGCTATTTTCAGAGATTGTTTACTAGCAATTAATAAATGATAAATGATCCTCGATGTGATTTAGTTCATGTTGTTTATAAGTTTGGAAAGGAAAAAATTGTGTTCCGTTGTCTAGTTTCATGTTCAGAAAATGGTGGACAATATATACCCCGACATCAGCTATACCCCGAGAGACACTTCAGAATATTGATTGCTTTCTTACATTTGTCCACCATTTTCTGTACATGATTTTTAAAAGCGAGTTTAATATCAAACCACACACAAAGATATCTAAAATCATTGACCTGTTCGAGAGATTGTCCATATATCTTAAGATCTATTGTGGGTTTTACCCTTTTCTTAGAAAAACTGATGAATTGCGTTTTTTCCACTGAAAGGTGAAACCCCATCAAAAATGACCATTTACAGACCTGACTAATTGCTGTAAATTGTCAATATTACGACCCCATACCCACAATGCTCCATTGTCTGCATATAACGCCCTGTTTATCCTTTGATTCACTCCATCAAACACATCATTAATCATTATATTAAACAGAATTGGACTGCATACACAACCTTGTGGGGTGCCATTTTCTATTGTGTATGTGCTTCATGACTCTGACCCTATCCTGACCTCTATGGTTCTAAACATTTTACCACCTATTTCCATTTTATTCAAATTAAAAGTCCTTCTTTCCACAGCATATCGTAAATCTTCTCTATATCAAAAAAGGTTGCCAAAACAGATTCTTTGTTAACCTTTGCTTTACGCATCTCATTATCCAGGCATACTACAGGGTCCATAGTTGTTCTTCCATGACGGAAAACCCTCTGGTATGGTGTGATCATCCCTCTGTTTTCTAATTTGTACACAAACCTTTTTGTAATCATCCTCTCCATGAGTTTACATATGTTGGATGTTAAAGCTATTGGCCTGTAGCTTTTGCCATTCGTTTTATCCTTTCCCGGTTTTCCTATAGGGACTATTACTGAATGTTTCGACCCATTGGGTAACTTTCCTTGCTCCCAAATTTTGTTATATAAAACCAGTATCACTTTTTTGCCACATCAGATAGTTCTTCAATCATTTTATATCGTATCCCATCTCTCCCTGGTGATGTATTTTTAACATCTATCAGTGTTCTTTAATTCAAACAGTGTGAAATCTGCATCTAGTGCTCTTCCCCACCATTTTCATCCCAGCACATCTTTATTTTCTTCAATGATCCTCATTCCTTTCTCTTCACTGGAGAGATTCTGTGCGCTATGTATTCTTACAAAGGATTTTGCAAGCATTTCAGCTTTTCTCTACTGGTTATTGCCTCAGTGTCATGATCTCTTAATACTGGTAGTGGAAAATCCCTTCTTATGCCTCCCATCTTTCTGATCATTCCCCATATATCCTTAATATTCATTCCTGTCCCATTGTTACTACAGAACTTCTCCTATATTTCCTTTTGGCTTCTCTTATAATTCTTCTGGCTTTAGCCTGTGCTCTTTTATACTATCAAATGAATGATTGGATTGAACTATTATAAGGGCTTTATTCCTGCTTCTAACAGCCTCTCTACACTCATCAGACCACCATGGTACCATTTTCTTCTTCGATGTTTTACCTATAGTTTCTTCTGCTGACTCATGTAATATCTTAGTAATCATCATTCATCTCATCAATGTCGTCACTCAAATTGGCTTGACTTCAATTAGTTTGTCGCTTGTTTGTTTTAAACTTACACAGACATCAGAATACATGTGTTGAGTCGGTGTATTTAAGTGCTGAAATACAAGAGCTTCTGAATGTGTACAGCTGCTGCTCATCATCATCATCATATCTTATGTGTTCTCATTGGTGAAGGAAGAACTGATGACATCACACATCAATTAACTCATTAAACTGGACATTAGAGAGCAGCTGTGTCTCATACAAACACTATTAGATTGAAGCTTCATAAGGGCTCCTCATAGCTCATGACTGGTTCTTCTGAGAGTACATTATTCAACCAGAATATTTAAGTTGTTCTGCTGTGTCAGAGACACACAACTTTAGAAAGTAAACTGTGGCAAATTGGTGATTTCAGTGGTGTCAGTAAAACACCTGAGCAGAGGCGTGGCAATGAGAGTTAAAGGTTTTACCATTTTAAGGGTTTACAAATAATGAATGGGAATAATAAAAGTTTAACATAATGCAATGATCTTGTCTCCAAAAGGAGTCAGGAGACTGTGGAGTGCCTTTGTAGTCACAGAAAGCAACATTTAAAAAAGCAATGGATGAAATGCCAGTATGCAACTTATGGCTACTCTGAATGTGTCTGATGTCTTAAACTGGTATTAAGTCATCTTGTTGGTACACTACAATCATAACTACTTGATTATTGATTAAAGCATCATAATTAAATCTGAATATTTTTCTTTACTTTGTTCAAGAATTGGAGAGAGGAGGACAAACAGCCTTTACCCCAATAACAGCCCCGTCCATATTGGGAATAGCCACTCTGCTCTTCCACTCATCCACCTACACCAAACAAGAATACAACACAGGTTAAAAAAAGAGGAACAAAGTGACAGGTACACAATGCAGACACCGCAATAATACGCACCGTCATTGCTCGACAACTCCCGGCCGCTGGAGATTTTTCAGTATGACGACTGCCTCCAAGTAGTAGAGAACCAGGGTGCTCTCTGACATAGTTTCCTCAAATGCTCTCTCCGTGAACACTGCTCTGGGAACAAGTCACTCTTGGACTTCTCCAGCACCGCCCAGGAGTCCCTTGGTGTAAGCTGCCCTGGCTGCGTCAGCAAATCGTGCCTTTTAAAAAACATAAAAGTGAATTAAATAACTTGGTGTAAATAACATGAAGTGTTTTCGGCCTCTGTGCAGCTGTTCGTCACTGTGCATGAGGTCCGAGTTGACCGTGTGGTACTGGAGAAATCTGTTGCGAGAATGACAAGCGTTTAAGTCATGACATGCTTTTAAGACCAATGAAGCGTCAAAATCATACAAAGTACCAAAAGCATCAAATCAAACTAACCTTTTCAGGCTCTTCAAGTAGTTGAGCTGAGTCTGCTTTGTCAACTTGGCCTCAGTGAGCTCACACAGATACAGCTTTGATTTCTCCCTGTTCCTGACAAACAACAGGGACGGCTGTTTAGGGTCGATGAAGTGGAGAAATCTAGCCACATTTTCAACCTGAAAAGAAAATAATTTTACATTACCACACGGATGAGACTTTTTGAGGAAGGTTCCACCTCATCCCTTCCCAAGAGTCACTCACCAGCAGGAGGTCATCGGCAAACGCCAGACTCGTGACCCCCGATACGATAACCTGTAACAGTGCTTTCAAGTTCATGGATAAGAGGATCCATGGCCAGAACGCATGAGAGAAGTCGATCTGCCAAAGGGCCTGCATGCTCTCACTTGCAATTCCGGATCATGCCACACAACATCTCAATGTTTTTAGAGCATCCGGGGGTGGGATGGAACCCCCTTTGCCATGGGTGGAGCGGACAAACCTCAGTCAGCCGCTTTGAGACCTCCTGAGAGAAGAGCCTTAAAATCATAAACCCGATGGTGATTGGCCTCCAGTTACCAACCTCCATCGCTTCCCCGGGGTCAATTGATTTGGGCAGAAGTACCGTACTGCACCGTTTCAGACGGGGGGTACGACTCTAGTGATCAACTACATGTTGAACAGGTGTGTGAGGGTCTCGCAGTCGGGGTCCCATGCAAGGATGCCCTGCTTATCAACCTTGTCTGGGCCCAACACGGAATCGTTCGCAGTTAGCATAAGGCTTTCCTGTACTTCCTATGGTGTGATTGCCCCAACAAAAATGCTTGTTGGCCGCCAACTGTCCTGTACTGAAGGAACACAACCTGCCACGCGGAGCCCCCCAGTTCGAAAAATGGAAGCATTCAATTTTCATGAGAAGGTTATACCAAAACAACAAACAAAGGGAAGAGACACACTCACATAGGGATGGGCAAATGAAGCCTCGTGAAACAGTGAGGCTTTCCCCTGAATGTTTCGGGAAAAGATTTGAAGCATCAAGAGTGTCAAGAACAGTGCTATCTGGTGCTTATTTGAAATAAAGCAGCCAGAAGCTTGTGGAAGAAGCTCAGATAGCAAATTGGTTGTGGGCCTTGACAGGTTGAATTATGGCTGTTGTTATGGCACACATACCACCACGGACCCACTCCCTTGATTGGCCCTTAAGCTGCTTGCCTAAAAGAAACCAAATCCATGCCTGAAACAGTCCAGAACTCACCCACAACTTTATTCAAGTCCCTAAAACCAGCCTTAACTGTCCCAGAACACTCCCTAAACCCCCACATGTATCCCACGAAATTGCCATATACTGCCAACACCTTTACCCCAAACTCAACCACAACTTACCCTGAACCCCACCCCCAAACTTACACAAAACAGCCTTAACATGACCAATATTACCCCAAAACTTAGCCTGCATGCACCCTTAGTTAATATAAAATCAAAAAATAAATATTCAAACCACAAACTCTGAAAATGTAGTTTTATTAACACAGAGGTAAGATATTACAAATAGAGTAGTGCATAAAAAAAGAAACCACAGTTGTAGGAAAAACTGTTTAAAATTGCAAACCAGTAATAGAAAAAGTAAATGTGAAAAATTAAATGAAATAACAATTATTAAATATATATTTACATATGTGAACAAAATAAAAGGAATTTGCTAAAAAAATCAATAAAAAATAAATGCACAAAAATGCAAATTAAAGTAAGTCAATGTTTAAAACAGAAAGTGCAAAAGTATGTGCAAAAGTGTAAATGATACAACAACAAAATTAATTATTTTCAAACATTTTGAAAGGGTGTTCTTCTTTTCCTGCCACCCTCACGGTCACCAGCAAAATAGAACCACCGTCTAATGACCTTTTCAACCTCCTGCTCAGTTTTTTGGGAACAGATTGAGTTTCTTCTTACAGCTTCTAGAATGTGACCATAAATATACAGAGTTAGAAAAATTTACTATAAAAATTTATAAATAGGAACATAGCAGAATAGTACCAACGAAACAAGACAGATCAACATTCATAATTGACATTTGACAAAAAGGTTTTTCAAAGACTAACAAACCTTAAGCACTTACCAATCACAACACTCTTAAGCTCTAAACTTTGGAATGGCGTTTTCCCGTTTATACCTCTCCAGTTTATGGTTTTGGCAAAATAATTTTTTATTGTCTCCTTCATGATTCTCCAGACCGTGTCCTTTAAGTCCACTCCACCAAGCAATCCAAGTTCAAGTACCTGAAATGTAGAAATTAAGTATTTAGATCCATATGAAGAACATACACTTTATTTATAACATTAATTAGAAACAGTTATGTGATAAGGCATTAGGGCACCATGCATATCCATTAATGTGACCTACCACTTTTCGTCTCATTTCCGAAGAGGATCGAAGATCACTTTCCATGGAAGTTAATGATCTTAAATCAGTAATCGGAAATCTTTTTGGATTCAAGTTTTCCTCCTCCAAAATCTCTCTCGTGTTATGTTTCATATCTTGAATCAATCTTAAAATGTCCCTCTGCTGCTCCATAACAATTTCCAATTTTGTTAGGACATCATGAAGAAGTGTTTAAACAAAACATGCAGAAATGATATGGTTACCACTACTTCCCTCATATGACATCAGGCTTATACTAACATTCAGTCATTATGAATAAGAAAACAAAAATTACTTGTCTGGAATGGCTCATTGCCTGGGAGGCACTGTGTCTGGAGTCTGGGCGTCAAGGAGTGATGCGACACTGATTCCACTGCCTGCTTGGGGGTCTGCAACATAGGCTCACTTTGAAGACCAGTGATGTGCTGTGCTGTTCTAGCACAGTACAGTTGGTCATTACGGTGATCAATTGCCTGCCGTAATGAGCCAAGAGTTCTCTCCTCCCATTCATACGAAGGACTCATGTCCAAAAATGTTTGTCCTGGTGTTTTTGGGAACTGTGCGATAACCAGTGGAGACCTTTGAGGTTGTCTTTGTCCAAAAATACTTTGTTGGAGATCATTGGATGATGACCAAACCCTTTTAGGTAGTTGCTGTATTTTGGGGGCTTGTGGCAGGCTGTCCTTTTTTGGTGCAATTGGCTGATCATCATCGGTCTCATAATGATCAAGCAAGCGTCTGTTTCGCCTTTAGAGAGGAAAAATAAAAAGTCTAAGCAAGCAGTAATGGCATGTCCACATGAAGATAATCTTCAAGGGCAAATTCTGTTTAAACAGTAAGATGTGTATGATCATTAACATGCATGTTGCTTTGTATATAATGTGTATTTTAATATAATAAGCATATTTTACTTCATTTTGCGTTTTGGTGGCCTTTGGGACTCGGGCTCTGCCTCAGACTGGAGATCAGTCTGCTGCTCAGCAAGCGGAAGCTTTCGACGAGCTTCACTGTAGAGTTCTATCAAAGACAGAATTTAAATATCAAAACAAATCAGAAAATGTTTGCCTTTTTAATTGAATGTATCAAATACAAAAAAAGGTATACATACCTGCAGTATACATGATTTTAACTTTATACGGAGACCAAGACTCCTTTGGTTGCTCCATACACTTGGTTGCCCTCTAAATTCCTTCACCCTTATAAGGAGGCCATAAACAAACACCATTCTTGACCCAGACTGCAGGCACAACCTCCACTTCTTGGGTATCAATAAAGCTTACAATGTGGTACATATTCGCTAAAATAACAAATAGATAAACATTTTCAACAAACATTTTATAATAGACAAGTAATATAAAGTAAAGTGCAAAATTCAAATGAGTCATACTTACTAGTGTAGCCTATAGTGTAGAACAAACAAACTTGTCCCAGTTTAGAACAAATTCTGAAAAAATGTAACTGAAAGCAACAACAAAAAAAACATTTATATTAAATGTAGAAGGGGAAAGACAGCAAACCTTTCATGTCCCTCCAGAGGCAACCTTACATATTTGTGTATTTTTTGTCTAAGCCCTGTGCATTTCAGCTCCATTGACAGGCCTGAAACAACAAAAATTCCTAATTCCCGAGAATCTATTGGGTAGTCAAATAAAGTTTCTTTCTTGGTGTACTCTTTATAAACAACAAAAACACTCCCTTTAAACAAAATAATGTTTTGTACTAGAACAACAACATCATTAACCTCTATACAATTATCAGCTTCTGAAGTTTTAATAACAACACCATCTCTAATTAACACTCTAAACTGCTCAATATTTCCATCATACAACTGTGGTACTGGCCCATCTGTGTGCATGAATTTTGTCTGAGATTTTAATCCCCGAACTTCAGTACTGCTTTTTGTGTGCACAGCCGCAATTTCAGACAGCCTTCGAATTACTTGACTTAAGGGGTTGTGAGGTTTCCTGACCATTTTTTCCAATTTCTGCAAGTAATTTTTGAAAGGAAAACCTGATATTAGGTCTAAATGACCATGACGTCTAACATCATTACTAAGGTGAATCAATCCATGTATATTGTACACCACTAAATCTGGGCTATACAACTTACTGAAATGTTCGACAAACGAAACAAGCAGAGTGTTTGCAAAGTCATTCATTGTTAAACAGAATGATGGATTTGCTAAAATGCGGATTGCAGCAAACAAAAGCATGAAATTATTATACACTTGCTCAGCCAGAAAACCTTTAAGAACAACTGGCCCAGTATATAAAAGAAACTGCCTAAATTCTGTTGCTTTCCATCTGAGTCTTTCTTCCAAACACCTTGGTTTTCTGGCAAATGTTGGACTTTTCATTCAGTCCTGCATGTTCAAAAATTTGAGATATTGAAGAGACAATTTTTCACAAAAATAAGTGAAGTTTATTATCAGATTTAAAAGTTTAACAGCGCGCTGGGTTGTTTTCTCCACAATGAGCTAAACCAACAACCCCTAAAGTCTCACAAAAACACATTAAATACTGAATGTGACGTCGATCTCTCTTCTGGTTTCTTTGTTCCCTCCTAGCCAATCTGTGACCTCCTCCTTATCTGGGCGGTTCTTCTTTCTTTCGGCAGCCAATCAGTGCCGCCACCTCGAACTGACTCCATTTTCAAAATCTGTAAAACAACATGTTCCCCAAAATACGGTGTGTGTGTGTGTGTGCTTCCTTTTCAAGTGCACATTCCTTCCCCCAAGAAGAAGATGCTTCTTGTTACACACACACATAAACAGAACATGCTTTTCCCTTCAGTTCTGGGCCGTTTCCTTTGGGGGCCGGTCTGGGCTACCATCCCCCATCTCCAGGTAGCCTCTTCTCGTGACAACCCCCACTTACTGACCACATTCCGATCTCTGGAAAAACACTTTCTTACAACTGGGGAAACTTTTGAAACCAGCCTTTGTCTGCAAGTTTCCTTGACTTTAACAAAACATCTTTTCAATAGTTATATAGCGTACACATGGTTATATAATTAAAACACATCTATTAAACTTAAAACACTTCATAATTTTGACACACACACACACACAAAAGTGTACTGGTTAAAAGACAAAGAAACACTTATGGTTTTATCCATTAATTTTAATTCCCACAATTTTTAATTCCCACACAAACTCAACTGGGACAAAAACCTTTAAATTAATTAATCTTTCAGATATAGCTTTAACCTGATGTCCAGAAAGACGACATCGTATCGGTCCAGGGGCCTCATTTATAAAGCTTGCGTACGCACAAAACGGGGCTGAAAACATGCGTACGCCAGTTCCTGCGCAAAAGGTGGCCCAGTTAGCAAAAAACAATCGGGCCAGTTCCGTTTACAGCCATACCCATCGGCCCGCCTCCGTTTGCTGTAATCGCGCCGGATGCAAAAGTACTCACTGCCCGATTCCGGCCCGATAGCAATCGGCCCAGCTGCAGCAGCCGACGCTAACGGAGTCAATATGGAATCGGCGAGGCACTGAAATACACATCGCGCCGGAGCTGGCACGGTTATAAAATGTGCTGCCGCATTTTTAAATATTGCTTGAATGATTAAAACTTTACAATACTATACCAGAAATACTTTTTAAATTGTTAAATGACTTAAGACAACATATTTTAAGAAAATATTTATTGACAAATTGCACAACCATTTTAAAACAAAACTTTAAATCTGTTAATTTAAACGAAAAACAATTTGCACATTTAAGGGTCTATACTTTAAATAGACAAAAATTGCACCAAGTAGCATAAAAAAATCTTAACAGAATAATTTCAAATTTTAAAAGTAAAAAATGTAAGTGTTTAAAACTATAAAGAACAAAAAATGCACACGTGAAGGATTTATACCTTAAATATAAACATTGCACTAAAATCTTACAACAAATCCATTCCTAATTTAAAGAGAAATAAAATGTAAATGTATCAAAATAAGTATTGTACATGTAAGAATTATACTTAAATACGATTTGCAATGTAACATTTATAAACACAGTGTTTTACACTTCAGTGCAATTAACTAAATAAACTAAAAAATAAAGCTTGCAGGAGTCTTTACACTTCAGGGACAGGTTTTTTCCCCCTTTCGCTTCGTCCCCCATCCCTGTCAGGAGCAAGTTGAAGCCAGCGTGTTATAAACTTTTCAATCTCCTTTTCAGTGGCGTCCTTTGTGTGTGCATTCATCCTTACGGCATCTGTTAACAAAGCATGGGGTTACACAAAAATACCATTTCATGCCACGAACAAAAACTGTAATCCAAAACAAATTTGTTTTTATTCTATAATTTGGAAATAGAAAAGGAACCACAAATGGGAAGCATGTACAAATAAAAGTACTTACTGACTAATACAGTCCTCAGGGTTAATGTGCGAAAGCATATTTTCTGGTTTGCGCCACTCCAGTTGATTTTTTGTGCCAAACTATTTGTCATTAGCCTTGACAAAATGCGCCATGAAGCTTCTTTAGGGGAAAATCCTCCTATGCTTGCAAAATATGCCACCTATTAAGGAAAACACAACACAAGTCAAACAAAGATACGTGTTGTATATATATATACATATATATATATATAGCACTTTAAGAACAATTTAATAACGTGTAAGTAAACTCCCTTCTACATACCATCTTAGTTTTTTCTGGTTGCTCTTTAAGGTCCGATTCCAGCTTCTGTAACTCTGACAAATTGGAGAAGCGCAAGTCAAAAGCATTCTCGTCTTGAGGGTCTCCTATTGACAAAACACTGCCCTGTGTTTGTTGTTTTTTTAGGATCAAAACATTTTGTTGTTTTATTATTTTCAGCTCCCTCAGGATTTCAGTCATCATGGCTGAAAAACAAAAATGATAAATGAGCATACATCAACTTAATTTTTATTTGCAAACTATGAGGCTTTTAAAAAGTTGATAAAGTGAGGATGAAATGTGAATACTTACAAGATAGTCTGTCAAGTACACCATGTCGGTCTTCCTCACAGAAGGAAGCAGAAGGACTACGGATGCTCCTAGATGTACTGGGACTCATAAAGTTATTGCTCCTGCAAGGAGTTCGCAAGACTTCTTCCATGGTGACTGGTGGGGATGGATTTGGCAAAGACTGCAAAAACTTAGCAACACTTATCCTTGCCTTTTTTCGAATATTAGAATTCACAGAATAATTCTCATAATTTTCAGCCATGATTTACATAGGTGATCGTCTGCGCTGAAGTGTTCTTGTCGTGGTCTGTGAAAAAGTAAATAAATACTGTAATTTTGATACCCAAAACTCTGAAGCAATTAAAAACCACCACACAAGCCATTTATTAGGATGGGCAATGGCATAAGCTTGTGTAACCTAATTTTTAAAAGCCTTGCAACAGCATAGCAACAGTGTGAATGGCTTCAATATTCACAACGTAATAGGCGAAGGGAAAGCCTCCAGACAGCAATCTGCTAAAAACAATAAGCCTTTTATATATAAATTGAAGTATATACAAATTTGAATACGAGAGTAACAAAAACGTTGTGCTAATAGCGATTGAGAACTTGTAAACAGTTAGCATTAGCATTACAGCTGAACCGACAGGAGCACAAACTCAACACAAAAAATAGGTTACACAAGTAAAAAAACTTGTGGGCAAAGAGTTAGTTCAATCCGTACATAAAACTAAGGTTAATACACCACCATCACGCAATTTAAATACTTTAAGAGCATTGGGAAAAAGTGGAACGGATAACGTCGTTAAGAGTAAAAGAAATGTATGTATAAGTATGATAAGGCTACAATCACGACTGTATAGTATTAATGTTATCTTTTTAATTAAGGGAAGATATCTGCAACAAGCAACTGTAACGTTACATTTGCAACGTTTACTAGGGTTTTAAAATACTTAAACAATGCAGCCATGCTTCCAAGAAGTTGCAAATATTTGTAGCCTTCTAAACAACCCAGGTAGCAAACAAACGTTGGCCCAACGTTGGCCCAACGTTTGTTGTTGTGTTGGGCCAACGTTGGGTGCTGACGTTGGCCCAACGTAATTTTGTCCGTTGGGCCAACGTTGGGCCAACCATGTTATTGGACGGCCAGCAGACCTTCTGCCAACCTAAAAAATACCTTGCCAACCTTCTGCCAACTTAAAAACCACTAAAACAACATTGGGCCAACGTTGGGCCAACGGACAAAATTACGTTGGGCCAACGTCAGCACCCAACGTTGGCCCAACACACCATTTTAAGATTGTGATATGGCCTATTCATTGTTGAATTGCATTACAAAAAAAAGAACAACAGACAAAGTGAATTGGGTATAAAAATGAAATTTATTGGTAACGAAAAAAACAGCAGAAAAAATGCAAAGCAAAGTCAAACAAAGTCAAAGAAATCAACAAGGAACCAAAGTGACAGAAAAGGCGGCAAAGAAAATGCGGAAGAAGGCCAAAAAAACTTTGCAGATTTGAAGCTATTTGATGATGAAGTCAGAGCGGAGGAGGAGAAGCAGCAGCATATACTCCTGTAAAAAACAACAAACATACAAACAACTTTTTAGAACATTTAAGATGTGTCGTTCTATTTTAATTACACAACCCAAAGGTTTTTTGCAAGAAATTCACCATATTGGGGTAGCAAATGTTTTATACATCTTAATGCAGTGTAAAGATGAAGTGCACCTCTGTTTATAATATTTTAGTCATATCGAATTACTAACAACAAAATGAACATTACATCTGTGAAGAAGGCCTAATGTCAACATCTGTCAAGAAAATAAAGACAAATAAAAGATATGAACTACATTAGCTCAGTTGCGTCACAAACTCAGTCAAACCGCCAGATTACACTAACAGTCAACATTAAAGTTTATAATATTTTAGTCATATCGAATTACTAACAACAAAATGAACATTACATCTGTCAAGAATGCCTAATGTCAACATCTGTCAAGAAAATAAAGACAAATAAAAGATATGGTCTACATTAGCTCAGTTGCGCTCAGTCAAACCGCCAGATTACACTAACAGTCAACATTAAAGTTTATAATATTTTAGTCATATCGAATTACTAACAACAAAATGAACATTACTGTGAACTTAACCAGGAATTAATGAAAACTTACCTCAGAATTTACAACAGAAACGGAATCTCGTCTGAGGTAAACATCTGACTCTGAACTCGGAGAACGGAGGCGCGCACGCGCCCACAAATACGTGTGTGTGGCTTCATGCGGCACTGACAGGATGATGACGTCAATGTATCGCGAGAGCGATTCGAAATTAGATCTCTACGCGTAAGTTCTCGACTCGCTCTCGCGATACGTTGACGTCATCATGAAGTCGAACATGACTAATAACACATAACAAAAGACAACATGTTAAAAACAATAAAGATGGTAGAACTTGTTTAACATTAAATTGTATTAAAATAAACAGAAATATTGTGCTTTTAAAGCATAGCTTTTTAGATCTTCATCCGGGGGTGTGTTCAATTATTTCTACATAAATGCACATTTTGTTCTAAATGGACAGACCTTTATAAAAATTATAAAAATGGTTTTATTATAGTAAAAGTGTAGCTACTATGGTTTTTTATTTAACAACAACAATAAACATCAAAAGAAAATTATCTGCTAAGATAATAACAACCAATGGTTATTTTAATAATTTAATAATTATACTTATTTTAATAATTATATATATATATATATATATATATATTTGGTTCCTTGTTGATTTCTTTGACTTTGTTTGACTTTGCTTTGCATTTTTTCTGCTGTTTTTTGTTACCAATAAATTTCATTTTTATAACCAATTCAGTTTGTCTGTTGTTCTTTTTTAATGCAATTCAACAATGAATAGGCCATATCACAATCTTAAAATGGTGTGTTGGGCCAACGTTGGGTGCTGACGTTGGCCCAACGTTGGCCCAATGTTGTTTTAGTGGTTTTTAAGTTGGCAGAAGGTTGGCAAGGTATTTTTTAGGTTGGCAGAAGGTCTGCTGGCCGTCCAATAACATGGTTGGCCCAACGTTGGCCCAACGGACAAAATTACGTTGGGCCAACGTCAGCACCCAACGTTGGCCCAACACAACAACAAACGTTGGGCCAACGTCTGTTTGCTACCTGGGTATGTATATAATTTGAGGGAAGTGGTGGGCAATTGCAGCTGACCATACCAACGTTGGCCCAACGTTGTATTTCTGTCAGATAGGTTGGGCCAACGTAACCAACCAATATTGACGTTGGCCCAACGTCTGTTTGCTACCTGGGAACAAGCATGCTAGCATGCTAAAAACCAATAAGCTCAACAATAAACAAGTAAAAACAAAAAAAGCTTACCTTTTCGATGATGATGATGATCCAGAAGCAAAATCTAGCAGAATAAAACGCTTGCGTTTATCTACAGTTGTAGTGATACTTGGCGCGTACACGTTTAAACTCCATTCCCTGAGACCGCCACACACTGGATACGTCCATTCGCTGAGAACGCCATCCAATCACACACTGGTTAGGAAGTGCTTCACTGTTTTGCCAGATTTGAAATTTACAGCTCTGTTAAATACTTTAAAGTCTCTCGAGAGTTGCAAGTTGGTTACGGCTAAATCAAACATTTAAATAATGAAATAGAAACAAGTGTTGTTCTCCACACACATTCTAATATTTCACGTTAACATTAAAACACGAAGTTGATTTGTTTGCGTCCATATGTAGCATAAATTATCACCCATAAATGTATTATAATCTATTTTTATAATCTATTTTTGCACTTTATTGTGATTTACAAAAATATTTTTCTTTTAATAATTCATGAAATTAGACATCTAAAAAAACTCAAATAATGACTTATGAAAATATCATGAAAATATCATGAAAATAAGTCATGTTTAAATCAGTTAAATCAGAGCTGGCACAGGCTTCTACAGCCTGATCCGTGCCAGTTCCATTGAGCAAGAAGCGGGCCGATGCTACACGCCTGAACCAAACCCTAAGGTGCGGCAGCCGGATGCTGGCCGCAGCCGGTCTGGAGCATATACGCCGATGCTGACTCTGAGCCGCAGGCGCCGCAAGGCTGCCGGCCTCGGACCGATTACTACTTGCTAACTGGGGGGATTTATAAAGAAAAACTTGACGTGAAAATAGTCGCACCTCCACGCAAACTCTGACCCATGCGTACGCACATTTTGAAGACAAAGCAGTTTGGCGACACTGATGGTGAGTTGAGGAACTGACTGCGGATAAAGGGAATTAACCCTTTGCAAAATGGCAAAATTAAGTTTGACACATTTCTATATTTACAATATTTACAAGTTGCTCATAGGTCCCGGTTACAACAAAAAATACAAACTAGAAAAAAAGTTTGTTGAGACAAACTTTACTGTAAGTTGGCTTGAGAAAGCCGGACAAGAGAGTTTGAAGAAGTTTAAAGTAATTTGATGTTTAAAGTAGGTTAAAGTTTGATAGATAGATGGATTAGTAAGAAAGAAAGATAGATAGATAAGTTAGTTAGTTAGTTAGTTAGTTAGTTAGTTAGTTAGTTAGTTAGTTAGAAAGATAGAAAGATAGAAAGATAGAAAGATAGATAGATTAGTAAGAAAGAAAGATAAGTTAGTTTGATAGATAGATAGATAGATAGATAGATAGATAGATAGATAGATAGATAGATAGATTTAGAATGGTAGTTTAATTGAGTCTAGGGCTTTTGGCTAGTACACTAATGGCCCACCGTAGTTTTGGCTCAATTTGAGCACTCTGCAATGTAAGTCTATGGGATTTTTATGATTTTTAATATTAATTTTTAATCAAATCAGTTTGAAAAGATATAGCACACCAAGTCAGAACAGTCTGAAGGTCTGACCCGAGTTTGGAGTTTGTAGAGTTAAAGCTCTAGGAGGAGTTACAGTTGAAAAATTTTGGGTCAGAAGAATAAGAAGAAGAAGAAGTTTACATAGGATTTCAGTAAGTTGGCTTTCTCAAGCCAACTTAATAACATTAAATCACCATTATGGGTCCTAAAGATACATACATGCATGTTTAGTTTAAAGACATAAAAGTAACTATATGCTGAAATAGTTTTTTAAGCAAAACCTTATTGATTTTACCATTCCTATTACTTTGTCATAGGTCTGGGATTTCACAGCCATCCCTAAACTCATTAATGCTTGCAGTTTTGAAAGGGATTATTCAAATGACCAATCGATACATAAAGTTTCCTTACACTGTTGGAGGACAGGCCAATATCAAAAGGCAATTTGCAGCAATGTCCGGTTTCCCAAATGTAATCGGCGCAATCGACTGCACTCATATTTCTCCATATGTAAAGGGCTCCATATGTAGATGAATTCATTTATGTGAATCACAAACATGTGCATTCAATAAATGTGCAAATTATATGTATATATAATTTTGCTTCTTGCACTTGCTCTCCATTGCTGCCATGATTTTGTTTTTAAAAAACACAAATTTCCTTGCTCCTTTAATATATGCATGGCTAATGAGGTAATTTGCATTGTCTATATATGGTTGAATGTGGGCGGAGAAAGGGCGGTAAATGATTTTTTTTAAGTGCGCAAATTATCAGGTAGGCTGTGATTTATAAAGTGAAAACTGCGTGCAGGTGTGCGTACGCACGGTTTTATAAATCAGAATTTTTTTTGCGTACGCCATTTTTGGCTTTTGTGCGTACGTACACTTTTAGTAAGGTTCCTACGCACAGTTTTATAAATGAGGCCCCAGAACTGGTCATCCACAAATCCAAAAGCCTTCTAACCACACCAAGACACACCAAATGCATGTAATCATGAGGAAAGCAACTAACCATACCTATATTGGTTTCAACAAGAGGTGAATGTCCTATGTGGTGATCTTCATCCACAACATGCTTAAACAACTCATCAGTCCTTAAAGATGCATGACTCTCAGGGAAAGTCATGCGATGGTTAGAGTAAACACCGGACTGAACACACTTGTCACACCCAGAATAGCCAGTATGAGATTTAATGCACTTCACAAAGGCACGGGCTGGAGCATCACATATAACTGAAGTTATCTTGAACCCAAAAGTCTTACCATTTATAACAAACCCTTCTGTCAAACTATTAATCTCCTTAACAAGGGCATCGAGGTAGTCTGAAATAGGGTTTGGCTTCTTAACACCACAAAACAAAGCTATTATAAATGGTTTTCTATTAACACAATCCTGCAAAATACCCAACACTGGCCAGAACTGAAGACATGAACTTTTAAACAAAGGCAGACCATCTATATTTAACCGTAACTTGAAAACATGTCTATCAGGAACTTTAAAGGACATGTTTTCAAGCGTTTTACGGAGTGATTTTAATATTCCAAAATAATAGTATGTACCACCTGAAATTTTTTCCACTATGTAATGTTTTGTTGTTTTGAGCAAAGAACGCCCATCTTTTGGAAGGTATGAATGATGTACTTTAAGTATAGACAAAAGTGCTGTTAAAGCAACTAAAGAAACAGCAAACTTAACTGCCCAGTCTGAGAAAGAGCTTGCCAAATCATTACATGGAAACATTTCAGAATCGCTAGCATTAGAATCTTCGCTAGCATTAGAATCTTCGCTAGCATTAGAATCTTCGCTAGCATTACACCCTTCGCTAGCAACCTCCTTGCATTCATATACAACATTCGTCTCAAAACTAGCAACACCAGAAAATGCATCTTCAGTCCCTGGGCTTTGTCTCTTTTTCTGCAAAGATTCAAACAGTCTATCGACACGTCTAGCCGCCCTTTTGCGCATGTTTTTCCGCTCACTTCGCATAGTCAACATACTTTCTATCACACGTAACTGCAGCACTTTGCAAATAAAACTTAATACTAGGTTTAGATTTCTTTAAAAAAAGAGAAATGTTACCCACCTTGTGTAACACAATGATCCAAAACAACGAGACAACAATTCAGCACATTGTAAACAGCAGTTTGAATTTCACATCCAGGGCATACGGTTATATGAGTGGCTGCCGGCTGCTACGAAACTTCCGGTTCCGCTGGTGGGTGGAGCTCACGCGGACCGATTTGTGCTTGACATTACAATACCGCAAAAGCAACGCAGTTCAATTGTGTTATCAAATGTAGATTTACTGATAGTAGTTTGGAATTATTGGAATTGTCGCTGTTTTAAATGAACAACTTTCATTTAGTCATTTAGCATAACAAAAACTATTTTGGAGAATTAACCTTTATAAGTTGGTGCTGTTAAGTCAGGTATGACTATTAGTAGGAACAATTTAATTCACACCGATTCAGGCATAAACTCTTAAACACATATTCAGTCCAAGGCTATTGAACTTTGAAAGGGATGGTAACTCACACTCCCAACAATAATCAGAAACACCCCCACACAATTTGCATGTTTTCTGCAGATTGAACCATTTACTTCATTCAAAACCATTTCATTATTGTTTGGTACTTATTCTGCACATTGACACCTTTTCTGTCTTAACAGCCATCAAGTTACAAATATGCATATTACCTCCTTATAACAGCCAATTTCATTCATTATATAAATAGCTTTTACTGAAGGTTTCAAATATGTATCAACTTGATTTCATTTTCAATCATTAGCCTATTTAAATTAATTAATTTTACAAAAACGCACATTACCTCAAAATTATATTTGAATCCCTCATTATTTAGATAGCATGACATACAAACACCTGACAAGATTTCTTGACAAAGAGCTGACACAGCTGCAGCTCTTGGTTAACCAAAACCCAACCTAAACCCACCCAGGTTTGCAGCAGACCATTTTCTTTTTCTGGTGGACCAAATTCCAACCAAAACTCAGCCACTAAAGCCATTTGCATTTTAATTCTTTTGGTTGGCCAAACTCATGCCAAAGCTCAGCCCTATGCTGTTTCACACTATACTGTGAAAAAAACCTGTGCCAGAACTAATCCTGAAATGCCAAACGTGAATTGGCCCAAATTTTTTGCTATCTGGGTGTGGGTGTTCAGAGTTACCACCGTTCCTCTCAACGTCTTGCCGATAGTTTGTAAAGCTGCACTCTGTGTGGTGAGTTGCTCTTTAAGCTGTGGAAACTCAGTTTGGATTTCGGCCACATGTCGCCTCACCGTGGCGATATTTACTGCGTTGACACTGGACATGCCAATGTTGAACAGAGTTCAAGTAACCGTTTGGAGCGGCGGTTGTGTCCACCTAACTCCGCTTGGGTGACGGTCATCTTCTCTAGTTGGTTGAGCATGTGCTTGACATCGGCCTCTGCGTGGAGGAGAGAGTCCTCTGTCCAGTGAGCACCGGCCCAGCTGTACTGGGCCATTGCGCGGGGGTAGTGTGCTCTGTAGACGTTGCGGGGGTCGAGCCGGACGTACACCTTCTGGTTGTGTGTTCGGCAATTGGTGATCAGGAGTCTGGGTTGCTCTCTCAATACGATGCCCGAGGCTGGACCTGGTGTGATGATGTCTGGTGGTGGCTGGCCTCTGATTGTCTGGAGGCACAGGAGCATGATCCACATTCTCATCCTGTTACAGGCAAGAGAGAGAGAGGTAGGGATGAGAAGGGGAAAGAGAGAGAGGGAACAGGTCAGCGGGGTTTGTCCCAGGTGGATGGGACAGTCTTCTCGTTTCAGAGACGGCGGTTGAGTTTAGCTTGCATTGGTCCCTAACTGTCTTTCTCGGTTAGCGACCACATGTCTCTTAATCTGGTTCCGGTGAACCCATTTGAGAACTGGTTCTCTCTGTCCCCGGTTTAGCTGGATCTGGTACGCGACTGGGGAGAGTTTGTTCATAATCTCATGAGTCCAGTGGGGCAGAATTTTTTTGACAGCCGTCGGGGGCCTGTCAAAGGTGGCGGGTTGAAGCTGTAATACAAGACTTTGTCGCCCACCTCCAGTTCCTGGTGTGAGGCTTTACGGTCGTAATATGCTTTCTGACCTTCAGCGCTCTTTTGCAGGTGTTGCTGGGCAAAAGCGAAAGTTGTTTTTAAGTGTCTATGGAGCTCATCGAGGTACTGGAACGTGGTGTACGCGGTGACAAGGTTGGAGTCTCCAGGTTGGTACAGCAGGTGAAGTGGCAGAGTCATCTGCCGCCCAGTCATGAGTTCAAAAGGGGACACCCACGTCGATTCCTGCGGGGTGGCTCTGAGGACCATCAGAACGAGGGAGAGTTTCATATCCCAGTCTTTCTGGTTAGCAGATACATACTTTTTCAGCATGGGGACCACCGTTCGGTTCGATCTCTCGATCTGTCCGGAAGAGATGGGGCGGTGGCTGATGTGCAGTTTAGCCTGTATCCCTAGGCATTTCCAGATCTGTTGCATGATCTCGGCAGTGAAGTGGGTGCCTATGTCTGAGTTGACTCTCAGTGGCAATCCGAACCGCGAGAAGATGTGGTTCATCAGGAGGTATGCCGTGGTCTGGGCAGTGTCGTTGGGTGCTGGCAGACACTCTACCCACTTGGTAAACTGGCACACTACCGTGAGAAGGTACTTGTTGCCTCTTGTTGATCTGGGCAGGGGTCCTACCCAATCGATTTGTAGATCTGACCATGGAAAAGTTGTTCCTCTGCGTTGCAGTGGTGCTCTGTGGTTCGGGTTCGCTGGTTGAAACTGGCAGCAAACCAGACATTCTCTGACATATTCTGCCACATCTTGCTTCATCCCGGGCCAGTATGCCACCTGTTTCAGTGTGTCAAACGTGGCTCTGGTGCCATGGTGTCCAGCGCATGGTGTGTCGTGGGCATACATTAGAATCACCCCCCTATGCGACCGAGGTATCACAAGCCGTGGCGTTGTGCTGTCATCGGGCGCAAACCACAGAATGTCGTCTTGTATTCGCAACATGTGTCTGGAATTATGTAGATGTCTGAGGCCCGAGTCATCAGTGAGCTCAGTGTCAGAGATAGGGCGGTTGGAGGGGTCAGAGAGGTGGTCAAGAATTGTCTTTATTGCAGTGTCAGAGGCTTGCATGTCCGCAATGTCGTTGTTGGAAATCTGCTGAGTTAACGATAGCAGCTGCGGGGCGGGCATCGTGGCCGGTGCCGGTCGCTTGCTGCGGGTTAGCACTGCAACGTCAGGGCCGGGTGTGGGGTTTGGGGGTTCTCTGATGTCATGGGCTGATGCGATCTGTAGGGCTATGAGAATGGCTGCTATCTCTGCATATTGCGATGACTGGGGTCCCAACTTGAAGTGTTGTGGTGGGCATGGCTGATCGTTCATCCACAGAACCACTGCACCTGCTTTGAGGATGCCGTCGTGGTTGTAGGAGCACCCATCGACGTAGGCCGTGGGCATGCCTTGGCACGCATTCGGTTCAAAGTACCTGTGACAGGTGAGTTGTTGTTGTTGGGGTTCTTGTGCAGCAGCAGCAGCAGGCGTGTTATCAGAGCAGTTTTGGCATGCAGCCAGGCCATTGCCCAGCGCAGACTTGTGATTCTGTGCATATCGTGCCTCAACGTTGCGTCCCTGGAGGGCCATCAACCACGTGGCTATACGTGAATTAGTGACCACGCCATCTCTGATGCGTTGGCTGTTGAGGAACATTACGGGCTGGTGGCAAGTCTCTATGATAACTTTCTGTGCCCCGATGTAGTTGGAGAATCGCTGAATGGCCCAAACTGTGCAGAACAGAGCTTTTTCACAGTCTGGGAACTTGCACTCTGGAGGGAGAACCTCTTACTGGCATAGGCCACCACCTTCTTGTCCTGGTGGAGTTGTTGATATAGGCCAGCGCTGAGACATTGGTTGGAAAACCCGGCTTCCAGGTAGAATTCCTTCTGTGGATCGGGGTAAGCAAGGCATGGAGCTGTGCATAAATTGCTGTGGGACACGAGAGTGTTGTCCGCGTCTAGAATGAACGGCACGGTGGTGGTTTTTTCTTGACTCTATTGACAAAGCGAATGAGCTAGTGGTACAGGGGGTGGTTGTTGGTAATGAACTTGTACATGTTCTTCCGCTTGCGTTACCGGCAAAGTGAGTAACTCTGTCTAATGTCCCTCCGTTCATGAGCGATGACATTGTAATTGAAGCACTGTCTCGATATAGAAAAATTGTTTCCTCAATTCAGAAAATTTCGGTTAGCACTGAGTTGCCTCTGCTAAAACATATCGTCTCCTTTAGGCCCTTTGTTTACATGGTGATGCTGAACTTGAGGTATCGCTTAATTTTCGCATAGTTTCGCATGATTACATGGTGTTTGTTACTACTGCGAAAGTTAAGTGTTTTCGATGTGGCCAGGCGGGACATTTGGTGCGCAATTGTCCTAAGAAAGTTGTCACAAAGGAACCAACGTTAGCTCAGCAGACACGGACGTGGCTGCTGCCACCGGTCTTAATGAGGTGAGCGTGATGTTGCCGGGCATAGGTGCTGTTGCGACCGAGACTGAAACAGGCTTCATCGCTGAGGATGCGCCTGGGACGTTGTCGTCTTTACTTTCAAAGACCGATGAGATGAGTTTAGTTAATGTAGAGCAGCATGGAAAAGATGGAAGGATGTCTCCTGTTGCTGAAAACATCTCAGTATCTGTGGATATGGTCGGTGTGACGGTTGTTGAAACAGAAGGGACGGTCTTTAAAACACCTTTGAAAAGGAAAAAGAAGGAAAAGGCTAGCGAGGCTAAAATTAGTCAGAAAAGTAATGAGAAAGATGTGGAATCTCAAGATACAGGCAGTGATGGTGAGTCTTCTGACTCTAGTGTATCTCTTTCTCAAAGTGAGTTCACTGGACGTAGTTATGAGCTCGATGATATCAAGTTATTCCTTCAGAGCAACAAAAAATAAGAGAGGTGTGCGCGTACAAGAGTTTTTTCCAGCCACCGTAAATGTTAATGGCGCTAGAGATGTAAAAAAAGAATGATGGTGCATGAAATGATTAAACAAAAGAATATTGATGTTGTTTTTTTACAAGAGACTCACAGTGACTGTACAAATTCTGCTGAATGGGGCAGGGAATTTTGATGGTCTTTCTGTGTTGAGTCACAACACCTCAGTAAGTGGGGGAGTTGCTATCCTTTTTAGTAAGAATTTTAAGCCCATTTCATGAAATTGTGAAAGGAAGGCTTTTAAAGTTTAGAGCGTGTTTTGAAAAACAGGTGTTTATTTTTCTTTGTGTTTATTCTCCTACTGCACCATTGGAAAGAATGTTGTTTTTAGATACTTTGGGTATGTCCCTGCAAAACTACTGTTCTGAAGAATTTATTTTTCTTGGTGGTGATTTTAACTGTACTGAACTCGACTTAGATAGGAATCACATGGAGCCGCTTCACGTAAACGTCTTACTCACACTATTACAAAATATGAATTATGTGATGTCTGGAGATTTTTAAATAAGAACGAAAGGCAATATACTTGGGCACATTCACATGATAATGCTATGTCACTAGCTAGGTTGGACAGATTTGACTGTTTTAAGTATCACTTGAGCATTTATAGTAAGTGTTACATAACGCCAGTAGGGTTTACAGACCACAGTATGGTGCATTGCACATTTATAGTAAGTGCAGTTAAATCGAAGAGTGCTTAATAGTAATCTATTAAATTATGAGTTTTTTTAAAGAGTCCTTTAAGTTTTTTTGGGAGGCTCATAGAAAATAAAAGTCTTCATTTCTCTCAATACAACAATGGTGAGATGTAGGCAAGGTTCAAATAAAGCAATTCACTCAACAGTACACTCTCAATGTCACAAAAGAGTTGACTCGTTCATTAGCTTCCTTGGAAAAAGAGATAATTGAACTTCAGCTTTTAGCTCACTCTTCTGGTGATTTTGGTGTATTAGCAGCCTGTTCAAGGAAAAAGGCCCAGATGACTGACCTACTTGGGTACAAAACGTTGGTCCATTCCCGTTTTCAAAGAATAGATCCGATGGATGCACCGTCCAAATATTTTTTTAGTCTAGAAAAAAAGAATGGGCAGTGCCGTCAAATTCATGCATTGCGTTCTGAGAATGGAGTGGTTCTGTTAGATCCAACTGCCATTCGGCAAAGAGCAGTTCTTTTTTATCAAGACTTGTATAGAAGTGAGCTTAAACCTGGGTGGTGTGTAGAGAATGGGTTTCTTGAAGATCTACCACAGGTGTCAGAGGAGGCGAATGGTGCCCTAACAGGTGGTCTGACCCTGGGTGAGCTCTATAAAGCCCTGCAAAGTATGGAGTCTGGGAGAGCTCCTGGGATAGATGGCCTCCCGGTTGACTTTTATAAGAATTTCTGGTCGCAGGTGGGAAAGACCTGCTCGAGGTGCTCAGTGACAGTTTGTTGAAGGGCAGATTACCGCTGAGCGGCCGAAGAGCAGCGATTACCCTAATCCCCCAAAAAGGAGACCTCACTGACATAAAAAATTGGCACCC
Organism: Barbatula barbatula; assembly: GCF_947034865.1. Lineage (NCBI taxonomy): Eukaryota > Metazoa > Chordata > Actinopteri > Cypriniformes > Nemacheilidae > Barbatula > Barbatula barbatula. The sequence goes on from NC_136776.1 coordinate 3,724,328, forward strand.
CGTCTCACTTCTATGCAATGATTACAAATTATCGTCCAAAGTTTTGGCAAACAGATTGTCAGGTGTGATAGGAACCATCCGGACCAAACCTACTGTGTACCAGGTAGGTCAATATTCAACAACATTTCCTTCATTCGTGACATTTTCTATGTTTCAAGTTGTTGAATTAAAACTGTGGCCTAGTTTTCCTGGATCAGGAAAAGGCTTTTGATAGAGTCGAGCACTCCTATCTATGGAACACCTTACTGGCTTTTGGTTTTGGTAAAAGATTTGTTGATATGTTGAGTGTACTGTATTGCGATGCTGAGAGTGTTCTGAAAATAAATGGTGGCTTATGTGCCCCATTCCAGGTCCTTAGGGAGATAAGACAGGGGTGTTCTTTGTCTGGGATGTTATACACGTTAGCCATTGAGCCATTGCTTCAACAAATAAGAGGTAAGCTAGGTGGTTTTTCCTTACCAGGGTGTGAAAATAAGTTATTTGTCAGCTTGTGCAGATGCTATTGCGGTGATACTAAAGCAACAATGTGATGCACAGGTTTTATCCAAGCTATTTGAAGATTTTAATAAAATGTCTTCTGCCAGGGTTTACTGGAAGAAAAGCGAAGCTATACTCAGTGGCCTGGAGGGACACCCCACCTTCCTGCAGGGTTGTTATGGAGTTGGGGGTATTAAGTATCTAGGGGTTTTCCTAGGGGATGATAGTGTGTTACAGAAGAACTGGGAAGGGGTTCTGGAAAAACTTCAAAGTCGCTTAGACAAATGGCGGTGGTTATTGCCAGAGATGTCATACAGGGGGCGGTCCCTCATTGTGAATAACCTAATAGCCTCTTCACTGTGGCATAAGCTGGCATGTGTGGATCCTCCACCGAGTTTTCTAGCAGAAGCTCAATCTCTTTTGGTTACGTTTTTTTGGGACAAGTTACATTGGATTTCAAAAAGTGTCTTGTTTCTCCCCAAGGAAGAGGGTGGACAAGGACTAGTTCACCTACAGAGCAGGTGTGCTGCTTTTCGGTTGCAATTTTTAAAGAGTTTTTTAAATGGACCCACAGTGTTAGGGTGGCGTGCGGTTTGCTGTACCATTTTGCGCACTATCGGTGGTTTTGGTTTAGATAAATCTTTATTTTTGATGCAGCCAACCTCAATGGACTTATCAGGACTGCCTGCGTTTGTGTGGAGCCTCTTCCGGGTTCACAGGACTGAGAACTCTATTTCGCTGGATGTCACCACTCAAAACAATCTCTCTGGTTACAGGTTGATACTCCACAAACATGGGGTGTTTAAATTGGGACAATTGTTTGCCTTAACTGGACCAAGTTTTGAGAATGTTTAGGCAGCTTCCAAACATTTGGGAATAAGATCTGTTCGGCTCGTTTTTTGACAAATGTAAGACTTTTGTTAACCGTTGAAGAAGCAAGTTTATTAGAACATTTCTCTACAGGCGTTTGTACCTCTGAGTGCAATGATTTCTTTCCAAGGTTAGGTATTCAAGTTGAGTTCGACGATTTTACAAGTTTTTTTGTAAAACAATATGAATCTCTCTCTTTGGATTTTCTGTCATGTGAAAGTAAAAAAACTGTACAGAGTTTGTGTTTTGGCGCTTAAGAACATTCTGGAGAAGAAAATGTACACACCTTGGCGCTCCTTTTTTAAGTTGGGTAACGATGTTAGACCTGAATGGAGGTCCATTTACAAACCACCGCTGTCAAAAAGGACAGGTGATTTGCAATGGAGAATTCTCCACGGTATTATTGCTGTGAATTCCTTTGTGTCTGTATTGAACCCAGAAGTGAATTCTGGTTGTCCTTTCTGTATGCAAAGAGAAACTATCTTTCATGCATTTATGTACTGTTCCAGATTAGAACCTTTGTTTAAGAAGTTCAGTGAGTTGTTTTTGGCTTTTAATGAATTGTTTCGCATTGAGACTTTTATTTTGGGTTTTAAGTACTCAAGGGAAAAACGTTTTTTGTGTCAGCTGGTTAATTTTGTTATTGGGCAAGTGAAAATGGCTATGTCAGTAGACAGAACAAAATACGGCAAGAGGTTGAGTTCGACGTTAATGTGTGTTTCTTAAGATTGATAAAGTCTAGGGTTTTGATTGATTTTCTTTTCTATAAAAATATGAAAAATCTTAACACTTTTGAATTAATATGGTGCAGTAATGGAGCTCCTGTGAAATTCTTGCAGAAAATTTGTTTCTTACCTTGTGAGATAATGTAATAAATAATGTAGTATGTGTTTTTTTGTTTCTGTAATAAAGTGTGTTTTCAAATTCTCTCAACTCTCATTGCATGGGCTAGGATAGATCTCTCTCTCTCACTCTCTCTCTCACTCTCTCTCTCTCTCTCTCTCTCTCTCTCTCTCTCTCTCTCAAGATTCAAGATTCAAAAAAGCTTTATTGGCATGATAAAAAAATGTTTTACATTGCCAAAGCAGGAAGTTTAAATATAAACATTCTGTATACAATAAAATAAGAGTATCCTATATAAGAAACATTATGTACATATCAATATTCAGTATGTGTGTGTTGTGTCAGTGTTGTGTCTATTGTCAGTGTTGTGTTGTGTCAGTTTGTGTGCGTTGTGACTGTGTTGTGCTGGTTGTTGCTCTTCTGTCGTGACAGGACTGGACGTATCTCGCCGCCAGGTTTGAGCTGATGGGGTTTTCTCCCAGTATGTATGAGATCTTGTCCTGTTGTTGAAACAGCTTGAATTCTTTGTGGAAGTTTGTGAACTGGGGGAAGAATGTTTCTCTGATGTCCGTATAGTTTGGACAAGAGGTTAAGAAGTGCAGCTCTGTTTCCACTTGTCTCTGTGTGCAGTGTGGACACAGTCGCTCTTCTCTTGGAGTCCATGTCTGTCTGTGTCGGCCCGTCTCCACAGTGAGCTTGTGAGTCTGTACATGGTCAACACTTTTCTTAGTTTAGGGTCTGATACGCTTTTGAGGTATTCTGCCGCTTTATATTCTCTGTTTAATGACCGATAGCATTCAAGTTTACTTTGCTGAGCTGTTGCTTCTGTCCAGTGTTTGAGATATTTTTCTTTTTGTGTTTTTATCATTTGGTTAATTCTGGCTGGAGTTTGGGGTTCAGTTGGACACGTTTGGGGTTTTAGAGTTAGTTCTGAGATCAGTTGGATGAGACAACTTTTCTCTGGGTTCTGCTCCTGATGACGTAAGGCTTTGTGATGGAGTGTTTCTGTATCGCTGTTCTTAAGGTGATTATAGAATTTAATCGCTCTTTTTTGTATTTTTATTATTAGAGGATATAGTCCTAATTCTGCTCTGCAGGCGTTGTTTGGGGTTTTGCGTTGTATCCGTAGAATGTTTTTACACATTTCTGTTTGCAGAGTCTCAGTTGGGTGTTTGTCCCATTTGGTGAACTCTTGGTTGGTGAGGGGACCCCAAACCTCACATCCATAAAGTGCTATTGGTTCTATAACGGATTGGATTATTTTAGCCAAATTCCAGCTGGGATGTGGATTTTTATATTCCTTTTGATAGCGTAAAAAGCTCTTCGTGCCTTGTCTAAGTTTCCGGTGTTACTGATGTTTATACCGAGATATGTGTAGTTTTGGGTTTGCTCTAAAGGCACGTTGTTGAGTTTAAAGTTGTGATGTTGGTTTTGTCGACTTTGCCTTTTCTGGAATATCATAACTTTGGTCTTTTTAAGGTTCACTGATAGCGCCAATGTTTGACAGAAAGTGTGCAGGATGTCTAGATGTTGCTGTAGACCCTCTTTTGTGGGTGACAGCAGCACCAGATCATCTGCAAACAGAAGGCATTTCACTTCAGTGTCTAGTAGGATGGGACCGGGTGCTGGTGACTGTTCTAAAGCCCGAGCTAATTCATTAATGTAGATGTTGAATAGAGTAGGACTCAGACTACAGCCCTGTCTTACTCCACGACTCTGGGAGAGGAAGTTTGTGTGCTTGTTGCCTATTTTAACTGCAAATTTGTTATCTGTGTACATTGATGTGATGATGTCGTAGGTTTTTAAGTGGGCGAGATCGGACTTATGCCAGATCAGCATTCCGCCTGAGTCTCTGCCTTGTGTGACTCCCGGTAGTTTGGTGGATGGGAGGATGAATTCTCTGTAGTTTGTAGGGCGACCAGTGGGTCTGTCTCCTCTGCTCCATGTCTCCTGTAGGATAATAATGTCTGAATTTTTGGTTTCTGAGGTAAAGTCTATGTTTTTGCTTTTTAGACCAAAAGCAAATGACCTCAGGCCTTGAATATTCCAACATGATATAGTAAATGCTTTGTTATCCATAAGGTGTTATTTAAATTAGCGGGTTTTGTCTTAAGACAGTAGGTGTGAGCAGATCAGGTTCAGCATCTGGTGGATGTCTTTCAGCTTGGCTGTCGGAGCTTGTGCGGATGTTGGTGTGGGGTTTCTGCTCACTGTCTGGGCATAGCTGAGGCTGCCCGGGGTCTGCTGCGTGATGGGTGTAGGCAGCAGGGATGATGTTGTCATCTGTTGACTGTTGTGATAGTAGGTGGGTGGTTGTGGTCTTTGGGTGTTTCTAGGTACTGGGTGGTTCATCCCTGTTCTAGGTGGATGCTGTCTTGCTCTGTTGTTTGAAGTTGTGGTGTTTGTACTGCGGTTTAGAGTAACATCTTTTAGTCTCTTTGCAAAGACAGGGACAGTTGCTCTGTACAGGTGGACATGGTCATAAAGGCATGTGAGGTCCAGGGTAGGGTGATGTGCCAGGTGCACTTGAGTTTTTAGTGCGCAGGTTCTTGAGAGGGATGCATTTATTCGTTTAATTGTGTCTAGGTGGAAGTCTTTCTGTGGCAGCAGTGTGGACACTGTAATTTTAGCATTTGGGAAGGTGGATGTGGCTTTCTCGATCACTGTCTGTAATGATGTGGCCACTCTTTCCTGTTGTGCTCTCAGGTCATTTGTGCCAGTGTGGATTATTATGTGTTTCGGTGATCCTAGTTTTTCCTCATTTAGCAGCTTTAGGGCGCTGTGAGTATTTGGGCACCAGAGTTCAGACACCCTGTGTTTAGGGAAGAACTTATTTTCATCTATAAACTTCCCATTTGAGTCTATTAGAAGGACAACGTCTGGTTTTGGCGTGTCCCCTGTGGGTGTTTGAAGGACAACGTCTGGTTTTGGCGTGTGCCCTGTGGGTGTTGGAGCGTTGTCAGATTATTTGGTTGGTTGTGTGCTGGGTAGGGGGCTTGGTGGGGAAAGAAGCTTTTGGCTGGGTTGTTCCACTGGGTTCTGAGGGCTGTGGTCAGTTTGAATGGTGACCTGTTGTAGTGGGTCCTTGGTGGAGTTGAGGTATTTGGAGTAGGTATCTTTTACTTGCTTCATTTCACCTATCTCCTCCCTTAGAGCAGTTAACTGTGCCCAGTGACTCTCTGTCTGCTGTGAGAGCTGGGATTCCAGTGATGCCAGCTGAACATTTAATCTCTCCCTCTCTTGCTGCAGCTCTTTGACATTGGCCTGCAGTAAATGCAGTTCTTTCTTGATGTTGTCTTTTTCTTTTTGTTTGGCTGTGGGGATGTTGCTGGTTTGATCTTTACTTTGTGTTGTTTGCAGAGAAAGAGTTATTTCTCTGAGCTGTACCAGCTCCCCCTCCAGGGCTGTGAATCTCTCCCTCATATCCATACAGTAGCAGTGTGAATGGGTGTCGTTGGGTGGTCTTTCTTCTCTAGCTGCTTGTCTAAAGCTGGGGTTATATCTGGTTCTTCTAGAGTGGTGGGTTGCTCATTGTTGGGTTCTAGTTGAGACCTTTCTATGATCCTCTGGAAGTTTTCTTCAAATAGTCCTTGGAGGCTTTTCACTACCACTATCCCTGTTGTTTTGAATATGTTAGCGTTGATAGTTGTTATGTCGTCCTCATTTTTAATTTTTAGCTTGAAACCCCCACAGATGCCTTTTCTTTCAGCATTTGGGAATTCCGAGATGATGGCTTTGTGCCATGTATGAGGTTGGCTGGTGTAGAAAATCAGATTGCTGGTGCTGCCATCTTTATGAAGGTCTGCAAATAAGGTCTCTGGGTTTTCTGTAAGTTTCTTGTTTTTGAAGACTTTCCGTGCTGTATCATTTGATATCTCCTTTGAGTAGAGTAGGGGAATGGCCTCAATGCGTTGGGGTTGGGCAGCCATAGTCATATGGGCCATTTGCACCTGTGTGGGTGTTGGTTGAGAATCTCCTTTTGTTTAGGTCCAATCAGTTTCTCACCTTGCAAATTACCCTTTTAAGGCGTTGATAACGCAGTGAAGCAGATTTGGTATCTTTAGTAACACTGTTGTCTTCGGGTCCCTGGCAACAGATATTCCTTGACCTTTTTTGTCTGTTTTTGTTTGTATTGATGGATTCTTTGGTGAGATGCTCTTCTTGGTGTCCTTTTCAGGTAATTTCAGGAGTTTTTGTTAGAAGGAAGTTTAGTCCAAGGTTAAGTTATTCCTATAACTTTAGTCTTGTGTATGTCTCCTTGTAGAAATATCCAAGGAATCTTGAGTTAATCCAGTAATAATGTAAGTTTGTTGCAGGAGTTCAGATGTGTGATATATCTCTCTCTCTCTCTCTCTCTCTCTCTCTCTCTCTCTCTCTCTCTCTCTCTCTCTCTCTCTCTCTCTCTCTCTCTCTCTCTCTCTCTCTCTCTCTCTCTCTCTCTCTCTCTAATATTTAGCATCCATCATTCATAAAGATCAGTCCTATTGTATACCAAAGCGGTCGATATTTGACAATCTTTTTCTTGTGCGGGACATGTTGTACTTAACCGAACTGCATAAGATTGATCTAGGTCTTGTTTGTTTGGAACAGGAAAAAGCCTTCGACAAGGTTGACCATGAATATCTGTTCAAAATACTTGAAGGCTTTGGCTTTGGAAAACAGTTTATTTCATGGATAAGACTCCTGTTTAAAGATGTATATAGTATGCTAAAAATAAATGGAAGACCCTTTTCAGTAAACAGAGGGGTGAGACAAGGCTGTAGCTTATCTGGCCTCTTGTACACAATTTCCATTGAACCAATGTTGAGAGAGAAGCTGCAAGGCTTGACAGTTCCATCAATCTGCCTCTCGAATACTCCATCAGTGAAGCTAACGGCTTACGCCCACGACATCACAGTGATCATTAGATCAGAGGATGATGTTAAACATCTAACCTTGTGCCTCAACATTTATAAGACTGCTTCTTCGGCATGCGTCAACTGGGAGAAAACGGATACTTTATTATTAGGTAATTGGTCGAATCAGAATCTACCGCAACTTCCACATCAGTGCATTTGGAATAGAGAAGGGGTAAAAATTCTTGGATTGTTCTTTGGGACTGATCAGTTTATGGAAAAGAATTGGGAAGGACTTCTGGAAAAAGTGACAGGCAAGCTCCAGAGATGGAAATGGATTCAAGCCCTACTTTCTTACAGAGCCAGAGTGTTAGTAGTGAACAATCTAGCCGCCTCAATGCTGTGGCATCGTCTTACAGTGTTAGACCCTCTGAAGGAGCTTTTATTGCAACTCCAAAAAGCCTTTGTTGACTTTTTTTTGGGGTGACCGTTATTGGCTTATATATATTAAAGAATTTGAAAACCTCTTTTCCTACATCCTTGCGGGAATATATAACCAATTTTATGTCTGGCAATGATTATGCAGAAGTTATTTTTCCAGAAGTGTATATAACAGCACAGGTAGACCAACATAGGAATGATAATGCCGATAATGAGAACTTGTTGCTCTCTTTTAAGGGCTTACAAAACCTTCCTTTCTCTATAGCGAACAAACAAAATGTATATAACGTTTGCGTAAAGTCTTTCTTTGCTAGACAGTTAAGAGAGAAGAGAGATACAAAATGGAGATCTCATCTCTCAGTGACAGAGAATAAATCGTATAAAATAAATTATTGTATAAAACCCCCTTACCAAAAAGGTCTGGGGATTTACAATGGCGTATTTTGCATTGTGCCTTACCAACAAAAGTTTTTTTTTGTTTAAATGTGAATATTCAGATTCTTTTTTTTGTTCTTTGTGTAAAGTACCTGATACAGTTTTCCATGTTTTTTGTGAATGTTGTAAACTGTCTCCACTTTTTGACGTTTTGGATAAAATTGAGTAGTTTAGGGATAATTTTTTCCAAAGCATTTAAAGGTTTTTTTTGGGTTGCAAGTATTCCGGTGATAAGTGGGACATCTGCACTTTTTCAAAACTTTTGGTTGGTCAAGCAAAACTAGCCATTTGGAAAGCGTATAAAGTTGAAATGGAAGGAAAAAAAGTTAATATGGTCAATTTATTCAAAGCCCTGGTTGAATCTAGGATAAGATTAGAATGTGAATTCAATAAAATGAATGATAATCTCTTAATGTTCGAGAGAAAATGGTGTGTAAACAAGAGTTCAATTTTAATAGAAGGTGAAGATCGCTTGAGTGTTTGTGATTGTTGAGTGAGTCTGAGTGTTTATTTCTTTTTCTGCTTAAACTTTTGTCTACCTTTCTTTTTTGATACTTTGTTTGACTTGTCAGGCCGCTTGCTACCGTACACGGTGCGGGCAGCATGTCGGCCGCACGGTCACAGGGTTTGGTAAATCTCACGCGGCGCCATGGTGTTAAGGTGGCGTCTGCGGTGAGTGTGGAAGACTGTTGCTTAGCTGCAGGTGAGGTCGTGGGGCATGATCATATCAGGTCGGCCTCAAGAATGAATAATGCAACAGTTCTTTTTCTTAGTTCGATTGAAAAAGCAAACCAGCTAGTTGAAACTGGCATAGTGGTTGAAGGTCTTTTTACTCCGGTTCTCCCTCTTTCCATGCCCTCTAAGAAAGTTCTAATGTCAAATGTTCCGCCTTTTGTAAGTGAGGAAACTTTAGTGGGAATTATGTCCCGATATGGGAAAGTGGTGTCTCCAATAAAGATGATATCAATTGGCTGTAAATCCCCTCTTTTGAAACATGTGGTTTCGTTTAGGCGTTTTGTTTTCATGATCCTAAAAGAAGATGAAGAACTGAACTTGTGACTGCATCTTAAAATTGAAGATTGTGATTATGTAATTTATGCTACAACGGAGAAAAGGAAATGTTTCAGTTGTGGGGAGGTGGGTCATGTAGTTCGCACATGTCCTAGAAATGTTAACGTGGAAAAATCTGCGGTTAGTATTGGTGAGTCGGCAGAGGCCGGACCATCTTTTACTGCTTCGCCTGAGACGGAGTCATGTAAAGCGAAGGAGGTAGATGACGTATTGGGGTTACGATGTTCTATGTATTATAAGTTTATGTTTACTGTTGTTTTACTGTTAAATATAATGATATGAGTATGTCCATGCTGTGCTGGTTTTTTTGTCTTGAAAACTAGTTGGCAGAAGGGTGTAACACAGCTCTGAGGAATGCAGAAGCAGGGTCTCAGATAACAAGTGTGTGTGTGTGTGCGTCAATCGCATTTTTCGGCAGGACCGGCTATTTTCAAAATGTTTTGCAGGGACCAATAGTTGGGGGAGAATGGAGTCAGATTAACATGTCCCGAGGTGATTGGTTCCGGAGGATTGAACGCCTGCCCAATGAAGGGGAGGAGCCTGAAGAGAGAATCGACGTCACATATATTATAAATATCTGTAACCCGGAAGTGTGTTTTTCAGTTGTTCGCTCATATATATTTTTGAGGAGCAACCCCCAGCTGGGAAGAAACTTTAAAATCTGATGAATAAACTCTATTACTTTTAAAACAGTTCCCAGGTAGCAAACAGACGTTGGGCCAACGTCAATATTGGTTGGTTACGTTGGCCCAACCTATCTGACAGAAATACAACGTTGGGCCAACGTTGGTATGGTCAGCTGCAATTGCCCACCACTTCCCTCAAATTATATACATACCCAGGTAGCAAACAGACGTTGGCCCAACGTTGGCCCAACGTTTGTTGTTGTGTTGGGCCAACGTTGGGTGCTGACGTTGGCCCAACGTAATTTTGTCCGTTGGGCCAACGTTGGGCCAACCATGTTATTGGACGGCCAGCAGACCTTCTGCCAACCTAAAAAATACCTTGCCAACCTTCTGCCAACTTAAAAACCACTAAAACAACATTGGGCCAACGTTGGGCCAACGTCAGCACCCAACGTTGGCCCAACACACCATTTTAAGATTGTGATATGGCCTATTCATTGTTGAATTGCATTAAAAAAGAACAACAGACAAACTGAATTGGTTATAAAAATGAAATTTATTGGTAACAAAAAACAGCAGAAAAAATGCAAAGCAAAGTCAAACAAAGTCAAAGAAATCAACAAGGAACCAAATATATATATATATATAATTATTAAAATAAGTATAATTATTAAATTATTAAAATAACCATTGGTTGTTATTATCTTAGCAGATAATTTTCTTTTGATGTTTATTGTTGTTGTTAAATAAAAAAACATAGTAGCTACACTTTTACTATAATAAAACCATTTTTATATTTTTTATAAAGGTCTGTCCATTTAGAACAAAATGTGCATTTATGTAGAAATAATTGAACACACCCCCGGATGAAGATCTAAAAAGCTATGCTTTAAAAGCACAATATTTCTGTTTATTTTAATACAATTTAATGTTAAACAAGTTCTACCATCTTTATTGTTTTTAACATGTTGTCTTTTGTTATGTGTTATTAGTCATGTTCGACTTCATGATGACGTCAACGTATCGCGAGAGCGAGTCGAGAACTTACGCGTAGAGATCTAATTTCGAATCGCTCTCGCGATACATTGACGTCATCATCCTGTCAGTGCCGCATGAAGCCACACACACGTATCTGTGGGCGCGCGCGCGCCTCCGTTCTCCGAGTTCAGAGTCAGATGTTTACCTCAGACGAGATTCCGTTTCTGTTGTAAATTCTGAGGTAAGTTTTCATTAATTCCTGGTTAAGTTCACAGTAATGTTCATTTTGTTGTTAGTAATTCGATATGACTAAAATATTATAAACTTTAATGTTGACTGTTAGTGTAATCTGGCGGTTTGACTGAGCGCAACTGAGCTAATGTAGACCATATCTTTTATTTGTCTTTATTTTCTTGACAGATGTTGACATTAGGCATTCTTAACAGATGTAATGTTCATTTTGTTGTTAGTAATTCGATATGACTAAAATATTATAAACTTTAATGTTGACTGTTAGTGTAATCTGGCGGTTTGACTGAGTTTGTGACGCAACTGAGCTAATGTAGTTCATATCTTTTATTTGTCTTTATTTTCTTGACAGATGTTGACATTAGGCCTTCTTCACAGATGTAATGTTCATTTTGTTGTTAGTAATTCGATATGACTAAAATATTATAAACAGAGGTGCACTTCATCTTTACACTGCATTAAGATGTATAAAACATTTGCTACCCCAATATGGTGAATTTCTTGCAAAAAACCTTTGGGTTGTGTAATTAAAATAGAACGACACATCTTAAATCTTCTAAAAAGTTGTTTGTATGTTTGTTGTTTTTTACAGGAGTATATGCTGCTGCTTCTCCTCCTCCGCTCTGACTTCATCATCAAATAGCTTCAAATCTGCAAAGTTTTTTTGGCCTTCTTCCGCATTTTCTTTGCCGCCTTTTCTGTCACTTTGGTTCCTTGTTGATTTCTTTGACTTTGTTTGACTTTGCTTTGCATTTTTTCTGCTGTTTTTTTCGTTACCAATAAATTTCATTTTTATAACCAATTCACTTTGTCTGTTGTTCTTTTTTTTGTAATGCAATTCAACAATGAATAGGCCATATCACAATCTTAAAATGGTGCGTTGGGCCAACGTTGGGTGCTGACGTTGGCCCAACGTAATTTTGTCCATTGGCCCAACGTTGGCCCAATGTTGTTTTAGTGGTTTTTAAGTTGGCAGAAGGTTGGCAAGGTATTTTTTAGGTTGGCAGAAGGTCTGCTGGCCGTCCAATAACATGGTTGGCCCAACGTTGGCCCAACGGACAAAATTACGTTGGGCCAACGTCAGCACCCAACGTTGGCCCAACACAACAACAAACGTTGGGCCAACGTTTGTTTGCTACCTGGGTTTGTTCCCCTCATCCTTCCAAATTTTGAACACGCAGGACTAGTAACTATCTATAGTCCTACAGACGAGCGTCCGTCTGCGAGCGCGAGTGAGACAGCTCAGGTAACTAACCTCAATATCGTTGTTGACAATAACAGTTCAGCTAACGCTGATACGCTGGTTTCTAAAACCTTTGTGGAGAGAGATGTACATGGTGGTGATGATGTGATTAATGATGTGCAGTCTGATTTGCTTTGTGATGGTGTTGATATGGAGGAAAATCAGAGCGATTGTAAAGTCTCTACTAAAAGGAAAAACACTATAAACTTGCAACATGATAAAGCAAAGAAAGTAGATGTGCAAGATGTTGAGGATGATGAAGATGGTGATTGTATGGAAAGCGATAGCGAGGCGTCTGATTCTAGCGTCAGTTTATCTCAGAATGATTTTTCCTCTCGCAGTTACGAGGTAGAGGATATAAGATTCTTTCTCAGGGCTACTAAAAACAAAAGGGGAGTGCGTGTAAATCAGTATTTTCCTGACACGAAACAGTTTGTTGGCAAAACTAGGCTTTTCATATCAGAGGGTTTATTTTCAAACAAAGAGATATACCGACTAAAAAAGATTGTGACAAACCCACGTCTGAGAGCTTTTTTGGCAGCAGTCAAAAAGTTTAGTACTACAATGAACAGCTATGTTGAGGGTGTGTGTGCAGCTTTGTCTGTCTTGTTGTTGTTGTTTTTTTCTTTTTTTCTTCCAAACATGGGCGAAGTAAACATTGCAACAATGAATGTTAACGCTTTACGAGAAATAAGAAAAAGAGCAGAAGTGTTTGAGACAGTCAAACAAAAACAAATTGATGTTGCCATGTTACAAGAGACCCACAGTGATTTAAGAAACGCTGCCGATTGGGCGGAAGAGTGGGATGGGGTCGCAGTTTTGAGTCATAACACCACACTGAGTGGAGGGGTTGCCATTCTTTTTGCTAAAAGTTTTACTCCACAAGATTATCAGGTGGAGGAAGTTGTTAAGGGTAGGATTTTAAAAGTAAGAGCCACTTTTGAAAAATATACTTTTGTATTGATTTGCGTGTATGCTCCAACTTCAGCTGTGGAAAGAATGGTGTTTTTAAATGCTCTTTCTTCTGTTTTGCAAAAATGTTGTGAGGAAGAGTTTTTGTTTTTGGGTGGCGATTTTAACTGCACAGTGTCAGATCTGGATAGGAACCATCTTGAACCCCATTTGCCCTCAAGGAATCTCTTAATCCAGCTTGTTAAGACACAAGAACTATGTGACATATGGAGACAGTTTAATGGGACACAAAGGCAATACACCTGGACCCATGTTCGTGATAATGCTATCTCCCTGGCTAGACTAGATAGGTTTTATGTTTATAAACACCATTGCAACATTGTTAGAAAGGTTTTAATCACCCCGTTGGGTTTTTCTGATCACAGTATGGTACAGTGTTTTGTGTTTTTAAACTCCTGTAAACCAAAAAGTGCATACTGGCAACTAAATACAAATCTGTTAAGTGACAAGTATTTTAAAAATATGTTTAAGATGTTTTGGGGTTATTTTAAAACTACAAAAGAATCTTTTAACTCCTTACGTCAATGGTGGGACTTTGGGAAAGTCCAAATAAAACAGTTTTGTATACAGTATACTCAAAACGTCACTAAGGAGGCTACTTTAGTTATTATAGCTTGGAGGACGATATTCTAAAACTTCAAAAATTGGCTGAGTCAACTGGTGCCCAGAGTTATTTTAACTCTTTGGTTAACAAAAAGACACAGTTGGCTGATTTGCTGGGTTTTAGAACACAGGGGGCTCTGGTCAGATCACGGTTTCAGAGGATAAACCAGATGAATGCTCCTTCGAGGTTCTTTTTCAGCTTGGAAAAGAAGAATGGTCGGAGTCGGACTATTCATGCTTTGCGCTCTGAATCTGGTAAATTATTGACAGACCCTGTGGAAATCCGAAGGAGAGCGGTAATTTTTTACGAAAGCCTGTACAAAAACGAACTTGGAGCAGGATACGAGGGTGAAAGTAAGTTTTTTGAAGACCTACCCCAGGTTTCCGAGAAAGCAAATGCTGGAATCTCAGGTGACTTAAGCACAGCGGAGCTGTATGAAGCCCTTCAAGGGATGGAGTCCGGAAAGGCACCAGGAATCGACGGTCTCCCAGTTGATTTTTATAAGACATTCTGGACTGTTCTAAAAGAGGACCTGTTGGAGGTATTGAATGAAAGCTTGGCTGAAGGTCAGCTGCCTCTGAGCTGCCGTAGAGCAGTCTTAACCCTCTTGCCTAAGAAAGGCGACCTTACTGACATCAAGTTTTGGCGACCAGTATCACTGCTCTGTAGTGATTACAAACTGCTCTCAAAAACATTGGCTAATCGTTTAGCAGGGGTGATGAGCATCGTGATCCTTCCTGATCAGACCTACTTTGTTCCCGGCAGATCGATATTTGACAATGTTTCTCTAATCCGTGATGTTTTTGAGGTCTCCAAGATGTTTTATATAGATTGTGGTTTAATTTCCCTAGACCAGGACAAAGCCTTCGATTGTGTGGAACATTGTTACCTTTGGAGAGTTTTAGAATCTTTTGGTTTTTGCCAGAATTTTACTGACTTTTATAGTGACGTTGAGAGTCTTCTTAAAATCAATGGTGGTTTATGTGCTCCGTTTAAAATGTATAGAGGGATTAGGCAGGGGTGTGTTTTATCTGGTATGCTTTATTCTTTAGCGATTGAACCACTTTTACAGCAAATAAGGGTTAAATCGCATGGTATAAGTCTGCTCAATTGTAAAGATAACCTCATATTGTCAGCTTATGCTGACGATGTGGTAGTTATGATTAGTAGACAAATGGACATACAGGTTTTGTCAAAACTACTTTCAACCTTTAAAGGCTTATCTTCGGCTAGTATAAATTGGAGGAAAAGTGAAGCCTTATTGTTGGGTACATGGTTGGGAGGAAAACCGAAACTTCCTGAGGGCTTGATGTGGGGAATATCAGGTTTTAAATATTTAGGAGTTTTCCTGGGTGATGATTCAACAGTGCAAAAAAATTGGGATGGTCTAATTGAGAAAATTGAAGGACGTCTGGAAAAATGGAAGTATCTATCTCCAAAGATGTCGTACAGAGGGCGCATTTTAATCATTAATAATTTAATTGCTTCCTCTTTATGGCACAAATTTGCATGTGTTGATCCTCCCTTTCAACTGTTAGTTAAAATCCAGGCTATTTTAGTCAATTTCTTTTGGGATAAGCTGCACTGGGTGCCACAGAGTGTATTATTTTTACCAAAAGAGGAGGGTGGACAAGGCTTAATACACCTACATGCCCTTTTTGCAATGAGAGAGAAACAATCTTTCATGCTTTTGCTAACTGTGTCAGGTTGGAACTGTTGTTTTCATTAATAAGTAATATCTTTGCAACCTGTGGTGAAATGTTTTCCTTGGAAGTGTTCATTCTTGGTTGTAAATATGTAAGGAAAAGAAGTTTTTCATGTCAATTGTTGAATTTAAGCTGGCAATTTATATTAGCAGGAAGATGAAAGTTGAACACAAAGCAGTTGATATAGTTGTTTTATTTTCAAATATGGTACAAGCAAGGATATTGACTGATTATAATTACTATAAGTACATGGATGATCTCGATACGTCTGCTACAAGATCAGCAGACTCGGTTGCCATCTTTAAAAAAACGCCTAAAAACGCATCTCTTCCGTCAACACGTCGCTGATTGAGTTTTCCTAATTCTCTTCCCTTTCCTTCTTTATAAAAAAAAAAAAAAAAAAAATTACTAACCTCACTATTCTTAGCTTTTATACTGTGCTAGGCTTTAATGGACTAGTTTGATGCACTTATGTATTTTCGTTGCCTATGTTGTTATAATTGCTTCCAATGTTTCCTCATCTGTAAGTCGCTTTGGATAAAAGCGTCTGCTAAATGACTGAATGTAAATGTTTGAAGATATTTGGTGCTATAATGGTGTTTTGTGTTCTTTGTTTGCAGCCGATCTGGTGTTTACTTTCATGTGATTAGTTTTCTTTTTTCTTTTAATATTTCCCTGTTTTTTTGTCATTATAATTTGTGAATTTTAAACCGTATTGTGTTTTTGGTATTAAAAGTTTTGTTAAAATTCAAAAAATAAATAAAAATTCTCTCTCTCTCTCTCTCTCTCATTGCATGGGCTAGGAGATCTCTCTCTCTCTCTCTCTCTCTCTCTCTCTCTCTGCGTGTGCGTGGGCGTTTGTGGAGCGTGTGCGAAAGATAAGCGAGTGTGAGCGCGTGTATTTGTTTCTTTTTCCTTTTTTCTGTTTTCTTATCCGTAGTTTGTGTTTATTTATATTGTTTATTGTAGTGTGTTTGTTTTGTTCGTGCTGCCTGCTTTCTTTGAAAGCATGGCAGCTCAGGGTGGGAATGGGCTTGATCTCCTCACACGGCGTCACGGAGTTAAGATAGTATCCGTGGCGAGTGTGGAGGCTTGCTGTCTGGGTGTCGGAGAAGTTGTTGGCCATCAAAATATTCTCTCTGCATCCAGAATGAATAACGCGACCGTGATTTTTTTTAATACAGTGGAAAGAGCAAACGAGGTGGTTGCGCGAGGTATAATCATTGACGAAATACTGACACCTGTTTTGCCTCTTATTTTACCATCAAAGAAAGTCACAATATCCAATATCCCTCCGTTTCTTAGCGATGATATTGTGACACAGGCGCTCTCACGTTATGGAAAGTTGGTCTCGCCGATTAGAAAGATTACGATCGGGTGCGAGTCTCCTTTATTGAAACATATTGTCTCATTTAGGAGATTTGCTTTCATGGTAATCAAAGATGACGCTGAACTTAATTTGGCACTAAATTTACGTGTGGATGATTTTGAATATGTAGTGTTTATAACCACTGATAAAATGAAATGCTTCGGATGCAATAAATCAGGGCACTTAATCCGTTCATGCCCTGACACGAGTAATGCAGCTGGAGGCAGTAAGGATAGTGTTGCAAACGAGAAAGATGGGCCTCCTGTAAAATCCTCTGAGGTCGGTCTGGCCGAAGCAGTGCTGATCGTAGACAAACTTGCTGGGGAAGGAACAGCTGTTGTGGGGCCTGTAGAAGCTGGATCGACCTCAACAGAATCAATGAGTGAAGGTAGGAATATTTCAGAAACTGCCTTAAATGCTGAAACTAAATTGTTGAACAGTGAAGTAGAAAACATGAGGGAAGAAGCTGTGCCTGAGACAGAAGCGGAAAATAAGATGTTCAAAGTACCGACAAAAAGGAAAAATGTGGAAAGGATCAGTAGTGCAAAGTGTTTTAAAAAAGGAGAAGCGTTTGAAGAACAGGAAGAGTCAGAAAGTGAAAGTGAAATGTCTGAGTGTAGTGTAGTGTTGTCTCAGACTGAAGGTATAAGCAGAAGCTATAATGCTGAAGAAATAAAGCGCTTTCTCAGTATCACAAAAAACAAAAGAGGTGTGATTGTAAAGGAATATTTCACTGATCTAAAGCAGTTTTATGACAAAGCCAAAAGTCTTATAGCAGAAGGGTGCCTTTCAAACAAGAAATTTTTCCGTTTGAAAAAAATTGTGAGGAAGGTTGGCATGGAGTTAAATGAAAATGAGGATTAAGAATATAAGTATTTTGGGTTTGCTTGTTTTTTTTTGTTTGTTTATTTATTTCAGTATGGCGGAAGTGCAGATTGGCTCCTTGAATATTAATGGTGCTAGAGATCATAGAAAAAGAGCTGAGCTGTATGAAATTATTAAGCAGATGTTACTTTGATTCAAGAAACGCATAGTGATGTGAACAATGTAAATGATTGGATGAAGGAATGGGAAGGGTTATCTTTTCTTAGCCACAATACCACGTTAAGTGGAGGAGTAGCA
Source organism: Barbatula barbatula (assembly GCF_947034865.1). Taxonomy (NCBI): domain Eukaryota; kingdom Metazoa; phylum Chordata; class Actinopteri; order Cypriniformes; family Nemacheilidae; genus Barbatula; species Barbatula barbatula. Next base: position 3,742,169 of record NC_136776.1, read on the forward strand.
ATTTTGTTTGCAAGAACCTTTAATCCGATCTCATACCAAGTTGAGGAGGTTTTGAAGGGTAGACTTTTAAAAGTGAGGGCACAAGTGGACAATTATAATTTTGTTTTTATTTGTGTGTATGTCCCCAACTCAACCATTGATAGGATGTTGTTTTTAGATACACTATGTTCTGTTTTACAAGATGTCTCCAATGATGATGATTTATTTTTGGGAGGTGATTTTAATTGTACAGTGAGTAATTGTGACAGGAATCATATCGAACCCCATATGCTTTCAAGAAAACGCCTCATTCAAATAATTAATAAACATGAGTTAACTGATGTATGGAGGTCTTTCCATGAGGATAAGAGACAATATACTTGGTCACATGCACGTGACAATGGTTTATCTATGGCAAGATTGGATAGATTTTATGTGTTTAAGCATCATGCTGGTATTTTTTTTAATTGTTGTATTTTTCCTGTTGGTCTTTCGGACCATTGCATGGTACAGTGTTCTTTTATATTGAATTCTGTCAAGCCTAAAAGTGCGTATTGGCTTTTTAATCTAACTTTGTTAGAAAACAAGGATTTTATACGCACTTTTAAACTATTTTGGGCTGATCACAGATCAAAAAAAGCCTCTTTCCAATCAGTGCAAAAATGGTGGGATTTTGGAAAAATACAGATTAAACAGTATTGTCAGCAGTATGCTCACAACAGCACTAAAGTTTTAAATCAGTTAATGAAAGACTTAGAGACTGATATAATTAAGATACAGGAATTGGCAGAATCAAAACAAAGGTTTTTAAAAATTCTTTCCAAAAAAAAGAATCAATTGGCAGAATTATTAGGGGTTAAAACACAGGGAGCTTTGATCCGGTCAAGATTTATAAGTCTTGACCAGATGGATGCACCTTCAAAGTATTTCTTTAATCTTGAAAGGAAAAATGGACAAAAGAGAATAATTCACGCTTTGAGATCTGAGGAAGGTTTTCTGTTGTCCAACCCTGTAGCTATTAGGAGGAGGGCAATTGTTTTTTATGAGAAACTGTACAGAAGTGAATTAGGACCAGACAAAATCAGTGAGAGTGTATTCTTCAAGGATTTACCACAGGTGTCTGATGAAGCTAATGCAGAGATTTCAGGGGTGCTCAGCCTGGGAGAACTGCATAAGGCCGTTCAGAGCATGGAATCAGGAAGGGTGCCTGGAATTGATGGCATACCAATAGACTTCTATAAATGTTTTGGGGATATTTTGGGAGAGGATCTCTTAGAAGTACTCAATGGTAGTTTGGACGAAGGTCTTCTACCTTTGAGTTGCCGGAGAGCGGTCCTAACCCTCCTTCCCAAAAAAGGAGACCTCACAGAGATAAAAAACTGGAGACCTGTTTCACTTCTGTGCAGTGACTATAAACTTCTTTCCAAGATTTTAACAAACAGATTATCAAAAGTCATGAATGAGGTGATCCATCCGGACCAAACCTACTGTGTCCCCAAAAGGTCTATTTTTGATAATATCTCCCTTATTAGGGATATCTATGATGTCTCTAGGTTATCAAATAGTGACATTGGTTTGATTTCGCTAGACCAAGAAAAAGCATTCGACAGGGTTGAACATATGTACCTATGGGAAACGCTAAAAGCTTTTGGTTTCAGTAAAAGTTTTATAGATAAAATTCAAGTTTTGTACAGTGATGTTGAGAGTATACTCAAAATTAATGGTGGCTTATGCACTCCTTTTAAAGTTCTTAGAGGTGTGAGGCAGGGATGCCCGCTTTCTGGAATGTTATATTCATTGGCAATTGAACCTTTTTTAGAACAATTAAGAAAAAATGTACAAGGTTTTAATGTGCCAATGCTGGGAAAAAGTATAAGTCTCTCTGCATATGCTGATGATGTCTTAGTGTTTGTTAGCCAACCGAGTGATGTAAAGGTTTTAATGAGTGTACTTGAGGATTTTAAAAAACTGTCTTCTGCTAAAACTAATTGGGAAAAAAGTGAAGCGCTACTAATAGGGAATTGGAAAAGAGGGTGTTTTTGCCTTCCCCCTGGTTTAGTATGGAAGAAAGGAGAGTTTAAATATCTGGGAGTCTTTCTAGGAGATGAAGCAACTGTACAAAAAAATTGGGAAGGAGTTATCGAGAAAGTAAAAGGTCGACTTGAGAAATGGAAGTGGTTAATCCCAAATATGTCATATAGAGGTCGAACCTTAGTTATAAATAATTTAATAGCTTCATCTTTATGGCATAAATTAACCTGTATAGATCCTCCTTTGCGTTTGTTGGCAGAGATTCAAGCGATTTTAGTTGATTTTTTCTGGGACAAGTTACACTGGGTTCCTCAGAGTATATTGTTTCTACCCATAGAAGAAGGAGGTCAAGGATTGGTACATCTTCGAAGTTAGAACAGCAGCTTTCCGTTTACAATTTTTGCAAAGACTTCTTAGTGGATCAGTAACTTCAAGCTGGAAAGTAGTTGCGTGTAAAATACTACAAAATCTTGGAAATTTGAAATTGGACAGAAATCTCTTTTTTATGGTCCTGTCGAAACTGAACATCAATGGAATGCCTATTTTTTTATCAGAATCTTTTTAGAGTGTGGAACATGTTCAAAGTACAAAGGGAAGGACATTTTGAATCGCTTTACTGGCTCCTTGAAGAACCACTAATACATGGAGCATGCTTTGATTTAACGCACAGTGACTGTACATTTCCTGGACTAACTGAAACACTTGTGGCTTCCAAAATATGTACAATGGGGAGTCTAGTTAATTTATCTGGACCAGTTTTTGGAGATGTGGAAGGAGATGTGGAAAGAGTTGCTATGAGTCTGAAGATTAGGTCAAGAAGATTTGTGTTTCACTTATTAGAAAGATGGAAAGAAAGACTCACTCCTGATGAACTGAAACTTTTATTGGACTACTGTGAAGGCAAAAATGTGCCTAATGAAAGAGATGTTTTATCAGATTTCTTCCTTTTACCTGTTTTAGATGATGTCTCAGGAAAGTTTCTAAGCTCTGGAAAATCCCTATGTCTTAATTTTTTTTCAAGTACTAGTAAATCTTTTTATAAAGCTTGTGTTCTTGTTTTTAACAAAAAAACGCTTGATAAAAGGGTTGATACACCATGGCGTGATGTTTTAAAATTGTGTGACGATGATAAAATAGAATGGAGATCATTGTATAAGCCACCTTTAAGTAAAAGAGTTGGGGACATACAGTGGAGACTTTTACATGGTGCATTAGCAGTCAATGCTTTTATCTCAGTTTTAAATTCTGATGTTACTGCAGAATGCCTTTTTTGTTTGATGCGAGAAACTGTTTTTCATGCTTATATGGACTGTTTTAGACTGAAAAGACTGTTTGATTTGTTACACAATTTATTTGATAGTTTTAATGAATCTTTTTCTATTGATATATTTATTGGTGGTTTTAAATATGTTAGAAGAAAGAGATTTATGTGTCAGTGTTTAAATTTTATTATAGGTCAAGCAAAGTTAGCAATCTATATGAGTGGAAAAAACAAGATAGAACAAGGTGTGGATCAAGATATTAATACTCTGTTTTTAGCCACAGTAAAATCCAGAATACTCATTGATTTCCATTTCTATACATCCATGGATGATGTTCTCACATTTGGAATGAAATGGTGTAAGAATGGGGCTCTGTGCTCTGTTATTGATGGAAAAATATTCTTTTCTCTTATAAAAAAGGATTTGTTTTGTTTTCCTTGTGGTTTAAAAAAAAGGTAGATGTAAAGTGATAAAGGTTGACTTGTGAACACTTGTTGAAAGTGTTTTATGCGGAAAATTGTAATAAAGTATTTTCTAAAATCAAATCAAATCTCTCTCTCTCTCTCTCACTCTCATTGCATGGGCTAGGAGAGATCTTTCTCTCACTCTCGCTCTCATTGCATGGGCTAGGAGAAATCTTTCTCTCTCTCTCATTTACAAACGGCTTTCACAGCATTAACGTAAAACGTAGACAGTAAAACAACCGTAAATATAAACTTGTACTGCATAGAACATCGTAAACCCATCAGCATGTAGCCTAGTTGAAAAATCAGCCAGGTTGAAAGCATCAGTTTTTGGTTAGAGTGTGAGGGGAACTAGACCACAGTCACACAGTATATGATTATACTACTAAGGTGACTACACTAAAGAAGATCAAATATCATTTTGTGTATTTTTCAGTGTTTCAACATTCCCCTAGTATCCTTTGTTTTATTTAATAATTTCAATGAGTTTTTTATTATTACTAGATTAGATTCAACTTTATTGTCAATACACATATACAAGTACAGTGTAACAAAATGTAGTTTAGGTCTAACCAGAAGTGCAGTTAGCAAGTGCAGGATATACAGTTAGAATAAATACAGAATACAATATTAGGAAAATATTTTACAGTGGGCATGGATTATGAAAAATATTTTACAGTAGGTATGTTCTATGAAAATATGACAGTAGGTATGTACTATGAACAATATATACAGTTGGCTATATACTATGAACATTATCACTATGAACATTAATGTACATATAATAATTTAGACTAAACAATAGTGTGAGTGACTTAAGTGTGCATAAATTATTGACATTAGCTATTAAAGTTACCGTGCAATAGATGAGTAGTTGCAGTGCAGTAGATAGGTTAGTGCAGTTATGAAAGTGGATCATTAGTGCAAATTATTTATAAAAGTGAGCAGTATAGAATGCAAATTATGCTGTGTGTGTGTAAACAGTCTGGTAGAGCAGATAACATGAAGCACTGGTGTGTAGAGGTCAGTCATGCATTGCAGCCCTGTAGTGCAATGTAAACAATGTTATAGCAGCATTGAAGTTAAAGGTATGATGGGTAGTGGAATCAGTGGGGGGCAGAGTTCAATAATGAAACAGCTCTGGGAAAAAAGCTGTTTCTTAGTCTGCTGGTTCTTGTCCGGAGGCACCGGAAGCGCCTAGGCGAGTAAACAGTCTATGAGCGGGGTGAGAGGAGTCCTTGAGAATGCTGCGAGTTCGACGCAGACAGCGTTTCTTCTGGATGTCCTCAATGGGAGAAAGTGTAGTCCCTGTGATACGCTGGGCTGTTTTCACCACCCGCCGCAGTGCCTTGCGAGTGTGAAAAGGGAGTAGAGAAAGGGGCTCAGTACGCAGCCCTGTGGTACACCAGTGTTGAGGGTGATGGTGGTGGAGCAGATGTGGCCTAACCTAACAAGCTGAGGCCTGTTCGTCAGGAAGTCCATAATCCAGTTGCAGGTAGGGTTGTTGATGCCTAGGTTTCCAAGTTTGACGATTAGCTTGGAAGGGATGACGGTATTGAAAGCTGATCTGAAGTCTACAAACAGCATGCGTGCATAAGTGTCCTTATTGTCCAGATGTGTGAGCACGGAGTGCAGAGCCATGGACACTGCATCATCTGTGCTCCTTTTGCTACGGTAGGCAAATTGGTATGGGTCCAGTGTGGATGGTAGAGAGTCTTTTAGGTGTGCCAGGGCCAGCCGCTCAAAGCACTTCATAACAATGGGTGTGAGTGCTACAGGGCGGTAGTCGTTCAGGCATGTCGGGCTAGAATGTTTCAGAACGGGCACAATGGAGGTGGATTTAAAACATGCTGGAACCGATGCTTGGGCGAGGGACAGGTTGAAGATGTCTGTGAAGACCCCAGCGAGCTGCTCCGCACATGCCATCTGGGCCAGCAGCCTTGCGCGCGTTGATCCGGCTTAGTAGAGTGTAAACATCAGTGGAGTTTAGTGTGATGATTGGGTCATCAGCAGAGGGTGGGAGCTTGGTAGCGGTTTCCTTATTGTCTCTCTCAAAGCGAGCAAAACCTTCTCTGCTCTCCTCTGTCCGCCTGCTCCCACACCTTCATCAGAGTTTACGGCTGGTGATTTTGCATCATTCTTCGTTTAAAAAACTACCGCCATCAACAGCCAGTAATCTAGCGCAGTCGACAATTAAACTATGCGTTTAGCACCTGAATCACAAATAAAAAACACTCCAAGCTTCTTTTAAAGAAACTTAATGAAGTGTTAATAATTTGTCATTAAATATGGACGTTTGGTGTGCGGAAAAACAAATCCCTATTTAAAAACGAATCTCAAAATTTTAAATCGAATGCCAACCCACCTATTGAATAATCGCATATTCTAGTACAGCCCTAATGTAAATGTAAAGCATTCTAAACATTAGCTCTCAGTCTGTTTCGCATGGTTTACATAGCCTAACTAAAAATCTACACTAACACTGCTGCTCCCCAGTTTATTTCTAAGATGCAAAGTGGTATTGTGGGAACAAAATCAGCAATATCAGTATTGTAAGTAGTAATGTTGTTAAAATAAAATTGTCAAAACACTAAAACATTTCATAGACGCAATAAGATGCGATGAGCAGAGAAGTGCGGCTCCGATCTGCAAGAGAGTCACACAGAAATACTTCAGTTTTAGGTATATTACAAAGAAAACGAACTTTTTCAAATAAATCCGGATGCTTCCTTCTTTCACCACAAAACTCATTCAAGCATAAGTTTCTAAGCGATAGCATATGAATGTTGAAGGCTTCAACTTGAAGCACAAGTTAAATGTTACGTTGAAATGTTACATCCCTGTTTGCGTGTTAATTTAGCGCCAATGCAAATCCAGTCAAGTATTTTTATTAACCATTGAATGCTTTTATAACTTTATTGAGGTAAAATAAATGAGCACCTGATAAAGATAACATTACTGAAAAAAATGCTTTGATTGGTAGCACTTATACGACATAAGTTGGCCGCTCAGGGTGTGGACCCACCAAAGACTGTCCGATTAGAGACAAAACGAAGATGCAATTTTCTGGGAATAACCCGTTTATTGTCACCACTCAACAGATGATCGTGACTGTAGTTTTCTAAAAATAAACAGTAAAATAAACATAATAAAAATAATAAATTACAATACTAAAACATATGAGCAATAATGTAGTATGATAAATTAACATCAATTGGTTAAACATTGTAGAACATTCTAAAGGTGTTCTTGCATGTTCAAAATTGGAGGGAGGCCAGTCAAAGTAAATCTTGAAGTTTATTGATCAGAAGATTCAAAAAATACAACAGCTGTTGGGTCAGTTGCCTCAGAACAAAGGCTCAACCAACGCCCAGTTTTACAATTCTGGATATATTTATAGTATTTGTCGCCGGGTCTCTCTTCGTGCCTTTGAGTGACGTGTTGTCTGGTATTCGTCCAATCAGCTCTTAGTCCATTGTTCTCTGAGTTTCTGCAAAACACCAAATGACAACCCACACACCCCAATTCTGCCCAGTAATAACATATTTCAAAAGGTCAGACAATGGAATATGTGTGTGTGCATCTTTATCTTTTTCAGTTGCATGCATATATTCTGAGACCTCAGCTGTCTCCTGCCACTTCCTCTTTCTTTTGCATGCTACACCCACGCCCCACTTCCTCTTTCAAGTACACTCAATATCAGCCCTTAACTTTTCATGGTTAACTCCAACACATTATTTGAGGTTAAGGGTTATTGTACGCAAGTAATAGAATAATAAAACACTTTTAAAAGTAATAATGCATATGGAATAATACTGCATGTGAAACATATGAATGAATAAAAGTAATAATGCATATGAAATAATACTGCATAGGAAGCATATGAATGAATATTCCACAACATGCACATTATTAAAGAGAAAAAAAACTAAAATCAAATGTAAGGTGGAATGTAACTAATATATTATATGCAACGCACAGGTGTAACCTGACACCCTTTAGTGCTGCGAAGATAATATGGCGCTGCTCTGACTGGGTTATAAGAGCGCATGCACGTACCGCACTGCCCACAACAATTCTCTCAATAATAGAAAAAAATATACAACAACTTTGCTTCAAACAATAACATACTCATCCAGTGCAGTATAGTTGAAGATTACAAACTTACTTTTGCATTCACGCACAGCACTTTGTCCGAAATGCATTATGTACACACTTTATACAGCTGTAGCTTCAGCGTCAGTCTCCAACTCCCGTGGCATTGAGGACATGCTAGAGGTTTCTGGACGCGTATTGGCTCAGGTAGGGCGCTGTATGTGTGTGTCTCAAATACAGAGTGAGAAATTTTAGAGAGGTTAGAATTGAAAGCAAACTATAGTCTTTTTTACAAATACCTTTTGTATTTATCCTAAATCTGTCATGATCCTGCCTCTCCTTGTCTTGGCTTTTGAGTCTTGTGGCAGAATCATGTCAGTCCCAATTGTTTTGTGTGGAGAAGGAGCATTGTTTTGGTTTGTCACGCCATTCTCTCTCCCTTTAGCCCCGCCCCCTTATTTCCCTGTTAGCGGCCCATTAGTGTTAGTCTTGTCACCGGCCCTGGTCGATCTTTCCCTTAGTGTTTCATTCCCTTCACCTACCTCGTGCAATCCTCCTTTTAGCTTTCCTTTAGTGTTTCATTCCTGTCACCTGCCTCCACTCTCCCTGTGTCATCAGTCCTCGTTAGTGTTTCCCTTTATCTAGTCCCAGTTTCCCCTCTGTCTCTTGTCGGTTCATTGTCAATATCATCCCTGTTAAAATCACCTTGTTGATTATTCCTGTTCATGGATTATCTTGTTCCTGTATTAGTCAAAGGACTTCATTTGTTTTGTCCCCCTTGTGGGAAGTTTACATTTTCCCCATCGTGGGTCTTTTGTTTAAATAAAGTTTAGTTTTTTTATCTCACGTCTGCCTGCGCTTGGATTCTGTCCATAACCGTGACAAAATTTTTGTGCTAAAAAACAATAGATGTATTACATGTTGGTAATATCGCATTTATATAAGAAAATATTGCATTTATTATATATAAGATTTTTTTATAAAGTTACTAAATTGTAATGAATCTTGTGTATATTGTGGGAATTAAGATCAATATAGATCGACATAGAAATGGATGAGTAATTTTGTTTGAATCAAATGTATTTTCCCACATGACATGATTAAAGTTTAATAGATATGTTTTAATCATATAACCTTTGTTTTAACCATATTGTGTGCTATATAACCATTGAAATTTTGTCTAATTACATGGACACAGAAGGCAATTCAACTGGCAAACAAAGGCTGGTTTCAGAAGATTTCCGGCCAGATGCTCTTGCAGAGAACGGAACGTGGTTAGCAAGAGTCCAACAGGACCTGATTGGTTGCTCAGGGAATTACGACCCGGAGGCGGAGCAGGAAGACATGAAACGACGTCACATTTTCTGTATATAATGTGTGTGTGAAGCTTCCTGTGTTGTTGTTGACTCCTGTGCTGTGAAGACCTTTTAAATCTGATGAATAAACTATTACTTTTAAAACAGTTTGTTCCCCTCATCCTTCCACATTTATACAAATTATGAGCTTTATTGATCAAATTGTGTTCTAAAAAGCATGTTTTGCTTTGGTACTGAAATTGGTAACGAGAACAGTGGAATTTTACTGGTATTGGTATCAACTACTGAAATGTTGGTACCTTGACAACACTAGTAACAAGTATATGTAATGGCTAACATCGTGGGTCCAGCAAAATGCTTTGCAATATGTGATCCTGGACAACATCTTGAGGAAATGACAAATGCAAAGTCCAGTTGACGTATGCATGAGAGCGATGTCGTCTGGTTGACTCCCAGGTGAAAAATTATTCTATAAAAAACATACTTTAATAAAGTGTACCAATTATGTTTCCTACATTTTGTACTATTTTCATCAAATTCAAGTATAGTTAAGTGTATTCAATTATGTATTAACTTCAACTTAACATCTATCCGACTACACTTATAGTGTAAATATTATACTAAAATGGAACAACTTTTTTAAAACTTCAAGCACACTTACCGTATAATTGCATTGCATCGCCATTCTAATGGAAACTGTTACGATCTGGGTTGGAAGAACCCAATTGCAGGCAGCAGTGAAGGGGTTAACAAGACTTTAATGAACAACACAAAACAAACACCCACGATGGGGGAAAACTGAACTGAGGCAAGATACAAAAACAGAAAACAAACACTTCCCACGAGGGGGCAAAAATAGACAATAACTAAACTGAACTCTCGACACAACGTCTTAAACGGAGGGGTGGGGCAGGGCAAGAAACAAATACAACGAATGAGCACAAGACAATAGACATGAGGGCATTAAGTAGGGAAACTAACAGAGGATCATTAACAAGGTACAAGTGTGGGTAATGAAACACTCAGGGGAAGCTAACGAGGAAACAAGAGGGGCGGGGCCAGAGATGAGACAGGATAGAACACATTATGTCATAATATGTTTCTCTCCACACAAAAAACGTGACCCTGTCATGATCCTGCCACTAGACTAGAAACTCAAGACATGAGAAGGCAGAATCATGACAGGAAATACACATAAAAAGGCATTGCAGCACAAATTATAGTTGTGTTTTAGTACATTTTGTGCATACTGCTATCATACTTATTATTAAACATTAAAGCACAGATTTTAAAGTTAGACTTCAAATTTTTCCACTTTTGCACAGATATCTTACACACAGTATTTTGTTGAATTACATCAGAAGTAACTTTTAGAAATTACAGAAGAAATAAGATTAGTCTCGTACGTAACTTTTCCCAAAGGAATTAAATTACAGTATCTAATTACTTAGTAACTAGTTACACCCAAAACTATTTGTAATATCACTGAAAATTTCCATGTTGTCATAACTTTTTCCTCGTGTTTATAAGGACGACTTGGAGAGGAGACATACAGTGTCAGATGACAGTGTGATTCAAGAGGTATTTCAAGTTAAATAAATCACATTTTCGTGATCATGTAAATCTAGATTGAATATTATACTTTTAAATTGTCAATTTTTTTATTTTAAGAAAATGTACTAAGAGTAGTAGTTAATCTAGCATAAGCAAGATTAAGAATGACACTTTAAAATATTTGTATCTTTTATGTGTAATCTGTATTAAACAAATGATATTTAGTGAGATTTAAAATGGAAAACTCAGCCGAACTTTATTATTGAACAGAAAGTTTCCATGCTTTGGTTTATTCTGATTTAACAGTTTATTATTCTCAATGCAAGGGGAGGATTAATCGGTAGGGTTTTTTCATCAAAGGTAAAATTTTATGTAATATTCTTTATTGTTCTTGATTTGTTTATTTGTAATTTTTTTCTTTTAAGGAGGACCAGACAGTGAGTCATGTGGAGTCTGAGAACAGTAGCTTACAGGTTGTTGTCATGTTTCTTACACCTAATGGTAATGTTTAATGATACATGGATGTGTATCTATATTTACTTTTCAAGGAATGGAGGACTTTGCGGCAACAGCAAGATGCAGAATATGCTCTCTCCTCAAGTACTGATCAGGAAAAGGTATAGATTTTTGAGGAATGATATGTATGTGAAATGTATAATATCATGTTCCACCATTATTATTTACTTTCAGGTCATTTACACAGCCTTAAAGGTGATTACAAACTACCAAATTATTACTATTTTTTATATATATATTATGTATAATTTATCATAAGATAGATACCATGAGGAAGTTTCTTGAACGTTTCTCAAAATATTCTTTACAGGTTTCTCTTAAAAAGCTAGTGTAGTACAATGAATTGTACCATTATTGTTATAGAAATTATTGTAATATTAACTCAATTATTATAAGTAATACTAACACAATATCAGTAAGTTGTAATTCAAAGAGTAGGAGGCACTACAGCATATTATGATATATAAATCATAAAAATGGTTTATCATAGTCTTTCCTCTTACAACAGAACAGAAACAAATGAGCAGAGGCGTTTAAAGGTATTACCTTTGCATACGCTTTTTTCTTCTTGCAAGTTAACTACATTTTCTTATAACTTTGTCAGATAATTATTGAAAGGAAAAATAAAGTCACTCAAGAGCCTGCAGATGGTATCCCATTAAAGATCCATTTCCCTGATGACACAACAATAATTAGAAGGTTCATACCTTCTGGGCCCGTATCCCTAAAGATTCTGAGAATCCTCTCAGAGAGCTCCTAACTTAACCTAAAAATTCCTTTCCAGGAGTTTTAGCTTAGAAGTGATTCCAGAACATTTTCAGTGAACGTTGAGCAAGGAATGGATGGAAAATCCTATCTTAGTGAAGAGGTGTGGTTGGCCCCGTTGCTAGGTATGAGTCATCATTTCAAAAGCCGTGATTGGTTGATCCTACAAGTTTGATGAAAATGAAGTTTTGGTGATAATGAGCAAAGAATGTACCCTCAAATCAATAAACATAATAATACACTCTAATCTTATGCAGACTGTTATTGTAAATAATATTTCACATTCAAGAAAATATCTGGAAAATGAATAGTAAGCTGTAGGGGTTATAGCGTAACATTAGAATCTAAAATATGTGAAAATTTAAGCTCATTACACCCTGTTCAAATGATTCGTGTTTTATTTGCTCAGATTAATATCCTAGCTGGCATATTTTGTACTTTAACTCCCATATGGACCCCATTGAAAACAAGATGGCCTATCTCAAGGGGCTGTCCTTAATGAAGTAGAAATTGCAACGTTACAACTCAGTGTGGTCTTAACGAGGGTAACACGGCTCAGCTTTTATCAATGTCTGTGACTGCTGGCTGGTCTATTTATGAAGGCTAGTTAACAAATGTCCTACAAACACAGAAAATGGAGAAAAAAAGGAATCGCAAGCCGAACTGGACTGAGGAGCAAGGTTTGTTGCTGGCCCAGTTGGTGAACGAACATAAAGGTATGTTACGAGGAAAATTTGGCCCAACTGTCGCTAGCCAAGGCAAGAGGCGCGCCTGGGACACAATATCCCAAACAATCAATGCCTCTTTGCCACTGGTGGTGCGGACAGGCGACGATTGTGAGAAAAGGTGGTATGTGCTGCAGCGTCTCAATAATTCCCTGTCATCCAGTGTTTGCAGGACATCTCTCCTGCCTCCTCTGTTGGCCATTTTGTGCAGCAGTTTAGGGGAACTCCTAAGCCACTAAAAGTCCTCTTCCCTGCTCTTAGCAGATCTCGCCTTACTGTGTGTTCACATAGAGCGCGAATGAGGCGTCAAAAACGCGCTATTCGCGAGGAGTTGGACGCTTGAACATTTTGTGTTTACTCGCTTCATTCGCGCGTGAAATTCGCGTCATTCGCGCGTGAAATTCACTTCATTGCAAGATGGCGGACATGGATTACGTTGAGAGGATAGCTGCACTGTATGTGCTATGGAAGGCTGAAAAACGGCGTAAACAAGTTCGGCGCCATGTCTGGGTCCACCCGATCCTTCGGAGGCGCACCCAGCTTGGTGAGTTTCACCAACTCCTCCAGGAGCTGCGCCTGGATGACGGCCGCTTTCAGCGGTACTTCCGACTGAGCAGGACCCAGTTCGATGACCTGTTGTCCCGTGTCGGTGGGAGGATTTCCCTCCAGGACACTAACTACAGGCGCTGTATTCCACCTGCAGAGCGCCTATCAATCTGTCTCCGGTCAGTAAATTATTTAATATTCTGTGTGATTACAAGTAATTAACGACTGAACCTCCACATACACATGACGAGTTTGTTTCAAATTAATTTTAGTAGCGATGACTGACTGAATCTATTTTTTATTCCGTTGCCTGTATGTAATATTAGTTTTGCATTGAGTTCAGAGGCTGTCATGTTGATTAATTCACTTTCTTGTGTATTTTCGACAGTTTCAATATGAAAAATAACAGTTAAATTGATTAAATGTATTTATTGCATTTTTAAATGCTATAAGATGCTATGTGAAACTTTGAAACAGAATATAGTGGTTTTCATCTTGCCACTATCAATAAATTTAACTGTAAAAAATTTATATTTTCTAATATGGAATCGCAATCTGCATTTATAACCATGTTCATTTTATTTTCTCTTTCAGATATCTTGCCACAGGAGACTCCTTCCGGACCATCGCCAGCAGCTTCCGTGTTGGTGTCTCCACAGTCTGCAAGATTGTCCCAGATGTGGCGACTGCAATCTGGGACTGCTTAGTAGAGGAGTTCATGGCTGTGCCCTCCACAGATGAATGGAGGTCCATTGCAGAGGGTTTTGAGGAGAGGTGGAACTTCCCGCTCTGCTGTGGAGCACTGGACGGCAAGCACGTCATGATAAAGGCACCCCCCAATACCGGATCCCAGTTTTTTAATTACAAGGGACATTTTTCTCTAGTTCTTCTAGCTGTTGTGGATGCAAGGTATTGCTTCCGGGTGATTGATGTCGGGGGATATGGCCGGACAAGCAATGGTGGGATTCTGTCTAACTCAGCCTTTGGCCAGGCACTCCGTGGTGGCACCCTCCATCTGCCACCTGACCGTCCTCTACCAGGAGCTGACCACAGAGGACCCCTGCCCCATGTCTTTGTGGCAGATGAGGCCTTTCCCCTCAGGAAAAACCTCATGAGGCCATTTCCTGGGCGCTCCCTTCCCCGAGAGAGACGGGTATTTAATTACCGTCTGTCCAGAGCCCGGATGGTGGTGGAGAATGCCTTTGGGATCCTGTCCTCACAGTGGAGGATATATCGCCGCCTCATAGAGGTTCAGCCTGATGTTGTGGAGAGGTGTGTGAAGGCGACGTGTGTCCTCCACAACTTTCTGAGGAGATCTGAAGAGGCACCTGCTGTGAGGGCGGGGTGCAAGGTACAGAGGAGTCGCTGCAGAGTCTTGGTCGGGTTGCAGCAAATAATTCTGCCAGAGAGGCCATCCGGGTTCGGGACAGTTTCATGGCTCACTTTTCTGCCGAGGGAGCAGTCCCGTGGCAGCCGACTGAATAGTTTTTGTTCATTACATACTGTGCTGTTTATGTCCTTTATGTTTAGCTCCTATAATTATTCCATTCTATTGTCTTTTCTTTTGATTTCCACACTTTGTATATTGTAAATGATAAATGGAGCCATCCTCCAAAATTAATCTGTCTCGTTGCTACATTCTCATTACACTATACCACAACACTGGTCCAATGACAAATAACAATTTTTTACTATACTATTGTGAGTGTATTTGCAATACGACATAATTAAAGTGAATGTACAATTCAAATGATTGTAGTCTTAATATATAAATAATATTTGAATGTAACAAATATAAATGATGATTTACTATGTTATACACAAAGTAACACACCAAAACCTTTGATCATTTTATAGAACATTTATTTAAAAAAACATTTATAAAAATAAAAACTATATACAAAGAACGTTTACAACTATTTACATGCAGGAATAAAAAGGATCTTGTTTGGAAGAGGGAAGAGTGAGGGTCAAAATGAAGTAGAGGAGAAAGGAGAGAAAGTCTGTTTCATTCCCTGCAGAGATTGCTGCCTCTTTTTAAAAAAACTACTCTGTGGGCTCCAATTGTTCCAAATTAAGCACAACTGTGCTGCTTTCATAAATTAATTTGTGAATTTGAAATTTCACAAATTCCTTTGTCTGAGGTGGCAATCTCTCCAGGGAAGGGACCAGACTCAAGAGGAAGAGCTCATCCTCTGAGCGTGGAGGCGGCGTTGGGGCAACAGGACGGGTCCGGAGTGCTTCCAGGAGCTGCCGCTCCACCTCCGATGGCTGCTCCCTAGGCCTTCTCAGAGCTCTTCTTGGTGGTGCTGTAACAAATGATAAAACATTTTGTACTATGAGAAGGCATAAAAGGATTAAACTAATTCACAAACGTCACTGTAAATATAATATGCATGTAAACATTGTCATAATTGCCTGTACACACCTCTGGGTACAGCAGCAGATGATGAAGCAGAAGCAGAAGCTGCAGCAGGTTCCGGCAGAGGGGACCCAGGCTCACTGCCATCAAAAGAACCAGTCGGATCTGTCATGACAATTTTAAATATTAATTGCACATTACACCTGTCACAGAGAAATGAATAAAACAACTACATGTTGCCCTGTTGTATTGCTTCACTTGTCAACACACCTACTGCTGCCTCGCCCTGGTCGGAGTGGTCGTACCCTGCGGCCTGATTCTCCTCATCCCCCCTTTCCATATTCCCGCTTGTCTCCCGTGGGGAGACGAAGCGGTCTAGAAAAGACAGGACCGCAGAGTACTTCCATCTTTTTCCTGCATCTGCTGCTGACCCACTCTTCTTCTCTGTCTCCTTTCTCCTCTCCTTTAAATACGTGTCCCTCAAGCTCTTCCACTTCTTTCTGCACACTTCCTCTGAATAAACACATGAACTTTAGCGGGAACGTAGTTGTAAAATAATAAGCTCAATCTACCGCCTTTAGCTACCTTGTAGTTTCAATATGTATATATAACTCAAATTGAGTTAAGAATGTTTTTACAACTTACCAGATTCTCCGACCTCCTCACTCACTTTCTTCCGAGCAAGATCCTTTTTATTCCTGTTTTTATAAAAATAGGAACAAGAATCATAAAGCTCCGGGTGTCCACACACGGAGATGATAAGTTTCTCCTCCATTTTGTTTCTGCCTCTGCTCGCTACGTCGTCTACGTCACTACTAGAGCAGGCTCCTGATTGGTTAACGCGACGCGAATTTCCGCCAAAGTTCAGATTTTTCAACTCGCGCAATTCGCGTCATTCGCGCCGCCTCATTCGCGCAATTCGCGCCGCAAGCGCGTCTATCGCGTCTTTACATTGACTTAACATGTAAATCACTCGCGCTTGACGCCTCATTCGCGCTCGGTGTGAACACACAGTTAGGAGCCCTTTTAAGCGCTAGGAATCTTGAGGAATAGTTTTTATATTAACTGGGATTTTCGTGTCACTTTTAGGGGAAATTCTAAGAAAACGTCATGACTCTGAGAATTTTCTTAGAATTTGGCCGCTAGGAGCCACTTTTTGGACAAAAATTCTTGAGGGATACGGGCCCTGATCTAATGCAGGTAGCCCGTTTTGGTTGGTATTTATTCAAAATAAAATATCAGATAAAACATTACGCAACATGGTTTTATTAGTTTGAATGTTATATTTTTGTATGACTGGTATATTTTAAACTTTATAAACCTTTTTCTGGTTCTTAGGTACTCTTTGACTTTATTGGATCACATCAATCTGCTACAGAGCTTTTCATAATTCGAGAGAGGACATCGGCTCTTTCAGCTATGAGCACTGCCTATAGCATCACCGTTGAATATACATGTTCAATGGTTGTTTAAAGAGGATATGCAGGTGAACATTGCTCATATTTCAGACTCTCAGCTTTGAACTGTTTTGAATGCATTTAAGAAGTACAAATTGCTCAAATTAGATTTTTTGGTGTCATTCAGTGGTAGAAACACTTGTAAGAGCATCTACAGTTGTTCATGTTAGCCAAAAATATGGAAATTTCTAATAGGACCATTTATTTTAGCCAATAAACAAGTGATAATCTACGCTGGGTTTTTTAGAGATTTCGTGAAAGAGAATTGACTGGCCAGATTCTGATTTACAGAAGACACTCACAAAGTGCATGTGAGAAACTTTGATTCTTGGTCAGCTGATCACTTCTGAATAGGGTTAATGTAGCAAAAATTACTCCTCCATGGTTGCAGGTGTTATTCTAAATAACTCAACATATATGTTTTTTGAACCACTTCGATTTTCACACATTATTGTAAAACTTGTTATTTAATTCCTGTGTTGTTTGACTTTCCTTATGTCTAATTAAAAGAAGCATGTACATGTATAATTAGCATGAGACATTTTATTGGCTCTATTTAAAAGAGTATGAGAGTTTTACAATCATCATGAAAATATTATTTACTGCCTTAATCTCTAAATATACTTGTTATTATAAATGACAGCTTATTAAAAACACTAAAATCTCACTTTGTACAGACGGATCTAGTGGAGTCACCTTCAGCAGCAGACGCCTCGACTGTGGAGAATGATTATATTTATGATGAATTTGAGGACATGTAAGTTTAATTAAAAATATATAATTATTGAATTTATTCAAACTAAACTGACCATTTGTTTTTCTTTTCGGTCTTGACCTCAATTCATTACTATTCAAAATCCAGAGTAAAGTGCATTTAACTTCTACCACACCCGCCAATCAAATCAATGCCACACGAAATGGCATTCTGAAATGCCGTCAGCGCTTTAACCCAGAGAAAAAGCTGGATGTAGTTTTCAGAGATGCAGATGGTGTTGGAGAGGGGGCAGCTGATGAAGGTTGTCCAACACGAGAATTTTTAACACTCTTAATGATGGACATCCAGTCATACAAGATTTTTGATGGGGAGGAATGGCAGAAGACTCTGTCATGCAATTCTAAAGGTGACTTTCATTTCCATTTATACAAGCACAATGTCAATGATGTATAAGGATTTTAGACCAATTTAAAAACACAAAAGAAAAAACATTTCTACTGTATTTCAAGCATTAAGCACATCAAGACATTTTATTTTATCATTTCAGTTGCCTTCTTAAATGTAGTTAACAGACTTAAGTTTCTAGAATATGATATGCTACTGATAAAAATGTATTCAAAATAACAATCGGTTAAGCAAACTTTTTCACTGATCCATTACATCCACAAAATTATTATATTTAATTGAATATGTACAAGCAGGTAGTACGAATGATTTCAGTCTGCCTCATTCATGGTGGTGTTGAACCACACTTCTTCTCTGAAAGACTGTTCTCTCAAGTCTGTAATCTGAAATCTCCTGCACCAGACATTGAGGAGATAGTCGATTATGATTTCAGAGAGAAGATTTAAATATTTTATGAAAGTCTAATGTGTCAAACAGTTACACTGATCCTTTAATAACAATGACATATCCTCTGCTACTACTGAAAAACATTCTGTTTTGTCAACCATAAAAGTAATGCTTGGTCTGTTGTTGTAATTTGCTGTAAAATTAGAAACCATCTTCAGCACAGTAATAATAACAGTTTTTAGTTCTAGGATTGCATAACTCTTGACAGGTATACTATGATTAAAGCAGTGGTTTGCCCAAACATTGGAAATAACAAATTGGGACCATAGTAGGAATAAAAATGATTATGGTCGAAGGAATTGGAGACCAATAGGGTCATTAAAAAAAAGATTTTCATTTTGAGTAAAAGAGCTCTGTACCCAGATAGCAGACCAACACTGATTCACTATTGAATCAATGTTGATCCATCAACCATATATCATTGAATCAATGTTGAAATTTAACACCCTTGAATAATGTTATTTCAATGATGAAAGATAAAATCAATGTTAGATCAACTTAAATTCAATAATTAAATCAACATTTAAACAATGTTAAACCAATCTTGCTTTATTTACAGCAAGATTCTATGCCAGTTAATCATGTTGTATCTTTAAATATTAAAACATGTAGCGCTGCAATTAAGAGTAAGCAAACCCTATGTGATTTCTGCATTGTTTTCGTTAAAAAACTTTCACTGTACGAAAAAATCTCATGCAACGTAAAGCCAATCAACTTAAATACGGTTGAATATAACAGTTTAATGCCACCATAACATGGTTTAAACTAAAAAGTAAATACAAGATCCTTCAATTTACATGTGTTTATTTATGCATCCACATCATTTAAACAGGCGGTGCTTTTAGGAAAGATAAGAGATCTATCAAATGTTTCTGCCGACGAACATATATAAAGCTTAAAATTGTATATTTTTTTCTTGGAATTATTAATTCCTAAAGGCGGGCGTACACGGTGCAAATTCTGATGGTCGGAAGATCGTATGTCCACGCACACGTCACGAGTGAGTTTATCTCAAAATCATACGGACGAGGTGATATACGACACGATTTTACGACCTGCCGATTTCCGAAGCAATCGCACAAAGTTCCGCGCCAAAAACATGGAGTCAGAGGAAGATATTGCTTTTTTGTGGCAGCAATGGCTTGCGAAAGAATAAAAAAGAAAAGAAAAAGTAGGGCATGGCAAAGAGTTTGGCTGAAGAGCAGAGAAAAGCATGGTCTTTCAGTTCTTCAAAAACAGCTGTGTATCTGTGTGCGCATGCTTTGATGTGGTCGTGGAAGATACGGCAAAGTATATAACCATAGCGTGTCACGCAAGTTTGTGCATATAGCAACGTCGTTTTTATATATTTTTTGAACAAATGTTATTGCTGTATAGTCTAGGTATAATAATTGTATACATACTGTTTTTACAGGCCAAATGTTTGATATGGAATAGCCTACATATTGTATTGTGGGAGATAAGTGATGCAGAAAACTGCCTTCAGGCCTTTTGTTATATGTTTAAATCCACTGTAAAATATCATCACGGATGACCCTGTCATGGTACACGCTGCTGGAAACATCATACAGCGCTCGCTGTTCCTGCCAGAGTTCGGCAAGTTTATCCTCTTTTTCAATAGTCCACATTCGCTGTGGCGCTGCCATCTTTGTCTATCTTCTTCTGTGGTTTTCCTAGTTCGTGATTGGTCAACTTCAGATAGATCAACAAATCGGCTCGTTCAACCGCACACATGTCACGAATTCAAACCGATAGCTCACAAACTTTTTAGACATGTTTAAAAATGTTCGGGAGGTCGGGAAGTGCTCGTAAGGCACTCTGCTCGGATCGTAATTCCTCGCACTTGATACGAGCCGCGACCATACGAGCATACACGATTTCCACACGATTGAAAAAAATCGCATGCGAACTCGTACGACAGCAAAAATCGCACCGTGTAGGCCCGCCTTAAGGAAACAGCTATAACCAAATCCATAACAAGTATACAAACTGCAACAAGGAGAGAAACCACAGAACAACAGAATTAAACAAGGTTCATTACAGATTTACTTGATGAACTTCGGGTTTTTCACCACGAGCAATGTCCCCAAGCCGCTCAGGTGGATAACTAAGCCATTTTTGCACTGTGACAGCAAAGAGATACTCCGAGGCCTCCTTTTTGTCAGACTTCATTTGTTGTTGAAATGCATCTGGGAAAAAAAACATTGCGCTACTCATAATTTGTGTTAAGATTCCTTGTGAAGCACAGCAAGAAGGAACAGCACAATTTTCTGTTTAGGGGTCCCAAATATACAGAAGCACCACATATTTAACACTTTGTTGCCTTTGTCTGTACACACACCACACAGAAGCATTGCATCTTTGACAATCTAACTCAATGTTTCCTTTGACTGTAAAAATAGTCTGATTTAAAAAATGATGTCAAATTTTCACTCTCATAAAAACAGGCGAAATACGTAACGAGTTCTGATTGGGTAGCTGCTCCAGTGTGTTGTGTTTCAACAGCAGCGTAGCGCCAGAAGGTCACACCACTTTTTTTGGCGCAAACAGTGGACGGAGGTTTTTCAAGAACTCAGAATAGTGAGATCATGTACCCGGAAAGTAGAGAGTTGTAGTTCAAACCATCTGTTTTCTGAAGTCCTTGAAAAGCGAACGAGATATCTCGCTTAGAATTGAATTTGGAGCTGTTTAATTTTAGCAGGAATTATTTATGCACTAATAGCAACATTACACGCTAACTAAAGTAGTTCGCAAAAAAGTATAACTTTAAGGAATAGACAAAACTGAAATCACACTGTAATTGTTTTTCATTACTGAACATGCACATCTTTAGTCTGGTTTCTCTGAATGGAGTTTTTCATTTGTGTTCCTCTTTCACTTTCTTGCCTGCCCACTTCATCTTAGAAGCCAGTTCATTGGTTAATGTACAAGCAAGCATCTTTCTAATACAGGCCTCAACTGATGCTCCTCTCACTATAACAAAACGACCAACCTAGAAGGGTGTCAGATACATATTTGCACAGAACATTGAAATGTAATAAAAAATGACTACGGCTATACGGTAACATTTATTTTGCTAGAAAAAGACAATATTTGCATAGTAAAGTTTTTTTTCATTTAAAAAAAGTACATTACCATTGCACGTCTGGCATCCTCACTTCCAAGAATCTGCTCAGCTTCTTATAATTCAGCCAAATCTTTTAATGGGAGTGACAGAGGCAATGGAGGATGGCATCTCAATAAACCTTGGACATCAAGACGGAGTTCTTTCAACTCATACACAATATCTGCTAGTGTTTCGGTGATTTTAGAAAAAGCAATGTCTTGAAAGAGAAAGCCGTGTAAAAAAACAAAACAATATGCCAACAACCTTTTTGAAACAAGGAGTTAATCAACTTCTGTCCTTAAACCTTTCTGAGACAAAGAGATGGTTGAATAAGGTGTTTTATGTAGGGAAACATCTAAAACATCTGGGAGGGAGGCCCCAAGGACTGAAGTTGATAAACACTAACAGTTGCAGATTAAATTTCTTAAATACTTGCCATTTATTAATTGTCTTGAATCTGGAGATTCCATTGTTTGACCTTTAATAGAAAAGTTTAAATAAAATAAGTATCATTTTAACAACAATTACAGGTACAAATGGGCAGAAATTAATTCTTACCCTGTGTAAGAGAAGCTAGGACATGTTCCTCTGATGGGCCTACAAAAAGGCAGACATTAAACCAATATCATCAGTTAAGTCAAGGTTATTTAAACACAATAGCTGGTTAGTTAAGCACAAATTCAGCTACTTTAGCTGCAACCTGATGAGTGTAGTAAATATGAAATAAAGGTTTACCATATGCTTGATGTTTTTGCACGGGAGCTGCACTTTGAGTGTTAGACATGGATAAATCTGTTAGCAAAAGATTGGTAAGAATAACTGCAAAATGCATTTGGATGTTATCCCTTAGCCTTACAGTGCTCTAGATGTGACATTAAACATTTATTAATACCCATTATGTCATTCCAAGTACTGATGAACAATTCTTCAATGTTCTGCGTATTCAGAATTGGAGAGAGGCCAGTCAAAGTAAAATCTTGAAGTTTATTGATCAGAAGATTCAAAAATACAACAGCTGCTGGGTGGGCTGCCTCAGACGCACACATCTCACACAAAGAAGCGATGTCTTACAAAGGTCCCACCCCGAAGAACAATTTTACATGGTATTTATAATATTTATATCTTTTCTTAGTCCGAGAAGCTGGTGTCTATCTCGGACGTGGAATCCTGGGAACACGTCCAATCCGCTTTCTCTCCTTTGTTCTGCCTCAGCCAACCAGCTCACACTGCTTTTCCCGCACACGCCCGAGATTTACGCATGCCAATGGGGGGACCTAGACACCTCGACGTGTGCTTTTTCGGAACCCTGGGGTCTTCTGGGGTCTTACTGCGACGAGCCCGCATGCAGTTTATTTCCATTAATCCTTTTTGTGGCCTACTCAATGGAAGCATGTTGAATGCGCACGCATTGGGTGCGTCCCCGTACCAAGTCGCAAACCCTAATCTTAACCCTAGCAGGCGTGCGCAGGCTAAACCGCGCTCTTGATATGTTGTCGGGCGGCACTCCACAAACGTAAAGCACATTCCTCGCTCCCTAGGGTTATAATGCCCGAGGCCACCAGAAAGGCCTCATTCCCACTAGCCTGGGGTTAGATGAGTTGTCATCATCTGCGTTGCATCATGCCTGTCGAGAGGTGCCCAATCTGTCGCAGGGAATACAGCCAGCTAAGCCAGCATCTCAGGGTGACCCACAAGGGCTAAAATCAGCAGGAGAGGAAGCTGCTCCTGGCGCTGCAGTCCGGCAGGGTCAGCGTCCGGGAGGGACGTTGCCCTGTCCTGGGCTGTAACAAGGAGTCGGTACGGCTGGACCGGCACCTGAAGGCACACACCGAGCTAACGGTGGCAGCTCGTAGGGAGCTGGTGTCAAAGTGCAAGAGGATGCACATCCTGGCTGATTTGGCTGCTCTGCGGGCCTCAGACCCGAAGGTGCCCATGGCCTCCAGCCTGGACCTGCTGGAGGAGGAACGGCATTCCCCGGAGTGTTCTGCGGAGGAGGAGGAGCCGGAGGAGCAAGTTTGCAGGAATGGAGCTTGTGTCCTTGCAAGGAAACAGGTGGCGACCTTAACTGCCAGGTGGACACTCTCAAGTCATCGCTCAAGGAAGTTTCCCGGCGCTTCTGCATTTTGCAGCGGCGCACGCAAAGGAGGCCTTCGGACGTGAGGAAGGCTGCCAAGAAGATCCTCTCCTCCTTGCTGGTCGGTGAAGAGGACGAGGAGGAAGACGATGTGCCGCCGTCCTCTCCAGTGCAGCCTGACCCTGCAATTCTGTGTTCCTCCTCCTCCCAGCTGTCGGCAGAGCCAAGCCACCCCCAGTTCCCGGACCATGTAGCTATTTTGAGTGAGTTTGACTTTGCCCCTGTGGCCCCTTGAAAGTTACGTGCTGTTTTGTGTGTCTTTGAGTTAACCTGTCTCTTTTTTGTTGTTTCTCTTTCCAGATCAGCTGATGGAGCAATACAGCGCACACCAAGAGGGTCCGGACCCCACCCCGAAGCTCCACGATAACGTAAGAATTAAGAAGTTTATCGCTTATATGGCCGAAGGAGGGGTCAAGCTCCAGACACTGGAGTTCCTTAATGACATCGAGAGGATGAGTAGGTGAGTCCAGTTGCACACGTTTTTTGTGACAAAACAGTGTTTCGCGATTGCCGACTGACCGTTTGTCTGTCTCTTTGTCTGTCTGTCTGTCTGCAGGTGTTTGAAGACGCTGAAGGTAATGGAAATCAAGGACACGACCATCAACCATTACCTCTAAAATGTCGCCCAGTTTCTGGACTACGTGGCCGCCACACCCCCTCCGAACTGCCGCCTGTCCAAGAGGGTCTTGTTTGCCATCCGAAGGGAGGTGAGGATGATGCTGCGGTGCATGAAACGCCCGGTCACATTGCACCAGATGGCTGTGAAACGGGCCAAAGACGTGCAGCTGATCTCCAAGGCCCTCTTGGAGAAGTGCAGGGAGGAGGCCAAGAGAAGCATCCCAAAGATTCTCGGTAAGTCGATGTCCTTAGTTGTTAGTTACAGTTCACTAACCTTTACTAACGGTGCTGTTTTTGTGTGTTTCCACAGATGAACTAGAGACGGACAAGACACAAAAACCCAATTCAGACTCTACGGGTTTGTCACTGCGTTCCTGGCCTCCATCTATGGTCACCGCTGTGGGGTGTTCCAGTACATGACCATAGGTCAGGAACGCTACCAAGACAGCAACCACGTACTTGATCAATGTAAGTGATTTACCTCTGTGTGTGTGTGTGTGTCTCTTCTCACGCCACGTTTTCTTGCATTTTGTTTCGCAGGTCAACATGCACAAGACCAATCAGGCCTTCGGACCCGCCCAGGTCGCACTCTCCACGGAGGAGTTTAAGTGGTTAGAGCGGTTCCTGAAAATGAAAGACGAATTGGTGGGCGGGACGGAGGCGAAGTTCTTTTTTTTCACATCGACCCGGAATCCATGCAAGAACACCCAGACGATCGCCCCTCTAGCGCCTGACCGCGTGCCTGAGCTGCCACCCTGCGCCACTGTTCTTGCTTCCTCGTCTGCCCCTGTTGCCCCACTTACACCACCCCTCCCACCTCCACTTGTTCCGTCCCTGTTCTTTATTGTTTTTGTTCCCGACCTTCCCAGAGACCCTTCACCTCACACACACCCTTGTTTTTCCCTTGTTGCTGTTTTTTATGTTCATTGATGTTCTGTAAATAGTTTGATTGCCATGTTTGTTCTAATAAATGATACACTTTGAGTTTTTGCCTCTGACTCGCTTGATTCTCCTAAATTGCTTAATTTTCACTTAAATGTGGTAAATGTATGCAAAAGACACAAATACATTGCATTGTACGGAGGTCACAGGCCAAACTGAGATCATATACACAAAAGGCCTTCCTCAGATGTTGTAAAAAGACAGAAGTTAGAATGCAAACACATGATGTGTAATGTAATACAGTGCAGAGCATGATGAGCATATGCAAAAGACACAAATACATTGCACTGCACACTGGGCTACAAGTTTTGCTGAATACAGAGACATTTACATGGAAATTACATTTAAAAGAAAGCAAAGTTATACTCGCATGCTTTCTTAGCTGGATAAAACCATGTGCTTTCACTGAAAACTATGATGGCTGCTCAAGGTGGTTTATTTACAAACATCTTGCTCAGAACACACTCACTCAATGTAATCATACATGTAAGAATGAAGAAAAAACAACAAAAGGGAGTTTGTGAGGTGAGGCAGGGTCTCTGGGGAGGTCAAGAACAATGAAGAACAGGGACGGAACAGGTGGAGGTGGGAGGGGCGGTTTCCTTGAGGAATGGTGGGGGGGCAACACGGGGCAGGCAAGGAACAAAATAAAGCAGGGAGCAGGGTGGCAGCTCAGGCACTCTATCAGGCGCTGGAGGGGCGATCGTCAAGATGCCTTCGTACCGGGGACTCCTTAGGGGACCACTTAAACTTTAAGGGCGTCAACATGATGCTGACATTCTTGTACAACTGGGTCGATTAGGGCTCCTCTTCAGGCGACATCTACATGAAAAAAGAGAAAGAGACAGAGGTTAGCAATGGGCAGGAGGCAACATTTGCCAGAGACATGACTGTGACAAAAGACAAACCTACCTCATCGGACTCCAGTGCGGACACGCCCGACTCCTGGTACTCAGGCTCCGCTTCGTCCTCGCTGGTGGTTTGCGAGGTCAGCGAAGAGGCATCAGCATCGCGCCGCCTTCTCTTGCATGGCCTCTTGCCGACCTCGCACACTGGTTCGTATCATCCGTCCCCTCCAGCACCTTCTCAAAGAGCTGCCTGTGTTCCCACGCCTCCTTAGCGGAGAGGTTGCAGGCATAAAATTTGTCTGCAGTCCGTGTGTCATGGCACATGAAGCGCAACATATTTTTTCTCTCCTCGACACTCCTGTTGTTCCTGGCCTGTAGAGAGAAGAATAGACGATTTAGACACAATAACCACACAAAAACAAACAGAAGCTCAAACTTAGTGGGACGCGCAGCTTACGTGTGTGGCAATGGCCGACCGGAGATCAGTGAACGATCGGGAAGCCTTCCAGGAAGTCCCATCTCTTTCCAAGCTGCCTTAAAATAATTATTGAGATTTTTGCAGGGATTCTGCGTTGAGGTGAAGAGTACGAACTTGGCCGCCGTCCCGCCCACCAATTGGTCCTTCATCCCGAGCAGACGTTTGAACCATTTGTACTCCTCCTTGGTGAGTGCAATTTGAGCAGGACCGAAAGCCTGATTGGTCTTGTGCAAATTGACCTGCAAAACAAAATCAGTGTCAGAAGTAAGTCGAGAGAAGACGTGGCAAGAGAAGAGACAGACAGACAGACACACACACAAACAGGCAGATCACTTACATTTATCAGGAATGTAGTGGATGCCTTTGTCGCGTTCCTGACCTCATCTATGGTCATATTTTTAAACACCCCACAGCGGTGACCATAGATGGAGGCCAGGAACGCGGTCAGATACCCATATTGGTGGAACTGGGTCTTCTGTTTTTTTCCCAGCTCCAGCTCGTCTGGGGAAACACACAAAAACAGAACCATTAGTAAAGGTTATTGAGCTGTAACTAACAACTAAGGACATAAACTTACAGAGAATGCTAGGAATTTTCCTCTTGGCCTCCTCCCTACACTTCTCCAAGAGGGCCTTGGGGATCAGTTTCCCATATTTGGCCCGTTTCACGGCCATCTGGTGCATCGTTACCGGGCGCTTCATGCAGCGTAGCATCATTCAGACTTCACTCAGGATGGCGAACAAAACCCTTTTCGACAGGCGGCAGTTCGGAGGCGGTGTGGCGGCCACGTAGTCCATAAGCTGCGTCACGTTTTTCAAGTAGTGATTTATGGTCGTCTCTTTGATGGCCATCACCCTCAACGTTTTTACCCATCTGCAGACAGACAGACAGACAAACAAAGAGACAGTCAGACGGGAATTGCGAAACACTGTTTTGTCACAAAGAAACACGCGCAACTGGACTGGCCTACGCAGCCTCTCTGTGTCGTTGAGGAACTCCAGGGTCTGGAGCTTGCCCCCTCCCTCGGCCATGTATGCAATGAATTTCCTGATTCTGTAAACTTTTTGAACCCCACCAACTGCATGTGCGACCACGGCCGGCACTAGCGTGTCGAGCTTGGTCCCCGAAAGACCGGCGCGCACGGCCACCCAATGCTCACTTGTCGTAGTCCGCACGAACCACCTGACCAAGCGCTTGCACGCTGGCGACGAGTTGTCTCGACGGCTTGCCCTGGTTAAAACGTGGTTAGTGCTGGAGCTTAGTGGGTCGGCGGGCACAATAGCGCTTGCAAGGTCTAGTCATATGTGGTCACGGTGCACGAAACTTGGACCGTGGGAGAGGAGGCGGTGCCTAGTGGGTCAGCGGGCAAAATAGTGCTTCCACATGGGGTCAGGGGCACAACAGTCGGCCCTTTGGCGGTTGGGAGGTGCTTAGTGGGTCAGCGGGCACAATAGTGCTTCCATATGTGGTCAGGGGGCACAATAGTTGGTTCGTGGGCGAGGGGGCGTGGCTTAGTAGGTCAGCGGGCACAATAGCGCCTCCACTGGTAACCCATATGTGGTCAGTGGGCACAATAGTTGGTTCGTGGGCGAGGGGGGGTGACTTAGTGGGTCACATGAGGTTAGGGGGCAGAACCGTGCATTAATTCCAAATGAGTAATAATTTTACTTTCTGTCCAGGACATTCTATCATAACAGCCTCCAGTTGGATGCTGTCCATTGAGGGAAAAGTCGTCATTACGCTGGACAGCAATGTATAATGTTTATGATATTGCTAATACGTAGGTTTCTGGGCAGAATGAATCCTGAACATGGGAAAAATGCACATCCAGGCAGGGAGTAAGTAAAAAGACAGGCAAGGTGGTGCAGAGAAAGGCGGGTGGCCATTAACCCCCATGTGAACAGCTTCATGAAGTCCCTGATGGAGTTTGAATGGAGGACTTCAAACTAAAGGCCAGTGGTCTATCTGACAGTTTCATGCATTACGGCACCGCAAAAAAATTACTTTCTTACTTAGTCTTTTTTTCCAGTTAAATTGTCTACAAATTCTTGAATCAAGATGCATTTTCTTGAGAAGCAAAATGACCTAAGAAAATAAGTCTTGTTTTTAGTCCAAAAATATGAAATTTCAGTACATTTGTGCTTAAAACAAGCAAACATCTGCCAATGGGGAAGGAAAATTATCTTGAATCAAGGCGAGTGTTATATTAAGCAAAACAGCATCTTACAACCAGCAGGCATGTGCTATATTTATATAGACGTGTAAATATGGAGCAAAGTTTCCTGTGAGGCACATTTCATTCCTCGGTGTCTGTGTATATAGTTTAAAATAAAGAGACACACACATGCACTCAAAAGTAGGGATGCACCGATACCAGTATCGGGTATCGGCCGATACTTTGTTAAAATACTCGTACTCGTATTCGTACATAAATTGCCGATACCGCGCACCGATACCACTCAACAGTATTTTACTACGCAGATGTGCTACCTGACGTCAATGTCTAGGGGGAAACAACGAGCCGGAAACTTGGCTTCGGCGATTCTGCCAATTTGTGAAAGCATCAAGACCAGACCGGTAAGATTTTCACTGAGAACAGTAAGCAATGTCCGCGATTTGGGAATATTTTAAGAAAAAAGATGACGACAGGAGTAAGGCAGTTTGTAAGATCTGTACTGCTATGGTGTCAAGGGGCGGAAAGGAAAGTACATCGTTTAACACCAGCAATTTGATTACACATCTGAAGACGCACCATAGTGCTAAGTACACAGAGTTTACTAATGCTAGTCCAAGACCGCAGCAACAAATCTTAACTGAAGTCTTGCTAAAGCGAGAGAAAATGTCCAAAGACAGCCTACGGGCCACAAAAATAACAGAGGCACTTACTTTATAGGTTGTCGATAATGTTGGATTTCGCCGTCTCCTCGGCGTGCTAGAGCCAAGGTATGACATTCCCAGTCGCCCCTACATCACAGATGTAATGTTGCCAAAGGTGTACGATGGAGTGAAAAAACACGTTAGTTCCCTGGTGCGTGATGCTACGGCAATGAGCTTCACAACTGATATATGGACAAGTAGTGTCTGCCCAATGTCTCTCCTCAGTTTAACAGCTCAGTGGATAGACGAAGCATTCACGGTTCACCACATCGCGTTACAAGCCAAGCCATTTCGGGGCAGTCACACCAGCCAAGCTATAGCTAATATATTCGAAGACATGCTACAGAATTGGGGCATCCCAAAAAGTTCCGTTCATGTTGTGCTCCGAGATAATGCGAAAAATATGATTAAGGCCATGGCTGTGTGATGGAAATTTTCATGACGTGGGTTTCTTCATGCTAATCTCTGTAAAAATTGATTCAAGACTGTCTATCTTGTTGTTCTTAGATTCCTGAGAAATGTTTTGCTACGTGGCAGACCACTCAGCTCCTTTGCCCTTGAGCAAAGACCAAGAGGTTCTGGTAAAGATAAGGGATGGCGACACATTTGTGTTACCAAAGATACGTTCTTGCTCAAGGGAGGGGAGAAGAAGTTTGGATCATATAAAAGCCCCTGTAAATGAACAGGGAGGTACCTTCACTCTGCATATGTCTTTTGATGCAGACTGAATGTCAATAAAACTACTTTGCAAAGTAACTCATGCTCTCTGTGTGTTGCATTTGTCTGAAGTGTTTAAAAAACTCACCTTGATTAAGGAATAAGAAAATTCCACAACAATTTGGCGACGAGGTATGGGATCACAAGGCTGACGGAAAACGGACTTGGGTTGACTGATCATCCTGGACATAGCAAATCCAGCTCTAACCCCATACAGGGACGAGAGAACTCTGCTCCGGACCCCAAGCTGACGTGATCCCAAAAGAACTCAGTGCAAGGCACAAAAGTGAAAAACGGTGAGTTGAAAATATTCTGAACAGTCTAAAGGAAGAAAGGGGAGACTACTTAGCGCTAAACAGTCTGGTAAAAGAGGGGAGACTACTCAGAATCGAGATAGATTCTAAACAGTCTGGTTAAAGAGGGGAGACTACTCAGAATCAAGATAGATTCTAAACAGTCTGGAGGACTGCTTAAGACAGTTAAAGAGGGGAGACTACTCAGAATCAAGATAGATTCTAAACAGTCTGGTAAAAGAGGGGAGACTACTCAGAATCAAGATAGATTCTAAACAGTCTGGGAGACTATTCAGAATTAAAAATGGGGCAGGGAAGTTCCCATATGGATATGGATAAACCAACATACAGAGAAATGAGGAAAAGGTGGGGAACGGGAAGTTTACAAGGTGTACCCTATTTAATAGAAAAAGCTAACTTTCCAGAAAACGGTACATTTAGTACCACAAAATTAGAGAAAATAAGAGAACACATGGGGAAAAAAGACATATTTAAAATGTCCAAAAAAGAAAGAGAAAAATATGACGAAGCGTGTAAATGTTTAGAATTATGGGAAAAGGAAGCAAATAGACGTGACCATGTTTTTAAAGAAAAGGCTTTGGAAGAACTTCCACCGCCGTGTCATACACCCCCACCGCCGCATGCTCCATTGTACCCTGTTTTACCTGATTATATTGATTTAACCCCTCTGTCTCCTTTACCCCCATCTATGACTTGCTACAAACACCAACCGGAGGATGATTGTGTCCCTCCTCACCGACATCTGAACCCGATCGAGGCAGCGCCAGTGCCCCCACCAGCAACAATGCCGCACATGCCACAGCCCGTGGTAACCCCAAAGCAGGATAAAGACCATCCAGCCCCTCCGGTCGCCAGAGTTCCCGTGACATGAGGAGCGGTGAAAAGACAGACACAGATGGATACTTCACCCGCATGGCAGAATACGTCAAACGACCTTTATCGCAAAGAATCTTTTGATGAAGATGGACAACAGTTCCCTATGGTCGAGGTGGCAGGTCCAGAGGGACCCGAACTGGTTTTTAGACCCTGGACCAAAGCCGAAATGAAAGAGGCAGCGGAACATCTAAGTTCAGCAGAGAAAGGGGGAGTTTTGATGGCTGACGAACTGTTGACATTTTGCAAGGACTTCTCCCCCTCAACGAGAGAATTAGAGAGACTGTTGAAAGTCAAACTAAAACCATCTGACTTAAGAAAGCTACAGGGTAAATGGCCTGTGGAGGATAAGAGAAGGGAACATGTCGATTGGTCGCACGCAAGCAATGCTGAGTACAGGAGGATTCTGGAAGAATTCTTAGAAGGACTAAAATCTACCTTTCCCAAAGCTCTGAATCTGGACAAGATTGCTGCTTGTGTGCAAAAAGCTGATGAAAGAGTGGAGGATTTCTTGGCTAGACTGGAGGAAGTATTTAAAGAACATTCTGGACTTCAACCTGATTCAGACGGACCGGACATTGGTCCGTTCGAAGGACATCTCAGATCCACTTTTCTGCGAAACCTAAAGGGAGAGCTGAAACGAGAAGTGGAAAAATCGTGCATCGAGCCAGATCGCGCGAGAATGAGCGAGATCGTCCGTCACGCTGTACACGCGGAAAGACAAACAGACAAGAAACAGTTTCATAAGAAAAACACCCAAGATAAAGAACTCCACATGGCTCTAATGAATATCGGAGTAGAGCATGGAGGAAGAGGAAACGGGAGGAGATGAGGACAGTGGCGTGGACGTGGAAGAGGGAGAGGAGGTTTTAAACCCTCTAGCACCTATGATCCAGAGAAATGTTTCAATTGCGGAAAGACGGGGCACTGGCGGAACGACTGTCCGGAGCCTCTGAGACCACTGAGGTCAAAACAAAAGGGGGATTGAAGTGAGGAGGTGAGGCATCATTCCGAGGGCGGTGAGTATGATTTCCCTAGCATATGCAATGAAGAAATGCTTTTTCCTACTGTATGCAACGAAGATCTGCTTAGCTCACATTCTATGATGAATGAAACCGCTTTCCGAACTTTGCCAAAATGCACAATGCTCGTGTGCAACAAACTGCTTGAATTTTTGATAGATTCAGGGGCAACAAATACTGTGATTCACAAGAAATGTTTAAATTTGCCAGAATCAACACTAGCCGTGTACTCCTTAAATGCTAGTGGCTCTACTGTAAAAGAATTTATGTCTGAAAGGGTGCAATGCGAGTTGGGGGGTGTCAAATTTCACCATAGGTTTCTAATGTCTGACTGCTGCCCCATTAATTTGCTGGGCAGAGACATAATGTGTAAAACTAAGATGTCACTAAACTGTGATCCCTCGGGCATTGAAGTGAAATGTTGGACAATGTTTATGACCCAAAAAGATGTTCGCCCCGAACCCCTGTATGTGTATGAGTGGCAGATACAATCTGACGCATTACTCAGAGAAGCAGAGGCTTTAGTGTTCGGAGGCAAGTTTATGGAGCGAGGTCATTTGCATTGTACAACACACGTGTCTGAGGGACCCGACCAAGAGTATGATGACAGATGGAGCATGATACCAACACGACCCGAATGTATCCGCCACACACACATCGTGTGGACAGGCCAATGGTGTGCGGCGATCGTAAAGCTCACCACACATCAGCGTTCTCTCTATGATGTATATAATATAGAGCCCCACATCTCGCTCACCAAGCCAAATGCAGCGCTGTGGTCAGATGTGGGTGTGTTTGCTACCAAATGTGTGCATGCCACAGATTGGGTTACAAAGGATGACGTGCAATATTCAAACTCATTGCATGCATATCGTGTTGAGAATCATGCCTGTCTGTCAGCAACAAGGGGACTTGAAGTGTTTTCACACACGGATAGTTTGATGATGCATGTTGACATACCAGAAATTCTGGGAAAGGTGCCCGTACAGCTGTGGGCAACAGGAAAATATGATGTTGGTTTAATAAAGAACTGTGAGCCTGTTGTGATAACGCCCAAGAGTAATTTCCGCCCATGCAAGCAGCAATACCCCCTAAAACCAGAAGCCCTCAATGGCATAAGGCCAATATTCAACGAGTTTCTCAAAAAAGGCATAGTTGTGCCATGCCCAAATTCACCTGTGCGCACACCTTTGTTTCCAGTTAAAAAGATCAGGGAAAAGGGAGCACCCGTTGAATGGCGGTTCGTACAAGATTTGCAAGCAGTTAATGCCGCAGTACAGCCACGAGCACCAAACGTACCCAACCCGTATACCATTCTCAGCCAAATTCCGCCCTTGAGACGAAATGGTATACGGTGATTGATTTGTCAAACGCGTTTTTCAGTGTGCCAGTACACCCAGACTCACAATACTGGTTCGCCTTTTCATTTGATGGCAAGCCATATACATTCACACGTCTATGCCAAGGGTACTGCGAATCACCGACCATTTACAACGAGGCACTGCGACAATCACTGGAGCCATTCCATCTCCCGAAGGGGGTGGCATTGCTTCAGTATGTGGATGACATTCTTTTATGTGCACCCACCAAAGCGCAATGTGAAGAACACACTGTACGACTGTTAACTCATTTGGCACACGAAGGACACAAAGTGAATATCTCCAAAGTCCAGCTGGCAAAACAATTTGTTCGTTTTTTGGGTCACGAAATTACTGACCGTGGCAGACAGCTGTCCGCAAAGCGCGTGTCTGCAATTTCAGACATCGCACGCCCAAAAACAAAGAAGCAACTAATGACATTTTTAGGGATGACCTCTTACTGTAGGAATTTCATTTTGAGGTACACAGAGATGGAAAAACATCTCACGGTATTGATTCACGGGAAGCCCATGACTGCAAATGCGCAGATTGAATGGACTGATGCAGGGGTTGAGGCTTTTGGTGATCTCAAGCGAGCTCTGCAATCTGCGCCTGCGCTAGGTATCCCAAACCCAGACAAACCATTCACACAAATGGTAGCCGAAAAAAACGGCACAATGCTCTCTGTGCTGCTCCAAAAACACGGAGACCAGCTGCGCCCCGTTGCTTATCTTTCATCCAGATTAGATAGTGTGGCACAAGGTCTCCCACCGTGCCTGCGCGCAGTAGCAGCAGCAGAGAAAGCAGTGCTGGCCTCTAGGGAGTTTGTTGGTTATTCTCCCCTTACTGTGTTTGTTCCCCATGCAGTGGCTATGATTCTGTTAGAACAACGAGTGTCACATTTATCTACAGCGAGGTGGCTGAGATATAATCTGACGTTGCTGGAATTGCCAAACATCACGGTAAAGAGATGTAACACACTAAACCCAGCCACGTTGCTGCCACTTCCTGACAATGGTGACCCATACAACTGTGTTGCCACTTTAGAGCAAGTGTGCTCGCCACGTGTTGATCTCAGAGACGAACCTCTGCTAAATGCAGACTTGACTTTCTATGTAGATGGCAGTGCACGAAAAGATGAGGCGGGAAAGAATCACGTGGGGTATGCTGTTGTGTCTGATTTTGAAACAGTACAGTCAGGCCGCCTGCCTGACCATTTCTCTGCTCAAACAGCAGAGATCATTGCACTCACACGCGCATGCGAATTGGCAGAGGGTAAAAGTGTCAACATTCACACAGACAGTAGATATGCATTTGGTGTAGCTCATGATTTTGGCACACTTTGGAAACACAGGAACTTTTTGAAAGCTGATGGTAAAAACATTCTTAACCATACACAGGTTGCTGACTTACTCTCTGCCATTCTTCTACCATCTGAGATTGCTGTGTGTAAATGCGCTGCACACATTTCTGTTTCTGACCCAATTTCTGCAGGAAACCGACGAGCGGACCTTGCGGCAAAGCAAGCAGCATCAGAGAAACAGACAGACACCAGTCTGTCACACACGCCGTCTCCAGAAAGCACTAACAAAAACTCTTTCTCTTGCAGAGATGCAAACATTTGCGGAACCAGCTGAGCGAGCACTTTGGAAAAAATGCTCATGTAACTATAAAGACAACGTGTGGTGGGGGCCGACTGGCCTCCCTTGCTTGCCAAAACATTTTTTTCCTGCTTTTGCAATTTTGACGCATGGTCTCGACCACGCGTCCAAAGGGGGAATGTTACAAGCAGTACAAAAAATATGGTACACAAAAGGGTTTACAGCAGCAGCGGAGAAACATTGCAGCACATGTACAATCTGCATAACCAACAACACAGGCAGAGCCATAACTATGCCAAGGGCTGCACACCCCACTCCAGAAGGGCCATTCACACATGTTATGATTGACTACATTGAGCTCAGCCCGTGTAGGGGACAAAAACACTGCATAGTGTTGGTGGACATGTTCTCCAAATGGGTGGAGGCAATGCCCACCAAACAGGCAGACAGCAGTGGGGTGGTAAAACTCCTGCTGAGAGAAGTTTTGCCAAGATGGGGAATTCCACAGAAGATCTCGAGCGATAACGGGAGACACTTCGTGAATGAGGCATTGGCCTCTGTAGGGAAACTCCTAAAAATAAACATTACCCAACACTGTTCCTATCATCCACAATCAGGGGGCGCCGTCGAGCGCGAAAACGGTACGTTTAAAGCAAAATTGAGAAAAATAGGGGAAGAAACAGGCCTAGACTGGGTTCAGGCCTTGCCTATTGCACTCATGTATATGAGGATGCGAGCAAGAACACGATGTAATATGTCTCCTTTTGAAATCCTATATGGAAGGCCAGGGAGAGTGGGGTGGAACCCTGAGGCAATGGCCGGAGTCACCACCCATGCCGAAAACAGTTTGCTCACGTACTGTAAACAAATCTGTGTTCTGCTCTCGCAAATTTCTGTGCAGGTCAAAGGGGCAGTAGCAGACGGAGCGGACAGACCATTACACAGTCTCCAGCCGGGAGACTTCGTGGTGGTTAAGGATTTCAGGAGAAAGTCGTGGAAAAGCCGACATTGGAGAGGACCCTACCAGGTGTTGTTGATCACACACACCGCGGTGAAAGTAGCGGAGAGAGCTACGTGGATACACGCCTCCCACTGCAGAAAGGTGTCCAAGGAGTGGCAACCCCAACCATAGGCCCATCACCATGGAATCCAAATGGCTCTTCGCAGTAGTCATGCTGACTCAAGCGACAGGAGGAGCAGCGCTGTTGGAGCTCGCAAAGGGGAATCAACTGTTCGAGTCGGGACGCATCGAGCCATTGGAAATTAGAGGGGAAGAAGGGAAAAGCATTTGGTTTCTGTGTGATCCTATATACAGGGGGTTTGTAAAATGGTATGGGGAGGGACAGTGGGACCCCAATTCTGCTAATTATTGGGGAACGAATATGTATTTATGTCGAGGTGCTTGTACCTCAGGTGATGTGGTGGCCACAACATGGGAATCGGATGGATCACATGTGGCGGCCGACAAGGCAATAAATTTAGAAAATGAGGGCCATTATGTCCCCCGGGATGGTGAAATACAAAGGGAAAAGAGGGATTTTACACTTAACTCTAACTCAGACAAATTAAAATATGAAGGAAGGGGAGGAACCCCACAGATGAGAGTAAGAATATGGAATCTGACGATGGAAGATGCAGGGCAATACTGGTGTATGTGGTCAACAAAGGGGAAAGACACAGGTCAGAAGGTTCAAATATCAGTACAGCCAAGGAATTTTCAGGCGGCAGAGCAGGCAGAAAAAGAGGCACAGGAAGTAGAGGCTAGGACATGGATAGATCCAGGAGAAACGAACGTAGATATGAGAAAGGCAATATACCAATGCAAAGGCAATAAGGCATGTGCATTGGCTCTGATGCAGAAGAAAGAGGTAGGAGTGAATGACAGCTGTTGGTGGTGTATGCAACTCGAGCAGGCTTGGAAAGTTAGTCCTCTGAGATTAGAGGATGAGAGAAGGCTGAAGGGTCAATTACCCTGCAAAGCCACCACCCTGTTGACAGTTGCAAACAGCACCAACGAAGCAGAGGCGGCACGAAAGACAGACTGCAAAGAACCAGGTGGTAAGTACAGCATCAGTTTTGACACCAGGCCTCTGAATATACACCCCAGGGTAGGGCATGTTTGCCTGTGTAGAGCGAAAGGGGGGCCACTCATAGGAACATCAGAATGCAAAAACAGTGGAAACCAATGACAACCAACCAAATTGTTCTTTTAATAGTTGGAATTTTACCTGCCCGTTCTCAGAGGACGAGGTAGGCCTAAGTGGCGTAGTATGGGTCTGTGGGGAAAGAGCATTCCACAGACTGCCCATGAAATGGACAGGCTGTTGTTATCCAGCTCTCCTGTCCATAGGAGCAGCTGCCTACGCACCTAGAAAAATCAGAGAAAAGAGGGATTTGCTCGACGTTGACAGCATGCCCAGTACCTATGAAGGAGCATGGCTGATGGACCCCTGGACGTCCCCACAGGGCACTGTCCTGTGGAATATTTTTGGAGGTCTTGGTGGAGCTTTAAGCATGACAAAATTGAACGGATTGGCTTGGCAGGTTTTAGCATTGGCAAACTCGACTGAGAAAGCTTTGGGTCTATTGAGCGAGGAGATGGCACAGATGAGGGAGGTAGTGTTACAGAGTAGATTAGTTTTAGACATGCTTACGGCAGAGAAAGGCGGTGTGTGCAAAATGCTCGGGGTCAGTTGTTGTTTCTATATTCTGGATTATCCTGATAATGTCACAGACGTTATAAAACACATGAAGAATGCAATCAGGGAACCGGATGATATGACTAACAGTCTGTTGAAATGGTGGAATAGCCAAGGTTGGGGGGCGTGGCTGATGCAGGTGGCACTACCCATTCTAGTGGGATTATTATTTCTTATAATTATGTTACCATGTTTAATTTACTGTTTTCAAAAGTGTTTAAATAAGATACTATTAGGGAGCATGGCTGCAATTGAACAAAGGTTCATGATGCAGACCATCGATCTCACGGAAGGAGAATTTAGGGAGTACGATGACAATGGCCTATGAAATCTGTAGGAGAAAGGGCAGTGCTCATCGTACAGGTTGAGGCATCATGAGTTTGGTTATCATATATGATAAAAGATGGGAATGTGATGGAAATTTTCATGACGTGGGTTTCTTCATGCTAATCTCTGTAAAAAATGATTCAAGACTGTCTATCTTGTTGTTCTTAGATTCCTGAGAAATGTTTTGCTACGTGGCAGACCACTCAGCTCCTTTGGCCTTGAGCAAAGACCAAGAGGTTCTGGTAAAGATAAGGGATGGCGACACATTTGTGTTACCAAAGATACGTTCTTGCTCAAGGGAGGGGAGAAGAAGTTTGGATCATATAAAAGCCCCTGTAAATGAACAGGGAGGTACCTTCACTCTGCATATGTCTTTTGATGCAGACTGAATGTCAATAAAACTACTTTGCAAAGTAACTCATGCTCTCTGTGTGTTGCATTTGTCTGAAGTGTTTAAAAAACTCACCTTGATTAAGGAATAAGAAAATTCCACAACAGCTGATACTGGACTCCCCAGCCTGCCTTGTACTGCTCACACTCTCCAGCTAGTGGTTCACGAGGGGCTCCTCTCTCAAAAAAGTGTTGCTGATGCTGTGGTTGTCGGTCGCAGAATAGTTGGGCATTTTAAAAAACATTCTGCTTTAGCCTACTCCCACCTCGAAGACATCCAGTTACAGATCAATCAGCCCACAAAACGACTCCAACAAGACGTCCAAACTCGCTGGAATAGTACCTTTTACATGATCCAGTCCCTGGTCGAACAGAAACGGGCGCTTGGTATATATGCGTCTGAATACGAGCTCCCTGGCAATCTTGCAGCCAGTCAGTGGATACTGCTGGAGAAGACTGCAACTGTTCTGGGTCCTTTTGAGGAGTTGACGCGAAGGGTAAGCTCTTCGGATGCCATGGCAGCAGACGTGATTCCTGCGATCACTGTGTTGCTAGGATTTCTATCTAGAGAGACAGAGGACGACCACGGCATCAAAACTATGAAGAGAACGTTAGCTGCAGCAGTCAAGAAGCGATTTGGCGATATTGAAGAAAATCCCCTCTACAAACTCGCAACTTTACTCGATCCGAGGTAGGCCTGTGTGTGAGTTTGTGTATCTGTGTTTGTGTGTGCGTGCACGCTTTTGTGCACTCTGAGGTGAACGCTGAATAGAATTCCATGCAAGTGTTTTTTTTATGGAATGGCCACATAATGACCCTACATGTTTGTATGTTTTAGGTATAAAGCTGTTTCTTTCTCAAACACCAACACTGCTGCAAATGCCAAGGAGATGCTAATGATTGAGCTGCAGAGGCTGACTGCAGAAGAGGATAAACAGCTGGGAGATCACAACCAGCATGAACCACCTAACAGAAAACCACGCAGGGACCAGGCCAGCAGCAGTTTAGACAATATATTTGATAAAATTGCAAATGAACAAGCATCAGCAGCACTGACCCCATCTGCTTTAGTTTTTACTGCACAACTAGACACATACCTTAGGGAGGCCCCAATGGCCCGTGAGGACAAACCACTGCAATACTGGGAGGTTAACAAAGTGCGGTTCCCTTCTCTGGCCAAAATGGCAATTAGATACCTCTCAGCACCGTGCAGTAGCGTTGACAAAACGGCTATTTAGCTCAGTGTTACACATTGTGAATGAAAGCAGAAAAAGGCTAACACCTGATCATGCAGAGATGATTCTGTTCATCAAAAAAAATCTCCATCTCACTTTCCCGAAAAATACATAGCCTAGTTCAGAGGCTGCAACGTTATTTGTTAATAGTAATTTAACAACATAGTGTGTTGATTTGTTTAACAGTAGAATAGTGCCACATAGTTTAAGAGAAAGTTTGTATACTTAAAAGCAGGAGGCTGTTTTGAGACTGTGTGAAACTGAATGCTAATGAGTAATCGTTCTGCTCACTTTTTGTTAAGTTATTGGGTGTGTTAACTCTGCAGCACTTTTCATTTCCTTTATCTGGTCATGTTAATAATTTGTCTAATGTGATGACATTGCCTTTATTGTGTTAAAACCGAGAAGGTATGTATATTTTGGGCTTAGAATAGCCTTCTGTTAAAGATTTTTGTATTCATCCTTATTATAGACAAAAAATAAAACCTTCCTTTAAATTAATTGCACTTTCATTGAAACCAAATCTAAGAAGTATCAGGTATTGGTATCGGTACTCGGTATCGGCAAGTACAAAAATGAAAATACTCGTACTCGTATCGGTTTGTAAAAAAGTGGTATCGGTTCATCCCTACTCAAAAGCATACAGTGCACACACACTCTTATGATACAGAGGGAAATAATATGCATAAATACACACACACAACATGCACATATAATACACACTGCAGTGCACCAGACTTGCACTGGCCTACAGTGTACAGTGAACACAGCAGCAAAAATCATACGTTTCCCTTTCCTCTTTATCCTGGAGATATGTTTTGTTCCTTCAGCAAAAGCCACGTGCATTGTGAATTGGTGACTGAAGGCCATTGGAGTACAGAGTAGGCTCCTTGTCATGTTTAAGAAACCAGTTTGAGATCATTTGAGCTTTCTGACATGATCCATTATCCTGCTGGATGTAGACATCAAAAGATGGGTATTCTGTAGTCATTAAGAGATTAACATGGTTGGCAACATGTGAAATTTTATATATCCCATCCTATATATATCCAATCTTTTCACCATACAATTTTGAATGCTTTTTTTCAGAGTAAAACAGTCAAACAAAGGACCCAAAGATAAAAGGTCCAAACGCTGACAAACGATCTATAATAAAGAATCAGATGACAAGCCCACAACTCAAGACTATCGAAAAAATGTACAATATGTGCAGGAAGAAGGTTGAAGCTGAGCTAAAATAAGTGGAATATTACGCAATGACAACTGACATGTGGTCCAGCAGGACCACTGAACCCTATCAAAGTCTCACTTTCCATTTCATATGTGAGGATTTTGAATTAAAGAGTAGTTGTTCACAAATGTTGTACTTTCCCATTAACCATACAAGAGAAAACATCGCTTCTGCTTTGAAAGATGCTCTAGCTGGCTGGGGTTTGAAAGAAGAAGGACAGGTGTGCATCACCACAGACAATGTTTAGTTGCATGCTTTTCTTATTGTCAAAAGATCTTTACGCACATGACCCTGAACAATGTGTAAATTTAACACAATTAAAATGTGAA
Organism: Barbatula barbatula; assembly: GCF_947034865.1. Classification (NCBI taxonomy): domain Eukaryota; kingdom Metazoa; phylum Chordata; class Actinopteri; order Cypriniformes; family Nemacheilidae; genus Barbatula; species Barbatula barbatula. The sequence goes on from NC_136776.1 coordinate 3,783,907, forward strand.
GGTTTTCTTTTTCTCATAGGACTTTAGGTTTCAGAATTATTTATTTTGCACTTTAAAAAGCAAAACTTGCTTGCTTACCTTAATGTAGGTTATGGTCAATATTTTACATTAATTGTTAACAGTGTGTTTGGGGTCCTAAGTTTAAAGTTTTGTTTATGCTTGTTAATTGAAATATTTAAGATACTGATGTTATTCTCTTAATTTGTCTTTACATTTTTAAACTTCATTAAAAAAAATGGCCACAGTGTTTAAGTGGTTTTAAATAAACAGTAGCATAATGTTACAATAGTTTGTAATAATGCTTGGTCTTTCTTTGCTCATTTTTAAAACAGTAGACGATCGCATTTTAAATCACAAATCGCAATTAGATTTTTTCTTCAGATCGTGCAGCCCTAACTCAGACGGTCTCTGACAAGCCCAGAACTCAGACAGTCTGTGACAGACCTGAGCCCAGATGTCCCCGGTGAGTCCTGAGTTGGAATGGTCTGAAACAAGCCTTGAGTCCAGACAGTCTGAAATAAGTTGGTGTGTGGCAAGCTCTGAACGTCAATTCACTAAGCCAAGTCTTGTTCTTAAGTGATTTATACTTTTTTTTAGTTTGTCTCTAACTGACATATATGTATGTAGTGTAATGGAAATTTTCTAGTCTAGCTTCTTGATGTGTCTATCTATATGTTTATGAAGTTTTTATCCATGTTTTCTTCTCTATGTTATCATGTTTTTCTCTATACGCGTCATACCACTCTGCCTTTGCCCTCGAGCAGAGGCCAAGATGTTCTGTTTGGAATAACGGGCATCACTTCTCGGAAACCAGCTCGGGATTCTGGCTAGGGGGCAAAGGGAGGGGGTTTTCACGTTTTAATATATAAACTCTGGGTGCAGGAGGAAAGAGCGCCTTTGCTCTGCACCATGCTCATTGCTTATGATGCAGATTAAATGACAATAAAATACTTTGCAAAGTACCTGATGTCTCTGTGTGTTGCGTTTGTCAAAATTGACTCACCTTGATTAAGGAATAAGAAAATTCCACAACAATTTGGCGACGAGGATGGGATCACAAGGCTGACGGAGAACGGACTAGAGTTGACTGATCATCCTGGACATAGCAAATCCAGCTCTAACCCCATACAGGGACGAGAGAACTCTACTCCGGACTCCAAGCTGACGTGATCCCAAAAGAACTCAGTGCAAGGCACAAAAAGGAAAAGTGGTGAGTCAGATAGATTTCTGAACAGTCTGGAACAAAAGGGGAGACTACTTAGCGCTAAACAGTCTGGGGGACTGCTTAAAACAGTCTGGTTAAAGAGGGGATACTACTCAGAATCGAGAGATTCTAAACAGTATGGGGGACTGCTTAAAACAGTCTGGTTAAAGAGGGGAGACTACTCAGAATCGAGAGAGATTCTAAACAGTCTGGGGGACTATTAAGAAATGATATGGATAAACCAACATACAGAGAAATGAGGAAAAGGTGGGGAACGGGAAGTTTACAAGGTGTACCCTATTTAATAGAAAAAGCTAACTTTCCAGAAAACGGTACATTTAGTACCACAAAATTAGAGAAAATAAGAGAACACATGGGGAAAAAAGACATATTTAAAATGTCTACAAAAGAAAGGGAAAAATATGACGAAGCGTGTAAATGTTTAGAATTATGGGAAAAGGAAGCAAATAGACGTGACTATGTTTTTAAAGAAATGGCATTTGAAGAACTGCCACCACCGAAAACTCCATTGTACCCTGTTTTGCTTGAATATAATGATTTAACCCCTCTGTCTTCTTTACCCCCATCTATGACTGAGTACAAACACCAACCGGAGGATGATTGTGTCCCTCCTCACCGACATCTGAACCCGATCGAGGCAGCTCCAGTGCCCCCACCAGTGTCTCCACCAGCACAAGTGCCGTCTCCACCACAGCCCGTGGTGCGTCAAAAGCAAGAAAGAGCGCAACCAGCACCGACGTATAAAGAACTTTTGACATTTTGCAAAGAATTCTCACCCTCAATGAAAGAATTAGAGAGACTGTTGAAAGTCAAACTGAAACCATCTGACCTGAGAAAGTTACAGGGTAAATGGCCTGTGGAGGAAGTATTTAAAGAACATTCTGAACTTCAACCTGATGCAGACGGACCAGACATTGGTCCCTTCGAAGGACATTTCAGATCCGCTTTTCTGCGAAACCTAAGGGGAGAGCTGAGACGAGAAGTGGAAAAATCGTGCATCGAGCCAGATCGTGAGATCATCCGTCATGCTGTACACGCCGAAAGACAAACAGGCAAGAAAGAGCTTCAGAAGAAAAACACCCAAGATAAAGAACTCCACATGGCTCTAATGAATATCGGAGGAGAACACGGAAGAATAGGAAGATGGCGAGGGAGAGGAGGTTTTAAACCCTCTGTTGATTATGATCCAGAAAAATGTTTTAACTGCAAAAGATTGGGGCACTGGCACAAAGATTGTCCTGAGCCTCGGAGATCGCGGAGGTCAAGAGAAAAGGTAGATGGAAGTGAGGAGGTGAGGCATCATTCCGAGGGTGGTGAGTATGATTTCCCTTAGCATATGCAATGAAGAAATGCTTTTTCCTACTGTATGCAATGAAGATCTGCTTAGCTCACATTCCATGATGAATGAAACCGCTTTCTGAACTTTGCTAAAATGCACAATGCTTGTGTGCAACAAACCGCTTGAATTTTTGATAGATTCAGGGGCAACGAATAGCCTACTGTGATTCACAAGAAGTGTTTAAATTTGCCAGAGTCTAAACTAGCTGTGTTTTCCCTAAATGCCATTGGCTCTAATGTAAAATAATTTATGTCAAAAGGGTGCAATGTGAGTTGGGGAGTGTCAAATTTCAACACAGGTCTCTCATGTCTGACTGCTGCCCGATTCATTTAATGGGCAGAGTCATAATGTGTATGATGACAGATTGAGCATGATATCAACACGACCCGAGTGCAGCGCTCGTACAGCTGTACGATGTAATATTGAATTACGTAAGTACGATGTAGAAAGTTTTGCCTCACAGAGCCTCATGACGTTGATTACAATGGTGTGGGGAGATGTGGGTGTTTTGCTGACAAATGTGCGCACGCCATAGAATGGGTTAAAAGGGATGATGTGCAATATTAAAATTTGTTGCATGCCCATCGTGAGAATCATGCCTGTCTTTCAGCAACAAGGGGACTTGAAGTGTTTTCACACAAATAGTTTAATGATGCATGTTGACATACCAGAAATTTTGGTAAAGGGGCCCGTACAAATGTGGGTAACAGGAAAATATTATGTTTGGTTGATTAGGAACTGTGAGCTTGTTGTGATAACGCCCAAGGGTAATTTTCGTCCACGCAAACAGCAATACCCCCTCAAAACAGAAGCCTCAAATCAGAAGACCTCAATGGCATAAGGCCAATATTCAACGAGTTTCTCAAAAAAGGCATAGTTGTGCCATGCCCAAATTTACCGATGCGCAGGCCTTTGTTTCCAGTTTGAAAAGATAAGAGAAAAGAACACAAAGTGAATATCTCCAAAGTCCAGCTGGCAAAACAATTTGTTCGTTTTTTGGGTCACGAAATTACTGACCGTGGCAGACAGCTGTCCGCAAAGCGTGTCTGCAATTACAGACATCGCAAGTCCAAAAGCAAAGAAGCAATTGATATAATTTTTAGGGACCATTTCTCTGCTCAGACAGCAGAGCTCATTGCACTCACACACGCATGCGAATTAGCAAAGAATAAAAATGTAGACATTCACACAGAGAGTAGAAATGCATTTGGTGTAACTCATGATTTTGGCACAGTGTGTAAACACAGAAACTTTTTAAAAGCTGATGGTAAAAACATTCTTAATCACAAACCGGTTGCTGATATGCTATCTGCCATTATTCTCCCAATTGCCATTGTTGTGTGTGACTCTGACACACACACTTTTGTATCTGAAACTATTTTTTGCAGGAAGCCGACAAGCTGACCTTGCAGCAAAGCAAGCAACATCGGAGCCACAGACAGATTTTTCTCCAGAAATCACTAACAAAACTCTTTCTCTTGCAGAGATGCACACATTTTGCAGAACCAGCTGAGCGTGCACTCTGCAAGGAGTGCTCATGTGAATACACAGACAATGTTTGGGGGGGCCCAAAATGGCCTCACCTGTTTGCCAAACATTTTTTCCCTGCTTTTGCGATTTTGACGCATGGCCTAGACCACGCGTCAAAAGGGGGGATGTTACAAGGCAATGTGTTTTTGTGTTTTTGCTCTCAAAATGTTTGTGCAGGTCAAAAGAGCAGTAGCAAATGGAGCTGACAAATCATTACACAGCTTCCAGGAAGTCGTAGGAAAGACACAGCACCTCCCACAGCAAAAAGGTGTCCAAGGAGGGGCAACTCCAACTGTATGGCTCTTCGCAATGGTCGTGCAGACAAAGGGAATCAACTGTTCGAAGTCGGGGATGCATCGAACCCCGAGAAATTAGAGATTATAGAATTTTTTTGTGCAACACTATATTCCAAGTTTAATAAAATGGTATGGGGAGGGACAGTGTTACCCTAATTCTGCTAGGTACTGGGGAACAAATATGTATTTGTGTAGAGGTACGTGTACCTCAGGTGATGTGGTGGATAAGGAAACAAAATTTAAAATGTGGGCCATTATGTCCCCCAGGGACGGCCAAATAAAAAGGCAAAAGAAAGTGTTTTAAATATGAGGTAACGGGAGGAACTTCCCAATAAGAGTGGGGATAAGCAAGTGATGAGGGTTTAAGCAAGTGATGAAGGTTTAAGCAGGTCAGTATTGGTGTGGTGGACGAGGGGGAAAGACACAGGTCAGAAGCTTCAGATATAATTTCAGCCAAGGAATTTTCAGGCCGCAGAGCAGGCAGAAAAGGAGGCAGGAGAAGCAGAGCTAGAAGGTAGATACGAGAATGGCAGTATACCAATGCAAAGGCAATAAGGCATGTGCATTGGCACTGATAGAAAAGAAAGAGGTTGGAGTGAATGACAGTTGTTGGTGGTGTATGCGACTCGAGCAGGCATGGAAAGTCAGTCCTCTGAGATTAGAGGACCGGAAAAGGCTGAAGGGTCACCCTGCAAAGTCACAACCCGGTTGACAGTTGCAAACAGCACCAACAAGGCCGAAGAAAAGACAGAGTGCAGAGAACCAGGTGGTAAGAAAAGTACAGAATTGAACAGTTTGGAAGTAGGGGATTAGGATTGCAGGGTAGGTTAGTTTTAGATGTGTTCACCGCAGATAAAAGCAGTGTGTGTGTAAAAAGCTCAGGGTCAGTTGTTGTTTCTACATTCATGATATGACTGAACAGCCTGTTGAAGTGGTGGAATTGCTAAAGTTGGGGAGTGGGGCTGAAGCAGGTGGTGTTACCAATTCTAGTGGGATTTTAAGAACTGTTTAGATAGAAGAATGAAACCTGTAAGAGAAAGGGCGTTGCTCATCTTACGGGTCAAAGTATAAAGATTTTGGTTATCATATATGATAAAAGGGGGGAATGTAATGGAAATTTTCTAGTCTAGCTTCTTGATGTGTCTATCTATATGTTTATGAAGTTTTTATCCATGTTTTCTTCTCTATGTTATCATGTTTTTCTCTATACGCGTCATACCACTCTGCCTTTGCCCTCGAGCAGAGGCCAAGATGTTCTGTTTGGAATAACGGGCATCACTTCTCGGAAACCAGCTCGGGATTCTGGCTACGGGGCAAAGGGAGGGGGTTTTCACGTTTTAATATATAAACTCTGGGTGCAGGAGGAAAGAGCGCCTTTGCTCTGCACCATGCTCATTGCTTATGATGCAGATTAAATGACAATAAAATACTTTGCAAAGTACCTGATGTCTCTGTGTGTTGCGTTTGTCAAAATTGACTCACCTTGATTAAGGAATAAGAAAATTCCACAACAGTAGCTATATATTTACACATACATATCTCTCACATATTTAAGACAACCTTCTTAAAGACTTTCATCAGAAGGAAGAGACTTCTATTGTAATTTATACATCTCCTTGTGTGTGTGTGTGCCTGCGTTCATGTATATGGTTTATGAGAACACTCATGGTTATTAGAACATAAACATGGTTTATAAGGACTCATCTTTGTCCTCAGAAGCCAAAATAAAAAAAATTAAAAAAAGCAGCGGGTCCACTGGTTGAATATCAAAAATATGAACACCACACAAGGGTTAAAGAAGTTTATCTTGTGAAAGTGTTAAAGTGTTTGTTCCAGGTTCCTCTGTTATATGTATTGTTTGTGAGGTAATGTTACCTTTATAGTTGAGTTTTTATTTGTCAACGTTGAGATAATTGTGTGGTGCATTCAGACATATAACGATTCAGAACCTCTGCTGGAGCAGTGCAAAGAGTGTTGAAGTTATGAGAAAGAAAAAGCCCTCAACAGACTCCATGAACAGACAGAAGACTCAAGAGAGCCCTTTCTAATTCGGTTTCAGCTCAGGGATGACATGGAGGTGTTTTTGCAAGAATGCACAAAATGGGCCTCAGAGTAAATTCTTTGTTTGACAGATTTTGAAGTTTATTTACATTTTTCTTTCTTTTAAATGATAAAAAATAATTGTTGGCTTTTTTAAAAATAAAAAATCCACAATTTGCATCACATGGTGCAATGGACATGCCACAAACACAAGTACACAAAACAAGAAACACTAACTGCCATGTTGAAAAGTGGTTTGGATTGGTCAAACATACCATTCTGAAATCTAAGAAAAAGTTCAGACCTGTAAAGTTCAGACCCAAACAAGGTACACCGAGCACATAATTAAATACAACCTTTCAGAAAATCTATTGCTAAAGCCTCTTTCTCCAATGGATATCCATAATTCTCAGGAAAAATGGATGAAAAAAGGTAAACCAAACACAGAGGAAAAAAGGTAAATCAAACACAGAGAAAAAATCTAAATACTTTTCTGCACCACATACCATACCAATTCCACAGAAAACCCAGAGGTGTAGGACCCAGAAGTGTAGAAAGGAACTGAAAAAGAGCCAGGCAACAGGTTCAAAATTGAACTATAGACCTGCAGACAAAGATGTAGAAAATGAGGTAAGACTCATGTAAATTAAAAAAACAAATGTTATTGCAGGTTGACATGCTATGGACAAAACCCTCTACAAACTAGCTTGTTGCCATTCTGAGATGCCTGATGAGAAACTGGAGTATCTGTTACATCATAAGTTTAGCGTCCCCTACCCTATTTGGTGTGTAGTTACCCAATTTGTCCTTAGGGCGGGCACCGGATTTTTCTTCTTTGTCTCTCGACTGTTTAAAATATATAACTACCCTACTCTGACACAACTATCCTGATCTTAGGAAGTGCAAGTAAATGAACAATGGCAAGTAATACTTTTTTACGTATTTAATTAAAGATATGGTAAATATAAAAGAAACAAGAGATTAAAGGATCAAATAAAATAAGTTTAAAGTTGAGTGATAGGTTCAGCACAAATTAATATACATTCAGTGTATACAATCATAACCAATGGAAATAAAAGATAGCTACAATCCTTACCAAGGCACAACCACACTGAGCGAAATTACGAAAGATGTGTTCACTTTTACATACACAAAATACTTACTGGCAGTTTCCGAACACCAAGAGCACTGTATTACACTTCAAGTATAAATTATCAACCCCTTAAGATATTATTTTTCGTCCAACTAGGATATAAGAAAACTATAACATGGGTCTTCACATGGTAACCCAAACCATCTCACAGTAACCAAACTTTACATAAACATGAGAACATATGAAATTAAAGGCAATCATTCAGCAAGTGGGCCCACTCACACACGCAACAGTACTCACATAACCCCCCCCGTGATGCAGGCCTGTGCCGTTGCTGGAGTGCGTAGAGGCCGTTAAAACTTAAAATGGCCGCTTCGCTCGCGTGAGCAAACAAAACAATAGAAACCGTACCTGTGCTCTTTTACTCCAAAGCACCTGTACAATCGACCACCATGCTCCTCCCGGAAAACACCGATCGTCCCTCGTAGCCGGAGGAACACCCAACGCTTCCGGTGGCTGGGTGCGCTATCCGGTTATGTCCGTTGCTCTCCCTCGTAGATATCAATTTTATCGCACTTCGGGTTTCAAAACGTCGTAAAATCTCCCACAAAGTCGAACCACGGCAAACCAAACGGCAACAAAAATGCGATTACAATTTAACACACACTGATTCGTGAAAAGAAAGCGTGAGCCGTCTCGTTTAAAAGCAGCAATGTCTCAAATGCCTTACAAACTCATATCCTAAGTTAACTTCCGCTTTTAAATCATATAAACAATATCTTATCTCTTTATGAAGATACGAAACAACGTTAGCTTACAAATCGTAAGTGTTTTACCCACGACAAACTTCTCGCGTCTCTACTCCATTTTTCTCTTTTTCGTTTTCTCCATTACCCAATAGCAATACCTTCACGCACCTTGGAGGCGGGTTTAAGCTACTAGACACCCAATAAGATGAGACACAGCACACTTGATCGTCCACACACGTTTGTTACATGTGTAAATCTACCAACCCTTTACGTAGAAAACGTAATGAACATTGTGCGTAGCAAACGTAATCGTGTAAACAGTGTCTCTGAATTAGAGACTACACCAGAAAGGCAACATACAGAAAATAAACACAGTAAAACTAAAAAATAAAGGTTTTTACCCAATTCTATTGGGTTACATAAGGATTTCCAAACATAAGTGGTTATTTGGAGAGGATGTCCATCAGGAATGAAATATGAATGCCAAAAAGAGTAAATATATGTACAATTTACAAACTGATTTAAATTGTTGAATTATAATTTTTGTACTTAAAATTGCTGAGGTGGCTTGGGCATCTGTTCCGGATGCCTCCTGGACGCCTTCCCCAGAAGGTGTTCAGGGCACGTCCGACCGGGAGGAGACCCCGGGGAAGACCTAGGACACGCTGGTGGGACTATGTCTCCCGGCTGGCCTGGGAACGCCTCGGTGTCCCCCTGGAAAAGCTAGAGGAAGTGTCTAGGGTCTCTACTTAGACTGCTGCCCCGCGACCCGGCCCCGGATAAAGCGGAAGAAAATGGATGGATGGATGTTTGTACTTACAGACTATTGATTGTTATCTTAGAGCGATTCTTAATGCAAAGGGTGTACTTACTCCGTCATTACACTACTGGTGCAAATATAAATGGCCCAAGAGAGCAGATGGCACGACAAGGACTCGGAAAAGTGAGTGCAGCTCCAGTTATGTTTCTGATGTTATTTATTTTATGTCACAAACACACACGCACGGTGTATTATATCTGTGGGAACAGTCCAGAAGTAAAATTAGCACCTATTGTACTATTGCTATCGCTTATTGCTCCCCGAATTCTTTGTAAGTCGCTTTGGATAAAAGCATCTGCTAAATGTAAATGTAAATATACACAAACTGTATATTTTATTATATCATAGACCATAGACAACATTTTGCTTTTTAAAGGTTTCTAAAATTGTGGTTCAGTATGATTTAGAAACATGTAAGCTAGATAATACATACAAAATTTAAGTTATCAAATTAAATTGTTGGATTGAGTTAACTATGCTGATAATAATATTCTGCAACTCGTTCTGCATCGAAACGGCCATACAGGTGAAGGTCACGTCTGGGACGGCTTCGTCAGGAAGGTCGAGGAAGGCTCGTTGTACGTGTTCACAAACCTAGCAACTCAGGAGAGAGAGGGCTTCATTGGCCTGTGCACCGGTCCGACGAGCGCCATCGTAGAGATCGCGGACTTGAACGTCCCAGAGGAAGCAGGCGGCTAGCAGAACGACACCTTGATTGCGCTTTTCAGCGCCACCGTAAAGGGCATTGGGGTGAGGATTCTGTGCAAGTGCTCGAGCTGCCGGTTCAAGCAGAGGCAGTTCGCGGAGAAGTCCAAGACGCACTGTCGTTTTCCCCGTCTTTTGCAGGAAAGGCCATCCTGTTGACTGACGATGGCGAACAGAGCGTGACGCTGACCAGCTCGACGCTGTCCACGTATCTGCGCCGCGCCGGACTCTGCGACATCGCCAACGACGCCAAAGCTATCGAAGATCACCTTCTCCAGTCAGCGGGGTTTGACCTGAAGGTTTGCGGTCTTGTTTCCATCCATCCCGCGGACAAGATTGGCGGTCCATGAAGCGGAGAGCTGTGGGACGGCGGCACGACGGCTGCTGGTCCGGTGGCCTAAAGAGTCCGCCACATGCGTTCGTGTGAACAACTGATGTGTTTTGTTGTTCACTTTATTTCTTGTAATAAGTGTTTGTCTTGTAAATAGTTTTCAAATGGTGTTCAATAAACGTTTCCTGTTTTCCTCAATCCTATTTGCGCTGTCTGCTTATTACACTAAAAGAGAGTTGAGAAATGTTAAAAAAATTATTGTGTGAAAGAGAGAAAACTAAAATGAGACTTAAATCAAATTAACATCCTTTGTGGAAAAATAAATTGTAATGGAAATATTCTATATATTTTAAAGAGTCTGAAAAAACATGTGACTACTCAACATCGAGATAGATTTTAAAGAGAAGTGACTAGTCAAAATCGAGAGAACACATGGGGAAAAAAATACATATTTAAAATGTCAAAAAAAGAAAGAGAAAAATATGATGATTGTGTCCCTCCTCGGCTGGTCTGGGAACGCCACGGTGTCCCCCCGGAAGAGCTGGAGGAAGTGTCTAGGGAGAGGGATGTCTGGGCATCTCTGCTTAGACTGCTGCCCCCGCGACCCGGCTACGGATAAGCGGAAGAAAATGGATGGATGGATGGATGGTGTGCCTCCTCACCGACGTCTGAAACCGATCCCAGACCCGATCAAGACAGCTCTCCACCAGCACCAGTGCCGCACATGCCACAGCCCGTGGTGTGTCAAAAGCAAGAAAGAGTGCATCCAGCACCGACGTTTAAAGAACTTTTGACATTTTGCAAAGAATTCTCCCCCTCAATGAAAGAATTAGAGAGACTGTTGAAAGTCAAACTGAAACCATCTGACCTAAGAAAGCTACAGGGTAAATGGCCTGTGGAGGATTATAGAAGGGAACATGTCAACTGGTCGCATGCAGACAATGCAGAGTACAGGAAGATTTTGGACGACTAATAACTAAGTTTCGCCGTAAAATCGCCCCTTGTTTGCAAAAAACGGATGAAATTGTGGAGGATTTCTTGGCCAGACTGGAGGAGCTATGTAAAGAACATTCTGGACTTCAACCGGATGCAGATGGACCAGACATTGGTCCGTTTGCAGGACATCTCAGGTCCGCTTTTCTGCGGAACCTCAGAGGAGAGCTGAGACGAGAAGTGGAAAAGTCATGCATCGAGCTAGAATGAGTGGGATAGTCCGTCATGCTGTACAAGCCGAAAGACAAACAGGCAAGAAAGAGCTTCAGAAGGAACATAAACAAGACAAAGAACTTTACACGGCTCTAATGAATAGAGCACGGAGGAAGAGGAAGATGGCGAGGGAGAGGAGGTTTTAAACCCTCTAGCACTTATGATCCAGAGAAGTGTTACATCTGCAAGAAAACGGGGCACTGGCGCAGTGACTGTCCTGAGCCTCCAGGAGCGCGGAGGTCAAAGAAAAGGGAGATTGAAGTGAGGAGGTGAGGCATCATTGCGAGGGTGGTGAGTATGATTTCCCCTAGCATATGCAATGAAGAAATGCTTTTTCCTACTGTATGCAATGAAGATCTGCTTAGCTCACATTCCATGATGAATGAAACCGCTTTCTTTTTACATTGAACATTTTTGTTCATTTACAAAACAAATCTGCAACTTACTGATGCTTGTGATCTAGTAATATTCTGACAACTGGAAAAGACAAATTCCTCGATCCACTGCCACAGAATAATTTTGTGACATTGCCAGTGAATAACTGTAATATTGTAAACCAATCCCGATTGATACATTATCACAACTTTGCTATTACTTGTTGGCAACGTTACAAGCTTACAGTCAAGCTTCACATAAAACGGAATACACTACGGAATACAAGAAATATTACATATTCATTGTCACGTGATAACGAAAGATAAAACATTTCAAGCGACAACACTTAACTCGACAACGAAAGTCTCCAACGTCATTAAATGTTTACAGCAAATTGGATATCCTATGGTCGTTGGGGAAATCGCAACATTTATCTGTATACACACTGTCCACACTGTATATTGAATTCAGCTCCCTGAGAACCTTAACATGTCAACAAGTGTACCGATTACTTCCACAATTTAACCACGCAAAAATGATAACATTCACTTGATATAATTAAAATAGTCATACTTACTGACACATCGTTTGATCCTGTGTAACTTAACAGGGCTTTTAGTCTTTTCAGCTTGCGCAAATTGGGACCTCTTGTCTCCGGCAAACACCACCACGTGTCTCAACTCTTCGCGGCTTATTTGTAAGACCGCATTAAAAAACTTTGTCCGATTTCTTGTCGCTGTCTTTACACAGCTAACATTGTGTAAATATCCACAAAAAAATCGAATCGTTTCTTTCTTCGAATTCTACTTTTTGGCGGCGGATGCCATGATATACGCGCGTACCTGCTCAGACTAATAATTGCACATGTGACATTGCATGATGACAGTTTGCCTCGAAATATCACAATATCGCGAGTGTGAACAAAAAGCGCATTTAGAACTCGGCACTTATCCGTCTCGCGATAATATGATGCTACGCTGCATATGCTCGAAGAGTTGCCAAGAACGACATAACATTTCAATTCATCGCGATTAGAAATGTACCATAATCTGTTTGATTTACAAACTATTAAAACCATAGACATAAAATAATACATAAACGCCGCATTCGTTTTGCCGCTGCTGTGACACGTCATCAGCTGCGCCATATTGGTGAGGGCAAAAGCCCACTAAACCATTAGTGGCGAATATGACGTCTCAGCTTTTTTGGAATATTAAAAACTATCGCGTTTATATTTCTAAACTCGTTGTAATGCTTTATGATCTACATAGACAAATGTACAAATTTACCATTTTTCCAGTTTTATTGAATTTTTCCAAAAGAACTGTGAAACATCGAGTCATAGTGCCTGTTATTCATGAATCCCCTAGATGGCATCACCTACAGCGATTTCTTGTGGAAAATTCACAGAACAACACCACATGTTATGATACACCATAAAACATATTGACATTGCTTTGCTTCAATCATCGACCAAAATTTCATGTAATTTAATTTTCAAAATATCTACAAAGTGCAAACCATACACTTGCTTTCAAAAACAAAAAACACTTAAGCATAGTAAACATATGTAGCGAAAGCAAGCTATAGTATACAGCTGTACAGTGTGTAAGCTTTACTCCCAGACCAACAGAGACGCTCTAGCGACAGACGCTAGAGACTGCGGTCTGTAACCTACTCGTTACGAGGTCCGCGCCAAGCGGGGTGGGTAGAACCAGCAACACATAATAAAATAATATACATCTGCATTATTGAAATAACATAAATGTAGGCATACAAACATTATTTAAACTGATGATCTACAGGGGACGCTTTAGCATTCTGCTAGCATTTTGGTCACTCATGTACTTCTAATTGTGTGTACGTATATGTTGTACATCTGTATTTATGAAGACCAGTTTGAGTTTTAGACCATCAGAGTGGGTACTAAGAGGTTAGTGAGGACATTTTGGCCAATCCTCACTTTCTGAGACCCCTTTAAAGGGCTGTTTGAGGGTCAAGACCTGGTTATAGTTAGGTTTACGGTTAGGGTGAGGTACTCAGTTCTGATGGTTAAGTAATGAGCTAGAGATTGAAGCAATGCAATGTATGTTCACGTAAAGATAGCTGTGCAAACATGTGTGTCCCTCTCCATCATGTGAGTGTGTGTGCATTTTTGTGTTTTGTTTTCTGGTTATTATTTATTGTATTTTATTCTTTGCGTATACTTTCTTTTATAAACAAAGTTATTATTGATTTCTTTACGTATATGTACAATCCTATGAATACCACAAAAACTCATCCAAGCTAAATATTGCTTCAAATAAAGCTTTAATGGTTCACCACTTCTGATACAACATTCACAATTGTGAAATCACAGCACATTTGGTACAGCATATTGTAAATCGTGAAAGCTTCTGCTGCAATCCACAGTATAGTATGAAGGAGAACAGCCAGTGTATATGTATAATTCTAGTTCAATTATATTTTTATTTTCTGCTTGTTATCAATGATAGATATATTTTTTATATACTTTTTTTAATAAACATTTAAAAAAATCCTGTCTGGTAGAAGCTCTTGAATCGCCATGATGGAGCTTCTCCGGCTTGGGTTCAGATCCCCTGGGAGTGGCAGAGACGGGCGCCGCAAGGCGTCCAGTGCAGTAACGCAAACGAACCCGGAGAAGCCGACGGGTGTGCCGGGAAGAGTTCTCTTCTTCGTGAAGGGCAGGGCGCCCTGGAATGGGTTCGAGATAGGGGGCCGTACCCTGGAAAGCGCTGCGGTTCCTGCGGCATCCGGTGAGCTCTCGTTGGCCCTTGAAAATCCAGGGGAGAAGGTGTAAGTCTTGCGCCGGGCCGTACCCATATCCACAGCAGGTCTCAAAGGTGAACAGCCTCTGCCGTTTTGGAACAACGGCATGTAAGGGAAGTCGGCAAGTCAGATCCGTAACTTCGGGACAAGGATTGGCCTCGGTCGCCCACTCGCGGGTTGATTTCGAAAACAAAACAAGATATCCTTTCTGCTAAATAGTTACTCGGCCCCTCAAGGTCGGTGTACAACTTCTTAGAGGGACAAGTGGCATTCAGCCATGCCAGACAAAGCAATAACAGGTCTGTGATGCCCTTAGATGTCCGGGGCTGCACACTCGCCACGATGGGCAGATCTGCACACACAACATTGCTTTAACACAAAAAGTCATATCATTTTAAAGTTTAGAATGGCACCTCTGCAAAAAATTTTTTTTTTACTGTGTATGTGTCTTGCCCACAGCTGGAGAAATAACGGCTGACACTGATCCCATTTCCCTGCAAGCTCGGCCTGTATGGCATCTCCAAACATACGCTATCAAATGCCTGGCTGTACATGGAACATTGCTTTGGCACAAACATATTTGATATCGTTTGAAAGCTTAGAATGTGACCTCTGCAATGAGCCCACAAACGTGGATGTGTCTGCAAACGAGAGGGAGATGACGCATATAAAGTTCACGTCAATTAGTGGCTCCCGGTAAAAGTTAAAGAGCTGCACTTTTGTCTCACCATTCAGCAAACGTTGCAATGGCACACTGACAAATTGTCACATCAATGCAAAGAACAGCATTTCCCTTCACATTGAGGCCAAACACAAATTTAATTCTTGGCTCTAATTTTGCAGCAGGTTAAGCAACTTTCTGTAGATTTAATTAATAATTGTGTTTTCTTCATAAACCCTCATAGTTTATATATTTTTCTTTCCTAAAACAAGACTTAATATCTTAGGTCACTTTTATTGTTATGTAGATGTATTGTAATTTTAGAAGTTTTAAATATTCTTTCTGTATAACAAACAAAACTGCTTAGGAAGAATGTCATTTTTGCAGCGTTTCTGTTTTAATGCTATTTCCAAAAAAGTCTTTACATTTATATTAAACAAATACAAATGTTGAAATTAGTATTAAGTAGTTGTCAAATCTACAGTAAGTAACTGGTAAAACTGCTGTGAAAAGTACAGCAAAGTTTTCCAGTGTAAATGTTACAGAAGAAATGTAATCCATTATGTTTCTTTATATTTTGGGATAATGAAACAGGAAATATCTACCAAAACACAAACAACTTTATTGGTTCCCATTTTTGTAATATAAAAAATTGTCCTCGTTCAAAACATGAACCCCAAATTCATTTAAAGTAAGGATAGCCTGCTGTATGTCTGAGTCTACTTTCACATATGACATATCATTTCTTAATTTTCATGATATTTCAAACATAGATCTTAATGGCATTTCTGACACAATAACATTTTATATTATCATTAGGGGTCCATGAGCAATGGATCAAATGAAGACTGATTCATAAGAATCAATCTTCCAAAGAACCCCCTCATTATTTTTCATTGAGCAGAATCAGTGGAATAAAACTGAATTAAAAAGACCTGTTAGAGCACAGGACAGAAGAAAACTAGGCAAGGACTTGCAAAAGCAGCTCCCACGAGCCATGTATCTGACGAAATGAACAGGGATTTTAGAAGATGTTATGGACTCAGGCTGTAGGGATGAGGCCCCAAGTCCGAGGCTACTCGAAACAATATCGTGGGAAACACATCAGAGAAGCCGGCAACACAGCAACGAAATTATAAGGCTCCCAAATTTTGTTATATCAAATGCAGTATAACTTTTTTTTTGCCACATCAGTTGATGTATTTATAACACCTATCAATGCTCTTTAATTCAAACAGTGTGAAATCTGCATCTAGTGCTCTCCCCCACCATTTTCATCCCCAGCACATCTTTATTTTCTTCAATGATCCTCATTCTTATAGCTTTCTCTTCACTGGAGAGATTCTGTGAGCTATGTATTCTTACAAAGGATTTTGCAAGCATTTCAGCTTTTCTCTACTGGTTACTGCCTCAGTGTCATGATCTCTTAATACTGGTGTTGAAAAATCCCTTCTTATGCCTCCCATCTTTCTGATCATTCCCATCAGGGGCGTTTCCTCCGAGGAGGCAAGGGAGGCAGTGTCTCCCCTCCCCCTCGAAAATAATCGAATGAGAATATTACTAACAGTTCAGAAATAGAATAGGACAGCGGATATAACGTATTTAGCTAAATATGAGATAAATCAGCGTGTACAACAGTGTGAAACAGCGGCCCCCGCTCGAAAGAATTCCAAAGGGAGACAGCGTTTCTCTTGTCTCCTCTGAGCTCATTGACTTTACATATACCCGCTAAAGCGTGCCGTGAGTTTGAGTGGGGGTAATTGAAAAGAATGGAGAAAAGTCACGTGAGAGGAGGCAATGCCTCCAACGGGCTATGATTGGATTAACTCATCAGCGAGATCCCGCCTTCCTGCTCGTCTTCGTCATACATTTTAAACTGCGGGCGCTAAATTAGATTGAAAGTAATTAAATTGTTTTATTAGTTGTATTAATCGGAGTTTAGGATTCGTGTCGGAGATGGCGGAGGCAGAGGAGTTATCGATTGTTGACAGAATTACGTGGTTCAGATTTGTTCAAAAACTTTTGCTTGTGATCAGGCTGCTCAGGATAGCAGCAAGGCTAAAGTAAGTCACATCCAGCGCCGCCGCTCCCACCACGCGAATCACTTGCAGGTAAGTCCATGTTTAATCAAAATTACCACACGAACCAGCAGAGACGCTTTAGCCTCTTCGTTAGAGCGCTCGTCTCCCATTCGGACAGACGGAGGTTCGAAGCCTGTGCAGAGCGGGGCGAGCAATTTTAATTTCGGTGCAGCTTGCGATCTGAATTGAGATTTTACTGTTAAACATTGATAGTTTTTTGTTTTGCTATTCTGTTTACTGAAGAAAAGTTTGCACCTTTAGGGGGGGGGGCATCATAATGGAATTATGCTTAGGGCACCAAAATGGCTAGCAGCGGCCCTGGTCATATCTATTATATTTGATCTCTTAAATGCTTTGAGTATTTCTGGGACTGCTAATAATTAAATTGATGGTATTGGTAATGATGTTATTCTTATATAGGAAATCCCAAATGTTCCAGAAGAAGATGAAGGTGGTGTTGATGTACCTTTTCCCAAAGCAGGGAAAATAAAAAACTAAAAAAATCAGAAGTACATACTGTAATGAACTTGTAGTAATTAAAAGGAATTTTTCACACATAAACACTGAAATGACACTGGTTTTCTGACAAACGCATTTGTTAATAGTGCAGAGATGAACAAAAATTACATGGGTAGAAATCTGCCTCCTCATTTTTTAAGTCCACCGCACACCACTGATTCCCATATATCATTAATATTTATTCCTGTCCCAATGTTACTACAGAAATACTCCAATATTTCCTTTTGGCTTCTCTTATAATTCTTCTGGCTTTAGTCTGTGCTCTTTTATACTCCAATAACTTATCAAATGAATGATTGGATTGAACTATTTTAAGGGCTTTATTCCTGCTTCTAACAGCTTCTCTACACTCATCAGACCACCATGGTACCATTTTCTTTTTCTTTACAGCAGATGTTTCACCTAAAGTTTCTTCTGCTGACTCATGTGATATCTTAGTAATCATATCATTCATCTCATCAAAGACGTCACTCAACTTTGGCTTGACTTTATTGGGGTTACGATGTTCTATGTATTATAAGTTTATGTTTACTGTTGTTATACTGTCAAATATAATGATATGAGTATGTCCATGCTTTGCTGGGTTTTCTAAATCTTGAAAATTAGTTTGCAGGAGTGTGAAACGAGAGCTTTGAGGAATGCGGAAGCTGCGTTTCAAATAACGTGTGTGTGTGTGTCAATCGCATTTTCCGGCAGGACCAGCTATTTTCAAAATGTTTTGCAGAGAACCAATGGTTGGGGGGGAATGGAGTCAGATTAACATGTCCTGAGGTGATTGGTTCCGGAGGATTGAACGCCCGCCCAAGGAAGGGGAGGAGCCTGAAGAGAGAATCGACGTCACATATTGTTCTGTTCTTATCATATTACAGTAGAATTTAAATAAGCATTTCAGTATTCTAATGTGTTTTCTGGGAATATGCATTTTTTACGTGTTTATATTCAGGTCACGTTCACTTTAAGATCGCGCTGTTTGGATTGTGCTATCGCGTTATCCGTAGGTCAGAAGTGAACACTCACGCACTTCATGCGCGTTTCTGCGTTTTCCTCCTGTGTTTTAAAATCACGGTGCTTCTTATCTGTCTTCTCATGTCTGACGTAGCATCGTCGGTATGTATACTTTGTTTGTGAAATTGTTTGGAAGAATTATTTGATATTTCTGACTATTATTTTAAGTTCGTAAAGTGTAATCTGAGGATGGTTTGGATGCACGTCGGCGATGTATATGCTAGCTCTCACGTGTTCTTTGTTAGCGAGCTGCACGGTAAAAGTGTTATAATGTCTTGAATGTATTTACATGTATTTCTTGTTAGTTTAAAAACGAACTTTGACTACAGTAATTGTACTATTTGCCATTTTTCACGTAATTCGTCATTGCTCCTTTGTGTGTTACAGTTTCACTATTTTCCTTGTAACTCCAATAAACCTGTGGAACTAAGAATTAATCTTCAGAGTCTTGGTGTTGGGAAAAAGTTTAGCTGGCTGTCAGGATATTAAGCAAACATATCGAGGACGGCACAGTGAAACGACGACTATCAAGCAAGCGAGATATAGCAAAGTTGGAAGCTACCCAAACATGTCTGCACACGCATCCAGTGGACGATCGATGGACCATACTCTTCAGTCAAGTGCTACTGGAGCAGCGCGCGCCACAGAGCTACAGGCTAAAGAAGAGAGTTCACATGGAAATATAGCAGCACAGGAGAACCCATGCAGTGCATCAATAAGGACACGCTCGCAAGTATGTTGTTCCATGAGATCCAGTTCATCATCAGTGGGGTCTGCAGCTGTCAGAGCAAGAGCGAGGGCCGAAGCAGCAAAGGCACGGCTATGCTATGCTGAGGAGGAAGCAAATCTGAGGCTACAACAAGCTAAATTGGATGTGTCTATAGAAATGCTAAAACATCAAAAAGAGACAGCAGCAGCCATTGCTGAAGCAGAGGCGTTTGAAGCTGCTGCTGAATTAAAGAGTGAGAAACATAGTTGTGACCTGAGCAAAGACACTGTTCCTTTAGAAGCCTCGCAACGTACAAAGCAGTATGTGCTTGATCAACTAAAAGAAAGGGATTCAGAACTTAAGTCATGTGAACACGGTGACACACCAGCAAAGGCAGAGCCGGTCACCAACCACAACGTGTCACCTCCACCACTAAAGCCTGAAGCCAGTCCCTTCTATCCGCACCAGAACAATAGTGCTCCACATCATCTCATCTCACAGCAGCCTTACATCAGCACATACGAGGAAAGCCAAAAGCCATTCAGAAGGACATCTGGAGACGTTCGTCTACCTCACTTCAAGTCCAATGGTGAGCATGCTTGGCCTACACACCACTTTAGACCACAAAAGCACGACACTCAGCCTCCTCTCGCACACCATGCCATACGGCCAGACTCCTATGAATGCAGCTCATACATAAATGATGGCGGCTCACACATAAATGACTTTGTCAGGTATCTAGCCCGCCGTGAGCTTGTGGCTACAGGCTTGCTTCAATTCAACGACAAACCTCAAAACTACAGAGCATGGAAGCGTTCTTTTTTGGCTGCCATCAGAGGCCTTAACCTGGGACCTAGTGAGGAGATGGATCTTTTGCTAAAGTGGCTCGGAAAGGAGTCAGCGGAGCATATAGAGCAGATAAGAGCAATACACATCAATCGGCCAGAAGCAGGACTCGCCATGGCATGGGAAAGACTAGAGCTAACATATGGCTCAGCTGAAGCAGTAGAAAATTCTCTGTTCAAACGCATTGACAGCTTTACAAAAATAATAAACCGAGATGGAGCTAAGCTGACAAAGCTGGGTGATCTACTAATGGAACTGCAGGCCGCTAAGGCTGAAGGAGACTTACCAGGCCTGGCTTTCCTTGACACTGCGAGAGGCGTCAACCCGATCGTACAAAAACTCCCGTTTCGTCTCCAGGAGAAGTGGGTGATAGCTGGTGCAGCCTACAAGCATCAAAACCAAGTGAGCTATCCCCCCTTTTGCTTCTTTGTTGATTTTGTCATCCAGCAGGCTCGCATTGCCAATGATCCAAGCTTCAGCCTCATCACCAACACAGATACAGCCCCCAAGACAGAGAAGACAGTGTGGAAGCCGAATAGACAGCGGGAAATCTCCGTCCACAAGACCGATGTATCACCCAGAACCACATCTGACATGGATGAGCCTCTAACAAAATCTGACGACAGCGAAAGACTGTGTTTGTTGCATAAAAAGCCACACCCTCTCCGTAAGTGCCAGGCTTTCAGAGAGAAGCCCATTGACGAGCGCAAAACATTCCTCAAAGAAAACAATGTGTGCTTTAAATGTCTGTCTTCCTCGTCTCACATAGCAAAGAATTGCAAATTCAATGTCCAGTGTTTTGAATGTAAGAGCAACAGGCACAACACCGCGCTCCACCCTGGACCCGCACCCTGGCAGCAGGAGGATGGCCCTGCTGAGCACGGCGGGGAGGGAGATGAAGCTTCAGCGCAGTCTCAGGTAACCAACAAATGCACGAAAGTCTGCGGAGGTGAACTCACAGACCGCTCCTGCTCGAAAATATGCCTTGTTAAAGTGTTCCCAGCTGGCCATAGAGGAAAAGCTGTGACGTTGTACGCTGTCATGGACGAGCAAAGCAATAGGTCACTGGCTCGCTCACAGTTCTTCGAAATGTTCCATGACCAAAGTGCTAGTGCTCCTTACACACTGAGAACATGTGCTGGAGTGAAGCAATCAGCAGGCAGAAGGGCCAGTGGCTATGAAGTGGAGTCTCTAGATGGAGCTGTTCGCATCCCGTTGCCAAGCCTCATAGAATGTAACGACATACCGAATAACAGAGAGGAGATTCCAACCCCCGAAGTAGCTCTTCATCATGCTCATCTAAGGTCAGTTGCTCACCTCATCCCAGACATTGATCCGCAAGCCCCTATCATGCTTCTCTTAGGACGGGACATTATCAGAGTGCATAAAGTCCGCAAACAGGTGAATGGCCCTCACAACCTGCCTTACGCACAGAAGTTAGACCTGGGGTGGGTCATTGTAGGAAATGTGTGCCTAGGTAATGTTCACAGGCCACTGACAATCAGCACGTTCCACACGAACACCACAGAGCTGCAACGCCCCACTCTCTTTGACGCATGCCCCAATGTGTTCCATGTGAAAGAGAGGTTCAGTGACACCCAAGCCACAAGTGAGCCTCCAGCATATCCTGAGGACCAGCCTATCTGCGAAACCGACCACCTTGGATGCACAGTGTTCAGGCTGACCAAGGATGACAACCAGGTGGCTCCCTCCATTCAAGATACAAAGTTCATGGAGATAATGGCTCAGGGACTGCGAAAAGACTCAAATAACAGTTGGGTGGCACCATTACCATTCAAGAGCCCACGGCCACGGCTCCCAGACAACAGGCTACAGGCGCTGAGGCGTCTCATGTCTCTCAAACGTAACTTTGAAAAAAAACCTGAGATGAGAGACCACTTTCTCTCCTTAATGGGCAACATGTTTCGGAACGGTCATGCAGAGTTAGCCCCCCCTCTCAACCCGGATGAAGAAAGGTGGTACTTACCAACATTCGGGGTGTATCATCCAAAAAAACCCAAGAAAATCCGGGTGGTATTCGATTCCAGTGCCCAATATAACGGTGTATCACTCAACAACGTCCTGTTAACAGGACCTGACCTTAATAACACACTACTGGGAGTGCTGATTCGGTTCAGAAGAGAGGCCATCGCAGTCACAGCCGACATAGAACAGATGTTCTATTGCTTTCGGGTAAAAGAAACAGACCGTGACTACTTGCGTTTTCTCTGGTTCGAGAATAATGACCTCTCAAAGGCCATCGTGGATTACCGCATGAATGTCCACGTCTTCGGCAACAGCCCATCACCTGCAGTGGCTATTCATGGTCTACACAAGTCTGTCCAAGGCAACCAATTCCACGTCGACCCAGATGTGCAGCACTTTGTGTTGCATGACTTCTATGTCGACGATGGGCTGAAGTCCCTGCCCACAGCTCAAGATGCTATTAGCCTGTTGAAAAGGACACAGGATGTCCTCTCCAAGTCAAACCTGAGACTTCACAAGATTGCAGCGAACAACAAAGAGGTCATGGACTCCTTTCCATCCAGTGACCACGCGAGTGACCTCAAAGACCTTGACCTCGACGCAGACGTGCTGCCGATGCAGCGCAGCCTCGGGCTTGACTGGAATCTCAAGACAGACTGTTTTCTTTTTAATGTCTCCAGTGAGACCAAGCCTTACACACGGCGGGGTGTCTTGTCCACTATCAATAGCCTCTATGACCCACTTGGATTCGTTGCGCCCGTCACAGTCCAAGGCAAGGCTATCCTGCGAGAGCTCACGACGGAGAACGGTGACTGGGATGCGCCCTTACCTCCTTCCATGGAAGAAGCCTGGACGTCATGGAAAGCCTCTCTGTCCGAGCTCGCTGAGCTTTCCATCCCAAGGCGCTACACAGAAGCCTCACCATCTGCAGCGGTAAGAAGAGAACTGTGTGTGTTCTGTGATGCGTCAGTCAAAGCTATCGGTGCTGTGTGCTACCTGAAAGTGACAGACAGTAATGGCAACAACCAGATTGGATTTGTAATGGGAAAAGCCAAGCTGGCCCCCCGCCCTGAACACACAGTACCAAGACTTGAACTCTGCGCAGCTGTGCTTGCTGTTGAGTTAGCAGACCTGGTCTCAGCAGAACTAGACCTACAGCTTGATGCCGTAACGTACTACTCGGACAGTAAAGTAGTCCTGGGCTATATTTGCAATGAGACCAGGCGCTTTTATGTCTATGTCAGCAACCGAGTGTTACGCATCAGAAAATCCTGTTGTCCAGACCAGTGGCGTTACGTGCCTACAGACATGAACCCTGCAGATCATGCAACACGTTCAGTCCCTGCTAGCCAATTGAAACACTCCAACTGGTTTAGTGGGCCCAAATTTCTCTCCAAGCCGGAGCCCAGTATCTCTGAAAGCACTTATGGCCTTGTTGACCCGAGCTCAGACCCAGATATCCGCCCTTTGGTGTCTGCCTTAAGCACTGCAGCCTCAAACCAGCAACTGGATTCACAACGCTTTGCAAAGTTCTCTACCTGGAAGTCCTTAACTCGTGCATTCACTCGCCTCATTCACATAGCCTGTCATTTCAAGACAGCTCACAGAGTGAACAGTGCATGCGAGGGCTGGCATTACTGTAAAGCTGAATTCACAGTTGAGGAATCAGAGAAAGCGTCAGCTGTAATCATCCAAGCAGTTCAAAAGGAAGTCTACAGTCAAGAGATAAAGTGCATTCAAAAACATGAAAGGATGCCAAAAACGAGCCCTCTCAGAAATCTGGACCCGTTCATTGACACACTTGGCCTTCTCAGAGTGGGAGGCCGACTTCATTATTCAAGTGTCGATCAGAACGAAAAGACTCCCCTGATTATTCCTGGCCAGCATCACATCGCCACTTTGCTTATCAAACACCACCACAAGCAGGTCCAGCATCAAGGCCGTCACTTTACTGAAGGGGCGGTCCGTTCAGCTGGCCTTTGGATAGTTGGAGGGAAGAAAAGAGTGAGCAGCATCATTTACCAATGCATAACATGCAGAAGGCTCAGAGCTCCACTCAGTATCCAGAGAATGGCTAACCTGCCAGCCGATCGTCTTTCAACAGATCCTCCATTCTCTAATGTAGGTCTTGATGTGTTCGGCCCATGGAACGTCTCCTCACGCAGAACCAGAGGTGGCTGCGCTCAAAGTAAAAGGTGGGCAGTTATATTTACGTGCATGAGCATAAGAGCTGTGCACATTGAAGTCATAGAATCCCTCGACACCTCTAGCTTCATCAACGCGCTACGGCGCTTCCTTTCAATGCGTGGGCCGGTCAAAAACATTCGTTCCGACCGCGGCACGAACTTCATTGGTGCCTGTAAGGAACTGAAGATAGCCTCAAACATTGACAGCACTGCCGTAAAGACTTACCTCTCAGACAAGGGTTGCATCTGGTCTTTTAATCCCCCTCATGCATCCCATTGGGGTGGATCATGGGAGAGAATGATAGGGCTGGCAAGGAGGATTCTGGACGCAATGTTCCTCCAGCTGAAAGACAAGCTCACCCACGAAGTGCTGGTTACTTTCATGGCAGAAGTCGCAGCTATCATCAACGCCAGGCCACTTGTTCCAGTGACTATGGACCCTGATGACTCGTTCATACTCAAGCCAGCTGATCTTCTCACACAAAAGCCGAACTGTGTGCCTGCTCCTGCCGGTGAGTTTGGAGTTGCAGACCTCTACAAGTCCCAGTGGAGGCAGGTTCAGCAGCTGTCCAACACCTTCTGGGACCGCTGGAGGAAACAATTCCTCCCAACACTGCAGGCCCGCAAGAAATGGCAGTCCACTCAGCCAAACATTCAGCCTGGAAGCGTTGTTCTCCTTTAGAACAGCCAAGCGCCTAGAAATGAATGGCCTCTTGGATTGATTACTCAGGCCTTCTCTAGCAAAGATGGGAAAGTACGCCAGGTTGAGGTAAAGATCATCAAACCAGGCGGGACTAGCCTCTTTCTCAGGCCAGTCAATGAAATTGTTCTCCTTCTACCTCCAGAGGTATAGTAAATGGACTGTGGGGTGACGTGTGTCCACGTCAGACGGGGAGTGTTCTGTTCTTATCATATTACAGTAGAATTTAAATAAGCATTTCAGTATTCTAATGTGTTTTCTGGGAATATGCATTTTTTACGTGTTTATATTCAGGTCACGTTCACTTTAAGATCGCGCTGTTTGGATTGTGCTATCGCGTTATCCGTAGGTCAGAAGTGAACACTCACGCACTTCATGCGCGTTTCTGCGTTTTCCTCCTGTGTTTTAAAATCACGGTGCTTCTTATCTGTCTTCTCATGTCTGACGTAGCATCGTCGGTATGTATACTTTGTTTGTGAAATTGTTTGGAAGAATTATTTGATATTTCTGACTATTATTTTAAGTTCGTAAAGTGTAATCTGAGGATGGTTTGGATGCACGTCGGCGATGTATATGCTAGCTCTCACGTGTTCTTTGTTAGCGAGCTGCACGGTAAAAGTGTTATAATGTCTTGAATGTATTTACATGTATTTCTTGTTAGTTTAAAAACGAACTTTGACTACAGTAATTGTACTATTTGCCATTTTTCACGTAATTCGTCATTGCTCCTTTGTGTGTTACAGTTTCACTATTTTCCTTGTAACTCCAATAAACCTGTGGAACTAAGAATTAATCTTCAGAGTCTTGGTGTTGGGAAAAAGTTTAGCTGGCTGTCAGGATATTAAGCAAACATATCGAGGACGGCACACATATATTATAAATATCTGTAACCCGGAAGTGTGTGTTTCAGTTGTTCGCTCATATATATGTGTTGAGTCTGTGTATTTAAGTGCTGAAATACAAGAGCTTCTGAATGTGTACAGCTGCTGCTCATCATCATCATCATCAGATCTTATGTGTTCTCATTGGTGAAGGAAGAACTGATGACGTCACGCATCAATTTACTCATTAAACTGGACATTAGAGAGCAGCTGTGTCTCATACAAACACTATTAGATTGAAGCTTCATAAGGGCTCCTCATAGCTCATGACTGGTTCTTCTGAGATCACATTATTCAACCAGAATTTATAAGTTGTTCTGCTGTTTCAGAGAACACACACAACTTTAGAAAGTAAACTGTGACAAATGGGTGATTTCAGTGGTGTCAGTAAAACGCCTGAGAAGAGGAGTGGCAATAAGAGTTAAAGGTTTTATCATTTTAAGGGTTTACAATTAATGAATGGAAAAATACAACATTAACATAATTGTAAGGGGTTTTGGGGCAGAGAGGCTCTTGAGCCGGGTCTGATCTCCTGTCTCAAAATATGGTACAAAGTCTTGACTTTCTGGGGCCCAGGTCAGGGAACCAACCGTCTACTAGCGGTCACATGTCACTGAAAACACAAAATCCCCAACATGCAATGATCTTGTCTCCAAAAGGAGTCCGGAGACTGTGAAGTGCCTTTATAGTCACAGAAAGCAACATGTATTAATTTAAAAGAGCACTGGATGAAATGCCAGTGTGGATCTAAGGGCTACTCTGAATGTCTCTGACGTCTTGAACTGATATTTAGTTATCTTATTGGTACACTACAATCATAACTACTTGTATTGATTAAAGCATCATTATTAAATCAGAATATTTTTCTTTACTTTGTTCAAGAATTGGAGAGAGGAGGACAGAGAAAAAGTTACACCTCACCTCAGAGTGTTGTTTTACTCCTAACAGAGACCATTTGACTTCATACACAGTGCTCTGTCACCTTTCATTCATTTCTCCATTCATCCAATAGAGTGTAAAATATCTCCATCCATGGGTAATTTAAAACAATATTGCTAATAATATTTTTTTCAGTTCATGTATTTCTTGGGTTTATTGCAAGAGAAACAGTCAGAAGTCATTGGAAAGTGGTCAATGGTTGTTTTGAAATATAATTTACACATCATATTTGATGAATTGAGAAATTAGTAGAACAAAATACAAAGTTTACTGCACAACATCATATAATAAACTGAATTTACAGTTACGTCGGTCTACATTATATATCCTACTTTGTTGTGTAGACATTTCGGGGTCATCCACTGGACTCATCAGAGCACCTAATGGAAGATTTCAATACTACACTATGTACACAAGGTTACACTTTGAATAATATGCAAGCAAGTTAAAACTTTAAATCAATTTTTGAGACACAAAAATGTGAAAACATTATGTATTTATATTTGCAACAAGTCTACTTATAAGGCTTTGTAGTAGGTGGTGTTGCAAAAAGGTCCTCAGAAAAGATTTCTGCTGGATCTAGCAAATAAATAAGAAAAATCATAATAAGTTTTTTAAAGCAACGATCTTTACACAGAATGCCTGTCATTCACCCACTGGCAATAAGAGCAGTTGAGCTTTTGGTTTGTAATTCTCTAGGACAAACACATTTATAATTAGAAGGCAAGTGATTGAAGCAGCAATGCTCCTCAAGCTTTTCTTAGGGCAAACACAAATGAATGAAATTACCAATATCCATAAACACTTCATTTACAAGTATGATTAATGACCTCACCCCTTTTTGAATGGACATTGTTATTTTTTGGTGTTAAAAATAATATTATTGGCATCAATGATTATTTTTACTTTCAAAAGATATAACCAATTTTGAAAAACAAGAGAATTAAAAATAACTTCAGTGAACATTGCCAAAATAATAATTATACTATAATGTTGTGTTGCGTACCTGAGGCAGTGTCATGTTTGGAGGCTCAGGGAAAGTACAAACTATAACATTAAAGGAATATATAAAAATAATGTAAATTAAAGCTGCAAGCAGCATTTAGCGGGTTCGAGCAGTTTAAGGCGTCTTAAGCAGCTTTGCCTTCATCAAGTAGGCCGAGGACTCTCATCCTAAAACACCCAAGTGGATGATACTCCCAACGCCTGAAAAATTATAGATACGCTCAGCAACGGTTCATAGACACTACGCATGATTACACACATATGCACATATAGTACACTTGAGGGGAATCATCTTTTCAGGTTAATTTGGTCACATCCATTTAAGAAATGACCTGCCATGTGACTGGCTGAGTAGCAATTTGGGTTTACATGCAATTAAACTGGTGTACATAATAAAGGTGTTTATGTTTAGCAAAACAGCATCTTACAACCAGCCAGATATGTTCTATATTTATAGATGTGTAAATATGGCACAACCGTTAATGTATAGTGCATTATATGTCTAACACCATGTTCCTGTGATACACTAAACGTATCTCTTGTCCGATCACCATCATATTTTGCATGCTTGTTTAGTGTAATAAGATGTATGATTGTACTTAATGGCAAGTCAATTGGATTATTTGTTAAGGAGTAGCGAGCTTTCAGGTACACCGTTCACTTGAATATAATAAAGGACCCTGTAATGGTCACGCAAATGAAAAAGTTGAACATGTTTTTGATAGTTATTGATCTAGAGAGTCCAGAGAATTGTACTGTGGTGGAAATTTTGAGATTGCTTGAAAAACCTAGGTTTCTCAAAAATAGCTTCTTAACATCATCACAGATAACTCACAAACTGCTTGATCGACATCAATGGTTCAAGAGCCAAATGTAACGTGATACACAATTGTTTATGCACTCCAAACGTTATTTCACCCCCAGTGGCCGAATGAGTTCATATTTCTAACAAACCTTGAAGACCACGATTCGAACAAGCCCATCGAGTGTCGTTACGTTTATTATAGTGCCACCTAGAGGCCAAATGCCGACTTTTATAGTGTGACCTCGGACTGAGAGTATAAAGATATGGTCCAAGCCCCGTGAAGATAGCTCAAACGGTTCACGAGTTATAACCATTTTTGTCAAATTAGCTCCTTCCGGTTCAGACGTTCTGTGGCCCCCCAGCCACCACGGATCAAAATTTAAACTTATCCGATAATTATTCACATTCACACTCCACAGAATTCATCAGCGTTGGTTTGGTTCCGATTGGGCAAAAATCCAGGGACTAGTTAAATTTCTTTATTTTTTAGTCAAATAATTAAGTTGGTATTATTATTTTTAATATGTGGATTAATAAAAGTAATTTAATAAAATATGATTACAGGTATTAATAGAAGACAGATATAAAAAGAAATATAGCTGCAAGCAGCGATTCCCGGGTTCGAGCAGTCTAAAGCGTCAAGATTGTTCAGAATGAAGAGAACTAGCGGCCAAAAGGCGCTGCCTTTAGTAGGTGACCTCAGAGCTAGTTCTTGAGTTATGGCCATTTTAATGTAAAAGGCTCCGCCTATTAAGAACTTTTGGCGTGCGTCCCTTATCGACCTTGAAAGGAAATTTCAAAAAATGTTCGATAGTTATTTACATTCACACTCCACAGAAGTCATCTGCATTGGTTTGGTTCAGATTGGGCAAAAATCCAGGAAATAGTTCAATTTCTTTATTTTTTAATAATTAAGTTGGTATTATTATTTTTAATAAGTGGATTAATAAAAGATACATTTAATTAAATCTGATTACAGGTATTAATAGAAGACAGATATAAAATTAATTACAAACTCCTTTTATTGCCATGAGTGCAAATAAAAAAAATGTTGGTGTTCTCTTTTTAGGCACAAACTGTTCAGAATACAAAAAGCAGTCACACCGTTCAATATATATATATATATATATATATATAAAGATATAAAAGAAACTTTTTCTGCAACATCGAACCACAGAACACATATTTATACTCTAATTTGAAAACAGTGTAGATATGTTAACAAGCGGACTTAGTTAAACGAATAGCAGTCTATTTTAAAACAAAAATGTAGACTTGTGTGACTGGACTTGAACAGATTTGAAGCATCACAATTATTTTAAGATAGTGGTCTAGATCTGAGGGACTAGACTCTGTTTGACAGCTTCGAAGCATCCTGCATCAAGAGAAGTGTCTGAAATACCTCAAAACTATTCCTTACTTTTACAGTTAGGGCGGTCGTGGCCTAATGGTTAGAAAGTCGGACTCGTGACCAGAAAATTGCCAGTTCGATCCTCAGGGCCGGCAGGTAACGACAGGGGTGTCCTCGTTGCTCCCCGGGCGCTGCAGTGATAGCTGCCCACTGCTCCGGGTGTACGTGTATTCACGACTTGCTGTTCGTGTGTTCACTACTCTCTGGATGGGTTAAATGCAGAGGTCACATTTCAGGTATCTTTCACTTTCACTTTAGATGCCTGGGATAATGAAGATTCTCTGCATATGTCAAACAAATGAGGACACAGCAAGCCCTGGGAACACCTTCAAGGACTGTAAGAACTTTCACACCCTAGATAACAATTCCAGTGTCCTTTGGATTGTCACTTGAAGCTCCTGTCCTGGTCACAATTACTGCCATCACAAGCTGTTCAATTCCTGTCTGTTCTTCATTGTCCTGCAACCATAAACAGCAGTGAGACCCAAAAATTAACAAATACTGATCAAAGGAGAAAATCTGAAACTCTGTATCTTACAACACTGATCAAACAAATTAACAATATTATGGCCTCTTGGGGAAGCAACCGACAATAATGATTTAATTCACACATCTGGTATACTGAAATTAAGATTCCATACAGATCTCATGCATGTTCCCCAAGGAATTCTATCATGCAGTGTATGAAGACCTCTCTTGTCATTGATGAACATTTGAGCAATGTTCTGCGAGTTCAAAAATTGGAGAAAGGCCAGTTCAGAAAACGTTGAAATTTATTGATCAGAAGTCTCAAACAAACAGCTGTTTCGGTGGATTCTCAGACACAAAAACGTCTCACACAGAATCGACCACCAGAAACAGTCTCACAGCTATTTATATGTATTTCTCGTCGAGTCTGTTCTTCAGCCGGGGTCCAATCAGTTCGTCTCCCCTTTGTCTGCTCTCCAGCCAATCAGCTCACTGCCTTGTTTTTCAAATCACCATCTGTAACAAATTATATAGGAGCCCCCAACACGCTCTGTGCGTAACCTGATCTTAACACACTTACATAGTATTTCCTGTGGAAAACGCCCCACAGTATCAGCGCTAAATTCAACTCACACACTTGGTTATATTTTCAACATATTATGCACAGTTGGTTAACAATAATGAAATCCTAAAGCATATTAAATGTAAAGGCACGTTTAATACCACAATAAGATCCTTCAGTGTACACATTTCTTCCCCCAAAAAGAAGATGCTTCTTGTTACACACACACATAAGCAGATCATGCAACCCCCACTTACTGACCACATTCAGATCTCTGGCAACATCTAGCAACTGTAGAACTCTCAGCTTCAAGCTTTTGTTCACAATCATGTCATGTAGGAAAATACATCTGATTTAAACAAAATTAATCATCCATTTTTATATCGATCCATATAGTGATCTCAATTCCCACATCATATTAAAAGAAAAAAGGCCATCCCAGAAGGAATTAAAAAATGAATGAATGATATCCTTCTTGTAGAGGTTTCTGTAACTTGGTGCAAAATAGTGGTGGGAGAAATAATGACTTGTCAACAACATCTAGTGACGGCCGTGTAACACAAATGAGGATGGTAGGCCATCTGGCAGGCACGTTGTCAGATCAAGCTAAACACAGCCCTGTTGTTCACACCAGCATAGCCTGAAGACGCCACCATGTCTGGGACAAAACGATTGATTAAGTCAGTTTTACGATCCCCTCAGGAGATAGCTGCTCCGCGTGACTCCTATGGCCCCCAAATGGCCCAAGTCATAAGATCTGCGCACACACATGACCCCCCAAACACACCAAAGGATTCACGAGGATGACCATATAAGGGCTTCATTGACAACAACTAGCTGAAACTGTATTAAATGTATATGTTTATTGATTCAATGTTTTCAAATGCTATACATAAAACAGCCACGACGTTAACTGTATGTTCAATGAACCCTGTATGCCGGTAACGGTAATAATTGTACATCTATGCATTCCTGAGGCACAGAATCATAGTGTTTGGTACCTCTGTAACCACAAAAATGTGAATATATCGAATTTCGTTTAGAGATTACCACACGATGCAATGGTACGGAAGTACCAGCTATCAAAGAATGAATGCCCTTTTTCGCTACCCCCATTAGATTAGCCAGGAGGAGGGAGTCCGCGAAACAAAGAGAATTCTTCCCGCCTCGAGCTATTATATCTGATTGGGCCATCGTACAAGAGAGGTGGTAGCCGATCTATCTATAAAATTAGATGCCCAACGTTAATCGTGGCATTCCGCCAACAGAGAAACAACGCCAACTTCCGAGAACATCTCCGGAGACCTCCGACCAAACCTTTCTGCAAGAAGTTTTCGCTGCTTTCCTGTAACTTTCGTTTCGTTGATAACTTCTTCTATTTGGTCATCTGAGTTTGACTAAGTTCTGTATAACCGCGAGCAAGAACGGACTTTTATCGCTTAGCAACCGCAACCTTGTTTGACGCAGCCTGGAGCCACACCCCACAGGCCCCGGAAAGGACTACTGAACGCCGCGATACACGCACACGCACGAGTGGCTAAAAGCAAGTATCTTCCTATTTCAATCAAACTGCATTTAAAGGTCGTCTAAGTACTCCCTTTTCGGGATAATTTGAGCTGTTTGAGATCTCTTGTAAGGAACGGAGTGAAACGTTGTGTCTCTCTCTCTTTTCTCTCTCTTTCCTGTTACCCTTTCTTTTTGTGCCTTAATTGTTTTGTTTTATTATACGTATATGTCTGTGCATATTTACTTTGTGTGAAACCGTAGTGTTATACTCTCTAGTTGTGTTTATTAAAATCCCAAAAAGTACATGTGAACGGAATATGTTATTTGCACCGCATGCTCGAAGTCAATGAAACTAAGATATTAACGTTACCTACGCTTTAGTGTATTACTATTTCAGTGATATAAACAGTACGAACCTAGGAAGTATTAATTTGTCCTGATCAGAAAATTAAGACTATTTTAGACGTTCGTAAGGCAGTAATCCCTTATTGAGAATTGAGTGAGAAGTTATTACTATAGTTTGCAGGACAAACGAAATAATCATATAACTTAAACAATTCTATAAGAGGTTACTTGTACTAAATTAAACATTTTTCCTTATCAGGAAAATTGATATTTAATATGAACGACCAGCAGATTATATTCATAAACCAATGAATATTCAATCCATTTGAGTTTGATTTTTCCCCAAGACTCATTGTCGCTACATATTAATGGTGGAGAATGCGGGCAAGTTTCAAACGTTTGTGTATGTGAGCAATATTCATATTCAGATGCATGTGTATTTTTGGGTATTGATAACACGCACGCGCGTTTTCGAATTGTGAGACCAATCGCGCAAAGCGAACTCACTAAAAAGCTCAGCTCAGGCATCTTGAACGAATACTGATACATATGTAAGCCTATATTAATGAAAGTATAGATTAACTTACACGTGTGTTGCAATATTAAATGTCCCGGGGATAACGAAATCTCTGAACAGCACATTTTTAATATTGTGTTACCCGCGTTGATTCAGACGAGTCTCTCTGTTCACGCGGAGGATTGGAATAAAGCGAGATTCCTTTATTCCAATAATAGGCCGGCCATATCGTTAAGATAAACGATAAACTCCTGGTTAAGCGGTGAATTTGCTACTCATTTGTGAAACCTAAAACATTTGACTAAAGCTGAAAAAACGGTCAGCTAGTTAATGTCTATGGGACCTCTTGTAAATGTGTTTGCTGTACAGACGAAAATTCCTGTACCCACCACATTTCGTTCCGTGCCAATACAGCACGAGGAGACCTGCCGAGGTCTGGAGAAATAATTGTGATTTGTGTATCATAATTTCTCAAATGCTGAATAAACGATCAGCGAGTTGATGATTCATTGAAGTTCTTTTAAATG
Source organism: Barbatula barbatula (assembly GCF_947034865.1). NCBI lineage: Eukaryota > Metazoa > Chordata > Actinopteri > Cypriniformes > Nemacheilidae > Barbatula > Barbatula barbatula. The sequence goes on from NC_136776.1 coordinate 3,818,065, forward strand.
TGTGAATAGACAGACGAGAATTCCTGTATCCACCACATTTTTCCCGTGCCCATACAGCACGAAGAGACTCACGTGGTCTGAGAAGAATTGTGATTTTTGCAAAAACTGATTTTTGTTCCAAAATCACGAGAAGGTGTTGCAACGCCGCTTGCTAGACACCAGAGGGCGACTCTAAAATTAGACACGCCGCCATACCTTCCCCCGCGAACGCAACAGCGTCATCTCGGGGATAATCTCGGATAGCGCCACTCCCCGCTATTAATTGTGCCTTAAACAAAATAAGTAGAGCAGGTAAATTGTTTACTGATTATAGTTTTGAACATTTTTATTTATACAATTGTACTAGCATATAGGCAATAACCAAGTCCCCTGTCTCGCTGATCGAACACACTTATTTGAATTTGAAGTTTAAAAGGAAAAATATTTTTCTCTAGCTTAGATTAAAATTAGGTTAAAGTTACAGACAGTCCACTTGGAAGGAAGTACGCCACCGTGTGGTCGTAACCTGCTAAATCAGCTTCCCGATTCTCTATCCTTTGACCTCTCTCAATGCTGGGTGAAGTGCATTAAACTTTTTTCTTTTTCCCTTTTTCAGACAATGCTATAGCTATTGATGATCCCTAAAACTTATCGTTGATTGCTCTGATATATCATTTCTGACTTATTCTCCTTATTGTGTCCTTACAGACTTATTTAAATTTGGTTTCAAACGTGTTTTGAAATTAATTTGAATTATTCCATCGCTCGAGGATATCATTATTATTATTATTTTCGTTTTTGTTTTTGTTTTTTTTTCCTCATTCCCCTGTCATGCTTATTCAAATTCAATTTAACTTGCGTTGAATTTAAGTTGAATTAAGCGGGCTTTCTCAAAAGGAATTGATTAATAGGAACATTATTGTGACACTTTTATTTTGTCAAATATTTTCTCTCATTTTTTTTTTAAGTTTTTTTTTCTCTCTCTCTTTTTCCCCCATTGAGGTTAGGTCCCCTTTTTGATAAGTACCAACAGTTATCACAGTTCCCTTTGTTGTATCATTAGTTGATACAAACATTAATTTTTTTTTTTGGTTCTTCCCTTTGTTTGTGTGTTGTTTTCATTTTACATACTCCCAATTGAGCTTTATATCTAATTTGTCACTTCTCTTACGCCTACAACCATAAATTACTCAATCCAGTAAGCCAGAAAGCCCGAATTGATTTTAGACTTTCACCTGTTTACCCTCTTTGTGTATTTATTGCAGGACTCACAAGAAAGGTGATAGAGTATAGACTATAGGCCAAACGTCAGGTATTCCCTCAGGTATATCCAAAAGTTTTGACCAGCCTTTCCTCCCTAAAGCCACACCCTCTGCTTAGGTCCCCTACCCCGACAGACAAACGTGCTGTAGGCCCTATCAGAGACTGTTACGACAGGTAGTAGGTTTAGCCCTTCTAATCTTCCTTTTCCTAACATTCCCAGCCTTCACACTAATTTTTTTTTTTTTTGTGTTTTTATTACCTCATTACAGACCTGATTAATTTTGTGTTTGTTATAACTGTGCTCTTGCCAATCTTCACTGTTCGGACTGTCGTAATTGTGTTTCTTTCAGTTCACCAAGAGACCCCAAGGAGACCTAAGTAATTAAGTGACGACCAAGCAGCGGGTCACCACGTGACCCACAGGGCTACCGCCCGCCTGATTGTCTAATTTGTCTAACTGCCTAACTGTCTACATCAGTTAGCCAAAATTCCTATCAACGGCATAGCCGTGCGATAGTTCGTTAGCCCTAGATCAAGCTTGCATTGGCCTCTTTGTGTGTGTGTTGTGTTTCTCTCGTCCACAGTGAGCCAGCATGTCCCGGTCATCCAGTCCCGCTGTCCCGTGGGATCGTCTAGCGATCTGGCTGGAAGCGATAACGGACACCGGTCGAGGGGACCTGGAGCAGCTGAGCCAGGAGCAATTGGACACCGAGCTAGACAAGCTGATGGCGCATGATCCAACGCAGAGCTACGCTCACAAAGACCTGGTCAAGATCCTCGGAAGCCTCGCCCACAACCTCATCGCTCAGGCACGGCTAAGCGAAAAGAGCTACACCGATCTGGAACGGGAAGCCGCAACGCTAAAGCTTCAAGCCAAGGAGGCCCAGAGAGAAGATGAAATGGACACAGAACAGGAAAAGGAAGTAGAAAGACTTCAAAAGACCCTGGAGGATCTCCGTCTGGACGCCGCCCACAGAGAAAAGGCAGAGAAGGACGCCAGGAAAGACCTCAACGAAAAGCTTCGGCGTGGCGAATCCCTCCTGGAAAGAGCCAACACAGAACTAAAAGAAAGAGACGCTAAAACCAAAGCTTATGAAAAACATTTGCAGTCAGCGCAAGCCGAGATCAATGAGCTTGTCCAGCAAAGACACGAGCTCCAAGATGAACTTGACACGGTGCGCAGAGAACTGAGACATTCATATAAACTGCAACGTGATCGGCAGGGGGAAACACACAACACAGAGTTTCCCCTGACCAACTATTCTGCACCTTTTAGCCAAGAACCAAGAGCTACGAAGGGGGGTGACAACCCACTGTTTAAAATGTCACCTGCTAGTCTCCACGAATTCCCGTCAGCAGCAGAGGAAAGGGAGCCCTCCCAGGAAGCCAGAGTCAACAGCCACGTAGCCTCAAAAGGCCTTGACAAGCTGGCCAGAAACGTTCCCACCTTCAGCCCTGATCCTGCAGGAGGACACGACGTCCACGCATATTTAAAAGACATAGACTTTCACCTGCAAACTGTCGCTAACGCGAACAACTGGGACAGATTGTACCTACTCAGAATCACGTCTAATCGTGAGGTACGCAGCTTCCTAGATCGCCAACCAGAAACTGTCAAAGCGGACTACAGGCAGCTACGACAAGCTCTAATTCGTGAGTACTCTGACCCTGAGTCAGACCAGGGTCTCATCGCGGCCGTGGACCTCAGGCAAGGTCGACTTGAAACACCACAGAACTTTTATAACCGACTGCGACGTGCTTACTTTGGGGCACGTAATGAACCAGGCATGGAGGAAGACGTCAATTTCAGAACTCTGTTCCTTCGAAACCTTCACTCCACGATAAGTCACCACCTGGGAGTGCTGGCGTGCCCGCGCAGCATGAATACCCAGCAGTTGAGAGATTTAGCTCATAAAGCTTACCTCAAACAGAAAACCATTTCTGAAAAGACTGTAAAACACCCGACCATTTGCCCTGTCTCTGAGCATCGTCCAGAGCTAGCACTAGAGGGCGCCCAACAGAACCACAGTTACAGACCCGCCAACGGAGAGTCTAAACCACTCCCAGCCAGCAGAGGACAGCGTGGTCGTGGTGGGGGCCGTCCGAGGCACCAGAACGATCGCTCGGAGAGATCCTGGGACCAGCCCCGCCCCTTCTACAACCAAAAGGGGGTGAGCGCCTGGGAAGCCAGCCAGCAACCCAGAAGGATCCGAACCGAATCTCCAAGATCACCAAGCCCAGAAAGCCGGCGAAGGGGCCACTCACGACGTGATACCGGTAAGCTCAGACCTGAGCCCGTATCTAACAAAGAAACTGCAGCCGCTTCTGAAGCTGCAGAACTCCTCAAAGCACTTAAAGAGTTTCTCCAAAAGAACCCTCGCAAGGAAGACAAGAAGGATGAACCGGACACAGCATGACTGAACCTGATACCTGAAACCAACCTTCCCAACTTTCCTGAAACCGCACCAAGCACCATGAACACTGTTTTACAACCACAGACTATTGAACTACCTGTTGCATCCCCACACGTCAGCAGCACGCACTCACTACAGCTGACGGCAACAGCTCCTGACCAAGGCAGCATCATTCGTCACCCCAAGGTACCAGAAAGTGCTGTTTTGGTTATCTGCACTCACAATGAGCCACCCGAGACATATCCCGACGGCTTACCGATCAACACACAGGCCCCAACACCAAGACTCTTGGGAAACCTGATCGAGAAGGGAATGGCTCGAAAACTCTATCTAACCATCACCGTGGAAAGGGGGCTGAAGCTCGAGGCCCTCGTTGACACCGGCTCCGACCTCACGTTGATATCTGCTCAACTGTTTAACAAACTCAAATTTGAAGCACAGAGACAGAATCGCATCCTTAACCGTCACACGTGTAAGCTAAACGTGCAGTCATATAGCCAAAACGACATCCAGCTCAAACACGTAGCTCCCATTCACCTGACAATTGGACCTATGAGCCTCATTCACCCCATCTATGTTTCCCCTATGAACACTTATCCATTCCTCATCGGGAAAGACCTGCTGGACCGTTTTGAACCCTTACTGGACTTCAAACAGCTGAAATTTTGGGCTCAAGTGCGCGAACCTCTTCCCTTCCAGACGCATACGTCGTCTGAGCAAGACTGTCAAGTCACAGAGGTCACAGAAATTCCCACAGAGCCAGACTGCCAGGTCACAAAGGTCACGGGAACTCCTGCAGCACACTGTGAGAACACAGCCTCAGCCCCAAAGCCAGGTTCAAGTTCGCTACTCTGCACATTTCAGCTCACCAAAGACAATGATAACTTCTGCCCCAAGGTCATGAACGACCTACAGCTGAATGATATCACCACAACGAACATTATTCTAGCACTATGGGCCGATAACTCAGCCATTAGTCTCTCACTGTTCAATGCACTCAGTGAAAATGCACCCCACCCTCCTTATGCCAGCAAGCGCACCCGTTTCCCTTTGAACTCGCACCCCTCCTCTATGGTATCTGCCCGAGGAATCTGTGCGCTGCACCTGACATGGAATCAACGGTGCCTTACCCATTATTTTCTGGTCCTGCCGGACCCGCCCCACGATCTGTACATTGGAGCAGACATTTTAATTCGCCTCAAGGCTCATGTGGACATGTTGAATGAAGTGGTATGGGCCCCGTTTACTTTACAGCCACACGTTTCCATCAGTCATGACAACCTCATGTCAGGACAGACCATCCCGGAAGTTTGCACACTTGTCAACGAACAGGGAACGGTGATACCAGCATACACCAAAGGGGTCGCTGTCCGGCTCAACATAAGATGTGGTCAAACCTTAAACCACACGCTGGGCTTCTTCCAACCCTCACCTGAATGTGTGGAATTCGGACTCACACTTGAAGCCACACCCCTCACTGAAGTATCATCTCGTGTAGTCTACATCCTGTTCAACAACTGCACTGCAACCGACATCAATATTCCCAAGGCCTTCCGGCTGGGATGGCTAGTGAGCCATGATTTTCATGATTTTGAACTTGTATTACCCATCATTGGGCCCATTCCACCTGCACTGATACCCGAAGGGAGTACAGACGACACACTGTTCACTGCACCCTTCAAATTCATCGCCATCACCTCTGTCATGCCTGTAACCAAAGACCAGGTGTGCAGGACGGAGCTGACCGAAGACAGTCATCTCGCCATATACACAGTCTCTCATCATCCTGTCAGTGAGACTGATGCACCTGCAACACCCCTCAATACCACCTTGTCTGATGACACACAGACAGAGGAACCGTACCCAGGTTTCGAGTCTCAAGTGCGGCAAATTCTACAAGAAGCTAACGCACTCCAGAGTGAGACAGACCGCCAAAGACTCAGACAAGTCCTTTATAAGTTCAAAGAATCCTTTGCCAAAGACTCTTTAGACTGCGGTCTCACCAACCTCCACACGGTGCGCATTCCAACGCCCCCGGATGCGCCTCCCACGTTCGTCAAGCAGTACAAGATTCCAATCGCCTCACACGAACCAGTGCAGGAGATCATCGAATCTATGCTTGAGAAAGGTGTCATTCGGCCATGCAACAGCACCTACTCCGCCCCCATCGAACACACTTATTTGAATTTGAAGTTTAAAAGGAAAAATATTTTTCTCTAGCTTAGATTAAAATTAGGTTAAAGTTACAGACAGTCCACTTGGAAGGAAGTACGCCACCGTGTGGTCGTAACCTGCTAAATCAGCTTCCCGATTCTCTATCCTTTGACCTCTCTCAATGCTGGGTGAAGTGCATTAAACTTTTTTTTTTTTCCCTTTTTCAGACAATGCTATAGCTATTGATGATCCCTAAAACTTATCGTTGATTGCTCTGATATATCATTTCTGACTTATTCTCCTTATTGTGTCCTTACAGACTTATTTAAATTTGGTTTCAAACGTGTTTTGAAATTAATTTGAATTATTCCATCGCTCGAGGATATCATTATTATTATTATTTTCGTTTTTGTTTTTGTTTTTTTTTCCTCATTCCCCTGTCATGCTTATTCAAATTCAATTTAACTTGCGTTGAATTTAAGTTGAATTAAGCGGGCTTTCTCAAAAGGAATTGATTAATAGGAACATTATTGTGACACTTTTATTTTGTCAAATATTTTCTCTCATTTTTTTTTTAAGTTTTTTTTTCTCTCTCTCTTTTTCCCCCATTGAGGTTAGGTCCCCTTTTTGATAAGTACCAACAGTTATCACAGTTCCCTTTGTTGTATCATTAGTTGATACAAACATTAATTTTTTTTTTTGGTTCTTCCCTTTGTTTGTGTGTTGTTTTCATTTTACATACTCCCAATTGAGCTTTATATCTAATTTGTCACTTCTCTTACGCCTACAACCATAAATTACTCAATCCAGTAAGCCAGAAAGCCCGAATTGATTTTAGACTTTCACCTGTTTACCCTCTTTGTGTATTTATTGCAGGACTCACAAGAAAGGTGATAGAGTATAGACTATAGGCCAAACGTCAGGTATTCCCTCAGGTATATCCAAAAGTTTTGACCAGCCTTTCCTCCCTAAAGCCACACCCTCTGCTTAGGTCCCCTACCCCGACAGACAAACGTGCTGTAGGCCCTATCAGAGACTGTTACGACAGGTAGTAGGTTTAGCCCTTCTAATCTTCCTTTTCCTAACATTCCCAGCCTTCACACTAATTTTTTTTTTTTTTGTGTTTTTATTACCTCATTACAGACCTGATTAATTTTGTGTTTGTTATAACTGTGCTCTTGCCAATCTTCACTGTTCGGACTGTCGTAATTGTGTTTCTTTCAGTTCACCAAGAGACCCCAAGGAGACCTAAGTAATTAAGTGACGACCAAGCAGCGGGTCACCACGTGACCCACAGGGCTACCGCCCGCCTGATTGTCTAATTTGTCTAACTGCCTAACTGTCTACATCAGTTAGCCAAAATTCCTATCAACGGCATAGCCGTGCGATAGTTCGTTAGCCCTAGATCAAGCTTGCATTGGCCTCTTTGTGTGTGTGTTGTGTTTCTCTCGTCCACAGTGAGCCAGCATGTCCCGGTCATCCAGTCCCGCTGTCCCGTGGGATCGTCTAGCGATCTGGCTGGAAGCGATAACGGACACCGGTCGAGGGGACCTGGAGCAGCTGAGCCAGGAGCAATTGGACACCGAGCTAGACAAGCTGATGGCGCATGATCCAACGCAGAGCTACGCTCACAAAGACCTGGTCAAGATCCTCGGAAGCCTCGCCCACAACCTCATCGCTCAGGCACGGCTAAGCGAAAAGAGCTACACCGATCTGGAACGGGAAGCCGCAACGCTAAAGCTTCAAGCCAAGGAGGCCCAGAGAGAAGATGAAATGGACACAGAACAGGAAAAGGAAGTAGAAAGACTTCAAAAGACCCTGGAGGATCTCCGTCTGGACGCCGCCCACAGAGAAAAGGCAGAGAAGGACGCCAGGAAAGACCTCAACGAAAAGCTTCGGCGTGGCGAATCCCTCCTGGAAAGAGCCAACACAGAACTAAAAGAAAGAGACGCTAAAACCAAAGCTTATGAAAAACATTTGCAGTCAGCGCAAGCCGAGATCAATGAGCTTGTCCAGCAAAGACACGAGCTCCAAGATGAACTTGACACGGTGCGCAGAGAACTGAGACATTCATATAAACTGCAACGTGATCGGCAGGGGGAAACACACAACACAGAGTTTCCCCTGACCAACTATTCTGCACCTTTTAGCCAAGAACCAAGAGCTACGAAGGGGGGTGACAACCCACTGTTTAAAATGTCACCTGCTAGTCTCCACGAATTCCCGTCAGCAGCAGAGGAAAGGGAGCCCTCCCAGGAAGCCAGAGTCAACAGCCACGTAGCCTCAAAAGGCCTTGACAAGCTGGCCAGAAACGTTCCCACCTTCAGCCCTGATCCTGCAGGAGGACACGACGTCCACGCATATTTAAAAGACATAGACTTTCACCTGCAAACTGTCGCTAACGCGAACAACTGGGACAGATTGTACCTACTCAGAATCACGTCTAATCGTGAGGTACGCAGCTTCCTAGATCGCCAACCAGAAACTGTCAAAGCGGACTACAGGCAGCTACGACAAGCTCTAATTCGTGAGTACTCTGACCCTGAGTCAGACCAGGGTCTCATCGCGGCCGTGGACCTCAGGCAAGGTCGACTTGAAACACCACAGAACTTTTATAACCGACTGCGACGTGCTTACTTTGGGGCACGTAATGAACCAGGCATGGAGGAAGACGTCAATTTCAGAACTCTGTTCCTTCGAAACCTTCACTCCACGATAAGTCACCACCTGGGAGTGCTGGCGTGCCCGCGCAGCATGAATACCCAGCAGTTGAGAGATTTAGCTCATAAAGCTTACCTCAAACAGAAAACCATTTCTGAAAAGACTGTAAAACACCCGACCATTTGCCCTGTCTCTGAGCATCGTCCAGAGCTAGCACTAGAGGGCGCCCAACAGAACCACAGTTACAGACCCGCCAACGGAGAGTCTAAACCACTCCCAGCCAGCAGAGGACAGCGTGGTCGTGGTGGGGGCCGTCCGAGGCACCAGAACGATCGCTCGGAGAGATCCTGGGACCAGCCCCGCCCCTTCTACAACCAAAAGGGGGTGAGCGCCTGGGAAGCCAGCCAGCAACCCAGAAGGATCCGAACCGAATCTCCAAGATCACCAAGCCCAGAAAGCCGGCGAAGGGGCCACTCACGACGTGATACCGGTAAGCTCAGACCTGAGCCCGTATCTAACAAAGAAACTGCAGCCGCTTCTGAAGCTGCAGAACTCCTCAAAGCACTTAAAGAGTTTCTCCAAAAGAACCCTCGCAAGGAAGACAAGAAGGATGAACCGGACACAGCATGACTGAACCTGATACCTGAAACCAACCTTCCCAACTTTCCTGAAACCGCACCAAGCACCATGAACACTGTTTTACAACCACAGACTATTGAACTACCTGTTGCATCCCCACACGTCAGCAGCACGCACTCACTACAGCTGACGGCAACAGCTCCTGACCAAGGCAGCATCATTCGTCACCCCAAGGTACCAGAAAGTGCTGTTTTGGTTATCTGCACTCACAATGAGCCACCCGAGACATATCCCGACGGCTTACCGATCAACACACAGGCCCCAACACCAAGACTCTTGGGAAACCTGATCGAGAAGGGAATGGCTCGAAAACTCTATCTAACCATCACCGTGGAAAGGGGGCTGAAGCTCGAGGCCCTCGTTGACACCGGCTCCGACCTCACGTTGATATCTGCTCAACTGTTTAACAAACTCAAATTTGAAGCACAGAGACAGAATCGCATCCTTAACCGTCACACGTGTAAGCTAAACGTGCAGTCATATAGCCAAAACGACATCCAGCTCAAACACGTAGCTCCCATTCACCTGACAATTGGACCTATGAGCCTCATTCACCCCATCTATGTTTCCCCTATGAACACTTATCCATTCCTCATCGGGAAAGACCTGCTGGACCGTTTTGAACCCTTACTGGACTTCAAACAGCTGAAATTTTGGGCTCAAGTGCGCGAACCTCTTCCCTTCCAGACGCATACGTCGTCTGAGCAAGACTGTCAAGTCACAGAGGTCACAGAAATTCCCACAGAGCCAGACTGCCAGGTCACAAAGGTCACGGGAACTCCTGCAGCACACTGTGAGAACACAGCCTCAGCCCCAAAGCCAGGTTCAAGTTCGCTACTCTGCACATTTCAGCTCACCAAAGACAATGATAACTTCTGCCCCAAGGTCATGAACGACCTACAGCTGAATGATATCACCACAACGAACATTATTCTAGCACTATGGGCCGATAACTCAGCCATTAGTCTCTCACTGTTCAATGCACTCAGTGAAAATGCACCCCACCCTCCTTATGCCAGCAAGCGCACCCGTTTCCCTTTGAACTCGCACCCCTCCTCTATGGTATCTGCCCGAGGAATCTGTGCGCTGCACCTGACATGGAATCAACGGTGCCTTACCCATTATTTTCTGGTCCTGCCGGACCCGCCCCACGATCTGTACATTGGAGCAGACATTTTAATTCGCCTCAAGGCTCATGTGGACATGTTGAATGAAGTGGTATGGGCCCCGTTTACTTTACAGCCACACGTTTCCATCAGTCATGACAACCTCATGTCAGGACAGACCATCCCGGAAGTTTGCACACTTGTCAACGAACAGGGAACGGTGATACCAGCATACACCAAAGGGGTCGCTGTCCGGCTCAACATAAGATGTGGTCAAACCTTAAACCACACGCTGGGCTTCTTCCAACCCTCACCTGAATGTGTGGAATTCGGACTCACACTTGAAGCCACACCCCTCACTGAAGTATCATCTCGTGTAGTCTACATCCTGTTCAACAACTGCACTGCAACCGACATCAATATTCCCAAGGCCTTCCGGCTGGGATGGCTAGTGAGCCATGATTTTCATGATTTTGAACTTGTATTACCCATCATTGGGCCCATTCCACCTGCACTGATACCCGAAGGGAGTACAGACGACACACTGTTCACTGCACCCTTCAAATTCATCGCCATCACCTCTGTCATGCCTGTAACCAAAGACCAGGTGTGCAGGACGGAGCTGACCGAAGACAGTCATCTCGCCATATACACAGTCTCTCATCATCCTGTCAGTGAGACTGATGCACCTGCAACACCCCTCAATACCACCTTGTCTGATGACACACAGACAGAGGAACCGTACCCAGGTTTCGAGTCTCAAGTGCGGCAAATTCTACAAGAAGCTAACGCACTCCAGAGTGAGACAGACCGCCAAAGACTCAGACAAGTCCTTTATAAGTTCAAAGAATCCTTTGCCAAAGACTCTTTAGACTGCGGTCTCACCAACCTCCACACGGTGCGCATTCCAACGCCCCCGGATGCGCCTCCCACGTTCGTCAAGCAGTACAAGATTCCAATCGCCTCACACGAACCAGTGCAGGAGATCATCGAATCTATGCTTGAGAAAGGTGTCATTCGGCCATGCAACAGCACCTACTCCGCCCCCATCTGGCCAGTCCTCAAACCTAACGGCAAGTGGCGTCCTACCATCGATTACCGAAAACTGAACAAGCAGGTGCCACTGTCAAGATGGCCAATGACCCAGCTAGAACAAGAAATACCCCGAATCAGGGGAGCCACAATCTTCTCTACACTTGATGTGGCCTCTGGATTCTGGACCATTCCGGTGCATCCAGAAGACCAACACAAACTAGCATTCACATTCGGCAACCGGCAATTCACCTTCAACAGGTGTCCATTCGGCTATGCCAACTCACCAGCTGAGTTCAACATCTTCCTGAACAAAGCCTGCCCAGACGCCAGAGTAAGAGGCAACCTTATCTATGTCGACGACGTTCTCATGAAGAGCACAACGGTGGCCGACCACCTGAAAGAGATAGACTATGTTTTGAACCAACTATCCGCCGCAGGCGCCAAGATCGCCCTCCACAAAGGACAGTGGTGCCGGACCAAAGTCAACTACGTGGGCCTGCTCATCGGATCCCAAGGCATTGAACCACAGTCAAACCGTATTCATGCCATTCAAAACATAAAGCCTCCCACTAACGTCTCTGAGCTGCGCAGCTTTCTAGGGGTATGTAATTACTCCCGACAGTTCATAGAAAATTACTCAGACATTGCTAGACCACTAACAGCCTTGCTGAAGAAAGACTGCCCTTTCGTCTGGTCAGACGCTCAGGAACACGCCATGACGGCGCTAAAAAGACATTTATGCACAGCTCCATGCCTTGCTTACCCCGATCCACAACAGGAATTCTACCTGGAAGCCGGGTTTTCCGACCAATGTCTCAGCGCTGGCCTATATCAACGACACGACCAGGACAAGAAGGTGGTGGCCTATGCCAGTAAGACACTTCTACCTCCAGAGTGCAAGTTCTCAGACTGTGAAAAAGCTCTGTTCTGCACAGTGTGGGCCATTCAGCGATTCTCCAACTACATCGGGGCACAAAAAGTTATCATAGAGACTCGCCACCAGCCCGTAATGTTCCTCAACAGCCAACGCATCAGAGATGGCGTGGTCACTAATTCACGGATAGCCACGTGGTTAATGGCTCTCCAGGGGCGCAACGTTGAGGCAAGATATGCACAGAATCACAAGTCTGCGCTGGGCGATGGCCTGGCGGCATGTCAAAACTGCTCTGATAACATGCCTGCTGCTGCTGCTGATGTACAAGAACCCCAACAACAACAACTCACCTGTCACAGATACTTTGAACCGAATGCGTGCCAAGACATGCCCACGGCCTACGTCGATGGATGCTCCTACAACCACGACGGCATACTCAAAGCAGGTGCAGGTGTTCTGTGGGTAAACAACCAGCCGTGCCCACCACAACACTTCAAGTTGGGACCCCAGTCATCGCAATATGCAGAGATAGCAGCCATTCTCATAGCCCTACAAATCGCATCAGCCCATGACATCAGAGAACTGCTCATCTGCTCAGACTCTAACTATGCCAGACTCAGTTTCGTGTGCCACCTTCAAAGCTGGAAACAGAATGGTTTCAAGACCGCTAACAACAAGCCAGTCAAACACCAACACCTGTTCCAGGAATGTGACAACATCACAGAGACACACGACCTCATTGTGTACTGGAAGAAAGTGAAAGGACACTCAAGGTTACCAGGTCTAGACAAAGATTTAAATGACCAAACTGACGCCCTCGCCAAAACGGGCGCACTACACGGCGACACGTGGGAACCCCCAAACCCCACACCCGGCCCTGACATTGCAGTGCTAACCCGCAGCAAGCGACCGGCACCGGCCACGATGCCCGCCCCGCAGCCGCTATCGCTAACTCCGCAGATTTCCAACAACGACATTGCGGACATGCAAGCCTCTGACACTGCAATAAAGACAATTCTTGACCACCTCTCTGACCCCTCCAACCACCCTATCACGGACGCTGAGCTCGCTGATGACTCGGGCCTCAGACATCTACATAATTCCAGACACATGCTGCGAATACGAGACGACATTCTGTGGTTTGCACCCGATGACAGCACTTCACCACGGCTTGTGATACCTCGGTCGCACAGGGGGGTAATGTTAATGTACGCCCACGACACACCATGTGCTGGACACCATGGCACCAGAGCCACGTATGACACACTGAAACAGGTGGCATACTGGCCCGGGATGCAGCAAGATGTGGCAGAATATGTCAGAGAGTGCCTGGTTTGCTGCCAGTTTCAACCAGCGAACCCGAACCACAGAGCACCACTGCAACGCCGAGGAACAACTTTTCCATGGTCAGATCTACAAATCGATTGGGTGGGACCCCTGCCCAGATCAACGAGAGGCAACAAGTACTTTCTCACGGTAGTGTGCCAGTTTACCAAGTGGGTAGAGTGTCTGCCAGCACCCAACGACACTGCCCAGACCACGGCATACCTCCTGATGAACCACATCTTCTCGCGGTTCGGATTGCCACTGAGAGTCAACTCGGACAGAGGCACCCACTTCACTGCCGAGATCATGCAACAGATCTGGAAATGTCTAGGGATACAGGCTAAACTGCACATCAGCCACCACCCCATCTCTTCCGGACAGGTCGAGAGATCGAATCGAACGGTGGTCGCCATGCTGAAAAAGTACGTGTCTGCTAACCAGAAAGACTGGGATATGAAACTCCCCCTCGTTCTGATGGCCCTCAGAGCCACCCCGCAGGAATCGACGCGGGTGTCCCCTTTTGAACTCATGACTGGGCGGCAGATGACTCTGCCACTTCACCTGCTGTACCAACCTGGAGACTCCAACCTTGTCACAGCGTACACCACGTTCCAGTACCTCGATGAGCTCCATAGACACTTAAAAACAACTTTTGCGTTTGCCCAGCAACACCTGCAAAAGAGTGCTGAAGGTCAGAAAGCATATTACGACCGTAAAGCCTCACACCAGGAATTGGAGGTGGGCGACAAAGTCTTGTATTACAGCTTCAACCCGCCACCTGTGACAGGCCCCCGACGGCTGTCAAAGAAATTTCTGGCCCACTGGACGGGTCCTCATGAGATTATGAACAAACTCTCTCCAGTCGCGTACCAGATCCAGTTAAACCGGGGACAGAGAGAACCAGTTCTCAAATGGGTTCACCGGAACCAGATTAAGAGACATGTGGCCATTAACAGAGAAAGACAGTTAGGGGCCAATGCAAGCTAAACTCAACCGCCGTCTCCGAAACGAAAAGACTGTCCCATCCACCTGGGACAAACCCCGCTGACCCTTCTCTCTCTCTTTTTCCCCTTTTCATCCCTACCTATCTCTCTCTTGCCTGTAACAGGATGCGACTGTGGATCATGCTCCTGTGCCTCCAGACAATCCGAGGCCAGCCGCCACCAGACATCATCACACCAGGCCCGGCCTCGGGCATCGTATTGAGAGAGCAACCCGGACTCCTGATCACAAATTGCCGGACACACACCCAGAAGGTGTACGTCCGACTCGACCCCCGCAACGTCTACAGAGCACACTACCCCCGCGCAATGGCCCAGTACAGCTGGGCGGGTGCTCACTGGACAGAGGAATCTCTCCTCCACGCAGAGGCCGATGTCAAGCACATGCTCAGCCAACTAGAGAAGATGACCGTCACCCAAGCTGAGTTAGGTGGACACAACCGCCGCTCCAAACGGTTCCTTGGAGCATTGCTCGGAGCCGCCGCCGCCGTCGGAACTCTGTTCAACATTGGCATGTCCAGTATCAACGCGGTAAATATCGCCACGGTAAAGCGACATATGGCCGAAATCCAAACCGAGCTTCCACAGCTTAAAGAGCAACTCACCACACAGAGTGCAGCTTTACAAACCATCGGCAAGACGTTGAGAGGAACGGTGGTAATTCTGAACACCCACAGTGTCCTGTTGAACCAGACCATGAACTCCATGAAACAGCTGGTCACTGTCTTCCAGAATGACTTTGCCCAAACTCAGCTGGTCACCGCCTTAATGACTGACATGCTACGGGAAGTAAGCTCCTCCATCGATAGCTTAGCCATGGGTAGAATCCCACCATACCTGATACCCCTAAGCCTCGTACAAAACGTGCTGGCATCCGCTATCAACGCACCCACAGACCCTCTGCAACTGCACCTGGCCTACTCTCTGGGAAGCGCCATTCCCCTTTACGTGGACCCCGAGCAGAAGGAGATGGGTTTCCTCCTTAACCTACCCATCATCGAGTCAAGCCGAATCTACCGACTCAAAGACATTATCAATGTGGGTTTTTGGAAAGGTAACACTCACCTCAAGGTGCGCACTCCCCAGGTGGTCGCGTACCATGACAGCGATACACAGCTGTACCTAGCCCCGAACCTGCACATGTGCACCCTGACTAAAGACATTCATCATCTCTGCCCAAGCAAACCTTTCCTCAGAGACAACACCGAGGGAATCTGCGGTCTGCAACCTATGATCAGTGATACCCGCTGCCCTACCGACGCCACGCCTCGTACCCAAGTCACCGAGACGCAAGCAGAAATCGTAGGTGACAGGTGGCTCGTCAACACTCCAGTGCGTACCGCTATGCTGATTTATGACCAGCACGACACTGCGACCCGTATCAACCTGCTGGACCAAAGCATGTGGGTCCAGGTCCCGCGAGGGGCCATCCTCCACCTGGACGATTTGGCCCTGTACCACCTTCCGAGCGAAGAGTATCAGTCAGAAATAGAAATCCCTGCCTTTTTCAAAGACTACAATTTCACCCTCGCTCCGGAATTAGAACTGTGGATTGAGAAAGGGGGGCCTCAACTCATTGACATTGCTCCCCTCGACACAGCCCTCCAAGCAGTGTCTCGAATGCCGATCCTGAACCCCTCGCCTGTTGTCCAAACCTGGACCGCAGCTGACACTGCGCTATGTATCTCCATGATCTTCGGCAACGCCCTAACCCTGGGCCTAGCCTTTGTCCTGTACAGGAAATACAACGACATAAGAATCTCCACCGCCAAGCTCACAACGGCCGTGTCTGGGGGTCTCCGATGGAAACCTCGGAGGGAGGATACCACCCCCGAAGCAGATGCGAATCTCATCGAGCTGGCTCCTCAGGTGTAACAACCACCTGCTGCCCTACCGCCCGACTCACCTACCATCCAATCAGTGTGGGAGGGGGTTGTCCGATAATGTCCCCAGGACATCATCGAACAAAAAGGGGGACTGTAACACAAATGAGGATGGTAGGCCATCTGGCAGGCACGTTGTCAGATCAAGCTAAACACAGCCCTGTTGTTCACACCAGCATACCCTGAAGACGCCACCATGTCTGGGACAAAACGATTGATTAAGTCAGTTTTACGATCCCCTCAGGAGATAGCTGCTCCGCGTGACTCCTATGGCCCCCAAATGGCCCAAGTCATAAGATCTGCGCACACACATGACCCCCCAAACACACCAAAGGATTCACGAGGATGACCATATAAGGGCTTCATTGACAACAACTAGCTGAAACTGTATTAAATGTATATGTTTATTGATTCAATGTTTTCAAATGCTATACATAAAACAGCCACGACGTTAACTGTATGTTCAATGAACCCTGTATGCCGGTAACGGTAATAATTGTACATCTATGCATTCCTGAGGCACAGAATCATAGTGTTTGGTACCTCTGTAACCACAAAAATGTGAATATATCGAATTTCGTTTAGAGATTACCACACGATGCAATGGTACGGAAGTACCAGCTATCAAAGAATGAATGCCCTTTTTCGCTACCCCCATTAGATTAGCCAGGAGGAGGGAGTCCGCGAAACAAAGAGAATTCTTCCCGCCTCGAGCTATTATATCTGATTGGGCCATCGTACAAGAGAGGTGGTAGCCGATCTATCTATAAAATTAGATGCCCAACGTTAATCGTGGCATTCCGCCAACAGAGAAACAACGCCAACTTCCGAGAACATCTCCGGAGACCTCCGACCAAACCTTTCTGCAAGAAGTTTTCGCTGCTTTCCTGTAACTTTCGTTTCGTTGATAACTTCTTCTATTTGGTCATCTGAGTTTGACTAAGTTCTGTATAACCGCGAGCAAGAACGGACTTTTATCGCTTAGCAACCGCAACCTTGTTTGACGCAGCCTGGAGCCACACCCCACAGGCCCCGGAAAGGACTACTGAACGCCGCGATACACGCACACGCACGAGTGGCTAAAAGCAAGTATCTTCCTATTTCAATCAAACTGCATTTAATGGTCGTTTAAGTACTCCCTTTTCGGGATAATTTAAGCTGTTTGAGGTCTCTTGTAAGGAACGGAGTGAAACGTTGTGTCTCTCTCTCTTTTCTCTCTCTTTCCTGTTACCCTTTCTTTTTGTGCCTTAATTGTTTTGTTTTATTATACGTATATGTCTGTGCATATTTACTCTGTGTGAAACCGTAGTGTTATACTCTCTAGTTGTGTTTATTAAAATCCCAAAAAGTACATGTGAACGGAATATGTTATTTGCACCACATGCTCGAAGTCAATGAAACTAAGATATTAACGTTACCTACGCTTTAGTGTATTACTATTTCAGTGATATAAACAGTACGAACCTAGGAAGTATTAATTTGTCCTGATCAGAAAATTAAGACTATTTTAGACGTTCGTAAGGCAGTAATCCCTTATTGAGAATTGAGTGAGAAGTTATTACTATAGTTTGCAGGACAAACGAAGTAATCATATAACTTAAACAATTCTATAAGAGGTTACTTGTACTAAATTAAACATTTTTCCTTATCGGGAAAATTGATATTTAATATGAACGACCAGCAGATTATATTCATAAACCAATGAATATTCAATCCATTTGAGTTGAGTTTTCCCCAAGACTCATTGTCGCTACATTATGGAGATCATTAACATGGGCAGACGCAGATCTGGTGAGTAAACACCGTGTATATAAATCACGTTGCACATGTTTAATGTTTTATTGTTTTTGTTTTTATTGTTATTGTGTTTAAAAAGTATGTATATGAGGGATTTCAACAGTGTTTTTAAAAAGTTTTAAATAAAATATTGTGAAATGGCCGCAAAACGTTGTCAGGGGTCAGATGATTCTGAAAGTGAGTCAGCGGCAAAAATATTTAGATACCACAGTGACGGTGATTCACACCCCCCACAAAGTGTTTCAGACACGTTACAGAGATTAATCTACACAGTCAGGTCGATGCATAGACCGACTACTACAACCGAGTCTCTTTTAGCTTTAATTAGTACCGTTCGTTCAATGTCAGATGTACAGCCAGAACCAATTGTGGCTCTAGATGCACCTGTTTTAAATCAACATCAAGTTGGTTACGGATTAGATATTGTTGGTGCAAATAATGTAGGTCCTGATGTTGATGAAGATATTGATGATGCAGATATTGTTGATGATGAACCGGTTGTGAGAGATGTTAGAAATGTTGAGACAAACGAAACAACCATACCCTCTGTTTGTTTAAACCCTAGTGAAGCTCAGCGAATAGTAAGAGAGGGTGATAGTGTTGGTGATTATACTGTGGTCCCTAGAAGAAGGTTTAACAGCTTGGAAATACATAGGGTATTGAACCTGCGTTCGATAACATCCAACGATATGGCAGACTATGTTCTTCTTTTACATGAGGCATTGACTGAAATAGTTCAATTTTCGCGACAGCTGGCTGGTGATGGCGGTTTGATTAATATCACGTTAAGAGGTGCTAGTCTGACAGCTGATGTTAATACACTATTGTCACCTAGCAACAACTATAGCGTAGAGCTTTTTGAATACCAGATCGAAAAGATAATGCAGAGCAACGCAGACGTGTGCGTTGACGATAGATTGGAGTTGAAAGTGTCTATAGCCATGTGTAGACAAGGTGGTGCGTAAAGAAAACTCTGTGACACAGCTCATAACGAGGTTATTGCGAGAAACAGAATGAATCTTTTCTGCCCCGTTAATATCTCACACAATCTGTGTTTTGCTATTTGTCTGGCACATTTTCTGAACCCCCAAAAACAACACACAGAGTTAATACCATTAGCTTCAGCATTGCAGAATGCTGCTGGTCACACGGATCAGGATATGATAGGCTTTAATGACATAGCAAAGTTTGAACGTCTGTCTTATGTTATAATAGTGGTCTTCCACAGGTCAGACACTGGTGTGTTGGAACAGTACAACACAAAAGATGCGCCACATAACAGAACAGTGTTTTTGTACCTGCACGATGGTCAATATTTTATGATTAAGAACTTAAGCTTTCATAGGTACGCCTTACGTTTGTGAATTTTGTTACAGGGGTTACACATGCCGTAGAGATCACAGCTGTAAATATGTGTGTGATGTCTGTAATGGGTCTGAATGTTTCAGACACGCTGTGAAAAAAAGACAATGTGGTGATTGTCTTCGTTACTGCAGATCTGACTATTGTTATGACATGCATAAGAAACCACCGCTAGGTCAACAGTTTTCGCAGTGTGTTGACCAAACATTGTCCAAAATGCAATAGACGTTATCACATTAGCGGCACAGATCCTAAACCCCACAAATGCCCAGCAAGTTGTTGTGTCCATTGCGGTGATGTGTTGGTTGCTGATGGAGCCCATCAGTCTTTCATACAACCGATAACCCCTAAGGAACCTGGTGTGAAATACATATTATATGATTTTGAAACACGCTACCAAGACGGTAAACATGTTCCAAATTTTGTGTGTGCTATCACTTTTTCTAGTGAGGAATTCACAGCAGAGGGTACAGATTGTGTCGACAGACTCCTCAGACGTTTCAGACAACCGCGTTATAAAAATTACACATGGATTGCACATAATGCATCAGGGTTTGACAACTTCATACTTTTGGAACATTTCACAAAAGTAGGGCTCACACTTAAATCACAATGCAGGGGTGTCGTTTAATTTTATAAGCAACGTTTTATTGATAGCTACTCATTCATCCCCATGCGTCTGGCCAATACAGCGGCCGCGTTAAACCTATCCTGTGAGGACAAGGGATACTTCCCACACCATTTCAACAGGGTAGAAAATGAAGATTATACAGGCCCTTATCCAGACAAGCATTTCTATGGGTACGAGACCATGAGTGATAAAGACAGAGGTCAGTTCGATGCTTGGTACGCAACAGTCATTGATAAGGTGTTTGATTTTAAAAAAGAACTAGCCATGTATGGCAAGAATGATGTTGTTTTGCTGAGGGAGGCATGTATGAAATACCGCGATGAATTCATGCAATGTACCGGCATTGATCCGTTTACGTGCACCACATTAGCATCATGCTGTATGGCTGTGTACAAAACACATTACCTCCCAAAAGACACTCTAGCTCTTACCCACAACAATGCCTACACCAATCAGAACAAGGCCTACTCAGATGTCTCCATCGAATGGCTGGAGTATGTAAAAAAACACGGGGAATAGACATTCGACATGCTTTAAACTACGGTGAGGTGTCAATTGGTAAATATTTTGTTGATGGGTATTGAGACGTCAGATGTAAAGACAGTTTGAAAGTTTTATGGATGTTTCCACTACGGATGCCACAAAGTAAAGAATAATATTATGATTTAATGGTGCTTTAATCATTACAAGTAGTTATGATTGTAGTGTACCAACAAGATAACTAAATACCAGTTTAAGACATCAGACACATTCAGAGTAGCCCCAAGTTGCATACTAGTTTTTCATCCATTGCTCTTTTAAATTTTAATACATGCTGCTTTATGTGACTATAAAGGCACTCCATGGTCTCCGGACTCCTTTTGGAGACAAGATCATTGCATGTTGTGGATTTGGTGTTTTCAGTGACATGTGACCGCTAGTAGATGGTTGGTTCCCTGACCTGGGCCCCAGAAAGTCAAGACTTTGTGCCATATTTTGAGACAGGAGATCGGCCCCGGATCGAGAGCTCCTCTGCCCCAAAACCCCTTCCAATTATGTTCAACTTGTATTATTCCCATTCGTTATTTGTAAACCCTTAAAATGGTAAAACCTTTAACTCTTATTGGCTCGGCTCGGGTGTTTTGTAGACCCCATGAAATCACCAATTTGCCACAGCTTACTTTCTAAAGTTGTGTGTCTCTGAAACAGCAGCACAACTTATAAATTCTGGCTGAATAATGTGATCTCAGAAGAACCAGCCATGAGCTATGAGGAGCCCTTATGAAGCTTCAATCTAATAGTGTTTGTATGAGACACAGCTGCTCTCTAATGTCCAGTTTAATGAGTAAATTGATGTGTGACGTCATCAGTTCTTCCTTCACCAATGAGAACACATAAGATCTGATGATGATGATGATGATGATGATGAGCAGCAGCTGTACACATTCAGAAGCTCTTGTATTTCAGCACTTAAATACACCGACTCAACACATGTATTCTGATGGCTGTGTAAGTTTAAAACAAGCAACAAACTAATTGAAGTCATGCCAATTTGAGTGACGGCATTGATGAGATGAATGATATGATTGCTAAGATATTATTATTGGAGTATAAAAGAGCACAGGCTAAAGCCAGAAGAATTATAAGAGAAGCTAAAAGGAAATGTTGCAGTATTTCTGTAGTAACATTGGGACATGAATAAATATTAAGGATATATGGGGAATGATCAGAAAGATGGGAGGCATAAGAAGGGATTTTTCACTACCAGTATTAAGAGATCATGACACTGAGGCAGTAACCAGTAGAGAAAAGCTGAAATGCTTGCAAAATCCTTTGTACGAATACATAGCTCACAGAATCTCTCCAGTGAAGAGAAAGCTTTGAGAATGAGGATCATTGAAGAAAATAAAGATGTGCTGGGGATGAAAATGGTGGGGGAGAGCACACTAGATGCAGATTTCACACTGTTTGAATTAAAAAACACTGATAGTTGTTAAAAATACATCACCTGGGAGAGATGGGATACGATATAAAATGATTGAAGAACTATCTGATGTGGCAAAAAAGTGATACTGGTTTTATATAACAAAATTTAGGAGTAAGTAAAGTTGCCCAATGGGTGGAAACATTCAGTAATAGTCCCTTTAGGAAAACCAGGAAAGGATAAAACAAAAAACAAAAGCTACAGGCCAATAGCTTTAACATCCAACATGTGTAAACTCATGGAGAGGATGATTACAAAAAGGTTTGTGTACAAACGCTACTCAGTGGCTGTCCTGCATCATCAATAAACAAACTACAGTTAGTTCAGAATGCAGCTGCCAGAGTCCTAACCAGGTCCAGAAAATACGATCACATAACCCCAATTTTATCAACCCTTCACTGGCTACCCATTAAGTATCGTATTGACTTTAATGTTCTTTTAATCACTTATAAAGCCCTAAAGGGTTTAGCCCCTACCTACCTAACAGAGCTTCTATCACACTACAACCCATCACGCTCTCTAAGATCTCAAAACGCGGGACTTTTGATAATACCCAGAATAACTAAATCCTCCAAAGGGGGTCGAGCTTTCTCATACGTAGCACCTAAACTCTGGAATAGCCTTCCTGATATTATTCGAGGATCAGACACACTCGCCCAATTTAAATCTAGATTAAAAACGCATCTTTTCAGCCTAGCATTCAATTAATGCAAATATGCTAAAGAAATCAGATTTACATAGATATTATTTACTAGAATAATTGGATTTTTATAAAACACCATGTAGCGTGTTTTACCCTTTCTTGGGTTTTTCGTTTTTCCCCTGTAAAGCTGCTTTGGAACAATGCAAATTGTGAAAAGCGCTATATAAATAAAATTGAATTGAATTGAAATTAGAAAGCAAATGTAAGAAAGCAATCAATATTCTGAAGTGTCTCTCGGTGTATAGCTGGGGGGCGTCAGGTTCTTTAAAAATAATTTATAGTGCAATCCGATCGGTGTTGGACTATGGATGCTCCGTATACAAAACAGCAGCAAAATCTACATAAGCTGAATTGGACAGGTTGCAGGCTAAAGCTCTCCGGCTGTGTAGTGGAGCCTTTTGAACATCACCTAACCCAGCGCTGCAAGTAGAAGTAGGGGAGATGCCTTTAAATCTCAGGAGATTAAAGCTTTCGCATATTGGGTAAATTTACAAGGGCATGAAAAACACACCCTACAAAATTGGTGTTAGAAGATTGTTGGGAATATGGTTGCAATGGTAAAAGTGCTTTTGGATGGAAAAGCAATAAAGAGGCAGATGACATGGGAATCCGTACTATAACTTGCAACAAGACTGTTAACTTCAGTGCAACTCCACCTTGGTTTTTCTGCTATCATGTAGTTAATCTAGAAGCAAAACATAGTCAAGACAGGACTTCATCACAGTGTACAGCAGTATCTAGAAGTAATGATGATGACAGTACAAATATTTACAGATGCATCCAAAGAACCAGCAGGTAAAACGGGGGTGGCTGTATACATTCCTAAATATAATATCATAGAAAGAACCTCAAACCATCTCTCAATCTTCTCTGCAGAGATGATGGCCATCATAATGGCACTACAGTGGCCGCGTTCATCCAAAGATCTTTGCCCGAACGGCCCTAAGGTCGGGCACAGGGAGAAGCGTCTGACCCTGGCCCCATGAAACCATTTCTGTGTTAAGACCCCTACAGGGCCACCCCTCTTGCCTGTGAGGGAATGACCTGCGAACGTGCCTATGAGTGGCCCGCTCACCCCCGCTCGATGCACGGCCTCCCCGAGGCTACCTGGTTGTTCCTGCCAGTAACCTATGCTTGTCTCAAAGATTAAGCAATGCAGGTGTAAGTGAACACTGCCGGTACAGTGAACTACGAATGGCTCATTAAAGATCCCTCCCAGTTACTTGGATGACTGTGGTGGGAATACCCGGAGATGAGTCTAATGAAGGCAAGCGTGAAGTGCACACGACCTATGTGCTTGTTGACTAAGCAGTACCATCGGCCACGAGGGCAAGAGAGGTCCCATAGATTTTCAATGATTCTCCCTCTCACAACACGACCTGGACCCCTGTCCACATTTGGCAGACGCTTTTATCCATGCTTATGTCAGAGAATCGTAAATCATCCCGGCTGGTGGGTCGCCCGGTTAAACAAGTCACCATGGGGAAGCGTAGGGGCTGCGCAACTCCATTAGGGCCAAGCCCTCACCGTGATCCTGGGCCCA
Source organism: Barbatula barbatula (assembly GCF_947034865.1). Classification (NCBI taxonomy): domain Eukaryota; kingdom Metazoa; phylum Chordata; class Actinopteri; order Cypriniformes; family Nemacheilidae; genus Barbatula; species Barbatula barbatula. Next base: position 3,842,399 of record NC_136776.1, read on the forward strand.
GGGATCATGATGCTGATGGTGCCCAACCTGGTAATCGGACTCTTGGAATTGACGGACTACTACGAGAGTGCTGTGTCAAGCTCATACGTAATCGGGAGGGGCCAGATACGATGACAAGGCTGAGAACGGCTGAAGCACATGCAGCCATCTTGGTGCACATGGTGATGCTCGAGAACCTACCAAAGCAGTGCAAACTGCTGCTTATATGACACCTACAGGCACAAGTGGGAGGACTGCTCGTCCTCTGGCGGGTTGGGTCCATTCATGGCGGGGGAACATGCGAACAACGAACACCTTGCCTAGGTGCGTGATAGCCTCCAAGCATTGATGAAATCCGCACCAGGCTCAGACGGGATACGTAAGGAGGATGTCCTTGAATGGGATCCTGGATGCGAGGCACTCACACGCATGAACAACATGTGGTGGATCACCGGAGTCGAAGCTGCCCTCCTGAAAAGATGTCGTACGATATTGCTACCCAAATCAGCGGACCCAGTGGAAGCGATGGAATACTGTCTAATGGGCTGGCTCTGGCCTACCCGCTCAGTACTTATCAAAGGGGGTTCCGTCCCACTCCCAGGTGTTCAGAGAACATTGATGTCCTCCGGGGCCTCGTTCGACATTGCAAAACAGAGCATAGCTGGCCGCTTGAAGAAATATCCATCGACTTCGCTCAGGCGTTCGACTCAATCTCCCACAGGCATCTGCTGGCCATCCTTGGGTTGATCAAGGTGGAGCGACAAATGGTAGAGCTAATCCAGCAGCTCTACAATGACTGCGTGACGCGAGTTAAACTCTGAACATAGCACTGAGGGTATGTGTGAAGCTACCAGCGACTGGGCAAAAGATCAATTCAGACACCTATGGTTGAGATCGGGGTGGGGCGAGGAGGACATTCCACAGTTTTGAACGCAAATGGAGACGACCCCCTCTCGTGGACGCCAGTCTGCCCAATACCGTGTGGGAATTCCTGAGATGGGCGGAGTTGCCTGTCCAGGGTCATGGGATTGCCAGTTTACCAACACCACCATTTTGTTGAGCCTGTAATTGCGTTAACGTTGGATTACTGCTACTATAAGGAACTATAACCAGTGGTGGATGAAGTACACAAACCATGTAGTTGAGAAAGTACAGAAGTATTTTCCTCCAAATGTACTCAAGTATCCAAGTACTATGATTTGTTTTTATGGCTATAATGTCCTATTATCATTTTTGTCACAAGACTCTGGCTTAACTCCATGTGAAGACTCTAACGTCACTCTTGGCACACCAATCTATTAATAAAATTACAATTAGTCAGACAGACACTGATGTCTATTTAAATTTTCATAAGCCCAAAACCTTGAAGCCAAACAATTTCCTTTAGAACAAAATTAAATTACAGGACTTGAGAGCAGGCAGTTTCGGTTTAATATTTATTTGTAACAGTAATCCAAGATTTTATTTAAACTTGCAATGTACAAAAGGATCGTAAAACAAATATGTACTAATCTAAGGGGATTCACTGAACCGTATTACAGCACATTCTCGCTAAGTAATTTAACAATTACACATTTCTCCAATTAATAATTCTTGAAAGCAGACTGTTGGTTATGTAAGTATCTAGCCCATCTTCATTCCTGATAAATGAGACGGGTGTATTCCTCCTCTCTCGTTCTTTTCAACAATTTCAGAAAAATCGCGTAAGGCCATGGGTGTTGTGTCAAGTTAGATTTCTTCCATGATTTCACTAATAAATACATTGGCAGTCAAAATGTTATGCTGTTGTGATGTGATGTTGAATCCTATGTTCGTGCTAAGTAGACCAAGGCCACAACAGGGGCAAAACAAAGAGCGCGATGTACTGTGATTGGTGGCTCGTTTTACCATTTTAAGTTTTTACTGACTCATAAATAAAAAGGAACGACTGATTTTTACAATGTAGTAGACTCTTTACACTTTCTAATGGTAACTATTTTTCAGTAACAGCAATGCAGTTGGGCTGCAGATTCAGAGCATACAAAACCAAATCAGCTTGATGTTTACGTAAACTGCACACATTTATTAAAAACAGTGAATGCTTGTGTATTGACTTTCTGGTTTGGATATTATAAATACCAAATGTGGGCATTCTTTGTATCTATCTATCTATCTATCTATCTATCTATCTATCTATCCATCTATCTATCTATCATCTATCATCTATCATCTATCATCTATCATCTATCATCTATCATCTATCATCTATCATCTATCATCTATCATCTATCATCTATCATCTATCATCTATCATCTATCTAATAGCCTTTTCTTCAAACCTGATAGACTTCTAACCTGACAAGTTTAAGTGGAAATTGGCGATGCATTTGCCCTTTATTGTCGAGCCTTTCCTCAGGTTTAATTCCAGTAGAACCCATTGCAACAGCTGGAGCGTATGTAGAAGATTTTCTCTTTTGTGCATCAACTTCATTATCAAATTTCACAAAAACTGTTTGATGGAACTTGTTATCATTGAAATGATAAAGTATGTCTGTCACTATACCACATGCCCCATTAACTAGACCAGGGGTTCCCAAACTTTTCAGACTGCGTCCCCCAATATTAGCCTGCTGACGACCCCCTCTCCTCCTTTCTCCTCCCTGTGTTTTCCTCCGACAGCTTGTGAGGATTTGGTTACATACTGACAGAGCTAAAACAAAAAGGAACGCAATCTCTAAGCCAGGCTATTTTATTAACAAATTATGGACAAAAACAAATGCATCCCATAACTGTGAAATGCTTACAGACAGAATACGAACAAGCTGCCTGTAACACGCATACAACAATAACTTTGTATTCAGAAAAAACGCCTAATGTGATGGATGGGTGCTGTGCACGGAGCAAAGCAGGTCCACTCTAGTTTCAATTTTGGAGATCGCCACCTGCAGATAATCTTCCACGTTAAGCCGTGACCTGTGTTTATTAAGTTAAATCAGCGCGGAGAATGTCTCTGCTCCCTTCTCGCTTTCTTTTGATGATGATAACCACAGTTTCATTTATCAAGCTTCGATCACAAAATAGACCGATCGCTGTTTAGCAAAACACCTTATGTGCTTCTAGCTAGCTAGCATATGTTGTTGTGCTGTAAATTGTGATTGACGCCGTCACAGTCATAATTAATCGGACCAAACAAAGTTTTATTTCCAGTTTATTTTAATTATCCTAAATTTATACTCGCATCATTACAACCTTTTTTAACATATAAATAAATAAATAAAGTTTCTGTAAATCACCTTGCGTACCCCTCGCCCCCCACTCCGCGACCCCCACTTTGGGAACTGTTGAACTAGACCAACCACTGTACATCAACATTTCAACACAGCATGACACGAGCACCTTTCCCTATAAGCAGTGTTTCTTCTAAACGTGTATTATACGTTTGGCATGGTGACTACTTTTCATTTCAAGTTTTCCTGTCTTTTTATTCATTTTAAAACCCTGAGCGTTTATTTCAAAATGTTCCAGACAAGTTTGAACTAGCTGCTTAACATTACTCTCATTTACCTCTGTTTGTGGGGAAGATGTGTAAACATTAGTTAACTTCACCAGTTTTACATTTGTTTAATGTCACTCTTTAACATTGGGGTCCTCCTGGTACGAATTCTTAATCTGTTAAACAAATCTGCAAATGTTTCATCTTTTTGTCGAACTATTGTTTTCAATTCAACAACTGAAAACAGAGTAGGTCAGAAGTTTATACCGATGTTGTCAGCATACAATGGTATTCCTTTCACGGGAGGTAACTGAAAATAAACTCATTCCCAAAGGGAATGTACGGTAAACGAACATCTTTTCCAATGCTAAATGTGTTGTGAATAGTTGCTGCATGTACATTATATTCCTGTAGGAGTGGTTAATAATACACAAATATTGTCAGGATGACGACACACTGTTGACAATAACCTCATGGCTTCATACTGAATGGCTTTTTCTGTCCCTGCACCACCAGTGATGAATACATGTAATGGTTTTGGGTTATTCCCTGTTATCTTATCTAAACACCATTGCTGAATCTGATAAAAACACATAGCTGTGTATCATTTTTAAAGACCGAATTAAGGCCAGACCGTCACTTCTACAAATTGTATTCTTTTTCTTTTCCAAATGTGCAACTTTTTGATGACTTGATGCTAAATCTGGGATACTTTCAACATGTTCTTCCACTAGCTGGTTTTAGTCTTTCATGTCCTCCACACACAGTAAACGTTCTAACTCTGAGCTCTGGGCACAGCTCACACCAGCTATCTTCTACTACACCATTACTCTCTACTGTATTCTGGATATCATCCAATTCTTCTGCCTCCATTTCAAACTTCTTTCTATTGAAATCAACAACGGACCGAACTGAATGTCTAGACCCATCAGTTAATGTCTCATGTTTGTGGAATGTTTCATAGTTTGAAGGTTTCAGATGCGTATCTGCACGGTATGGCAGAAACATCTGCATAATGCTTTGATGGAAGTGTTTTTGCTTTGTTTCCTAAGAAAACCGTGCATTAGTGATGGCCGGTTCGTGAACGAATCGTTCTTTTGAACTGGTTCTTTTCATCCTCCTGATTTGTAAACAGCCTGGGACGTATATTAGCGTGCTTCCCGGAGTGTTGAATGAGGTGATAGAACAGCGGCCTGTCCGGTTGGCATTCGCAGCGGCTGGAGTCTATGCACATTGGCTCGCCCTTCCATTTTGTAAAGAACAAGCCTCCAGATTCGCCCTTACTCGCCGTCACTACACATCCGTGGAAGTCACATATGACCTCTCCGACCTGGAAAGAACGTTTTGTGACAACATCGTAATCAATCCAGGCCTTTCCACTTCTGTGAGTTGGTGAGCTTCCAGATGTGCGTGCAGTCCATCACAGCACGGACGGGTCCAGTCGCCTTCCAGTCAACGATGCGGCCGAAGGAAGGAGTGTTGCTGTTCCAGCCCTGGCTCTTAATCCAACCAATGACAGGTTTTGTTGCCGGCAAAAGTGTGCTGCAAAAAATATTTTACTTGTAGTCAGCGGCGGCTCCAGACAATCTTGATTGGGGGGTCAATGGGGGGTCCTGGTCATTTAAAGGGGGGTCTCATGAAAACTAACAAAAAATACAGTGGACATGGCTAATAACTGCTTATTACTGCTACTAAACAAATAAAACAACACAGCATATCAACTTCTTTGTTTTTAATTAAATAAATCAATTGCAGTTTGCAAACAATATGCTCGAACTTGCCATAGCCACACCCATGACAGAAAACATATTTACAAAATAGTATATATTCTCATACTCTGGCATCTTCTCTGCTGCTCTTACTCTCCAGTCTCCTCCTGTCTTCTTCTGCTCCTCTTACTCTCCAGTCTCCTCCTGTCCTCTTTTGCTCCTCTTACTCTCCAGTCTCCTCCTGTCCTCTTCTGCTCCTCTTACTCTCCAGTCTCCTCCTGTCCTCTTTTGCTCCTCTTACTCTCCAGTCTCCTCCTGTCCTCTTCTCTGCACCTCTTACTCTCCAGTCTCCTCCTGTCCTCTTTTGCTCCTCTTACTCTCCAGTCTCCTCCTGTCTTCTTCTGCTCCTCTTACTCTCCAGTCTCCTCCTGTCCTCTTTTGCTCCTCTTACTCTCCAGTCTCCTCCTGTCCTCTTCTCTGCACCTCTTACTCTCCAGTCTCCTCCTGTCCTCTTTTGCTCCTCTTACTCTCCAGTCTCCTCCTGTCTTCTTCTGCTCCTCTTACTCTCCAGTCTCCTCCTGTCCTCTTTTGCTCCTCTTACTCTCCAGTCTCCTCCTGTCCTCTTCTCTGCACCTCTTACTCTCCAGTCTCCTCCTGTCCTCTTTTGCTCCTCTTACTCTCCAGTCTCCTCCTGTCCTCTTCTCTGCTTCTCTTACTCTCCAGTCTCCTCCTGTCCTCTTCTCTGCTCCTCTAACTCTCCAGTCTCCTCCTGTCCTCTTCTCTGCTCCTCTAACTCTCCAGTCTCCTCCTGTCCTCTTCTCTGCACCTCTTACTCTCCAGTCTCCTCCTGTCCTCTTCTCTGCACCTCTTACTCTCCAGTCTCCTCCTGTCCTCTTTTGCTCCTCTTACTCTCCAGTCTCCTCCTGTCCTCTTCTCTGCTTCTCTTACTCTCCAGTCTCCTCCTGTCCTCTTTTGCTCCTCTTACTCTCCAGTCTCCTCCTGTCCTCTTCTCTGCACCTCTTACTCTCCAGTCTCCTCCTGTCCTCTTCTCTGCACCTCTTACTCTCCAGTCTCCTCCTGTCCTCTTCTCTGCTCCTCTTACTCTCCAGTCTCCTCCTGTCCTCTTTTGGTCCTCTTACTCTCCAGTCTCCTCCTGTCCTCTTCTCTGCTCCTCTTACTCTCCAGTCTCCTCCTGTCCTCTTTTGCTCCTCTTACTCTCCAGTCTCCTCCTGTCCTCTTTTGCTCCTCTTACTCTCCAGTCTCCTCCTGTCCTCTTCTCTGCTCCTCTTACTCTCCAGTCTCCTCCTGTCCTCTTTTGCTCCTCTTACTCTCCAGTCTCCTCCTGTCCTTTTCTCTGCTCCCCTTACTCTCCAGTCTCCTCCTCTTACTTTGCTTCCCCTCCTGTCTTCTCGGCTCCTCTTTTGTCCAGTCTCCTCCTCTCTTTTCTCCATGCTCCACAGGTGTGATTTTCTGCAACAATTGAATGCAAACACATTAAACACATTAAATACAGTGCAATTTAAACCTGTTAAAATATAATGTAAGGAGTGTACTCACCACTTAAAAGAGAATAATTCGCCTGTTGTTATGATTGGCTGCAAAGCGATCAATAACAACATCAACATCGATCTCTTTTGTTCTTCTTGAGCTGATTGCCAGCACAGCAAGATTACTGGTTCGGACATCGCCACTTTTGTTTCTGAGGTAGGTTTTTAAACGCCGTAAGCAGGAAAAGCTCCTCTCACAAGCAGCTGTTGATACAGGCAGTGTAATGGAGATGCACACAAGTTTGTATAAATCAATGAAAGCCTCCTTGTATGGCCTCAATAGAATCAGCAAGTCATGTGTGGTGTTGAGAGAGACCCCATTTTGTTTTTTTCTGTCTGAGGCGTTTCAGTTGATGTAGTTCTGCTGAAAGGTTGTCTTCTAATATGCCATAGTGCCTAGCCATGGGTTGAAGGGCATCTTTGTGCAGGAAGGTCTTGTGTTTGGGATTGATAGCTGCAACTCCTTTCATAACGTGGCAACTGTCAGCAGAGAAGCGCCTATTCAATTCACTGATTAAACGGTCAAGTACTGGGAAAAAACAGTGGATTTTGTAGTCTTCTGGTGTTTGCAGTATCTTTTTCCTTGTGTGGCTATTGCTGACATGAAACTGCTGCAGGTGGGAGGGCTGTATTATTTTTCTTTTTGCCTGTTGGCGCTGCATGTCAATGCCCACTCTCTCACACATGTCACTTGCGCCCTGCCACAGATGGGTCCAAGTTTCACCACTGTGTTCTTCTTGGAGTGTGTCAACCAGTGCAAAGACCAGATCAATGGCGGATGCCAAATCTAAATCTGTGGCCTGTAGTTGGTCAGATAAAGTTTTTGTGAGCCCAAATATCTTCTCCAGCATGTAGATTTGCAAAACAAACTGTGCATCAATCAAGCCATTTAGTGATCTAGCCTCAATAGCTCTATGGCTATTTGTTTGATTGCTGACTTCCTCTAGTGTGGCTAAGATGCTAGGGAGGGTTTGCTTTATTGCCCAAAGACTATAGTACTGACATGCCCATCTGGTATCTGACAGACGTTTTAATTCCACAGCTCTTTTAGTGGGCTCAAGTTCTGTTTGTTTCTCCATGAACACTTTGTGAGTTACTGAACCAGAAAAAAAGTTGTAAAGTAGCTGAACTGTGGCAAAGCAGTCAGCAACTGGTTTTACATTATGGACACAGTCAACTAAAACCAGGTTTAATCTGTGTGCATGGCAGTGGATGTACACTGCATGTGGGACTTCTCTGCGAAATTTTTCCTGAACACCATTGTTGCAGCCAGACATTACAGATGCCCCATCGTAACATTGTCCAACGCATGCATTTTTGTCTATATTGAATTTAGCCAATGCCCCTTTCACTGTCACAAGTAAAGACTCTGCATCCAAACCATCAGCTGGGACAAAATCAAGAAACTCTTCATGAATGTCATCGTTGTGTATGTAGCGCAGAACAACAGATATCTGCTCTTTTTTGCTCACATCTTTTGTTTCATCCACCATTAAGGTAAAGTGCTCCCCTAGTTTAACTTCGTTACTAACCTGTTCTCTCAAAATGCAGGCCATTATATCAATTAACTCGTTCTGAATGTCATGATGGACATATTTTGCATTACCTGGCCCACTAGATAATTTTTTGGATACAGTGCTATCAAACTTCCCCAGCAGATGTAACATTTCAAGGAAATTACCTCTGTTGGTGGACTGTTCATTCTCTCGGTGGCCTCTCTGACCAATGGTTTGACACGCTGTAAAGCGCAGTGACTCAACAACTGCTTGCATGTAGATCCTGTTTTCTTTAACAATTTTCTTATGTCCTTCGTCATAGAGATGAGTACAAATCCTCGATCCGTTTTTCTCTCTCTCCTTAAATTCACACCACCCTTCCATTGCCACTTTGTGAGAAGCGCTGGCGTTATGTTGCGCCAGTTTCTCTGCTCCTTTTCTCCAGTTTTTAAACCCTTCCTGTGTGAAGCACTTTTCTGAGTGACCACCAGATCCATGCACACTGTGAAAAAAATGACGACAGGCAAAACAAAAAGCCGCGTCTTTTGACACAGAATATTCAAGCCACTGGTACTGTTTGAACCACGAGTAACTAAAACCCCTGGATGCTAGCTGCCCCTGCGATCCAAAAGAACGACGCGGGTAGGATTTAAGTTGAGGCTGTCTTGGTTTCTCGGCTGGGCCATGGCTTAAATCCCCCGCCAAATCCACTCCGCCGTCAGGATTCCCACCATCCGTGCCCGCTGTAGCGCTCGATGAGGCGGCATTTTTTTGCATCCGCTCACCTGTCTCCTCCGCCTCGGGGGCTGCAAGTTGCTCCGGTCCCACCTCCGATTCGTCCAATTCCTCGGTGTCCTCTGTTTCAAAATCTAGTATCAAGCATGGCTCGCCCTCCACTGCAACGGGTATATTTTCACTATTTCCGTCTGCTTTAAATTTCTTTTTTGGTATGACGAAGCGATCCATTTTTAGCTTCAATATATTAAGCGCGTAGCAGCACTTGCGGGCTCGCGACAGCGCCTTGAACGCAATGACGTAAGGCGCAGCGGCAGCAACGTTCATGGGGCGTCGCAGTGATTCTTATGTTTATATTATTATTGTTCTGCGTAGTTTGAAGAGAACCATTTTTAATCCCGGATATATATATTTTAATATATATATTAAATATTTTCTAATCAGGAAGGAGGGTCAAATGGGGGGTCGAGGCGTTTTTTGGAAGGGTCTTGAGACCCCCCAAGACCCCCCCTGGCGCCGCCGCTGCTTGTAGTGTACTTTACAATCTTTAGTATCGTACACAGCTGTGCAAGACTTTTTCCAAAATCAAAACAAAATACTTACAGATGACAGATTGCACTCGCAGTCTCATCTGTGCTTTAATCCAGCGCTCATAGAGCTGCTTCTGGAACGTCACAGACATCACGGAGCGCACATCCTTGTAAGGCACTTCCCCATCCAACATCACCGGGTGTGTGAGGAGCAGCGTGCCGTACGCTTCCTGCACGTCAATCTTCTCTGCTGGGGCATGCGTGCTCGCAGCCTCACTGCCAGAAGAAAGGGGGATGGAGCTCTTTCAGCCTGTGATTCAGGCTCAGATTGTGCTTCTGGTTCAGATCTGAAAAAAAACTATATATTTCTAGCATTCAGTTTATAAAGAATAATGATTCATCAAACCAGACAAATTCCGATTTGGCGTTTTAATTCCACATTTCAAAGTACAGTAACTGTGTAGACCACTGAAATGTAAATAACTGAAAAATAAAGTACTAAAGAACATGCAGGTTTACAAAAAAATGTTGGTTAAAAAAACATAGGCAAATTAGAATTTACAATTGTTAAAGAGGTCAGCTCTGGGATGAAAATAATTAGGCTACCAGTAAACATATCAAGTAATGAGGATATTTGGTACCAAAGAATGTGCAGGCAACCAAATAATTCGAGGTATAACATCACATTTACAAGTAATTTCTAACAAAAGGATAGTAAGGTACAATGGTCTTCAGGAACAGGTCTCTGTTTTATTCCCTACACCGGTCCAGGTTGTATTAATGGAAAGGTGATTAGAGAACATACTCTGAAGCATTCGCCACACGGTTGTCTTAAGGTCCATCCCACATTTGATTGCCAAAAACCGAAGCTGTAAATTCAAAAAAAAGTGTTACAAATTAAATTTCTCTGAAGTTTCTCATACATAAATATGTGACAGGCAGTGCACAATCTTAATTTAACTTTTGGAGGATTTTTATTGTGGTTTAAACGTGCTTTTACATTTAAAATGCTTTATGATTTCATTATTGATCATTAACTGTGCATAATATGTTAAAAATATACCAACTGTGTGAGTTAACCAAAGGACTTATTTGGAGTGAACTTTCTGTACCAAAATAATATGTGTGTGTGTGTGTAAAGATCAGATTACGCAGAGCTCATCGAAATTTGGTGAGGTATGGGGTCTCCACAAATAGTCGGGACAAGCAGTGTGAACTGAGGAACAACGGAGAGGCAGCGGATTGGACGTGTTCCCAGGATTTCACATCCGCGAAAGGACATTAGCTTCTCGAGCTAAAAAGGGACACCAAAAAGGATTATAAATACGATGAAATATTGTGCTTCGGTGTGAGTCCTGTGTGAGATATCAGTTCTCTTGAAAGACTGAGTCTGAGGCAACTCACCCAGCAGCTGTTGTATTTTTTGAATCTTCTGATCAATAAACTTCAAGATTTTACTTTGACTGGCCTCTCCAATTCGCACATTTTAATAATGTCGGGCTGTAAACTGGTTCGGGCTTGTAAAAACCTGTCAATCAAATTGTACTTGTCGGGCTCGGGCCGAATTCTGACGGGCTCGGGCCTTGCCGGGCCTAACTTTTAAGGCCCGATTACAGCTCTACTGTGTACTATACATTTATTGTTTTGATTGTCATAGATCAGACCATGCTTGAGTTTTTGTTAATTTGATGGCTGGGACACCATCACTTAAAGCAGGGGTGGATGTAGGGCAGTGTTCTGGGTTGTCCACAAGATGTCGCTATGACACTTTGTGTTACGGCAGATACAAGTGTGTTTTTCTTTTAGTAATGTTTTTGAGCCTCTTGATGTACCGTAGCGTTGATTTTCTTCAGTTATTCTTATCAACACTACAGATGCCGTGCTGTGAAATAAACAGGCCAAGCCACGATCCGGAACCCCTCTGTGTCCGCGTCTCTCTCTACCACCACCCACGAACACACACACAGCGCAGAGTAACAGCGGCGGTGCTAGAGGCTAGCGAGCACGCATAGAGCGAGAGGGTTACATAAACAACGTATTATTACAAGAACGGAGACTAAGAAAAGTACATATCAGAGTGATGTCGTTGGAGGTGTTGTAGATCGACCTCCCAGTGCTGGAAATAAAGCAGCGTTCTAGTCCTTCCGCCTCATCCCATAATCTCTTCTGTGTTTTGTCGCTGAGGAGTTCTGGCCTGATCTCCTCATAGTAAGCACCAAACCACTGATGGCAGAGGACAAACATGAAGGAAGTTCAAGTTCAGTTTTTCTGGTAGATAAAAACAATGTACATGCATCTGATAAACTTATGCTCTCCTCCTTGGCCGACAGAACAAATGTTGCCAGTTGTTGAGCTGATGTTTTGTGCTCCTTTACCCCAATAACAGCCCCGTCCATATTGGGGTTAGCCACTCCACTCATCCACCTACACCAAGAATACAAAACAGGTTAAATAAAAAGAGGGGAAAAGTGACAGGTACACAATGCAGACACAGCAATAAAACGCACCGTCATGTGCTCGACAACTCCCGGCCGCTGGAGATTTTTAAGTATGACGACTGCCTCCAAGTAGTAGAGAACCAGGATGCACTCTGACATAGTCAGAGTTTCCTCAAACGCTCTCTCCGTGACCACAGCTCCGGGAACAGAAGTCCCTTGGTGTAAGCTGCCCTGGCTGCGTCTGCCAATCGTGCCTTTTAAAAAAGATAAGAGTGAATAAAATAACTTGCTAGTGCATATCTGTTATTTGATCGGATCAAACGATTAAACTTACCGCTTCTTGATGATTGCCTTGCTGACAAGCTTTGTGCAGCTTTTCTGCAGAGACCTGATGTACTCCATGAAGTGTTTGCAGTCTTTGTACAGCTGTTCGTCACTGTGCATGAGGTCCGAGTTGACCGTGTGGTACCGGAGAAATCTGTAGCAAGAATGACAAGCGTTTAAGTCATGATATGCTTTTAAGACCATTGAAGTGTCAAAATCATACAAAGTACCAAAAGCATCAAATCATACTAACCTTTTCAGGCTCTTCAGGTAGTTGAGCTAAGACTGCTTGGTCAACTTGGCCTCAGTGAGCTCACGCAGATACAGTTTTGATTTCTCCCTGTTCCTGACAAACAACAGGGACGGCTGTTTAGGGTCCACGAAGTGGAGAAATCTAGCCACATTTTCTACCTGAAAAGAAAGAAAATCAATTTACATACAAATTATATTCTCACCTCCTGCTTGAAATTTTTGAAAACAAAGAGCTTTATTCTCACGTCTGAAATGCCTCACCACTGCCGACCAGAGGGCTCAGTCTCCACCACAACTGGTGGTTCTGGGGTCGCAGTGACAGTAGCTGGTCCTGCCATGTGGCGACGCTCCAATTCCTCAATCAACCTTTTAAAAACAATTTTAAAAAAGCTAAACAAATGGAAATCACACAAAGAAAAAGCAAGACAACACCTTTCTGCTACACCAACCTGTCGATGGGACAGGAGTCCATCATGATCTTTGCCAAGTATCCATAGCTAAAGACTACGCCAGTCTTCAGAATCTTAAAAGAATTGGCCTTGGCCTTCTCCACCACCTCAGCGATGGCCTCCGGTGTTGCATTTTTCATGCACACCCTGTGCAGGTGAACAGACAGGAAGTGCCTGTTGTGAACGTTACTACAAAAACAACAACAGCACTTAATTTTAATCTTGTTCTGAGAGATGGTTTTGTACACATGCAAAAGTTTTGAATGAAGCTGCAGCTGCTGCTAGATATATGAATTGTTCATGTGAATGGAGACATTAGTCAGGCCAGAGCCATTGGCTCATAAAATGATGACTGACTAATGTCTCTTAAATAAATGCATTGAAAATCATACAAACCTATGCTACAAAACATTTCCTCAGCCGTTCCTTGTCCGATAGGGTTTTTAGCGGAATGCTAGGTCCTCTCCCCCCGCCCCCACCATCCTCATCCTAGGGGATAAGTACAAACGAACACAAAAAGAGAAAACTTCGAGGGTTGCCAATGTCATGCAATTACCTGGATTGTAAACCCTGCCCTACCGATGCCATCCCCGTCAATTCCAAGTCACATTCGGGGGCATTCCCCAGGTGGTTGCTCATCGTCTCCTCCGACGCAGTGCTGGAGCGCTAAGTCTGATGAAGGCCCGCAGGATGTACAGCGAATGGAGAAGAACTCTCCTGGAGACCAGACGTGCGAAACGTCGCGCTATAGATCATCCCATTCTTATAGCCGTCAAGACCTGCTTGTTGCCAGTGTAACACAGGCCTCGGGCCCCAAGCGTAACCCGACAATCCGTAGGTTGCCAACTCCTAGCCTATGGGCGATGTGGTGGCTATGAGGGCCATAGTATGCTACTTTGGCCCTCACCGCGTTTCTTAGTGAGTTTGAGTCAAACTCGTACCGCACAGTGACATCAATAGCCAGTGCCTCTGAGTTTCGGACAAGTATCAGGTCCAGCCGCCTTAGCTCCCCGTTGGGAGTCAAGAACTGCCATTCCTGGGGAACGACCCATCCTAGCTCTTCAGCCTCGGCCGCCAGAAAACTGAAGATTTTATGTCTGCTGATGCGCGAGGTCTGGACCCGGGGTCACTGCCCCAGGATATGTGAGACGGTCTCCAGCCTGTGTGGGCAGATTCCACAGGAGGCGGCGACCTTGGCCCTACCCCTGTACCGGAACTCCATAGAAGGGTACACGTTGGCCGTACCTGCAGCGCCCAGAGAACCCTTTGTGCTCTTTCAGTAAGTGGTTGCTGACCCTGCAACCGCGAAAGTCAGCTATTCCCTTCCCTTGCACCGGCAACTCCGGCCATTTCAGCAATTCCTCTGCTCTCCAGTCTCATGGCATCGGGTAGACAGGCGGTAGCAAGCCGTTGTCGTCTTCATTTGCGTTCAATAGACAGACTCCAAGCTGGGGAATGGAGTCTGTGCTACCACCGGCTCTCAGCCATATTCGTCTGAAATGTTTTTCGCTCATTCGCCTGAAGCCAATGCCTTCACCGCATCATCTGAGGAAACAGACAGTCGCAACCACCTTCTGGCTTGAACCGACGGGGCCTGTTGAGTAAGTTTGAAGGTTCCTTGCATACAGTAAGCCATCGCAAGTCGACTTTGGAAGGTGACTTCACTGCCGACTTTATCATCCCGTCAAAACGTTCAAGCATGACAGACCCGATTTCGGCGTGGTCAGCTAGGTGTCGAGGTACCACATGCCGGTTAAGGAGAGTGACCCTCTGAGGGGGCCTCAGCAGAGCTTCCTTGATATTTCTAATCCAAGTGCTGAGAAGACTGGTCTGATCCGGCTTCACAATCCCAACCCATGGATTGCATTTAATGCCGAGATACCGGAAGGTATCATTGACACCCACCAAGTGCAGTTGCGTACTCTCCAGAACCCATGAGGGACCGATGTTGATCGTGTACGTAGATCCACATGGCCGGAGGAAGAACCTGTGACATTTCCTTTGGTTCACTTTCAAGCCAGTAGTCCAAGAAAATGCCTCAAGTATATCAAGGCCTCATCCCTTCCCAACAGTCACTCACCAGCAGGAGGTCACGCTGTCCGTGTAAAAGTTCCGGAGTAATTTTACGCCATGGGTGTCCACCTTGATCGACCCGAGAGCACTGAGAAGGTGCTCATGGGAGATTGAGTCGAACGCCTGAGCGAAGTCCATCAATACCACTGCCAAAGGGCCTGCACGCTCTCTCTTGCAATTCCGGATTATGCCAGACAACATCTCAATGTATTCAGAGCATCCAGGGGTGGGACGGAACCCCCTTTGCCTTGGGTTGAGCAGACAAACCTCAGTCAGCCGCTTGGAGACCACCCTAGAGAAGAGCCTTAAAATCATTGAGCCGATGGTGACCGGCCTCCAGTTACTGACCTCCATCGCTTCCGCAGGGTCAACTGATTTGGGCAGAAGTACCGTACTGCACCGCTCCTGATGGGGGGTACGACTCCAGTGATCAACAACATGTTGAACAGGTGTGTGAGGGTCTCGCAGTCGAGGTCCCATGCAAGGATGCCCTGCTTATCAACCTTGTCTGGGCCCAACGCGGAATGCCTCTCAATATAGCACAGGTCGCAGATGCGACAAGGTCAGGTACCTGATCACTGTTTTTGCGGACGAGCTCTCGGAACGTGTCTCTGAGCCCACCCTCTGGCAATGTGGGTGTCTGTAGAGGGACTGATGGACTCGCAGCAGGCTCCAACGGTGCTACCCTGTCGGCTGACTCTTCTAATCTGTGGCGTTTAGCACGAGTCAAAATGCCTGTGGTCCCGGTCGGCAAAGCCCTCGAGGTTCCCGCTTCTTCTTCCACCCTAACCGGGACATGGCTTGTTGGCCGGTTCGCACTCCTTTTACGGTTGCTGATCTCGGGGTGAACGTGCATCGCGTGGACGCTGCAAGCTCTCTTGGATCGAAACTTGCCCCTAATGGGGTCACGCAATCCCGAAGCTTCCCCATGGTAGCTTGTTTGACCGGGCGGCCTACTATCCGGCTTGGGTTTGATAAGTTGACTTTCCATATTTGTTTTGTGTCCGGAATTACACGTTGTTATGACCTGGATAACTTTCTGCATAATGCTATATTGTTGCCTGTGTTTTGTTTTGTCTATTGTTCATGTGTGCAGACACGTCGCGTGGTCTCTACTAATCACTTAGAGATGGTCATTGGTCCTACGCCATGTGGTTATAAGGACAGCCCCAAACACTCATTGTTGCCTTGAGTTCCTTGTGTGCCATTGAGCTCTCGTGCCTTGTGTTGATTGTTCAGCTGATGGATGTGATATTGTAATGCTTGAGAATAAGTAGAGTAAGACTTCATGTTACATTTAAGTATTATCTCACGCTGTACATACTTTTTATGTTAAGTTTCGGGAGGTAGACGCCATTTTGATTTACACACCGGTTTTTACTTTGTTTATCCTCAGGGAGTCAGGGAAGATACTCTGTGTTTTGATTTCTATTGTTTATCCTCACAGGTTAGTTAGCACTCTAAAATAAGACGGTTTTGTTTATTATGCTGGCCTTGTCTGCCCCCTAAAGGTAGGACGTCCAAGAGGTTAATTAATCGAAAGACCTTGTTAGTACAGTTTTAGCAAGTTTAATTGCAGGTAAACAGCTTTTAACATTAGATTGTTAACTATCTAGCAGAAATGTTTGCGGGGTATTGCAATTAAAAACATTAAATTTTCTTGTATTGTCTAAAAAGTTACAAATGTTTGATTGCTTAATGTTTATGAATAAACTTGATGACTTAATGAAAACGTTAAAATAAACTATATAAATATAAACTGGTGTTCTGCTAATCAAACTGAAATGTGCAAACGTCTTTTTCTTTGAAGGGATGGATAAGATAAAAGCATACGATGAATTGCGAAAACAACCGGAAAATGGAATGGAATGCAAACAGTAATATTTCATTATAAAAGCTTTGCTTGTGACTGTACGCATACTACAGGTTGTAATATGCATTAAATTGATATATTACTAAATTACACAACAAACATTTATTGTGTGGAGAAGAGGCCAATAGTGGAGGAAGTCAAGGAACATTGGGTATTCCACATAATTTACCTATTGACTATTCCTTATTCCTTTTCCTCTATAAAATTAGAAGGTAATTTTAAAAACAGAGATAAAAGAAAACAAATTAGAAGACATTTATGGGTAAGGAGACACAATTTAAAGTGATATTAATTCATCATACAAATGTTTGTTTTGTTGCTCAGTTGCCAGTTCTTTTATTTCAGGGTGCTCTTAATATTTGTTTCTGTGCTGTTGGAAATATTAACCAATCTCTCTATTAAGATGCAGCACAAGTATTAACAAGGCAAAACAGTTAATACAACCCCAAGTGAAAAAATGTCAGTTTCACCTTCGTCAGAAAGAAAAGTCCCTATTAAAGGCGAGTTTTTGCATTGGTTTTGTTATAACTGTTTAACGTGATTAGCATAAGCTTTAAGGATTGTTACCAGCCTTATTTCTATTGTATTGCAAGATAAAAATGAGTCCCATGGAGTGGATACCACGAACATCCAAAAAAGCCAGCAGATATGAAAAAGTCATTCTTGAAGAAGCCCCCCCAAGGATCATAGTGGCAGGCACAGAAGATTATGATGAACTGACGCACTTTGGACGGAAAAGGAAAGAGAGGGAAGTACACTTACTCTTTGCCATTCATTGTTAACGCAATGCAAATCCAAGATGGCAACAAGCATGTGATTATTAGTGTTCGGTGTTGTTTATTTGTCTTTAAGTAAAGAATTGAAATAGTGCTTTGCAAACTGTTTTTTATGATTTGTATATTGATTTCTCCTTCCTTGATTATTTAACTGGGATACTGCTTTGATTTTCTGTACATATCTCTGCAACCGTTTGGGTTCTGGGTCTCAAAGACCTCTTGTGGCTCTACCTGTCTGGCCTTTCCTTTGGACCAAACTCACTGCATTGCTTTTTTTTCATTTTGCACGAAATTGTCTGCATGTTGCAGTGCACTCACACACAGAGATGTCTTTTCAGGGAACCCCATCAGGACATACAGCATGAGATTCTCGTCTCAATCTAAGATGGTCATTAAAAGCTTTAGTAAATATTACTCTGAAATATGTTTTAGAATAAAGGCAGTAATTGGATACAGTACACTGCATTAATAAAATGAGTGATGTGTCCCTGTATTAATAAAATCATGTATATAGGGTAAACATTACATAATACTTAAATGGAAAGAAAAGCTGTTTTTGTGTCTGTATATACTGTATGTATGTATGTGTGACTGTTAAAGTGATAGTTTACCCAAAAATGAAAGTTGACTTACCCTCTTGTCATTTCAAACCTGTATGACTTTCTTCAAAATATCTTATGTTACGTTGAAGAAAGTTGGTTGACCGAACAGCAGTGGCACTCGTTCACTTACGTATACCAATACCAAAGACCGATACCTCACGTGACGTTATTGACAGAACGTTCCAGTGCACACAGAGACACCTGCCGTAGCAGACACAATGTCATAGTGTTCACACCTAAATCGCGCTATTCGTGTGTAGTTGGACGCTTGAACATTGAGTTTACTTTTTTGCAAAAAGTGCATGTATCAGTGTGAATATACTCTTTATAAACAGAACGGAATTTTAAGACACATCAATTCGCACAGGATGAGTGCAAATATTGAAAAAAATATTCTCTTTTTAGGCACAAACTGTTCCAAATACACAATGCAGTCACACGTTTAAAATAAAATGGATTTGAAAGAGACCTTTTTCTGTTCTAGCTCCCAAAAGGAGGGGAAACACAGTCCACTACTCGGGCCCACCAGTACCAGTAAAGAAGGTATGTAGTCGCGGTTGGAGAAAAGGACACAAACACCAAATACCATATAAAAATAACCAAGCTTTTATTTGGCCACAGTAATGGTATAAATAATAATTAACTTGGAAGAGGGGAGGGCTGGACAGACCAAAGTAAAGAAATAAAAGAAACCCCAACCCCTCACCTATACTAACCCAAAAAAATTGAATACAATAATCCCTATCTGGCACACGATCAAGTTGCCCTAATCAAAGTTACAGCTGGTGTTTCTAGACAGAGAAGTATTCCTATGGGTGATGTATAGCTCTAAATCTACTCCCCAACTCCCTAAGAACAACAAAGAAAAGCAAATTAATTATTAAGAATAACAAGGAAAAGAAAAATAATTAGCACCAATTATTATTATTAGGATCCACAATAATACAAATGCTCCCTCCTGCTGCTACAAATTCCAAAATGGAACACAAGTTAACTTTACTCACACACAACAAAGGTTTAAAAACTATTACCACATGTTTGTATCAGTGTCCTGAAAAGTTTTCCTAATACCTCCACACAGACTACAAACCAAAAGCAGGGACAGAGAGAGTGTGGCAAAACTGTGCTTTGTTTTTAAAGAGCCCAGCCAGCTGCAGCCACTGACAAGTAGGCGGAGTTTGAGGTCCCAATCAGCCGTTGAACCACCAATCAGCTGCCGGGACAGTCACTGAAGCCATCTTGCCTAGTAAAATAAACAAACACACACCACAAACAATACTAGAACAAAATGACTATTAAACGAACCCAGAACTCTGGGGACGTAACATCAACAGAGGCTGAGCAATGCCCATTGTAACAAGTTCTTGTTTGTAGGCCGAGGTTGGTGAGACTGACACGGGAGTTTTATTCAAAGTCAAAGTTTTTCATGCAACAAAATAAATGGGTGGCGGTTTTCCCCGGCAACCGTAGCTTCTCTCAAGCAGATCTGTTGCGCTGCTCGGCTTCCTTTCCCTCCAAACTCCCGTATGCAGTTCAAGTCTCTCTCGCCTTCTGTCTGCTGGCCTCCACCTTTTATCCTTTCTCCCCGCCCTTACTGGAATTGGGAACATGTGTTGATTGTTTGCACGTGCTCAGTTTTCTCACCGCTCATCTTTTGATAAAATCTGATGGCCCAATGAGGCCTCTATAGCCTGCAAATTAATTTAAACTTTCAGTGTCCAAAAAGGTACTAAAAACATATTTAAAATTGTTCATGTGAGAACAGTGGTTCAAACATAATATTCTAAAGCGACGAGAATACTTTTTGTAAGCCAAAGTAAACAAAATAACGATCTGTCAACAATATCTAGTGATGGACGATTTCAAAACATTACTTTGAATCTTTTGTTTTCGAATCAATGTTTCAATACCTTTATGGATAAGTGTAAGTTATCTTGAAAGTGTAAATTAACTTGCTGGCAAAAGTAGAAACTTTACCTTCAGTAGTTCCATCTCAGTTTTCAGTCTTTGCCCAAGTGCTCCTCCTTTGGCACGAAACAGTGTCAGCATCTGCACTGTGGTTATTCTCTGAATAAATAAATAAACAAATGTAAATTTTTCTTAAGGAATAAATCTCAATTAATGATGTAAAAACTAAAGGGAACAAAGTCAGTACATCACTGACATACAACTGATTTGTAGACAATACATTATGTAGATTTAAAAATAATGATGTTCTAATAATAACTAATCATTGCAAAGACTCACCACTAACATCAGTGGTGAAGGTCGGTTAATGTGTTTATATGCTAGCTGGGCAAAATAGGCATAAGATGCAAAAAATGCTCTGTTGCGATCGTGACAGCTAGACCTATCTGGCAGTTCAGCTTGCTTTGTGAAGCGGCATGTTCTTCTATTGCGTTGCCTCTGGAAGGGTTGTTGCGGCCATTAAATAAATCACGTGAAATCAAATGATTACTCCACAACCAAATTATTGTCTATTTAAAACTGTGGACGTTATTGACAAAGCCGACTAATTGTTGCAGCCCTAGTGTAAAAACAATTTCAAGTTCAAATGTCCTATTTAAGCCACCACTAATGTTGCACGTTACAAAATAATGACATTCACATTACATCAAGTAGACAACTTGAACAATTTGCAAAAGTTATTTTTTTCCTGTATAAATTAAATCTTCCTTACCTTTGTTAGGAATTTAACGTTGACGAGATTTGCCTCCAGGTTGTCAGCGAGAAACTCCAGTAAGGAACGGGCCTCGTGAGCATAAACTGTTCCACTGCAGACGTGAATAGTTTTACAGATGCCCTTTTGACATTAAACAGTGTCTTGTATTCATATTTGAAGGAATTTAAAAAATCTAATAAAAATACTGCGCAACCAGATATGAATTGTCTGCAGCTGGCAATCAACAGTGCATGCGTGCGTGCGTGCTTCGTGTTCGAGAGCTTCTTGCTTAAAGCACGCATTTTAACAGGAAATGGTTGTAAATTGAATGCAATTTAGTTGTTGTATGTTGGATTCATTCAATAATCTCTCTATTTGAAATAAATCAAAAATAATAGCTTAATTTTTAACCAATTTAGGTAGATTTAATTCTAGTTATTTTGTAATCATTTAAATGTAAAAAATTCAAACAATACAGCTGCCGACCCTGTAAAACAAATTCACAGCCTTTTTATAATATTTCACGACGTGTCTCTGGTTTCAGATGGGGGTTGGGGAAGCCTGGGACTCGTCCAATCCGCTTTCTCTCCTTTGTTCTGCCTCAGCCAACCAGCTCACACTCCTTTGCTCTCGGACCTTCTGCAACACATCACACGGAAACACCCCACACCACACCAAATTCCAACAAGCTCCGTGTGTGTAATGTGATCTTTACACACACACATACCATTTCCTGTGGGAAATACACTCAATACCACCTCCCTAACTCTTGGCTAACTCAACTAACACACTGGTTATATTTTCAACATATTATGCATGGTTAGTAATCAATAATGAAATCATAAAGCATATTAAATGTAAAGGCTCGCTTAAACCACAATAAAAATCCTTCACTGTCTAACATCCAAGAGTTGACGCAGTGTCGCAAGCAGCATTTGTCATTTTCAGACAATAGGACACTCAGGGGCGTAGCAAGCCTTTCAAAAGTGAGGGGGATTTGTTTAAATGAGTGATACTAGAAAAGTATAAGAACACACAAAACATTTTTGTCAAAACTCTGTGGTGAAAATACACAACAGTAGACTTGCTGAAGAATCACAAATACTTTAATAATCCCAGGGGGACACAAAATATATTAAGAACAAAAAAATAAAAACGTAATATATACATATATATATTGTATATATACCAACCAACATCCAACTGACCAATGAACATATGACAAACTACATCTACCTCATGTAAAAAAACAAGTGCTTTTTCTGCCCTCCTACAGGAGACAAACTCTTCAGCAATCTTTTTTCTGTTTACCCTGTCCAGCAACATTGTTGAGGCGGGTTTGGGTCATGGTGCTGCGAAGTCATGTTTTCAGCCTCCGGAGGCTGCTGAATCTCCTTTCTGACTCTGCTGATGACACAGGCACAACTAGGAGGAGTCGGGTAACTGTTTCGACTTGGTCAAAGAGACCACGGACCTCTGGGGTCATCCCTTGAAGAACAGCAACAATTTCAGAACTAGACTGGAAGCTGTACTTCATTCTGAACAATGCAAGCTGAACTTTGAGGATGTCTTTTTTCTGAAACTTTCCTTAACACAGGTAACAGCTGAAAGCATACCATCTAGGGTCTGTGTTCTGCTCTGGAGGGACATATTCAAAACCTCCAACTCCCCTGTGATCTCCAAAGCACATACAAGAACAAGGACAACCTTTACCTGCGCCTTACTAGCCGCATCAGACTCACTCACTCCCATCTCAAATGGTTTAGCACAGTGCGGATGGCACCGGTGCGGACACAGAGGTCTTAAAGTGTGACATGGAGCCTCACCCTCCTCAGACCTTGAAATTCCCTTAAATATGTCCTTCAGTTTCCCTGACTGCCCAAACAACACTCCCAACTCATTGACCCAATCAAGAGAATTCTGGATAAATATTGAGGCAGTACAGGACCTCTGTGTAATTAAGCCCCATCATATGCTTGGCCACTCAACCCAGTGATGGGCAAGTTTAGATGCTGCAAAACATCCATGATGACTTTTGCTAAATTTTCTCCTGTTGTCAAAGAAACCTCATTCTTCACGAGGGACTAAATCCTTGTCAACATATCTCAAACACACTGCCTCTTGATCTTTTCCAGACACGTCTCGTGTCCCATCCATCATCACAGAGTACTGCAGGTGTGGAAGTGATCTGATGTTTTAAACTATTTTACGTATGATCATGCTGCTGAATAAAGTCAGGATTTCACTTTGAATCATAGCTGAAGTGTATACATCCTTACTACCACCTGTCAACCACTTGGTTAGAGAGGGGTCATCCTCTGAATTGTACTTCAGAACATGTTCAAAATTTCACTGACCACATTCATGGCCCCTAAAAGGTAAACCCTGCCTAGCCAACATCTGCACAGCACCAATGATTTTGAGAAGACATCCCCTTGCTTCCAACTGGCTGTTTCACACTCACACTAGATAGCTGAACCTGTACTGATCAATCTTCATAGATGTGCGTTGTCATGGCTGTCTTATGACTATTAGATCTTTCATGCACAGTAAATCGTTTTACCAATTTTTATACCCAGATAAAATGAATGGCAAGAGGGGATGTCTCCAAGTTATAGGCTTTGATGCAGTAAAAGCACCAGGACTCCCATGGAGCCATGGGAATTTCTGGTACCATTGAGTTTGAAAACTGTTTAGCAATTTATTTTAGATCTGGTTGATTGGGCTTACTTAACTGATGGCGAGTAAAAGCCACTTCTGAGTTCACTGCTCCTCTCTCTACCATTTCATCTTAATCCTCTCTGACCTCTCCCTCACTCTGTTCTTAAAATTTTCTCTTCTCTTCGGGTGTGGGTCTTTGCAAAAGCTACATACGTGGGCGAATTTGCATTGGGGAAAAGAACAGACAGATTCGTTAAAATTATTACAAAGAGAAGTGCCGTTAAAATTTATGATGTCCCGACCCCTAGCGTCTGAGCGCTTTCTTACATTACCAGCGCCGAGAACTACGGGCGCTTCTGGACTAGCAAATGTTTTAGGGCAAAACTGTGCCGAATGTCCGTGGGAGCTGCAAATGGGGCATGCGAGTGTCATGTGGCCGCCAAAATGACGAACGAGTAGTTCCGTGTCTACGATGGACCAATCGATTCTAGAGTTAAAAAGTGAGATGAAAGATGCGGATTTAGCAGAGAAAGATGCGTGGTATTCGTAGAACAGTGTTCCCCCGTAGCGTTGGCTGAAATCTGCTATCGTTCCTAAGTAAATATCCAGTTCCTCCCTTCTATCCGGGTAAGCTTGGCAGAGTATATCGCGGTAAATTCCGAAAGCGATCACGAATTCGCCGAACGACAGGTTCCGTTGGAGTCTGGGATCGGACATCCGGAGAAAGACTGCCATGTCACCGCACTCGACCATTTTCCTGTCGGCTGCCGGCGAGGGGAGTAGGAGTAAAGCCAAGTTAATGTCCTTACCTTGGATGATGTTATTCCTTAGAGCGGGAGATACCGTAGCCGCTGCCGGAGGGACGAATCGCCTGCCAAAAGCTTTGGCTGAGGTGGCGGTGGCGAGGGAAAAATGTGATGTCGCCGGCGGAGCAGTTGCGTCCTGGAATGGTGTCTGGATGATATTTGGAGTAGCTACGGGGGTAGACGTTGACGAGATGCTTGTTTGATCATATATTACGGGGATGAGAATTGACCCGCCCTCGGGCTGGAGGCCTGGCCAGGTGGACAACTCAAGATCACCTCGGGTGAACATACAGGAACAGCACTCGGACCAGCATGGGCACGAACACAAGCACATGCGCAGGGGAAGGTAGCTACTCAGCCGTGGCGTCTGATGTGAGCACAACCTCCCGTCTTGCGTGTGGACCCCATATGGCGGCACTTGACCTGTAATGGGTTGAGCGTGGCTGGGTCAACCTCCTCAACCAAGAAGGCCTACATGGCTACGCGACCCCGGCAGGACGTGATCAAGAAGGCTGAGGCCAACTAACAAACAGGCGGATTTGAAGACACTGTAATGGGGTCCAATGAGCAGGCCAATCCTCCGGACCATAGTAGGGCAAGTTCCTCTGCCGAACCTGGTAGAGGTCAATTGGGGAACGGAATCGTCAGGTTATGAACCTGGTTTCAATTCAGAGAATGTGGTAATTCCACGGACACTAAGGGCGATGGCGTCTACCATCACCATTAATAACAATGCAAGTATTGATGGGAAGGCTTACTGCCAATGAGGGGCGGAGACAAAACAATCGAGCGGGATAGTAGGACAACGTGTTAACAAGTAACCATGGGTATCGTTGATCTTGCGTGACTACATTTGGCAATTCTGGTGGCCGTCAGAGATTGGGGGGCTCACGGACCTCGTTTGGTTTCGGAACTTGGGTACCGGTTTTACGATCATGTGAGTGCAAGGTTGTCTCGACAACTAAGCACTCTGCGATCCTGCCTGTTTCTGGGCTGGCGGGGCGCTTGGGCGGGCTGCGCGAAGATCATCTCGGAAACCGTACAACGGCACGAGTCTGGGGGGCCCGTCGCGGGACGATCGGCTGACACCGCGTGCTGCCCGGTTACCCTCCGACCTTCGCTGTCCCCGGCGGGTACCCATAGGACGGTCCCATCGCTCGACAGCAGGGATCTGCCGTGGGCTCAAAGACCCGAGTCGCCCCCGCCACAGCGGGTCGGCTTGGGAGCCTGCCCGCGGTCCATACCCCCTAATTTTTCCAACCATGATGGCAAATCGGACCAGACAGTCAGTCGTTTAGTGCAACGACAAGGTGCTTGTTGACTAGGCAATGCCGCCAGGTATGAGGGCAAGAGAGGCTCCCTCGATATTCACCAGTCTTGCTCTCACCACATGATCTGGACATGTCATTCCAGGAACCTCGGTACACAATTGGCAGAAGCTTTTATCCATGCTTATGTCAGAGACTCGAAAATCATCCCGGCTGGTGGGTCGCCCGGTTAAACAAGTCACCATGGGGAAGCGTAGGGGCTGCGCAACTCCATTAGAGCCAAGCTCCCAATGTGATCCTGGGGCCAGGGATCGCGTTGCTGACGGTGGCCACCCTAGGAATCGGAACCTCGGAACTGGAATAAGGCTAAGAGAGTGCTCGGTGGTGCTCAGACGTTCTCGGGAGGGGCCGGGTACGACTCTGGAGGCAGCTGAAGCACAAGCAGTTCATCTCGGTGCAAACGGAAACGCTCAAGATCCTGCCGAAGCAGTGAAAACAACTGCTACAAACCCGGGGGGCGGCCACGGCTTGTGATTTGCTTGCCCTTCCAGGCACAGCGTTGTGCCTTGTGTGGCGTATCGGTGGGGACGTTGGCCCAAATGAGGAAACACACCTCAGGAAGGCCTCCGGGCGCAGTTCGGTGCGAGGCATGCGACTCATCGTTTGCGACTAGGAGGGCATGCAGTATCCACGAGATACGCGCTCACCCGGAAATTCGAAATAGGAAGCGGATCAGAGCTGGGAGTGGCCCCACAGAGGAGGCGGGGGAGGCGGGAACCGGCCGGGTCATGATGGACTGCGACCCAGAAGTTGAAACACGAGCGACAGAGATCTAGGAAGGCAGTGCTCCTATGAGATTCACGATCTCGGCTGATCTGGCAACTTTTTTTACGATTTTTTACGATCATGTGAGTGCAAGGTTGTCTCGACAACTAAGCACTCTGCGATCCTGCCTGTTTCTGGGCTGGCGGGGCGCTTGGGCGGGCTGCGCGAAGATCATCTCGGAAACCGTACAACGGCACGAGTCTGGGGGGCCCGTCGCGGGACGATCGGCGATCTGGCAACTCCATACAATCGAACGACTTTGTAAAGGGTATCGGCTCGCGGGTCATGCGGTGACGAGTCTGGCGTTCGCCGATGACCTCGTGCTGGTAAGTGACTCCTGGAAGGGCATGGCTGACAACCTCTGGATTTTGGACGCATTCTGCCGGGTGACGGCTTGGTTGGAAGGCAATGAGCGAATACCCACTATGGTCTCGGAAGCATCATCCTCAATAAGAGATAAACCGGCACCGTCTCATCCGCGGAGACGTCATAGGTTGCAAGCTAAGAAAGAGGCGTACCGCAGATGCCAACATCTGTTCAAGATTGACCCGACCCGCCTGGCGGCAGAGATCTAGGAAGGCAGTGCTCCTATGAGATGCACGATCTCGGCTGATCTGGTATATGATACCTACAGACGTAAATGGGAGGACTGCTCATCCTTCGGCGGGTTGGGTCCATTCAAGGCGGGGGAACACGCAGACAACGAACACCTTGCCGGTTTAATCTCAGAAGAGGAGGTGCTGACCAGCCTCAACCAAGCATCGAAAAAATCCGCACCAGGCCCGGACGGGATACGTAAGGAGGCAATCCTCGAATGGGACCCTGGATGCGAGGCCCTCACACGCTTGTACAGCATGTGGTGGATTACCGGGATCATACCTGCCCGCCTGAAAAGATGTCGAACGATACTGCTACCCAAATCAACAGACCCTGGGGAAGCTATGGAAATTGGTACCTGGCGACCGATAACCATAGGGTCACTGATTTTGAGGGTATTTACTAGAGTACTGTCCAAGCGGCTGGCTCTGGCTTGCCCGCTCAGTCCTAGTCAAATGGAGTTCCGTCCCACCCCCGGGTGCTCAGAGAACATCAAGGTCCTCCGGGGCCTGGTCCGGCACTGCAAATCAGAGTGTAGCAGCCCACTCGCAGTAGTATCGATCGACTTCACCCAGGCATTCGACTCGATTTCCCACAGGCATCTGTTGGCGGCCCTCTGGCCGATCAAGGTGGACCGCCACATGGTAGAGATGGTCCAGCAACTCTACACGGACAGCGTGACGCGAGTCAAACTCGGGGATAACGAAACCCCGAACATAGCATTGAGGGTAGGTGTGAAGCAGGGGGATCCCATGTCCCCCTTGCTTTTCAACCTGGCTATGGATCCCCTACTCCATACAATTGAACGACTTGGTAAAGGGTATCAGCTCGCGGGTCATGCGGTGACGAGTCTGGCGTTCGCCGATGACCTCGTGCTGGTAAGTGACTCCTGGAAGGGCATGGCTGACAACCTCCGGATTTTGGACACATTCTGCCGGGTGACGGCTCTGAAAGTCAACCAGAGGAAGAGCTTCGGCTTCCTCCTCCGGCCCTGCAATGAATCGTACACGATAAACGACTCTACCCCATGGGTTCTGCGGGGTACGAACTTGCAGTTTACAGGCATCGAGGAATCTTTCAGATACCTGTCTGCCTGATACCATGCAACTGGAGAGCGGAGGAATTCCTGAAATGGGCGGAGTTACCGGTTCAGGGTTGTGGTATAGCCAGCTTCAAGGGATGCCCTGTGAGTAACAGCTGGCTGAGAGGACATCAGGGCTTTACCGAGCGATGCTTCATTGCGGCGCTGCAGGTCAGAGCGAATATCTACCCGACTGTAGAATCAGGATGCAGGGGCAGACTGAAATCTGCCGCCACCTGCGGACTCTGCGCTTCCAGGCTGGAATCCGTCTCTCACATCCTGGGACAGTGTCCCGGGGTTAAGGAAGCACGTATTACAAGGCACCACAAGATCTGTCGTCTCCTAGAGACTGAGGGTGAGGTCCTGGGCTGGACCGTCCATCGGGAATGGCCGTTTGTGAAGCCATCAGTCGTGGATGCGGGGGGGTGAAAGCCCGGGGCCGGTAACACATGCCGGGGATGTACCTCGCCTCTTTCCTGTCGGTAGGTATCCATAAAGGTGGCAGGGTGGAAGCGATGCTAAACTATCGTTGTTGTTGTTGTGTTTACTCACAGGGGGAGCAGCGGCGGCGTGAGGGAGGCATGGCGGAAGCACTGGAACAGGACGGCATCTCGTGTATGATTATAACTGCTCGGCAACAAAATAAGCACCTGTCAAAGGGTGGCTGATGATGAACCAAGGGGACCCAGTCTCCTTGCCGCAAGTTACTGGACTGCCCACGATCTAGACGATGACTTAAGTATGCTACTCGCCAAATACTAGATTGATAGTATAGTAGCATGGGAGACGGCAGAAGGGCAAAAGCTCGCTTGATCTTGATTTTCAGTATGAGTACGGACCGCGAAAGCGGGGCCTCACGATCCTTCTGGCGTTTTGGGTTTTAAGCAGGAGGTGTCAGAAAAGTTACCACAGGGATAACTGGCTTATGGCGGCCAAGCGTTCACAGCGACGTCGCTTTTTGATCCTTGGATGTCGGCTCTTCCGATCATTGCGAAGCAGAATTCGCCAAGCGTTGGATTGTTCACCCACTAACAGGGAACGTGAGCTGGGTTTAGACCGTCGTGAGACAGGTTAGTTTTACCCTCATGATGCCGTGTTGTTACGACAGTAATCCTGCTCCGTACGAGAGGAACCGCAGGTTCAGACATTTGGTTCGTGCGCTTGGCTGAGGAGCCACTGGCGCGAGGCTACCGTCTGCGGGATTACGACTGAACGCCTCTAAGTCGGAATCCCTCCTGAAGGCAGCGATACCGCAGCGCCGCGGGAAGCTCGATAGGCCACGGATAGCCGGGGGCCGGGGAGAGCCTGACGCGACGGGCCGGGGAGAGGCCTGACCCGGTGCCAAATGACTCGTAGACGACCTGATTCTGGGCCAGGGTGTCGTAAGTGGCAGAGCAGCTCCTCGCTGCGATCCATTGAAAGTCATCCCCGGGTCCAACCTTTTGTCGGGGGGGCGCCGCTACTCCACCCTCCCACCCCCGGGAGCGGTACACCAACCGGGTGTACCAGTAGTAACAGCGGGCACCACCCGGAACCCAAGTCCCTTCGGCCGGGCAGACCATCGAGTCCCTCCTCCGTCCTGGCCGGCAGGAGGGGCGGGACGAGCTGAAAAAAAACCTTAGTCCTTTCGGGTTGACCAGATGCCTGGTCGTCCAGAGGGCGCGGGTGCACGGAGGTGAGGCCGTTCAGAGGCACCAGGCAGGCCGGATCCGAGGGCGGGTGTATGAAGGCTTTGTGTCCGCCAATAGTCACTCTAAGTCGGGCTGGTGCTCGGGTATGTCCGCCTGGAGGTCAGGCGGGTCTATGAAGGCTCTGTGTCCGCCAATAGTCACTCTAAGTTGGGCTGGTGCTCGGGTATGTCCGCCTGGAGGTCAGGCGGGTCTATGAAGGCTCTGTGTCCGCCAATAGTCACTCTAAGTCGGGCTGGTGGTCTGGGACGCTTTCGGGTTGGGCACCTAAGGGTTGCTGGTGTTGGGCTTGAGTTAGGTTTTGGGTGTCGCTGGTCCGCCTGGAGCAGCAGCTGTATTGTTTGAGACTTCTGATCAATAAATTTCAACATTTTCTTAACTGGCCTCTCTCCAATTTTGAACGCGCCGAACATTGCTGTAATTTTCATCAACATCTAACAAAAAGACATACAATAAGTACAATAAATTCCCCTACAGCAGGGCTCTTCAATTGGCGGCCCGCGGGCCGGACCTGGCCCCCGAGATATTTTGTGGTGGCCCTTGAAGTGTAATGTTGTTATTACATATGAGCAAAACCGTAGATTCGGCAGACACGTCTGTAAACAGCTGGCGGAAAAAGCGATAATGGAGGTACAGCGGATAATTTTTGGGTGTTGTACCTATATGCGCCAGTAGGTGGCTCCTATAAATAATGTTCTGTTGGGTGCATTGCCGTTGTTCTGTGTACGTTACAATATCTAGTCCTAGGCCTACCTGTTTTCGCCGGAAACATATTTTGACGGACCCCTCAAACTTGTCTCTTTCAAAGCCAGCAAGCAAACAAGACAAAATGTCTCTATCTATTTTAGGAAAAAGGAAAGTTGACTCAGAGAACAGGCAGTTCAACAATGAATGGACAGAGAAATATGCGTTTATTACAGTCAATGTGAAACCTGTCTGCCTAATCTGCAACGAGTGCCTTGCCGTGTGTAAAGAGTTTAATTTGAGAAGGCATTTCAAAACAATGCATGCTAACTTTGACACTACTTTCCCACTGGGATCCGTTGCCCGGAGCCAGAAGATATCGGGGCTTACATCTTGTTATGAGCAAAGACGTCGCATGTTGTTTCGGGCATGTACGGATCAAGAGAGGGCAACGGCAGCATCTTTGCGAGTGGCATGGATATTGGGCAAAAAGAAAAAGCCGTTTACAGATTCTGTGACAGTCAAGGAGTGTATGTTGGCATCCATTGAGGAGGTTGTAACAGACGAGAAAGCTCGAAAAAGCATTATCGACTTAATCAAGCAAATTCCAATATCTGACACGTCAAATATGAGGAGAGTCGAGTGCCTTGCATCGGACGTTTTCGAGACGCTTTTGGACAAACTGAGGAAAGCCGAGGTGATGTCTTTGGCGGTGGATGAGTCGACAGATAACAGTGATATTGCGCAGTTGTGCCTCTACGTGCGATTTTTTGATGGTGAATGTTTTCGCGAGGATCTGCTTGGACTAATTCCCATGGAGGGGCGCACTACTGGTGAGATTTTATTCACCGAAATTGCTTCTTTCTTTGAGGAAAACAACTTGAATTTGGCGCACGTCAACATGTTGGTGACAGACGGTGCGCCCTCCATGGCGGGCAGGGATCAGGGGCTCGCCGCGAGGATGGCAGCCGTGGCTCCTCAGTTGAGATCGCTACATTGCCTCATCCACCAAAGCCTCCTATGTGCCAAGCTCAGCGGTGAGTTAAAACAGACCATGGACTCTGTCATGGCAATTATAAACTTTATCCGTTGCACCTCCAGTTTACAGCACCGCCTTTTTCGCAAGCTGTTGAACGACATGTCTGCTGAATATAAAGATTTGCTCATTCACAATGACATTAGATGGCTTAGCAAAGGAAACGCTTTGAAACGTTTTAGTGAACTACGAGAGGAGATTATGGTGTTCCTCCAGTCTTCTAAATTGAAAAAAGCTGTCAAGTTTCTGTCTCTGATGGAAGATGATGAGTTTAATGCCGCTGTTTGCTTTTTGAGCGACGTTTTCAATCATTTGAACCAACTCAACATGGAGCTGCAGGGCAGAGGTAAAACAGCCGTGGAACTTGTGGAGAAACTTCATGCTTTTCAAAGAAAGCTATCACTTTTCTCTGCTGATCTTTGTCCTGGGAAGATGCTCCACTTCCCCACACTGAGGAAATCTGGCCTGCAAATTACTCAGCTGATGTCAAGCTTTATTGACGCATTGAAAAACAACTTTGCCACTAGGTTTGGTAATTTCAGCATCTCCAGTGAAGTGATGAGATTTGTGAAGGACCCTTTCTGTGTTAATGTTGAGACAGACTTTGCATTGAAAGGAAAGGAGGTGGTATCATATTTGGATGAGGGATCTTTACAGCTAGAACTCATTGACATTCAGCCGTCAGATGACTTGCGACAGTCATTGCAGCAGGCAGGTTTTGAAAAATTCTGGACCCATTTAGTCAGCCAAGACAAATTTCCACACTCAAGAGGTCTTGCACTTTTTCTTCTGACAATGTTTGGCTCAACATACACATGTGAGTCATCATTCTCACACATGAATGCCATTAAAACTCACACTCGCATATCACTTACTGACCAGCATCTGCAACACTGCTTGCCCATTTCCCTGACAACATATACACCTGACTTCACTGCTCTTGCTAAATCAAAAAAATGCCATTTCTCTCATTAGATTGCAAATGTTGGCAAACTACATACAATGTAACATGTTGTTTATTTTTGAACAGTAATGTTTTATATGTTTTTTGCCAGTTTGTTGTTGGTTTTATTGTTCCATTTGTTGGTGTTGAAGTTATTTGTCAGTTATAGCCTATGCATGTAATTCTAAATATCTAATATTACTCACCTAAACTGAGTGATGTAATTTGCACCATGCTATGCACTTTGGTTTTAGTTTTTGTAGTTTCCTGTCACTCAAATGAGTGCAATCGAAAATAATCTGTGATATTGCTGGTTTCTGATTTATGTTCAAAATAGACAATAGTAAGAACAGCAGTAGCTCATGTGTGAATTTATTGGGCAGTCTGTTTTATTCTTTTGTTTGAGTTGTATTCAGCTACCAATTAGCTGCATTTCTGTTTTAGAAAGGGGACAGTTTGAATGTCACATTTAAATTTGAATGTAACAATGCCTTGGGCTCATGGGTCTTAATACATCATAATGTGCATATGTTGTTCTGCATAAAAAATTTAATATATTGACTCCTATATGTTCTGTTAATTTCTTTATTTGTTACCGTGATTAGTCATATTCTCCGGCCCCTTGTTTTGCTTCAGTTTGATGAACTGGCCCCAGTCCCAAATTAATTGAAGAGCCCTGCCCTACCGAAACAACTTGAGCTGCAACCAAAAGAAAATGTAAGTGCAATGTGCTAAGTGCTGTAGTAACAGCTTGTGAATAATGTAAATGTTTAAATTTGTTTAATTAATTTCAATTCATTAGGTTCCAGCTGTCATGCAGGAGTGTTTCACATGCAAAAGCCACATCATGCTTTCTCATCTGGCTGAACACCTTGAAAAATGCAAATGGTAAATTGTGTTATGACTGTGTAGAATCTTATTGTTAATGTAAGCATTGAGTAGCTTTAGTAAAGATACAACTTTTTTTTATTCCATGTTTACACGGATTCAGTCAGCCAATCAGAGAATAGGTATGGTACTGTGTGCACTAACGTGTTGGTGAATGTGCTTGTTGTGGGTTAAAATGTAGGAATTTGTTTTTCAGTTCCTGTGATGATGAAGCAGTTCTAATGGCAATTGAACTACCTTTACAGGTTTGTATGCTTGTAAAGATTTACTTTTACTAAACGTTTCAAACAAATAACACATTTTACATTCGTACACAAGCAGGATTGTGTGACCACAGAACAATCAACAGCAGATGGGTTAAACGAAGCTGGAGCTGATCCATCTTGTGTTGCACCTCAAAATAAAGTCCTACTGTATACTTTTCAATTATTTGATTTATGCCGGGTAGATTTCGTGCTTTTAACTGTTAAATTCATATATTGGAATTTGGCATAGAGGATTGTCTTTACTTTTTTTATAACATTATTATTAGAAATAGTTATGATGTAAATTTTGTTTAATTATGCGATACAATGCGGGCTGTAATATGAAGCCTTACCATTTTTATTTAGAATTCGAATTGTTATTTTAGTAAGTTAAATATTTATTTATTAATAACACCTATGCTATAATCTAAATGCATGTTCTAAAGCGTAGGCAAAACAGTCGGTGCACATGGGTGCATGCATGGCCTCATCCGGTTCTCCTGATTCTCTTAATGAGTCATGGGTGTGTTTTGGGCATAGTGTGCAAATAAACAAATTAGAGCGTCATCTCTTGTTCTCTTCAATCCCCATGGCCGATTCGCTATTTACATGGCAGAATTCTCAAAAACAAAAGAATGAATGCATCTCCAGGGAGAATATGTGTCTGCGCGAGATCAATATGCATAAACATGCCTGAAACTTTTTGTGTTTAGTAAGTCTGTCATGACTTGCACAGAGGACCCAAAATGCAGATAGCAGTTCTTGAATGGAAAAGACTATTATTGCCTAAACAGGAACAACGAAAAAGACAAGGGGCTAAACAAGACAGGGACTAAAATTAAAAACACCAAGAATGGGGACAAAACTACAAAAACCATAAAAATCAGTAAAACAAGACCAAAAAGCAGAGGACTTACAAGAGTAATGTACACGACTGGACAATAGCACTTTACGAAGACAGACTGCGTAAAACGAACCAGCACAGGACAATAGACATGAGGGCATTACATAGAGGGAACAAACAAAGGATAATGACACAGGGACAAGTGTGAACGATTGACACATTCGCGGGATTATTACCAACAACAAGGGTCGGTGGTCTTATACGCATGACTCAAAGACACACAGAAAAATAATAAATGTCTTTTTCATTTATTTACACGTGAACAAGATACTTCCACAATTTTTCCCACCAGAACACGAATTCAAGACGAAAACAATGAGGACAGAATTGCGGAAGTATCTGGGGGGCGTGATTAAAGGCATAAGACCGGAGACAGCGTGATGTAGGCAAACAAAGCCAAAGCCACGCGGTTCCACACCAAACGACCACATGACATGGTACTGCCACGGCTCTGCCCACAAGACTCTGAGAATAAACAAGACCAGACTGGGCAGAACCATGACAACTCTTCACCATAGAACTAACAGCTGGCTTGGGATGCTGACTCACAAAAGACTGTATGATCAGAGACTAAATGAAGATGCACTTGTTTAGGAACACAACCTATTTATTACCACCACTCACAAGGCTGATTCGGGTGTTGTTTTGATGTTGTGATTTTCTAATGTAAATATACATAATAATAAATTACAACAGTTAAAAATAATAAACAGTTGGCAATAACACATTACAGTAAATTAAGTTCAATAATTTAACTTAATAATAAACCCAGAAGAATTGACCGTACAAAAGACACTGTAACTGCTGTGTTACATACAGTGCACAGCTGTAACTTGACATCTTTAATGTATCGCATCTAGTTTGCATGAGGGTAGATTATAACAATTTTTTTTGGTTAGAGCGTTGTACTTGTGATCAGAAGGTTGCTGGTTCGAATCTCATTGCCAGCAGGTCATGACTGAAGTGCCCTTGAGCAAGGCACCTTACCCCTGATTGCTCTGCAGTAAGTTTGTTGTGGAGTTTTGGTGTTGTGGATACTGCAGATTTGACGACTGCCCAATCACTTTTTACTGTGTCTGTGGCGATTTAAAGGCATCAGTGGAGTTTCAGGGTGGGGAGGCCATTCACAATTGCACAGAACTTAAGAGGAGACCAATTAGAGCTTGCGATAGAGAAGAAATTGATAAAACACTACAACACCAACTCCCCCGAACAATGTACCTGAAAAATGTGGTACATTGGATGAAAAAGTAATGGAATCTGGCTGTAGAGATGAGGCACCTAGCAAAATATTTCATGGGAATTGCGCCAGAAAAGCAACAAGATACTGAGTCTTCAGATAATGTTGGACAAAAGAAATAATTCTCCAGATGAGGTTTTACTTTGGTCGAAGAGGAGCATTTATATATAACAGGAACGATGCAGAGAAGACATTGTCTAGATGCCACAGGCAGCATCATAAAGAAAGAGAAGGGCTCACCTCCTTTCTATGTTTATGAGCTGGTGGTCACGAACCCCCATAAGAAGTCTTCTCCATTCCCAATAGCAACATATCTGACCAGTGACCCACACAGCCTCGGTCACTTTTTTCCTAGAGGCATTTCTGACAGATGTAGCGTTCAGATGTGACGTTTTTTGGATGGTCAGCCATGCGCTCACCCATTATGCTCATGTGTGATGGGTCGATAGTACAATATGTTTAGTATTTGCCAGAAAAAATCTGCATGACGCTGTCAATGTCTACTACAAAATTGCAATTGGAGAAGGAAGCAAAGAAGACTTTGAGGTCCCTATTCTCCATCGATGCCTGAGTCATGTCATGAAAAAGACTAAAGAAATATGCAAAAAATAGTAGGCATAATCTATTATTCCTTTCCCTCAGAATAACAACATTTTCAGTTTGAAAGTCCTCTCTTATTCGGAGTAGCTGGGGCATTCCCTGGATTCAGTGACATGACACATTTTTTATTTTAATTGTAGTAATCAGTTTCATTCAAACTAATAGACATTCTGGTGTTTTACATAAAAAAAACTTTGATTTGGTAAACGTCCACTGTAAAAAAGAAATGCTGGTAAAAAACTGAATCCCAGCAATGACCAAGCTGTGTGCTGCTGTGATAAATCCGTCTCTATTACTGTAAACTGGAAAAACAGAAAAGCAAGTTCATTATCAAATGGTCTTGACATAATTGCTGTCTTTTTATACTTACATATTCAACCTAATATTTCATTTTTCATAGTGCACAGAGCCACTACCATCTGGCCATGCATGTTTTTGGTCTCCTTACAACTGCAAGTACTTTGCAAGAACTTGATGACATGTTAGAAAGTGCTGCAGTTGTGTTCTCCAGTCCATGCAGTGGATCAGAAGTGGAGAAACATTTCAGAAACCTGCAGACGCTGATGCAGAAATCCGGAACTAAGGTGGATATGACTGCAAAGTCCAAAACTAATGCTGAGGACTTACAAGTAAATGTAATTTTTAGTTGTATCATAACCATTTTCATTTACACAAACACATCTCTACAAGTAACTAGATCACTCAAGTAAAGTTTTTTTATGTGCAATGTGTATTAGAGAAATTCCATTCTAGTCAAAATTTCATCCCTCTATTCATCATAATTAATTTAGGATGAAATTTAGATATTTATGAAATGAAAGCCCTCAATGAGCTCATTCTACTGCCAAAATTACATGAATGAAATCTTTATCAAATTTAGAGTTATTTATTAAAAGCAAAAAGACTTTTAGCTCGATTCGTTTTGGCCTGGGCTTCTTCGGTGCAACTTCATCGTGTATTCAAGGTAAGCAAGTATTTCCAGTGTTGATGTAACGTTAACTTTTCTGTGTCCATGTCCCCGTTGCTAGTTTAGCATCATTTGCTGAAAAATGAGCATGACTTACAGTGGTTGGCATGTAGCCCCCAGTGGATATTGCGACAACATCTAACTAGTTTAAAGTCGGTGTAAAGTCAAAATAAATATGTGTTTTGAGTTTGTCACACTAAAGAAGAAACTGTTATTAACCACCCAGCCAAATTTGAATGATTAAAATAAAGATAAGTTCATGAAATTAGCTGTCAAAATGGTTGAAATTCTTTTTACACATTGTTGAGAAATACGTTACATGTATGACCTATTTAATGTAGAAGAAAATGACTGAATTCACTTTACACTGTGCTGTACTTATGTCATTGTTATAATACTGGTAATACTACGATAAGTACAGTGCACCCGATGAGAAGCGCCACGTCTAGGACATCGTGTACTTTCTCCGATTATGGCCAGCAATATTGTTATGTTTAAGGACATCATGGAATTAACATAATGTCAGTACTATGTTATGATTGCACTGTATAATTAAATACAACCGTTGCTGAACCTCAGAGCATCCGTTAACTGAATGAATTGAGAATATCACCTGAAAATCCAATTACATCAGCAATTTTCATTCAAGAGGCTGATTTCTGTAAATGAATGTAAAACTAAATATATATTGCAGCACATGGTGAAGTCAAGTCAAGTCAGCTTTATTTATATAGCGCTTTTTACAATTTTCATTGTTACAAAGCAGCTGTACAAGAAAACATTGACTATAAGTAAAACATAAAAGGTTATGGAAGTCAAAACACAGGTCAAATATCAGACATACAATAAATTCCTATATGCAGTGTTAATTAAATTAGACTCAAAACTACATTGGAGGAGAAATAAACCTCAGAGGGGAACTGGAATCCCCTGGTTAGGCCTGGTTTCCCTCTGAGGTTTATTTCTCCTCCAATGGAGTTTTGGGTTCCTCGCCACCGTTTGCAGACTGTTTTTTACTGTTTTGCCTGGCCGGGGGGGCTGCTAGGATTTGGTAAAAAAAAGCTTGACATTGCTTGCACAACAAGGCAAAATAAAAAAAGTGAGATTTAAGATTATCATTAATAATCTAATAGCGGCTGAAGTTTTGTCGAGGCACCACGTCCTTCATCCAGCTCTATTATCACAGTATTTGTCAGGTCTGGGTATGGATTGCGCTCTGCCCGCTCCGGTAACCTTGGATTGCATCCTGCCCGCTCTGGTAACCTTGGAACAATGAGACAAGACTGGCTGAAAGTAGAGTACTGTTCTCCACTCTTTGATGCAACAAATCCATCAGTTGTTATTGGAAGTGTTCCTGGTTCCAGTTGATCTAACTAGTGCAGCCTAGATCTTTGTAATATATTTTATGATAGTGTAGTATATGCAAGATTAAAAAGATGCGTCTTTAGTCTAGATTTAAACTGACAGTGCAGAGAAGACTGTTCCAAAGTTTAGGCGCTAAATAGGAAAAATGCATTTTGAATTTCTTGGTATTACCAACTGACCTGATGCCTGAGAGCATAGTGCACGTGATGGACTGTAATACGTGAGAAGTTCCCTCAAGTAGTGAGGAGCTAAACCATTTAAGGCTTTATAGGTAATAAGCAAGATTTTAAAGTCAATGCGATGCTTTATAGGTAACCATTGCAAGGTTGACAGAACCTCATACGTTTTTTGTACGTGTAAGAACTCGAGCTGCCGCATTTTGGACCAGTTGGAGTTTTTGTAATAGGCCTGCAGGGCAACCACCTAATATTGCATTACAGTAATCT
This sequence comes from Barbatula barbatula, assembly GCF_947034865.1. Classification (NCBI taxonomy): domain Eukaryota; kingdom Metazoa; phylum Chordata; class Actinopteri; order Cypriniformes; family Nemacheilidae; genus Barbatula; species Barbatula barbatula. The sequence continues at coordinate 3,881,560 of NC_136776.1, forward strand.
AGTCTTGATGTCATAAAGGCATGAATAAGCTTCTCTGCATCTGATGGTGACAGCATATGACGTAGTTTAGATATATTTTTAAAATGGAAAAACGCAATTTTACCGGTGTTGGTGACCTGGTTCTCAAATGACAGTGCAGTGAGTACTATCGAATATAAAGCCAAGATTCTTAGCTGAAGACGAGGTTTTTATGGAACATCCATCAATAGTTAAGCAGTATTCTTGGTTATGTAGGGCGGTTTTCGGTCCGATAAGTAACACTTTGCTACTCATCCACTTTTTTATATCGACTATGCATTCCACTATTCGATGGAATTGCTGCGTTTCATGAGGCTTCGAGGAAATATAAAGTTGCGTATCATCAGCATAACAGTGAAAGCTTACTCCGTGTCACCCTTTTTATATATCCTAAAGGTAGCATGTATAATGCGAAGAGCATAGGCCCTAAGACTGAGCCCTGTGGTACACCGTACTGGACTTGCGATTTGTGTGATACCTCATTGTTTATTGCTACATATTGAAAACGGCCACATAAATAAGATCTAAGCCATTTCAAAGCTATTTCCTTAATACCGACATAAAAGTCTATGTAGGAGCGTGTTGTGGTCAATGGTGTCGAATGCAGCACTAAGATCTAGCAGCACCAATAAGGAGATACAACTTCGGTGAGACGCCATAAGTAGATAATTTATAACTCTAATCAGAGCAGTCTCTGTACTGTGATGTGCTCTAAATCCAGACTGGAAATCTTTTTCCAGAACTTTAGATAAGAAAGGTAGATTCCCAGATGTTTTTTTTTTGACAAGGGGCCTTATAACAGCGACCTTATATGCGTTAGGCACATGTCCTAATGTCAGAGATGAGTTAATAATGCTAAGTAGAGGATTATAATTTCTGGGAGCATCTCTTTCAGTAGATTTGTAGGTATAGAGTCTAGCATGCATGCAGTTGATTTAGATGATCTAATGATTTTAGATAGTTCATCTAAGTTCATCGTGATCTATAGAAGAAAATAAACGTAATTTCTCCTTAGAGGCGCTGCAGTTAGTCGTTTGTTCAGCAGGTTTAACTTCTGGTTGCATAGTTATAATTTTTTCTCGAATATCTTGGATTTTACTTGTGAAGTCGTTCATAAATTCATCACTGCTATGCTGGTATACAGAAGTTGCTGACGATTTCTTTTTGGTTAATTTAGCCACTGTATCAAATAAAAACCTAGGGTTATGCTGGTTTTCTTCTATTAGTGATGAAAGGTAGGCGGATCTTGACGTTTTTAGTAGGGCTGGGTTTTGTGACCAAATTGCCGATTCGATTCGATTCAATTTCGATTCGATATCGATTAGTTATCATTACGAAAATGAAAATGCTAGTTCTGCAAGCATGGAATCCACATTTAAGTATATATGCTGGTAACTGAAACTCTAACTCTCTTACATTAGTTAAATACACATACACATTGACAGTAGAGCCCATACAATTATGTTAGGAATTACTTTTTATTTTTACTTTGGGTAACCAAACAAGTAACCAACAATCAGATTTTAACTTTTTATTTTAAAAAGTTAAATTCATAACAAAATAAAACAGATTCATTGTAACATTAAAAACAGGCCTTTAAAACCTTTTCTGGACATTGTGCATATTAAACATAGTAACTGTCCAAAAAACAAACAGTTCTTTACTAGCACTAACTCATTTTTTGATTGCCAGATTTTTCTGCAAAAAAAGTAGCTGATCAACATGGTCTGACCTAAGGCAGCTTCTTTGTGCTGTGATAATATCACCAGCAGTTGAAAAAACTCGCTCAGCAGGAACACTTGTTCCCGGCACACAGAGATACCTCTTTGCTGCGACATTGATCTTAACCTCAGCATACTTGGTATTGCCTTTTCACTGAGGTACTTGCGTGTAACCATTGCGTATCTCGGCTCCAAAACATTGATAAGATTGTGAAATCCCTCGTTCTCAACTATCGCGTAAATCCTTGCAAATCATCATTACTGTAATGAGGTGTCCGACACAGCAGCTTTATTTGGAACAATCAAACAGGCAAGGTAAATCGGGGACAGACAGAACAACGGAGATAATCCCAGAGCCGAAGTGAGTCACAGGCAGGGGTCGAGACAGGCAGAGAGCAATCAGAGGTCGATATAACAATCCGGGTCGAGGCAGGTAGCAGAAGAATTAGGAGTCGGTATAACAGTCCGGGTCGGGGCAGGTAGCAAAAGAATCAGAAGTCGATATACACAATCCAAGGTCGATAACAGAATAGCAAACACAATGAATAAACCGCTCAGGAATTGTACGCCGGGGCAATGCAATACTTTGCGATAAACTTAAGGTAAGCGGGGCTTATATGGATGGGTGTAGATTAGCTGCAGGTGTGTATGCAATCAGTCCCAGGTGAATGGCATGATGGGATGTTGAGTTTGAGCCAGTTAATATACTGGTGAGTTTGTCCTACAGTGATGGAGAGGAAGCCTGCTCTGTAACAATTACTATAGCATCAGTAATTTTCTTACCGCGAGGTGAATCTGACTGTAATTTGCAGGCAAAAGCAACATCTAGCCTTTGCTGTCCAGAATCGCATGAACCAGATATCGTGTCATGGTGACGTCTCGACAGGTGGTTTCGTAGGTTTGTTGTATTGTTGCAAAATCGTAGCTCTTGCGGGCACAACTTGCAAACAACAGTTGTTTTGTCGACCTCACTTTTGCCGTCATTGCCTTTAAACATAAAGTGCTTCCACACATCAGACTTGAATTTAGCCGGCGCTGGGGTCCATTGGCTACCGTGAGCTTCCGCCATGATCCTTTCTCCCACTTCTTATTTGAATTATTTTGTTTTATTTGTATCAGCACGAGTGATTGCGACATCTTCAGGAAGATATGCAAAATACAGATAGATCCTTGAACTAAAGCACACGCATTAAGAATCGATTCGGGATTTCCTGAATCGATATTGTTTGGTTAAATTGAAAATCGATTAAAATCGAAGAATAAATATTTTTTACACAGCCCTAGTTTTTAGGGCTTTCCTGTATTTTTTAATACTATCCTTCCAGGCAGTACGAAATTACTCTAATTTAGTTTTCTTAAAGTTGCGCTCCATTTTTCGTGCCGCTTTCTTTAGAGCCTGATTGTGTTCATTATTCCACGGTGTCGGTCTGTCATTTTTAATCTTCTTTAAGCGCAGAGGAGCAACTATGTCTAGCGTTTCCGAGAAGGTGGCATTAATATTTTCAATGGTAAAGTCAAGATCTTCAATGTTATTACTCATGCTAGAGGTTTGAGACAATTCAGGCAAATTATCAAGAAACGCATCTTTTGTAGTCGAAGTTATTGTTCTACAATATTTGTAACTTGGAGTTTGATTTGCCACCATTGGGTAGTGAAGCAAGCATGATACCAGATAATGATCCGAAATGTCTTCGCTTTGCTGAAGGATTTTTACGTCGTCCACGTTTATACCGTAAGACAATATTAAATCTAAAGTATGATTACGAAGGTGAGTGGATCCTGACACATGTTGACTAACGCCCATGGAGTTAAGAGTGTCTTTAAAAGCCATTCCTAAAGCATCTGTATCATTATCTACATGAATGTTAAAGTCACCAACAACAAGGACTCTGTCTTTGGCCAGTACTAGTTCTGATAAGAACCCACCAAATTCTTTAATAAAATCTGTGTGGTGCCCTGGAGGCCTAGGGCCAGAATACATTTTAAAGATGTTTTATCCTTACTATTAGGTGTTGATTTGCTGATGGTGACGTTGATATCGAGCGGCCACAGTGTAATCTGTTCATAGCCTCGTCTTTTTACTTCTGGCAATTATATTTAGGCTTCCAAAAGAGCAAATATTGTGGTAATCTAAAGATCATCCTTATAGACAAAAGGTGTTAACATCATAAACATTTAGGGGTGTGACGAGACACTTATCCCACAAGACGAGACGAGACACGAGACTGGGTTCACGAGAACGAGACGAGACTTTGAAACAAATTAAATGTTTTTCATTTTAATAAATTATATTATGCACTGTGCAGTGCAGTAATAATAAACTGTAAACAATGCAGTAACACTGCTAAATATTATGTCACAAAATCACAGGCACGTAAATGCACAAAAATAAACAAACACAAACAGTATAAATTTAAATAAACACAAATAACCCTGCACAAATATCAGTAACCATATCGGTTACTAAAAATTAGACGTCAATAAGGCGGCAGCCGTTGAAATCCGGTGAAAGAATACAGTTACGCGTCTCACCCGCCCGAGCAAACGAGCGACACCGAGGCCAGCCCGGGTAGCAAGGTTAATTGTGTGAGCGAAGCATTTTAAGTGCGGCTCAAATCCTGCCTCACGCACAGCCACATCCATGTTACGCGCATTATCTGTAAAAACTTCAGCGACGTTTATACATGTGTGGGACTCGAAATGTGGGCGTGTCTGCAGTACAAAATGTACCATTTCCCAGTTACTGTTAATTGTGTGGGCTGATATTGTAATATAGCTCTGCGTACACCTAGACGTCCAACCGTCAGTAGTTAATGCAATGGTTTCTGCATCTTTTAGAGTCTGTACAACTTTTACCTTGCACTCTTTGTAGAGGGTTGGGACCACTGTGCGAGTGAAATGTGTGTGTGACGGGATCGCGTACTTTGGTTCAAGTGTATGGATGAGTCGCCGAAATCCCCAATTTTCCACCACAGAAAACGCCTGTGTCTTGTTATTGCCGTGGCTCTTGCACTTGACGTTGGAAGTTTCGCTGCAAAGGCATTTGGTAAACTTTGCTTTTGTTCATTCTTGAAACAACATTCTAATAAACAATAATGTTAAAAAAGTCATGGTAAATTGCTAAGATGAATAAGAAAAGTATTTTTGTGTATATAATAAAGCAAAGTTTTTTGTCAATATCAAATAAAATGGTTACCAGGTTTTTGGTATTGTGGGAATTAAGATCAATCGATATAGAAATGGATGAGTAATTTTGTTTTAATCAAATGAATTTTCCCACGTGACATGATTAAAGTTTAATAGATATGTTTTAATCATATAACCTTTGTTTTAACCATATTGTGTGCTATATAACCATGGACATTTTGTCTAATTACATGGACACAGAAGGCAATTCAACTTGCAAACAAAGGCTGATTTCAGAAGATTTCCGGCCAGATACTCTTGCAGAGAACGGAACGTGGTTAGCAAGAGTCCAACAGGACCTGATTGGTTGCTCAGGGAATTACGACCCGGAGCCGGAGGGGGAGCAGAAGACATTAACATATTCTGTTTTCTGTATATAATGTGTGTGTGAAACTTTCTTTGGTGTTGTTGACTGGACTCGTATGGAGACGGCAATAAAAACCATCGATGTGAAGACCTTTTAAATCTGATGAATAAACTCTATTACTTTTAAAACTGTTTGTTCCCCTCATCCTTCCAAATTTTGAACACGCAGGACTAGCAAAGATCATTTTGAGTCCTACAGTATAATGTAAAAAAATGTCAAGGAACAAAGATTTGTTCAGAAGGCAGGAAATAACCAGGAAATATTAGCACCAGTATTCCTTAAGTCAACATAATCAACACCACTGTGAAAATTCCAAAATATACACATGATGTTTTATTAACAAAGTTCGGGAGGAACCTAAGCATATAAATCAGCCCGATGTTCCATCAGCAGTAATCACCTATCAGCCGAGCACGCTATCTCTACTTAATTATCTAGGCTGGTTCACCATCAGCAATCACCTATCAGCCGAGCACGTAATCTCTACTTAATGATCTAGGCTGGTTCACCATCAGCAATCACCGTATCTACCCTATCAGCTCCTGCAAGCTCTATCATAAATAGACAAACAATCTTACCTGTTGCATCTTGTCAGATAAGCATCGTCAAGTTTCGCCACTATGTCAGAGTCTCCCGTGGTCTCTAAAGTAGCAAACGTTCCAGATCCTTCGGTGCCATCATGCGCACCCCAGCTTTCCAGCTCAGGGTCGGATTATACGGACTATTTCCAAGCTTCGCCGCGGGGCCGCCATCCCCGCCGCTCTGAGCGGCGTGCATCTAAGAGGAAGGGTTCGTCATCGCTCCCACCGGCACGATCTCCACCTCATTCACCGGCGTCATCATACGCCTCTGCGCTCCCCAAGATATTTGCATGCAGCAAGTGGACGATCCAGAGCCTTCGTCTGGCCCTTGCCAACGCGGACGTCCCATTCAGCAGGCGGATGTCGAAACTAGAGCTCTACACCCTTTACGTGTCGTCCCAGGCTGACGTCCCCTCGATGAGGTTGGCACGATCGGCTGTCAATAACGAGCCAGGCTCGGCTCGGGGTCCCGTCTATTCCAGGCACGGGCAATCTACCTCCGCGGCTCGGCTAGGCCTCCCTCACTCGAGCCGACGCAGCAAGCCTTCGACAAGTCTTGGAAGCGTTCAGGTCATGCTAGAAGCCACGGATATCCCGATCGAGCACCTCCGGCAGCCCGCGGCATATCAGCTCAACGCGTGGGACAGCACAGCGACTGTAGATGACCGCCCCGTACAGGCTGGCCGGCAACTCTCAGGAGCCCTGGCTCACCCATACGTGTCAGGCGTGAGGCTGCCTCCGGTGGGAATACAACCGCTGGTCTCTGGACCACTATTCTTTGGCGCCGTCGCTAGCGCAAGCTTGTCTCCGTTACACATACAAACGCCCGACATTAGATTCGCCTTGCCCGCCCCGGGCTCTTGGCTCCCCAGTGCGAGCCTGCCTCCGCTGGGGACACAAGCGCTGGTCTCCGGACCGCAGTTCTTCGCTTCCGCCGCTAGCGCGAGCATGTCTCCGTTAGATGCACAAGCGGACGCCATTAGATTCGCCTTGCCCGCCCCGGGCTCTTGGCTCCCCAGTGCGAGGCTGCCTCCGCTGGGGACACAAGCTCTGGTCTCCGGACCGCAGTTCTTCGCTTCCGCCGCTAGCGCGAGCATGTCTCCGTTAGATGCACAAGCGGACGCCATTAGATTCGCCTTGCCCGCCCCGGGCTCTTGGCTCCCCAGTGCGAGGCTGCCTCCGCTGGGGACACAAGCGCTGGTCTCCGTACCACAATTCCTTGACACCGCTACCACCGCTACCCCGAGCCTATCTCTGTTAGACGCACAAGCGGCCGCCATTAGATTCGCTTTTCCCGCCCCTGGATCTTGGCCCGCGGCGCCGGAATTGATTTCTGGGGTGAGGCTGCCTCCGTTAGAGTCACAGGCCTCAGTCCCTGGGCCTCATATCTCCGGCGCCGCTGCCAACGCTAGCACGAGCTTGTCGCCGCACAACGCGCAAACGACTGCCATTCTCTCTCTTCAACAGGCACGCCCCACGTTTTCATTGGCCACAGCCGCTGCTATGCCAGCGCCTCCACACGTGCATGTGATGGAACCTCCACCAGTCTCCAGCAACATCAGAGCGCAGATTTTGGCAGAAGTCCAGGCTGCTGGCGCTCGAAGCGGACCCCAGGCCTATTCCTGTACAACCTTATCCGGAGTTGATCTTCCAGTGAATCACCCACTGCAAACGCTTCTCGATGCCTCTCTCAATTCCATAACTAAGGCAGTTTCCCCCAGGACCCTGCAATCATACCTCACGGCGTGGAGAAGCTTCAGATCATTTCACCAGGCTTTCAGCATTCCCTTCCCAGAATTTTCTCTCCTCACAATTACCTCATACATCTCATTTCTCAACACCGCAAAAAACCTTCAGGCCAGCTCCATCAGAGGTTACCTCAGCGGACTCCAGTTCTTCCATAAATTGATTTTCAACTCCCCGTCACCGGCCATAGCAAGCTCCCAAACATCAATGGTTATCCAAGGCATACGAAGATCCCAACCCGCCCGTCAGGACGCTAGGAGGCCCATTACCTTGGAGATTCTCACCAAATGCATCTCCACCCTCCGCAAGGGATATCACTCCACACATGTTGCCCGCACACTTGACGCCATGTTCACATTGGCGTTCTTCGGCTTTCTACGATGCTCAGAGATCACCACCACATCCAAATTCGACCCTTCAGTTCACCCCACCATGAATGACCTCCAGGTGCTGGATTCGGAGACGATTTCTTACTCGATTAAGCAAAGTAAGACTGACCAGACCAGGAGAGGTCATTTCGTCTACGTGTTCAACATCAATTCACCGATTCAGCCATATCGAACCCTCCTAGCCTACCTTCGCTACAGACAACCCCGGTCAGCGGCCTTATCGGATCCCCTCTTCGTCGACGACTCTAATCGCCCGGCCTCACGCTTCTGGTTTCAGAAGCACCTCAAAGCCGTCCTGCTCCAATCTGGCATCCCAGCAGACAACTTTTCCGGTCACTCCTTCCGCATAGGCGCAGCTACCACAGCCGCCCAAAAGGGCCTATCCCAGCCGCAGATCCAAGCCCTAGGCCGTTGGTCATCAGAGGCTTTTAGAAGCTACATCCGGACAGACTTGTCGCTCCTCAGGGAAGCCCAGCAAACACTCCTTGCCCGTATCATCTGATAGTCTCGGATGTTAGTTCAAACCTCAGCCACTTTGACTCATGATTCCTTGAAGATCGCATCACCTTCGGACCAATCGACTCAAGCAGGCGTCGCATTCACAAGTTACCAGTTGTCCAGCTTTGACACCCGGGAACACCTTCGGAGGAGATGGTTCTCACATCTGGGGCTCGGCTGAGCCAGTCTTCTTTGCTGAAGGCGGCACCACAATACAGTTTGTTAACAAGGCAGCCAGCGCTTCCATCTCACGACGTTGTTCTCAAAGTCTCGAAGACTGCACCACTCGCCCAACCGGCCCCGCAGGGGTCCTAGCCTCCAACAAGTGCTCCGTAGCAGTAGGCACCACCAGCAATGAAGCCAGTATCGCAGCAGCGACCGCCCCCGCAGGGGCCCGAGCTTCCAACAAGTGGTCTGTAGCAGCAGGAACCATCAGCAATGAAGCCAGTATCGCAGCAGCGACCGCCCCCGCAGGGGCCCGAGCTTCCAACAAGTGGTCTGTAGCAGCAGGAACCACCAGCAATGAAGCCAGTATCGCAGCAGCGACCGCCCCCGCAGGGGCCCGAGCTTCCAACAAGTGTTCTGTAGCAGCAGGCACCACCAGCAATGAAGCCAGTATCGCAGCAGCGACCGCCCCCGCAGGGGCCCGAGCTTCCAACAAGTGCTCTGTAGCAGCAGGCACCACCATCAATGAAGCCAGTATCGCAGCAGCGACCGCCCCCGCAGGGGCCCGAGCTTCCAACAAGTGCTCTGTAGCAGCAGGCACCACCAGCAATGAAGCCAGTATCGCAGCAGCGACCGCCCCCGCAGGGGCCCGAGCTTCCAACAAGTGTTCTGTAGCAGCAGGCACCACCAGCAATGAAGCCAGTATCGCAGCAGCGACCGCCCCCGCAGGGGCCCGAGCTTCCAACAAGTGCTCTGTAGCAGCAGGCACCACCAGCAATGAAGCCAGTATCGCAGCAGCGACCGCCCCCGCAGGGGCCCGAGCTTCCAACAAGTGGTCTGTAGCAGCAGGAACCACCAGCAATGAAGCCAGTATCGCAGCAGCGACCGCCCCCGCAGGGGCCCGAGCTTCCAACAAGTGTTCTGTAGCAGCAGGCACCACCAGCAATGAAGCCAGTATCGCAGCAGCGACCGCCCCCGCAGGGGCCCGAGCTTCCAACAAGTGCTCTGTAGCAGCAGGCACCACCAGCAATGAAGCCAGTATCGCAGCAGCGACCGCCCCCGCAGGGGCCCGAGCTTCCAACAAGTGGTCTGTAGCAGCAGGCACCACCAGCAATGAAGCCAGTATCGCAGCAGCGACCGCCCCCGCAGCACTCGTGCATTGGTCACGCAACGCGCATTGGTCGCACAAGGGTCACACTCGTGCATTGGTCACGAAACGCGCATTGGTCGCACAAGGGTCACACTCGTGCATTGGTCACGAAACGCGCATTGGTCGCACAAGGGTCACACTCGTGCATTGGTCACGAAACGCGCATTGGTCGCACAAGGGTCACACTCGTGCATTGGTCACGAAACGCGCATTGGTCGCACAAGGGTCACACTCGTGCATTGGTCACGCAACGCGCATTGGTCGCACAAGGGTTCCCAGTCACACTCGTGCATTGGTCACGCAAGCGCATTGGTCGCACAAGGGTCGACCGCCCCCGCAGGGGCCCGAGCTTTCAACAAGTGCTCTGTAGCAGCAGACACTACTAGCAATGAGGTTAGTATCACAGCAGCAACTGCCCCCGCAGGGGCCCGAGCTTCCAACAAGTGCTCTGTAGCAGCAGACACTACTAGCAATGAGGTTAGTATCACAGCAGCAACTGCCCCCGCAGGGGCCCGAGCTTCCAACAAGTGCTCTGTAGCAGCAGACACTACTAGAAATGAGGTTAGTATCACAGCAGCAACTGCCCCCGCAGGGGCCCGAGCTTCCAACAAGCGCTCTGTAGCAGCAGACACTACTAGCAATGAGGTTAGTATCACAGCAGCAACTGCCCCCGCAGGGGCCCGAGCTTCCAACAAAGCTCTGTAGCAGCAGACACTACTAGCCATGAGGCCAGTATCGCAGCAGCGATAGCCCTAACAGGCCCTCATCCTTTCGTTTATTAAATTTCAGGTTGTACCTCCGTAACGCACAGCATGGCATTTTTGGGGGGGTGTATGCGTACTTCGGCGGTTGTCCAGCTTTATTTGCATTTGGGGGGTGTGTTCTGGGCTCGAGCCGGTTCCGAGCCCGGAGCACTTGCTCTGAGCAGGGTAGAGTGCTCCGGGTTCGGATAGATCCGGCGGGCTCGGAGCCCACTCCCTGCACAACACGCCAAATACGCATAACCTTCATTCCCATGCTTTACCATCTATCCCAACAAGGAGCTGTTTATTAGCGAGGGCGAACTCGTGAAATGATGTTTTATTAACAAAGTTCGGGAGGAACCTAAGCATATAAATCAGCCCGATGTTCCATCAGCAGTAATCACCTATCAGCCGAGCACGCTATCTCTACTTAATTATCTAGGCTGGTTCACCATCAGCAATCACCTATCAGCCGAGCACGTAATCTCTACTTAATGATCTAGGCTGGTTCACCATCAGCAATCACCGTATCTACCCTATCAGCTCCTGCAAGCTCTATCATAAATAGACAAACAATCTTACCTGTTGCATCTTGTCAGATAAGCATCCCTCCTCCACCCCAGCTCCTCTCATTTTTCTAAAGTCCCGCAGGACCCCCGGGGGGGTGTGTTCTGGGCTCGAGCCGGTTCCGAGCCCGGAGCACTTGCTCTGAGCAGGGTAGAGTGCTCCGGGTTCGGATAGATCCGGCGGGCTCGGAGCCCACTCCCTGCACAACACGCCAAATACGCATAACCTTCATTCCCATGCTTTACCATCTATCCCAACAAGGAGCTGTTTATTAGCGAGGGCGAACTCGTGAAACACACGTTAGCTAGTGAAAAGAGTATCAACTAGAACAAAAGTATAGCTTTTTTTGATGATTTTACTTTTGGTTTGCAGGTCTTTAACATGTTGGCAAGCAGGTTTTGTCGACGGTTTTGTCATGATTCCGCTATCATGTCGTCATGTTAATTCTTGGTCTTGCAGTGGAGTCATGGCATAGCCTTAGGTTTTGTGTGAGAAAGACATGGCTTTGTTTTGATATTGACTTGCCATGTGCTTTCTCGTGTCTAGTCGGGGTTTCCCGCCCTTTTGTCTCGTTAGCCTTCCCATTAGTGTTTCATTACATACACCTGCCCCTTGTTTATTATCCTGTGTTTGTTCCCCTTTAAAAGATCCTCGTGTTCATTGTCCTGTGCTTGTTCATTGTACTTTGTACACTTACCTTGTCTGTACCGTTTTCTTGGATGGCGTATTTCATGTCTAGAGTTATTGTTACACTGTCGAGTCGTTGAGTCGAGTCTTGTCCCTTGTGGGTTTTTGTTTTGAGTTTATTGTTTAATAATTATTGTTAACCCCTTCATCCCCACGTCTGCCTGCATTTGGGTTCTTCTCCTACCACATTAATGACAGAATGAACGAGCCCCTACCGAAACCAGCAGGCAGCATGGACACAGGAGAGCGGGTAAAGGAGGCGCACCTTCTCTTTGGCCTCCGTCAGGGAGACACCTACATTTGGGACTTTGCTAACGAATTCTTGGCGCCAGCTAAGCGAGGCTGTTTCACAGAGGAGGAGTTGAAGGTCATATTCAACGGCTGCATCACAGAGCCGCTCTCCCGGTAGGAGATGAGGAAGCTGAGATCCCTGGGCTTCACGGATCTAGTCAGGTGGGTTTGTGATCAGGATTCTCCCAGGGTCACAGTACATCTCAACTCCACGGCTCCCTTGGCAGCGATTACAGAGGGACGTTCCCTGCAAATCGGGGTTGTAGGCCTCTCCTCACCCTCTGCAATCCTCTACGTCGTTCAAGGCCACCGCACCTCCTCCCGCTAGCATCAGTGGCAGGCGTGGATGGGAGTCGTGGGACTCCCCGTCTGACTCCAGCACGGAGCTAGTCGTGCTCCCCACCGCTTCTCTGCAGCCGGCCACAACTACCGTCGGCCGGTCGAAGAAGACGAGGAGGGGGTATTGTCCAGCCCGAAGCTCCAGCCGGAAGACAACACCGGGACTCAGCCCAAATATTTTATTACTACATGTAACAATTGTCGTAAGACAAAGTCATCCAGCACAAAGCTGGTTATTGTTCCACTGTTGTCTTGGAGCGAGATGGAGGCACGAAAGACAGATGTTGCTGTGGATGTTTTGTAGTAGGCTCTACATTTTTGGCATCTTGTCATGAATGTGGAAGTGTTCATATTTGACAATATATGTTGTTTAGGACACAATTGTTGCACCGTTATGTCGGCTGTAACCACTTCTCCAACACAGCAAAAGAACAAAAACCTAATGTGGTGACATGAGTGTTGTTGTTGTTATTGATAGTGTTGTGTGTCTTTAACTCTGACACTGTCCACACCCAACATTTTAAACCACGCCTATTTTACAATCAAGTCTACCCTGGGCTGCTGCCATTTTGTCTACCGTTGAGAGCAGCGAGGCAAGACCGTTCAGCTGTAGATTTTAAATTAAACATTCTCTGTGTAATATATTAATTTGTTTGACCAATATATGCATCTATATTGATTTTATATGTAACTTACATACGTGAAAGGCGGAGATAAGCTTAATTTGCTGTGGTAAGTTTGATTAACACTTATTTGTCGGAAGCATTCAGCCCTATTGTATAATGCAAACATATTAAAAAAATTTCCTGTTATAATAACCGTTTACAACTACAGCTGTAAATAATTAAAGTAACGTTAAGTGCACTCGTGAGAGCAGGTTTGGTACAAAATATTTTTCCAAAAAAGTTTCCCTCAGAACCCACCATGTTCGCATTATCTTTAGAAAATATGTATTAATGTATGCTTTTTTTCCAGGTGTGGGAGACACCCACTTGGCACATTATCTTTAATTTCATCGTATCATCTAAGCTTCTTTAACGTTGTATTTTAACCACGGTTTAAACTGACCGTGCCATTTCGCATAAAAACGTGCTTGGTTCCATCTTTACACATTTTCCTACAGACGTATTCCTACCTGTTGTATTCATTCTATTTGTATGGTGGCACGAGACATTGAAACCCGGCTCGCATTACCAGTTCAGTAAGCTGTCTTTAGATTTAAACTAGATATTAAAAAGTTATCCGGTGCAGAATATCACACCTAGTTTCTTAGTCTGAGAGAAACTGTGTCTGAGCGGTATGGACTGATGGAGAGTATAGCTTTCATCAGTTTCACCAGGAAGGTTTGAAGGCTGTTGTTAACCTATACAATTTATAGGCAGGGTTTAAAGTTAATTTTATGTAATCATAATAACATTTGATTGAACTTAATAAAATAAATTCTACTGTTAACTTCATACAAATCTGAAATAAATATTTTCCGTATACAGCATTTAAAAGATTTGGCCTGCCAGTTGATGCAGATATATTCAATGAACTCTTGCAACAAGGCAATGTCACTCTCACAGCCTGTTTGGATGATGGTATGTTCATGTACACATTGTTACGCTTCCACAGTTCTGTAAACATTTTAACATTTAAGTAATGTCCAGCTTAGAATTTGTTTTGTGGCGAGACATTAAACAGGCATGTTATAAAAAGTAGAGTATGGTGTTTTTTTTTTTCTTTTTCATTATAGTTGATCTTTAATTTATTTTTAGCACAGGGAAAAATAAATGCAAGGCCTTGGTATTTTGCTGTAAGTCCTGTTTAGTTTGTATAAGAGAGATTTTGTCTTAATTGCTAGTAAAGTGTGTGATGGACTTTTCACTTCAGTCCTGCATGTTCAAAATTTGAAGAAAGTCGAAGAGACAGTTTTTCCCAAAGAGTTTAAGTCAAATTTATTATCAGATGTAAAAGCTTCTTTCCAGCTGGGGTTGTTTTTCCTCACAAACGAGTTAAAAACAACTAAAAACAAACTTCCGGGTTACAGATATTTATTATATGTGACGTCGATTCTGTTCATGCTCCTCCCCTGCCCTGGGGCGGGCGTTCATTCCTCTGGAACCAATCATCTCGGGACACGTTAATCTGACTCCATTTCCCCGCCAACTGTTGGTTTTCTGCAACACATGATTTGAGAACAGCTTGGCCTTGCAGCCCAATGTGATTAATGACAGGAACATTCTTTCACACACACACACACTCACACACACACACTCACACACACACACTCACACACACACACTCTCACACACACACTCTCACACACACACTCTCACACACACACACACACACACACTCTCACACACACACACACACTCTCACACACACACACACTCTCACACACACACACACTCTCACACACACACACACTCTCACACACACACACACTCTCACACACACACACACTCTCACACACACACACACTCTCTCACACACACACACACTCTCACACACACACACACTCTCACACACACACACACACTCTCACACACACACACACTCTCACACACACACTCACACACTCTCACACACACACTCACACACTCTCACACACACACTCACACACTCTCACACACACACTCACACACTCTCACACACACACTCACACACTCTCACACACACACTCACACACTCTCACACACACACTCACACACTCTCACACACACACTCACACACTCTCACACACACACTCACACACTCTCACACACACACTCACACACTCTCACACACACACTCACACACACTCACACACACACTCACACACTCTCACACACACACTCACACACTCTCACACACACACTCACACACTCTCACACACACACTCACACACACACTCACACACTCTCACACACACACTCACACACACACACTCACACACTCTCACACACACACTCACACACTCTCACACACACACACACTCTCACACACACACACACTCTCACACACACACACACTCTCACACACACACACACACTCTCACACACACACACTCTCACACACACACACTCTCACACACACACACACACACTCACACTCTCACACACACACACACACTCTCACACACACACACACACTCTCACACACACACTCTCACACACACACACACACTCTCACACACACACACACACTCTCACACACACACACTCTCACACACACTCTCACACACACACACTCTCACACTCACACTCACACACGTTATCTTAAACTCAGCTCCTGCATTCCTCACAGCTCTTGTTTCACACTCCTGCAACCTAGTTTTCAGGAAAAAACCAGCACAGCGTAAACATACTCATATCAATTTATTTGACAGTAAAACAACAGTAAATATAAACTTGAAATGCATAAACATCGTAAACCCATCAATCCCTCTCTTGACCTCGAAAGAGGTCACAATTCTTGGTCCTCAGTGTCGTTATTATAGCTAGATAACAATGGCATATTAAATGGTTTGGGGCTTTCCGGTTTCTCAATAGCTGCTTTTACTAGGCGATTACACAGTGATCTAAGGCAAGGAATGCAACAACCACCACACGTAATCAAAATTGCTACAAATACCCCTATGGACATCACAACAGACATTACTATTGCTTTCCATTTTCCCAATGTTTTGTCTAGCCAATCTCCAATAGGATTGTTTACTCCTGAATGTTCCTTCATTTCGATAGACAAAGTTTTCAATCCTTCCAATGCCCTCGTCACTGATCCGTCCGGGGCAGTATTATTAGGGATGTAAGTACAACAAAGATCACCAAACATAACACATACTCCTCCCTTCGCTGCCAATAACATGTCCAGAGCCATACGGTTCTGGATGGCCATAAGTGAAGTTGGTGCTAGCTGTTCTGCTAAACCATCTACTGCATCCCTTGTCATATTTGCTAATCTCATCACATTATAATGCACATAATTAATCCTATCTACATTCTTGTTTGGGGTGACTGGAAAAAGAGCAGCTATTATGGGTATATTCTCAAAACCTGCTGCCACTTGGTTCGCTAGTTTATATTCATCCGGTACACCTTGTGGAATTCCTATTGCATCGATATACGTAGGACTATTTAATGATAAACCTACACTTGAACCTATTGCTCTCTTTGTAATGATGTGTCTTCTAGTCAATGTTGCTGAATTCACGGTTTCCGTTCTGACTGCTCTGTCTCCTATCAGGGTTATTGGAGCTCCCAGTCTTACCAAAGCACACACTCCCTTTGCTTCCTCAGGTATCCTAGTAAACAATCTTCGATCTCCACAATAATAATACCATCCTGCCCTAGCCCACGTACCTATTCTAGTCCCATTAGCTACTTTTATCTGATCACACCACTCCTTATTTATCTCCCCCAGGTTGCTGGTTGGTGATTGACGTTTAATATCATAACAAGTATAATTTGCTTTCTTCGGTGTAAATGGACCTGCCCGTGAAAGATTGGTTATTGGTGGGAATATTGCTGCTAGTGTGGTACAATTTTTTGGACTGGCCATCCGTGTCAGTGCCAACATACACTCATAACCCCACGTATCGTTTTGGTACAACGGGGCTGGTTCAATATATAAATGGGGTCTTGCATTAGCACATCCTACACAATCATCTAAGCTCTGTTCTCTGGCTGTGGTAATTATCCATTCCAGCCACAAATTATTTTCCCCATATCCTGTGGCTCTATCATATCTTCTGGTTTTAACATGGTGTAATCTATTTCTACTACCCCATTCTTTTGTCCTACCGATAATGGCTCAGCTACTGTCCCATTTCTTTCCTCAGGTGAACTGTCCACAACAAATTGTATTACTGCTTTTTTATCTGTTCCTTGCATGTGCACCCCCATTATAAGGAAAAATTCCCCTGTATAATTGGCTGATCCCGTTCTGGTGGATATTGAAAGGGTGAGTGGATTTTGGCTTGCACTGTAATCTCTTTGCATTTTGAAATCAAATTTCGCCGAGGTACGGGTCCAAAGGCTAGGTTCTTTCGGGGTCCAACCACCGGTATATGCTATTACACTATTCCATGCCGGACACCATTCGCCCCTATGGGTTTGCCTAGACTGGTGCGCCTTACAAACACTGTCCATATTCCCGTCCGTACATACATATACCTCGTACCCCCTCCATGAGCTATTTTTCCCCCACAATTAATGACAGCGCATAGGTCGAAAGTAAATTATGTGGTCTTACCCCAAACATAGTTACTACGAGTTGTTCACATGGTAACCTCGTATCGGCTATGGCTCTTTTGTGTCTCGGTTTCGATGTGGTGTTGTTGCTTTCCTGACCCTCAGTTAGGCTAAAAGTTATTACTACTACAATTCCTGAAATTATTAATAGAATCCCCAACTGCTTACAGTTTTCCCACAGCTTCATCTCGTTACCCTCTCTAGTACTTTAAAGGAACAATAAACACACTCTTGAAAATTTAAATGGTTAAACACACAGTATACTTAATGGGAATATGCGATTAAGGAAAAATGTTTGGTTAAAATCACACAAAATGTACTTAATTGTAAGGAATAAATGGTTATACGTTAATTAATATGACATGAACAATCACAATAGCAATAATGAATATGAAAAATGTGAAATAAAAAAATATAAAGAATGTAAATATAAAAATATGAAAAATAATAAATATGAAAAATGTGAATATTTAAAATATGAAAAATCACAATAAGAACAATATATATTGATTATAAAGAATAAATGGTAATACTTATTTCCACATCCGTGAATATTTCACTCAAAATCCGTTGCACTCAAAATCCAATTTGTCTAGACCACACCCCAGCCGGGGTGTTGAAATACCCTTTACTTTATTTTCCACACACCAATCTCTCATGCATCTTATGCTTTTGGTGAAATTGTCATAGGTTGGCCTCTCGTTATAACATTCTTTAGTTATTAAGTGGAAAATTATTCTACCGTCCTTCTCTTTGGTCACAGCACATTCACCTGGTTGCCTGTTCTGTGCAATCACCTTTTCTGTACCATATCTGTGTATGGACTTGTGAACACGTCACCTGTCTTGTGAACGATTTGCAATTGTTGTTGTACTGGTGATGTTGTGATTTCACCTGTGGCTTCTTCAGCCTCTGGTTCTCCACCCGCACTTTCCCTATTTGAGTTTTAGTGTGAGATTAATTCGGTCGACCTTAACTTGGCTGGCAGGTTGCCAGACAGCACCAAATGCATGTTTTAGGCCCAGGGCCTTTTTAACGATTCGCAAATGTTCATTTTTAAAGTGAGTGCCGTTATGTGAGCGTAAACGGCGAGGGAAACCGTAATGAGGTATTTAATGATTTATTAAACATTTTATCACTGCCGTACTGTCTTCTCTGCCGACAGGATAAGCTTCAGGCCATCCCGTGAAATAGTCTACGATTACCAGAACATAACGCTTACCCTGTACCCTCGTGATCATGTCTGTGAAATCGATCACGATTTCGTCCCCTGGACCACAGGTCAAAGGAAACGAACCCCTTGTTGGTTTAATCGTGGGTTTAACGTTATATCCCTGGCAAACTTCACACGTGCTCACATGTGCTGAGACCATAGCTTTTAAAAAAGGATGCCACCAATATTCAAGCGCTCTCATCATCTGTTTGTCCCCTACATGAACCTCTACCATGATGGAATAACACACTCGCTGGGAGCGCCGGAAGTCCGTCCGGAGCTTGCCACAGTCCGTCAGAGGCACGAACAGCTCCATGTTGTGCCCACACAGAGACTTCTTCAGGGGTACAGCGCTGATGCTCTTTACAAAGGTATTCCCTTGTGAATCTCGGCAATAAATCAGTAGATGTTCTTTCTGATGTGCACATCATCTGCGAGGACACATAACCAGCAGCAGCTTTTACCGCCAAGTCTGCTGCGTCATTGCCTCGGCTCAAAGGGCCATCCACCTTAGAGTGACCAGTGCATTTAATCACTGCCACCTCTGAGGGGATCATCAGAGCCTCTAAAAGGTCTCTGGCTTCACATGCATGTGTTATTGGTCGACCTGACGAAGTGATAAAGCCACAACGGCATTTCTACATGTACAGCTGTAACAACATAAGCAGAGTCAGTATAGATGTTTACACGGTGTCCACCAGCATGTCGCAAGGCTTTGATCACTGCTACCATTTCTGCCCTCTGTGCTGACTGCTTCCCATCTAACCTTGCTGCATCCCTCGTAATCATCTCATGTCCTACCTGCTCTACCACTGCATAAGCCGCTTTCAAACTTCCGTCTTCAGCCCTGTGAATATGATTTACTTTTTATTGCTGTTGTATTTTCATAAAAAAATCCTTGTTTTAAAATCTCCTGGATGACAAGCAGTCTGGCTTCAAAACAAACCACTCCACTGAGACTGCTCTGCTATCGGTCACAGAATCACTGCGGCTAGCCAAGGAGGAATCCACGGTCCAGATTCTACTAGACCAATCTGCGGCGTTTGACAAGGTCAATCACCAGATACTGCTAGCAACCTGTCATCCTTAGGAATCTCTGGCTCCCCTCACCGCTGGTCCAATCCTACCTCTAAAGCAGATCATTCAAGGTGTCATGGAGGGGCTCGCTGTCCACTGCTCACTAAATGATCACTGCTGTCCCTCAGGGATCGGTGCTTGGACCGCTGCTTTTTTCCATCTACAAGACATTTTTAGGACCCATCATAAGGGCACACGGCTTTTCGTATCACTGTTATGCTGATGACACCCAGATCTAGATCTTGTTTCACCCAGACGATACTACTGTAGCAGCTGCATAACAGCCTGCCTAGATGACATCTAGATGAGCATGCGGCACAACTCCTTGTCCAGGCCCTGGTAATCTCAGTTGGACTACTAGCAATGCTCTCCTTGCTGGTCTTCCTGCAAAGGCTATCAAACCACTTCAGCTGGTTCAAAACGCAGCAACACGGCTCATCTTCCAACAGCCCAAAAGGGCTCATGTGACACCCCTTTTCATCTCTCTCCACTGGCAACTGGTTGAAGCCCGGAACAGATTCAAGTCACTGATGTTTGCATACAGGACTATAACTGGATCTGTGCCGGCATACTTTCACACCCTACTACACCCCATCAAGAATCCTGCGTTCAGCAAACGAGCGGCGCCTTGTAATGCCTTCTCATAAGGGCACAAAATCCCTTTCCCGCTCATTCTCCTTTGCAACTCCTTCCTGGTGGAACATTCTTCCCAATGCGGTCCGGTCAACCACATCTCACAACCATAAAACAACTACTTAAAACTAGGGATGTAACGATATTGCGCTATCGCGGTGGTAAATGTGTCTCAATATCGTTGTGATTGGGTTACAATATTAAAAGGACAGGTGTCCGTCAAAAAGCAAGAGGAATAAACACAGTCCCGCGGAACAAATTGCAAGCAACATGCCAGGGTCAGCTGTGGCCTAATGGTTACAGCGTTGGGTTTGTGATCAGAAGGTTGCCTTGAGCAAGGCACCTTACCCCTGATTGCTCTGCAGTAATGTGCCACTGTATAAAAAACTACTTGAAAGTCGCTTTGGATAAAAGCGTCTGCCAAATGAATAAAAAAAAAAAACATTCGAGTAGCAGTAAAGGAAGCCGAACGGTCCCCTCACATACTCATCTCTGTGATGAGTCGCAACCAACAATATCTCCCATTTCACCACTAAAACAAATGATTCAAGACAGCATGGCCACAGATAATCACAACTCAAATGCCATTGCTCAGATGAAGGCAGCCATTCTGAAGGATCTTGCTGACAGATACCAAGGAGAGGATGAAAAGTTCAGGAGAGGAGTGCTTTGGATCCACGCTTTCGGACCTTGCAACATCTAGGCAGTTGAGAGAGAGAGGACGTCGTTAAAAGAATAAAGTTCAAAGCATCACAGATGCAACAACAGGTAAAAAATGTTAATGCTGTGCCATAGAGAAAATTGAGAGAAATACAATAAAATGTAACAAAATGCTAATATAATGTATTTTTATCATTTATGAACCAGCACGAGCTTTGTGCCTCCTCTTAAGCATGCCCTTGAGGACCTCCTCGGCTCTTCTTTTAGCAGTAATCAAGTCACAGGTGGAATTCAGGCAGAAATTGACTCTTACTGCAAAGAAGCATTTGTTTGTCTGTCTGCTTGCTCTCTTAAGTGGTGGAGAGACAAGGCAGAGCGGTATCCTATTCTGTCTTCATTAGCAAAGACCTACCTGTGTATACCCGCTACCTAGGTGCCCAGTGAAAGGGTATTTTCAACAGCAGGGGATATTGTAACGTCCAGAGGTCTCTTCTCCCTAGCAATGTGGATCTTTCTAAAGAAAAAATTGAACATTGGCTAAAGGATAGTTCAGTGTTTTTCAGAAGGCTTTTTGACTGACTATTTTATTTAAGTTAAGTTATGATCCTAAATACCAGTTTTAAAAGGCTGCTTTTATTTGCCTTGCACATTTAAACCTGACTTAACTTGGTCTTTGTTTGCACTTAAAGGGAATTCCCTATTGTTTACAATTGTTCTAGTTGCTTCTTAACTTGAACATTGAACAGAAGAATCAGTTACCAAATATTACTATACAGAATATTGATGTTCCTGACTACAACTTGCACTTTAAAAGCACTATGTGATCAGTGTTATGTTGTCATGATCCATAAATATAACAATAAATTGCCTGTTGACTGGCAAAAGCAGAATAAATGTCAGTATTTTTTCACTATTATCATCACAAACACTATCGTGAGCCATTTAACAATACCGTGAGCGGTCCACAATACCGTAATAAATATCGTACCGTGAGGTCAATATCGAAATTGTATCGTACCGTGAGATTTTGATATCGTTACATCCCTACTTAAAACACACCTCTTCTGTGAATACTTGACAGACAAATGAGAAACACTAACCCTCTTCTCTCAACAGGTAGTGGTCTAGCTTTTGTTGAAACTGGTAACTTTATTACCACCTAATGTACTATTGCTCTTTTATAGCATATCGCTTATTGCTCCCCGAACTCCGTGTAAGTCGCTTTGGATAAAAGCTTCTGCTAAATGACTAAATGTAAATGTACCCGCCCCGGGCACCACAAAGCGGACACCCCTATTCTACTAGCGGTTACCGGAGCCGGGCAGCACAGAGGAGAGATGCACCATAATACTACAGAGCTGTTCACCAAGCAGCTACGCTGTGGAGGGAACTCAACATCAGAATAACGGCCTGGGGCAGTGACTCCTTAGGCAGCCGGCCCCGATTGGGGACTCCCCAAAGACTGTCTGGAGCTTCAGATTCGCATGAAGTATATTTTCATTGTAAAAGACTGTTACAGACTAGCGTCAGTTGAGTTTGATGTTGTTGTTTCTTTGTGCGATCTGCAAATACAGACACGCGCAACATGGAAAAGACAACATGTGTCTTAATAATCAGTAATTCTGTTCCAATCAGAGGCAACAAATGTGGCGTTTATAATGGGGTTTATTGTCTTTGTTGAGTCGCAACGAAACATGGCATAACACTGGTTGATCAAGAGGGGCCGAAGCACTCGCAGTATTTATAATGTTACCATTGCCTGCTGTAATGCGAGCTTGTTTTTATCTCCCAAAAACGCTGTATGATGTACACGGTTGTTTGTTTATAGTCAATTACTCTTAAGCAATCCTTTACATCCTGCTCGAGTCACGCTGGCAAAGAGGCGTTACATTTCTGTGCAGTATTCGACCAATCACTACGCATTAGTGAACTGGCCAATCATAGCACACCTCACTTTTCAGAGCGATGAGCTTTGTAAAATATCAGGCGGAGCAAAGAGGAGATACAAACATGGAATATATTTGGAAAATACAGTGTTTTTAAACCTTAAATCGTGTTTACACTTTGTATTACATCTAAAGCAAACAATAAGATTTGTGCTGGTGCTTTTCTCCTGCCTAGAAATATGGCACATAGTCGTGATGCTAAAACTTTACTCACTTCAGCGACTTCTGGTTCTGTATATAGAAATAAAATCAAAGATATTATATAGAAAAAAAATGTAACTATAAAACCAGAAGTGAAACCCGCTGAACAAACTACTGCACCTCAAGGAGAAATTGCTATTATTTTCTACCTTAGAATCACAATGAACTATCTAAAATCATTAGATCATCTAAATCAACAACATGCATGCTAGACCCTATATTTACAACTCTATTGAAAGAGATGCTCCAATATCGAATCTACCTTTCATATCTAAAGTTCTGGAAATAGCGTCTGCTAAATGACTAAATGTAAATAGTAGTCTCAACTCAATTATGTTATCATCATCCAAAGGAATGACATCAATGAAGCTTTCCAGTCTGGATTTAGAGCACATCACAGTACAGAGACTGCTGTGATTAGAGTTACAAATGATCTGCTTATGGCGTCTGACCGAGGTTGTATCTCCTAATTGGTGCTGCTAGATCGTAGTGCTAAATTCGACAGCATTCAACACAGCACGCTCCTACATAGACTCGATAGCTTTGAAATGGCTTAGATCTTATTTATCCGACCGTTTTCAATATGCAGCTAAAAACAATGAGGTGTCACGCAAATCGCAAGTCCAGCTCAGTGTACCACAGGGCTCTGTCTTGGGGCCTATGCTCTTCGCATTATACATGCTATCTCTAGGAGATATAATAAAGCGACACGGAGTTAGCTTTCACTGTTATGCTGATGATACGCAACTTTATATTTCATCGAAGCATAGTCGATATAAAAAATTGGATGAGTAACAATTTCCTTTTACTGAACTCCAACAGAATTTCAGCTGCTATTAGATTATTAATGATAATCTTAAATCAAGTTTTATTATTTTGCCTTGTTGTGCGCGCACTGTCAAGCTTGTGCAGAGGCTGCAGCTTTTGCCAGAGGGGAACTGGAATCCCCTGTTCAGGCCTTGTCTTCTTATTTTTTTCTCCTCCAATGGAGTTTTGGGTTCCTCGCCACCTTTCTGATACATGCATAACATCTATTATGACATGTAGGCATTTTTATATTATATTTATAATCTTTTACATTTTAATATTTTATTGTTTCATATTTAAAAATGTTTGAGTGCTGCTGCGTGTAATAAGCAAAGTGAACACACCCAGAGGCGCATTTTCTACTAACACGCTCTTTAAATAACAAAAGATTATGCGCAATTGACTTAAGACCCGGTTTGAGTTGGTCTATAGTGCAGACTATTTTCAGTTCCTCAAAATAGCAATCCGCCAACAATGTGCCTGACCACACCTCTTGTTTAGACCAAAATGCCTACGGGCGCACACATGCATTTGCTATTATAAAAACGACACAAATGGTAACTTTGTGAACTCAAATTACATTGCAAAAAGTTGCCTAAATGAGAACAGTTATAAGTAGGCTATTGATGCCTCACACATTCAATTTCACTCCATACAAAATGTTAGCTACACATGATCATGGTGATTAAATCTGCAGTGTTATTGAGTAAATGAACAGGGATCGAGACAGGGTGTGGACAAAGAATGGTGAAGTAGTGTTTTTTTCTCTGGAATTTGTCATATTGTGTTAGTGTTATGGTGGAAATAGTTTTCATTATCATTATTAGTCATGTTAGTGTGTATCTGTAAACACTGAATGATATTAGTGGTTACATGGTGCAATGAAAATGAGAACACAAGCAATGATTTGTGTGGTAGGTTTCTCTACAGCATCAATGTAAGCATTGACACAATTAAACATATCACAGAAGGTTCAGGCTTGCAGGAGAGATTCTGTGAACTATGTATTCTTACAAAAGGATTTTGCAAGCATTTCAGCTTTTCTCTACTGGTTACTGCCTCAGTGTCATGATCTCTTAATACTGGTGGTGAAAAATCCCTTCTTATGCCTCCCATCTTTCCCCATATATCCTTAATATTTACTCCTGTCCCAATGTTACTACAGAAATTCTCCAATATTTCCTTTTGGCTTCTCTTATAATTCTTCTGGCTTTAGCCTGTGCTCTTTTATACTCCAATAACTTATCAAATGAATGATTAGATTGAACAGTTTTAAGGGCTTTATTCCTGCTTCTAACAGCCTCTCTACAATCATCAGACCACCATGTTACCATTTTCTTCTTCTTTACAGCAGGTGTTTCCCCTATAGTTTCTTCTGCTTACTCATGTGATATCTTAGTAATCACATCATTCATCTCATCAATGTCGTCACTCAACTTTGGCTCGACTTCAATTAGTTTGTTTCTTGTTTTAAACTTACACAGCCATCAGAATACATGTGTTGAGTCGGTGTATTTAAGTGCTGAAATACAAGAGCTTCTGAATGTGTACAGCTGCTGCTCATCATCATCATCATCAGATCTTATGTGTTCTCATTGGTGAAGGAAGAACTGATGACGGCAAACATCAATTTACTCATTAAACTGGACATTAGAGAGCAGCTGTGTCTCATACAAACACTATTAGATTGAAGCTTCATAAGGGCTCCTCATAGCTCATGACTGGTTCTTCTGAGATCACATTATTCAACCAGTTGTTCTGCTGTTTCAGAGACACACAACCTTAGAAAGTAAAATGTGGCAAATTGGTGATTTCAGTGGTGTCAGTAAAACACCTGAGAAGAAGAGTGGCAATGAGAGTTAAAGGTTTTACCATTTTAAGGGTTTACAAATAATGAATGGGAATAATAATACAAGTTTAACATAATTGTAAGGGGTTTTGGGGCAGAGAGGCTCTTGAGCCGGGTCTGATCTCCTCTCTCAAAATATGGCACAAAGTCTTGACTTTCTGGGGCCCAGGTCAGGGAACCAACCATCTACTAGCGGTCACATGTCACTGAAAACACAAAATCCCCAACATGCAATGATCTTGTCTCCAAAAGGAGTCCGGAGACTGTGGAGTGCCTTTATAGTCACAGAAAGCAACATGTATTAAAATTTAAAAGAGCACTGGATGAAATGCCAGTGTGGATCTAAGGGCTACTCTGAATGTCTCTGACGTCTTGAACTGATATTTAGTTATCTTATTGGTACACTACAATCATAAGTACTTGTATTGATTAAAGCATCATTATTAAATCAGAATATTTTTCTTTACTTTGTTCAAGAATTGGAGAGAGGAGGACAATGAAAAGTTTCACCTCACCTCAGAGTGTTTTACTCCTAACAGACCATTTGACTTCATACACAGTGCTCTGTCACCTTTCATTCATTTCTCCATTCATCCAATAGAGTGTAAAATATCTCCATCTATGGGTAATTTAAAACAATATTGCTAATCATTTTTTTAGTTCATGTATTTATTGGGTTTATTGCAAGAGAAACAGTCAGAAGTCATTGGAAAGTGGTCAATGCTTGTTTTGAAATATAATTTACACATCATATTTGATGAATTGAGAAATGAGT
The DNA here is from genome assembly GCF_947034865.1 of Barbatula barbatula. Classification (NCBI taxonomy): domain Eukaryota; kingdom Metazoa; phylum Chordata; class Actinopteri; order Cypriniformes; family Nemacheilidae; genus Barbatula; species Barbatula barbatula. The sequence continues at coordinate 3,908,388 of NC_136776.1, forward strand.
AGAACAAAATACAAAGTTTACTGCACAACATCATATAATAAACTGAATTTACAGTTACGTCGGTCTACATTATATATCCTACTTTGTTGTGTAGACATTTCGGGGTCATCCACTGGACTCATCAGAGCACCTAATGGAAGATTTCAATACTACACTATGTACACAAGGTTACACTTTGAATAATATGCAAGCAAGTGTGGGGATTTTAATGTGTTTTAGAAGTGCTATTACATTTAATATGTTTCATATGCATTATTACTTTTAAAAGTGTTTTATTATTCTATTACTTGCGTACAATAACCCTTAACCTCAAATAATGTGTTGAAGTTAACCAAGAAAGAGGAAGTGTGGGTGTCGCATGCAAAAGATAAGAGGAAGTAGCAGGAGACAGCGGAAGTCTCAGAATACATGCATGCAACTGAAGAGATAAATGTAACGCCAAAAAAGGAGAAAATGTACACACACACATATTCCATTGTCTGACCTTTTAAACTATGTTGTTGCTGGGTAGAATTGGGCTGTGTAGGTTGTCATTTAATGTTTTGCAGACATTCTGAGAACGATGGGGTGAGAGCTGATTGGACTAATACCAGGCAACACGTCACCGGTCCACAGAGAAGATAGACGGCGTGAAATAACTATAAATATGATGCGGAACTGTTTTCCGGGGTTGTTTTCTGTAAAGACACTTTGTCTAAGGCAACCCAACGGCTGTTGTATTTTTTGAATCTTCTGATCAATAAAACTTCAAGATTTACTTTGACTGGCCTCCCTCCAATTTTGAACACGCAAGAACACATTTAGAATGTTCTATAGGTGGTGACATCCGACGTGATTGGAGAAAAGGGGCATTTAGAAGAATTGTAAAAGTCGGGGATTGACCGAGAACTGGGACGAGATAACTTTGAGTCCAACACACGGCCGACAATATAAAAGGTAAGCAGAAAACCTGTTTAAACTAATTTCTGCAAATTGAATATTCCAAATTCATGTGTTGAATTTAAAAGTATATCCGTACCATTGATTACAAAATAGAAATTGTTGATATTTGTTGATCAGAATAAAAGGAGGGTTTTAAACATTTGAAGACGAGGTTAGATTCCTGCGTCACAATAGTTAAGAAGAGAACTATTGTTGGTTTTGAACATTTGAAGACGGGGTGAGAGGCCCGCGTCACAATAGTTAAAGATAAAACTATTGTTGGAAAATACTTTTGAAACGCCTACACGTAACCAGTCGTGAGTACGCCAAAAGATAAAATTATTGTTGGAAAATACTCTTGGAACGCCTACACGTAACCAGTCGTGAGTACGCCAAAAGATAAAATTATTGTTGGGAAATACTTTGGAACGCCTACACGTAACCAGTCGTGAGTACGCCAAAAGATAAAATTATTGTTGGAAAATACTTTTGAAACGCCTACACGTAACCAGTCGTGAGTACGCCAAAAGATAAAATTATTGTTGGAAAATACTTTTGAAACGCCTACACGTAACCAGTCGTGAGTACGCCAAAAATAAGTAAACTGTATATATTGAAAGTTTATTCTGTACTGAATATTATTTTACAACCAGTATAGTAAAAGATAAGTAAATTGTGTATATTTAGAGTGTATTGTGTATTGAATATTATTTTAAAAGAATAGTGAAAGACAATTACAGTGTATATATTGCTTGTGTATTGTGTACTGAATATCAGTTTGTAGAATGTCTGAGTTTGAGAGAGAATGTGAGGAATACGGGTGTGTCCCCGGTAATTATACAATGGAGTCAGAAATGTATGGAAGGAATCGGAGAATGTATTAATTAAGATAACAACAAAAATCAGGGAAATGGAGGAAAAAGCGCATGCAAGTTTAAACAGCGGCAGAAAGAGCTAAATGGAGCATTATGTGAAGAGTGCGCATGACAGAACGAGTGTGTGGCTGTGCTTGAGACAGTGTAGGGGAGGGGTGTGTGTGTGTGTGTGTGTGTGTGTGTGTGTGTGTGTGTGTGTGAGACAGAGAGAGAGGGAGAGTGAGAGAGTGCCAGAAAGGGAGCGAGAGACAGAAAACAGCAACATTTAGGCATTTGTGTTTGTGTTAATGGGAAACCAATGAGAGTTAGGTGTATGTTTAATGTATAAAGCCAGTGGCTGGATGAAGAGGTAGAATGGGTGTTCTGAGAGCATATATACAGTATACAGAGAGAGAAAGAGTTTTCTTAAACAAACACTTTGACTTCTGCAAAGATTAATTGTATTATATTTTATTATAGTTTGCTCATTCATCATGTGTTATAGGTCATGCAACTCAAAGTTCTCAGTTTAATTGTCAATTATTATTTTTTTTTTTTTTTTGGGGTGATTTCCCTGAAATTCTTTAGGTGGAATAAAATTGACCCCAAGGAAAACATCAGAATCAAATTGCTCTGATAATTTTGTATTGGAAAAAGTGAATGTCAAAATATATTTTTGTTATTACAAACTTTGTTATCCTGGCAAGTCAGAAGGTGAAACAAATGTCCCAGCAGCCACCCCCACATACAGGCCCACCCTATGGTGCTCATCCCTATGAGGGGTGCCCATAAGCACTATAACCATACACAAACCTTAACCAATCATGGGGACAAAACAATAGGCAAAGGGGTAATTGAAGAGGGAACGGGGAAGACAGGGAGGCGGGCGGAGCAGGGATCAGTGTTATGCGTGTGGCAGATATGGACACTGGGCAAGAGATTGTCCACAACTGGTCACAAGGTCAAGGTCAGCAAAACGGACTACCTGAGGGGGGATGGGGTCCCCAAAGAGGTAGGTCCAGTGGTCGTGGCAGGGGACCACACACCCCAAATAACCCGGGGCAACATCTCTCGTCATTCTCCAACCTACAGGCGCCTATGCACCCTAACATGGGGCCCGGTGAATGGGGCGGAGCAATGTTGGAAGGGCACACAGAGAAAGGTGTGATTAAAGATGGCCTATGACTAAAACCATTACAAGTGAAAGTTACAGGTCAGTGTCTGTCGCATTAATTCCTGTATTCCTGTAACGCCCAAATCCCTTTATTAGTGAAACATTTACTGATTAAATTATATTTGAGTTAGTATTTTGTTTTCAGCAGAAGCCAGATGGGACCAAAGCAAATTGTTACCTTTCAGGTAACACACCTCATGTGGGGAAGAGAGGGACGTAGACATATATTGGGTAGTATTAGACCATAGTGTAGCGCCAAACTATATAATGAATGGTCACTCAACTTAACAAATGGTTCACATGTATTGATTTGGCAAGCGCTTTTTCCTGTATATCCATTGAAGAATGTAAACCCTGTGTGGCATTCACATACCGGGGGTGTCAATATTATTACAACAGACTAACCCAAGGATTTTTATAAGCTGCAGATATGCAGACCTAATGTTATATTTCCAGGTCGCATGATCACCTAACAGGGCTTGACGCTTACTATAACACAAGGCAGGGTATTCTGAGTCATCCAAAAACCAACCACGGTGTAAGAAATGTTGCCATTTTTGGGCCTGACAGGATACAGTAGACATTAAATCCAAAATATGTAGCTTTTACAACCCCATTGCGACACCTCATCAAGCCACATGGCATGAAGAATCTCAAGGTTGTGTTAAATTGAACATTTAAAAAAAAGAACGCACGTTTATATACCTTGAGTCCCATTTGGCCCATGCAGCTAACTTGAACTGCCCAAATTAAAAAATTGTCACAGCACTCATTAAATTATTAACAGACGGTTGTTGCTTGAGAGCAGAAGATGGTAGTTTGAATGCGGCTTATGCAGTGGTAAAGCAGGAAGGACATGAGATGATTACGAGGGATGCAGCAAGGTTAGATGGGAAGCAGTCAGCACAGAGGGCAGAAATGGTAGCAGTGATCAAAGCCTTGCAACATGCTGGTGAACACCGTGTGAACATCTATTCTGACTCTGATTATGTTATCACAGCTGTAAATATTGAAATGCCCTTAAGGCGACGATGTGGCTTTATCACATCGTCTGGTCGACCAATTAAGCATGCGCATGCGGACAGAGACCTTTAGAGGCTCTGATGATCCCTAGGGAGGTGGCCGTAATTAAATGCACTGGCCACTCTAAGATAGAAGGTCCTTTGACTGAAGGTAACAATGCTGAAGATCTGGCAGCAAAAGCAGATGAACCTTAATTTAAAACTAAAATTGGCTAAAATCTGTGCACAGACCAAATTGACATGGCTTGCAGCTCTTCCGTTGGCTTTAATGTCTGTACGTTCGTCTGTCAACAGAATCACTGGCTTTACACCTTTTGAATTGCTTACAGGTCGCTCATTTCCAGGACCATCGACGCCGCTGAAGCCAGAAGCCTGTGCACCAATTTCACACTGTGTTTATTATGACAAACTGACTGCTATGATTAAACATTTCTCCCAGCAGGCTCCAGTTGACATTGCCGAAGGGCCCATTCCGGCCCCGTCAGAGTGGGTTCGCCTAAAGAAGTTTCGCAGGAAGTGGAATGAGCCACGCTGGACTGAACCCCTGAAAGTCACAGCAAGGACGTCACATTGTGTTCGCCTATTGGGGAAAGGCGACACCTGGTATCATTTGTCATCTTGTGTTAATTGTGATCCACCAAACAGGTCGTTGGCTGAAACTGCGGTGGACCTGAGGATTCAGGTCCAAGAGAGGGAGGGTAACAGCGAAGCAGAACCAACCACAGGGCCATTACAAATTCTGTGTAAAAAAGGTGACATTTTTTCAAGCCCACAGGGTGAACCTCTAGCACATTGTGTAAGTGAGGATTGTGCATACGGAACAGGTATTGCAGTGACATTTAAAAACAGGTACGGAGTGGAGAAAGTGAAGCAGCAAAACAAAAGAACAGGTGATTGTGCAGTAACTCACGAGCAAGACGGTAGAACTATTTTCCACTTAGTCACTAAAGCAAAATGCACGGACAAACCAACATATGACAATCTCACAAAAAGCTTAACACAGATGAGAAACTGGTGTGTTGAACATAAGGTGAAGAGTGTGTCCGTACCCCGGCTGGGGTGTGGATTGGACAAACTAGATTTTCAAAGAGTCCAGAACATACTGAAACAGGTGTTCGAAGGAGTACAGATAGTGATAACTATATACTCATTATAATCAAAGGGTACGAATATTTTAATCATTTTATACAATTATTTTTCATAGTCATTATTGCTGTTGTGATTTTCATATTCTCATTCATATTTTAATCATTTTTTTTTTACAATCATTTTTCATATTCATTATTGCTGTTGTGATTTTTATATTCTCATATTCATTAACGTATAACCACTTATTCCTTACAGTCAAGTACATTTTGTGTGATTTTAACCATATATATATTTTCTTAATCGCATAATTTCGTTAAGTATACCGTGTGTTTAACCATTTCAATATTCAAGAGTGTTTTTATTGTTCCTTTTAAAAGTACTAGAGAGGGTAACGAGATGAAGCTGTGAGAAAACTGGAAGCTGTTGGGGATCCTATTAATAATTTCAGGAGTCATAGTAGGCAGCAATTGAAAAGAGAGACCTGACCCCACTCCCTTACAGCATGCCACTTTTGTCAGACAACCAATTGATAGACGATGATGAGGGTGATGACAACGATGAATGCAATTATGTGTGACCTTTTTTTTTAAAGGTCAAGAGAGGGACTGTGGGGATTTTAATGTGTTTTAGAAGTGCTATTACATTTAATATGTTTCATATGCATTATTACTTTTAAAAGTGTTTTATTATTCTATTACTTGCGTACAATAACCCTTAACCTCAAATAATGTGTTGAAGTTAACCAAGAAAGAGGAAGTGTGGGTGTCGCATGCAAAAGATAAGAGGAAGTAGCAGGAGAGCGGAAGTCTCAGAATACATGCATGCAACTGAAGAGATAAATGTAACGCCAAAAAAGGAGAAAATGTACACACACACATTCCACTGTCTGACCTTTTAAACTATGTTGTTGCTGGGTAGAATTGGGCTGTGTAGGTTGTCATTTAATGTTTTGCAGACATTCTGAGAACGATGGGGTGAGAGCTGATTGGACTAATACCAGGCAACACGTCACCGGTCCACAGAGAAGATAGACGGCGTGAAATAACTATAAATATGATGCGGAACTGTTTTCCGGGGTTGTTTTCTGTAAAGACACTTTGTCTAAGGCAACCCAACGGCTGTTGTATTTTTTGAATCTTCTGATCAATAAAACTTCAAGATTTACTTTGACTGGCCTCCCTCCAATTTTGAACACGCAAGAACACATTTAGAATGTTCTATACAAGTTAAAACTTTAAATCAATTTTTGAGACACAAAAATGTGAAAACATTATGTATTTATAGTTGCAACAAGTCTACTTATAAGGCTTTGCAGTAGGTGGTGTTGCAAAAAGGTGCTCAGAAAAGATTTCTGCTGGATCTAGCAAATAAATAAGAAAAATCATAAGTTTTTTTAAATCAAAGATCTTTACACAGAATGCCTGTCATTCACGCTCTGGCAATAAGAGCAGTTGAGCTTTTGGTTTGTAATGCTCTAGGACAAACACATTTATAATTAGAAGGCAAGTGATTGAAGCAGCAATGCTCCTCAAGCTTTTCTTAGGGCAAACACAAATGAATGAAATTACCAATATCCATAAACACTTCATTTACAAGTATGATTAATGACCTCACCCCTTTTTGAATGGACATTGTTATTTTTTGGTGTTAAAAATAATATTATTGGCATCAATGATTATTTTTACTTTCAAAAGATATAACCAATTTTGAAAAACAAGAGAATTAAAAATAACTTCTGTGAACATTGCCAAAATAATAATTATACTATAATGTTGTGTTGCGTACCTGAGGCAGTGTCATGTTTGGAGGCTCAGGGAAAGTACAAACTATAACATTAAAGGAATATATAAAAATAATGTAAATTAAAGCTGCAAGCAGCATTTAGCGGGTTCGAGCAGTTTAAGGCGTCTTAAGCAGCTTTGCCTTCATCAAGTAGGCCGAGGACTCATCCTAAAACACCCAAGTGGATGATACTCTCAACGCCTGAAAAATAATGGATACGCTCAGCAACGGTTCATAGACACTACGCATGATTACACACATATGCACATATAGTACACTTGAGGGGAATCATATTTTCAGGTTCATTTGGTCACATCCATTTAAGAAATGACCCCGTCTAAATGCTTTAATGCATTGAGTTGCTGCCATGTGACTGGCTGAGTAGCAATTTGGGTTTACATGCAATTAAACTGGAGTACATAATAAAGGTGTTTGTGTTTAGCAAAATAGCATCTTACAACCAGCCAGATATGTTCTATATTTATAGATGTGTAAATATGGAGCAACCCTTAATGTATAGTGCATTATATGTCTAACACTGTGTTCCTGTGAGACAGGAAACGTATCCCTTGTCCGATCACCATCATATTTAACATGCTTGTTTAGTGTAATAACATGTATGATTGTACTTAATGGCAAGTCAATTGAATTATTTGTTAAGGAGTAGCGAGCTTTCAGGTACACAGTTCACTTGAATATAATAAAGGACCCTTTAATGGTCACGCAAATGAAAAAGTTGAACATGTTTTTGATAGTTATTGATCTAGAGAGTCCAGAGACTTGTACTGTGGTGGAAATTTTGAGATTGCTTGAAAAACCTAGGTTTCTCAAAAATAGGTTCTTAACATCATCACAGATAACTCACAAACTGTTTGATCGACATCAATGGTTCAAGAGCCAAATTTGTTAGGAATTATGAGAGCTTTCATATGATATCGATAGTTTGTGTAAATGTCAAATCTCACGTGACACACAATTGTTTATGCAATCCAAAAGACGAGTACATTTTGCCAGTTTTACTGTTGTAGCGCCACCTTGTGTCCAAAAGGAGTGTTTTTTTTCACATGTGTTACAAGCCCCATGATGATATCTGTAAATTTTCTCGAGTTATGGCCATTTTTAATGTAAAGGGCTCCGCCCATTTTTAAATTTTGGCACCCCTAAGTGACACTAAGGAAATTAACTTTTTTTCAATGATTATTTACATTCACACTCCACAGAAGTCATCTGCATTGGTTTGGTTCCGATCGGTCGAAAAACCAAGGACTAGTTCGCGAAAGGAGATTTTTTTTATATGTCAAATGTCACGTGATACACAATTGTTTAAGCACTCCAAAAACGTTATTTCACCCCCAGTGGCAGAATGAGTTCATATTTCTTACAGACCTTGAAGACCACGATTCGAACAAGCCCATCGAGTGTCGTTACGTTTATTATAGTGCCACCTAGAGGCCAAACGCCGACTTTTATAGTGTGACCTCGGACTGAGAGTATAAACTTATGGTCCAAGCCCCGCAAACGGTTCACGAGTTATAACCATTTTAGTCAAATAAGCTCCTTCCGGTTCAGACGTTTTGTCGCCCCCCAGCCACCACGGATCAAAATTTAAACTTATCCGATAATTATTCACATTCACACTCCACAGAATTCATCAGCGTTGGTTTGGTTCCGATTGGGCAAAAATCCAGGGACTAGTTCAATTTCTTTATTTTTTAGTAAAATAATTAAGTTGGTATTATTATTTTTAATAAGTGGATTAATAAAAGTAATTTAATTAAATCTGATTACAGGTATTAATAGAAGACAGATATAAAATAAATTACAAAGTCCTTTTATTGCCATGAGTGCAAATAAAAATAAATGTTGGTGTTCTCTTTTTAGGCACAAACTGTTCAGAATACAAAATGCAGTCACACCGTTCAATATATATATATATTGTTACGGCCAGCTCGTTCTCGGCCGCGACATAAAATAGGATCACACTTACAAGGATGGTTTGGCTTGCAAGCTGGTTTTATTTCAATAGAAAATAATCCATTACAAAATAATATAGGAAAATGTCTAGGGTTTAAATAAAGAAATAATAATCCAAAGGTAAGGAATGTTGACAAAGATAAACAGAAGTAACAGTTTGTGTCCTGGTGACTTCTCTGGAGACTGTCATTCCCCCAGAGGAAGTGACGTGAGATGAATTAGTCCAGCACTTATTCTCTCTGCAATCAGAGAAAAATCAGTCAACAGGGGTGTACAGTGAACAACGCTCTCCCAGGTCATTCTGCCCCCAGTAGGGAAGAAAAGGGAGCACAGGGTCGTAACACCTCCCTCCTCAAAAGAGAGATTCGGCAACGAATCTAAAAATAAAGAAAAGGTAATCAAGCACCACCGAAGAACACAATAAAGTAATCCTGCCGTTTCGGAACCGTCCTCTTCACCCCACCTCGTCTTTTAACACCTCTGGGCCCTAGGGATGCAAAAAAAAACAGAGAGAGAAGAGAGAAACGTACAACACCGACGTCAAGTTACACTCTAGAAAGGGTGTCAGCTATTACATTGTCTTTTCCCCTTATATGCTTAATGTCCAAATGGAAAGGTTGTAGAATGAGACTCCATCGCATAAGTCGTTGGTTTCTATTTCTCATTTGATTTAAGAAAACCAAGGGGTTATGATCTGTATAAACGACAATCGGCGCAGCAATTGAACCTAGATATACCTCGAAGTGTTGTACGGCTAACACCAGAGCGAAGGCTTCCTTTTCAATAGTTGAGTAGACCTGTTGATGCCGATTAAACTTCTTTGAAAAATAGCTAACAGGATGCAAGACACCATTCGAAGCTTCTTGCAAGAGAACAGCGCCCGCACCGCAAGCACTCGCATCAATTGCCAGACTGAAAGACTTTTCAAAATCCGGAGCTGTCAAAACAGGACTACATGTCAGCAAAGCCTTACAATTTTCAAAAGCCTGCTGACAGGACTCAGACCAGAGAAAAGATAACTTCGGGCTCAACAAATCAGTAAGAGGTGAGACTACACTGGCAAAATTCTCGCAAAAACTACGGTAATATCCCACCATGCCGAGAAAACGTCGCAATTCACGACGAGTGAGGGGAACTGGAAAGTTACAAATGGCTTCTACCTTAGTCTCAATAGGTTTTACACAACCATTTCCCACTACCTTACCCAAATAGGTAACGGTTGCCTTCGCGAACTCAGATTTAGAGAGATTAACCGTAAGATTAGCCTTTGCTAAACGAGAAAAAAGTTCTTTAATCTGATTAAGATGCTCAGACCAAGAAGAACTATACAACACGACGTCATCCAAATATGCCTCACATCCTGACATCCCATACAGTATACGGTTTACGAGTCGCTGGAAAGTCGCGGGTGCATTTCGAACTCCGAAAGGCATTACCGTATACTGTAGGAAAGCATCAGGCGTAACGAAGGCAGATAATTCCTTCGCACGACTAGTCAAAGGCACCTGCCAATACCCCTTTAAGAGGTCGAATTTACTGACGTAACGGGCAGAGCCAACATGATCGACGCAGTCATCCACTCGAGGTAAAGGAAAACAGTCCGGCTTTGTCACAGAATTAAGTTTTCGATAATCTGTGCAGAATCGATATGAGCCATCAGGTTTATTTACTAAAACACAAGGAGAACTCCATGAACTGAAACTAGATTCAGCTAGATTATGAGCAAGCAGATAGTTCACCTCTTGTTTCAACAAATCTCTTTTAAAAGGATTAACTCGATAGGCGTTCTGTTTAACTGGACATGAGGTTCCTACATCGATATCATGTTCTATGACAGAAGTACGACCAGGAACGTCAAGGAAAAGAGAGGGAAACGACATCACCAACTCAGTGACATCACTCCTCTCTTTCTCTGTCAAATAAGAAAGATGAGAGGACAGGGTAAGCAGAATCTCAGAGTTTTTAAGTCGCCCTTCGACTTTTCCTCGAGAAAGACAACTCTCATCTTCATCAACATTCTCTAAAGAATCCCCACTCGTGTTGCGAAAGGGAGGAGACAACTCTGAAAAAGAGTCACAAGAGTTTACCACATTAACAGTAACAGAACGAACAGGCGCTATATACAATTTCAACAGATTACTGTGACAGACTTGTACCTTTTTTTTTCGGTCAGGAGTATTCAACAGATAATTATTATCAGAAAGACGTTTAACTACACAGTAGGGGCCTGTAAATTTAGCCTGAAATGGGTTAGCAGGTAGAGACAGCAGAGCCAATACTTTATCACCCACCTGAAACTCTCTTAACTTAGCTTTTCTATCAAAATGTTGTTGCATTTTTATTTGAGACTTACTCAACTTCTTTTTAGCGAGAGCTCGTGCCTCATACAATCTACGTCGAAATCCACTCACATAATCTGAAATGTTTTCGGAGGGTTTAGACATTCGCCACTCCTCAGCTAACACAGCTGTAGGTCCCCGCACTACATGTCCGAATACTAATTCATTTGGGCTAAACCCAAGGCTTTCTTGGATTACCTCACGTATCGCTAATAACATCCACGGCAGACCTTCTTCCCAATCTGCATCGAGTTCCACACAATATGACCTCAAAAGGGACTTCAGGGTTTGATGAAACCTCTCAAGAACTCCTTGACTCTGCGGATGATAAGCGCTAGAAATATTGTGCTTTACTCGAAGCTGACGCAGGGCTTTTGAGAACTGTTTTGACATGAAGTTCGAACCCTGATCGGATTGAATAACTTTGGGAATTCCAAAGGTCGACATAAAATTAGTGAGGCCCTTCAAGACAGAGTTTGTAGTGATGGACCTTAACGGATAAGCAGCAGGATAACGAGTAGTCTGGCACATAACGGTTAGAAGGTATTGGTGACCAGCCTTAGACCGGGGCAAAGGACCAACACAGTCAATGATCAGATACTCAAAAGGAGTGGAAACAACGGAAATAGGCTGCAATGGAGCAACAGGCACTTTTTGATTTGGCTTACCGGTGATCTGGCATACATGACAAGATCGAATATGTTTTGCCACATCTCGTTTTACCTTAGGCCAATAGAACTGCCGTAAGATTCGATCATACGTTTTACGAACTCCAGTATGACCAGCAAGTCCTTGATGAGCCAAATGCAACTCAGATCGTGGTTCCTTTTACAGTGAGAGACTCTGAGTTTTAGGTTCTAGAGAAACATCTTTATGCAGGACCACTGTCCGACAAAGCAGACCTTCATCAAGAAAGTACGAAGAGGATCGAGCATCAGAACACTTCCCAGACCCCACTGCCAAAAATAAAGGTCTAAGAGTGTTATCGCTCTGTTGAGCTTTAATTAAATCCTCTCGAGAGATTTGTAAAGAAGTCAAAGGACAGTCATCAGCATCAGAGAAATCAACATTAGTTTCCTCAAGAGCGGACAGAACCGCAGATGTATCAGCAGATTCACTTTGCAGCACGGTTGAAGCTTTCTGGTCAGAAGACGAAGGACAGGACTTCAAGTCTTTTTGCTCAAGGCATTTAGACACATCAGATCTTAGCTCATTTGTATTCACAGTATAAAAGAAAGTGTCATGCAATGGAACTTCGACAACTTGACTTTCAGATAGCGGTTTAGCCATTGATCGAGTAACTGCACAAGCTGGAAACAAACCAGGAGGTTGTTTATGGCTAACATCAGATTTCCTGGGTACAGATACTACTATGGGTGGAGCGGCAACACCACTCTCTCCCCAAACATTCCCACCAGCTAAATCATTCCCCAGGATAAACGTAATCCCAGGAACTGGAAGTGCAGAACGGACACCAACTACTACATCACCAGATACGATAGCAGAGAAAAGATGGATTCGATGCAAAGGCACTTCAACAAACCCCATTTCAAAACCTCGTACTAGTACATGGGTTCCAGTAGCAGTTTCAGGAGTTAAAGGCAAAACTCCCTCTAAAAGAAACGACTGAGCAGCTCCCGTATCTCGAAGAAGACGTACTGGCACGGTTTCGTTTGAACCAGGCAATGACACCTTTCCCTCAGTGATAAAAGGTGTATAATCAGAAGAAGTTACATACTGATCAACAGATTTATCACTAGAACTAGATAAATGACGATCTTTCTCATCACGAGTGTCGACAGGAAATGGTGAGGTAGAAACCAAAGCAACGGGATCTCTCTTTCTTCTTGAGAATAAGACAGTCAGATATTTTATGACCAGACTTTTTACAATAAAAGCAAACCATGTCTCGTGAGGGTGCCGGTTTACTAGCATGTTCAGCAACTGTCGTCTTAATATTCCTACTCATCACAGGAGACTTTATCTTAGGTGGAAAGCAAAACTTGGACTTATTCATGTCGTTGGTTTTAAGACCAACAGAACTGAATGACAAACGATGGGTTAACACAAATTCATCAGCCATGATAGCAGCTTCAGAAAGTGTATTCACCTTGTGTTCAGTGAGATGCGTAGCTACAGCATGAGGAACACAATGTTTAAACTCCTCTAAGAGCACTAATTCTCTTAACTGCTCTTTAGTTGTAACTCACATTGAGGTGCACCAACGATCAAATAAGTTCTCTTTTCCTCTTGCAAATTCAACATGTGTACACTCATCAGTTTTAGCCAATTTCCTAAATTGTTGACGATATGCCTCAGGCACGAGTTCATATGCATGTAACACAGCAGATTTCACAACATCATACTCACCACTCTGTTCCAGTGAGAGTACTGAATAAACTTCTTGAGCTTTTCCTGTGAAAACACACTGTAACAATAAAGTCCAAAAGCTTTTCGGCCATTTCATGGATAAAGCAACACGCTCAAAATGAAAGAAATATTTATCCACTTCTTTTTCAGAAAATGGCGGCACTAACCTCATATTTCTGTGAACATCAAACACAGGTTCACCTGCATTCGCGTGCTGTTGCGGAACAGGAGGCACGTTCGCTTGCGAAACTTCAGCTGTCTTTGCTGCTAATTCTAACTCCATTTTTTTTATCTGAAATGCTCTCTCTTCTCGTTCCCTCTCTAATTGAAACGCTCTCTCATCACGTTCTTTCTCCAACTCAAGCTCCAACCTTCGCATAGCTAATTGGTGATCAAATTTTCTCTCCTCAAATTCTCTTTCTACCCCTCGCTCTTTCATAGCGTGATCATCACGTTCAGCACGAGTTTTCGCGTCATCTAAACACAATTTCTTCTCTTGCAAAGACAATTCTGGAAATTTTATCTCACTTCTCCAACCGACCTCCGCAGTATACTCAAACGATTCACTATGAGCTATAAACTCAGCGCTTACCTCTATAACTCCTCTATCGACAAGTGACTGCTTCAAAGTAGTCACAATGGTTTCCTTCAGCCTCTTTTCTTGAGAAGTAAGATCGATCTTGAAGCGTTCGGCGATTTGCACCAACTGCTCCTTTGTACAACTCTCAAGCAAAGCTTCTGATGGACACGCAATGAAATCTTCGATCACCGAAGACATTTTATTTGTATCCGTAGACGCACAATAACACTAATGAAACTACTAGCTAACACACGTGAAACGTTGTTTATCCAAAATACAACTCCCATAAGCCACTGCTTCAAAAATGAGCTACGTCACCGTATTACGCAACCTATGCTCATTCACAAAAACTTCTGAAGACTTACCACAAGTCAAAACACATTATAGGCACGAAGAGAAGAACGGACTATACACACACGAGCGCGAGTTTTTGTAAAATTGGTTTACCTACAAAATCTGAGAAACTCCAGCTCCTATCTACAAAAAAAAACACTAAATCCTACCTAGTCTTCAAAGGTATACCGGGCTCGAGGCGGCTTTAAACGCTAAACTCCGTAACGATCAGTTAAACTGAAAGTCCGGAAGCGTACCCCCTACAGAGAGTTAAATCTCCACCCAGGATAACCTCCAAAAACAAGAAAGTCAAAATAACAAACAAAACAACAAACAGTGTTCCGTCGGAAGGATTGTATATACAACCCAGCTGGATACACTCTAACTAACCGGAGTTCCCATTCATAAAGGTAATCATTTACAAAAAATAGAACATACTCACCAACATTCTTACACCAAAGGATCCCGGACGAGCCCCCAATTTATGTTACGGCCAGCTCGTTCTCGGCCGCGACATAAAATAGGATCACACTTACAAGGATGGTTTGGCTTGCAAGCTGGTTTTATTTCAATAGAAAATAATCCATTACAAAATAATGTAGGAAAATGTCTGGGGTTTAAATAAAGAAATAATAATCCAAAGATAAACAGAAGTAACAGTTTGTGTCCTGGTGACTTCTCTGGAGACTGTCATTCCCCCAGAGGAAGTGACGTGAGATGAATTAGTCCAGCACTTATTCTCTCTGCAATCAGAGAAAAATCAGTCAACAGGGGTGTACAGTGAACAACGCTCTCCCAGGTCATTCTGCCCCCAGTAGGGAAGAAAAGGGAGCACAGGGTCGTAACAATATATAAAGATATAAAAAACTTTTTCTAAAACATCGAACCACAGAACAGATTATACTTATAATCTCATTTGAAAACCGTGTAGATATTTTAACAAGCTGACTTAGTTAAACGAATAGCAATCTATTTTAAAACAACAGTGTAGACTTGTGTGACTGGACTTGAACAGATTTGAAGCATCACAATTATTTTAAGATAGTGGTCTAGATCTGAGGGACTGGACTCTGTTTGACAGCTTCGAAGCATCCTGCATCAAGAGAAGTGTCTGAAATACCTCGAAAGTATTCCTTTTACCGTTAGGGCGGTCGTGACCTAATGGTTAGAAAGTCGGACTCATGACCAGAAAATTGCCAGTTCGATCCTCAGGGCCGGCAGGTAACGACAGAGGTGTCCTCGTTGCTCCCCGGGCGCTGCAGTGATAGCTGCCCACTGCTCCGGGTGTACGTGTGTTCACTACTCTCTGTATGGGTTAAATGTAGAGGTCACATTTAAATGCAGAGGTCAGATTTCAGGTATCTTTCACTTTCACTTTAGATGCCTGAGATAATGAAGATTCAGTGCATATGTCAAACAAATGAGGACACAGCAAGCCCTGGGAACACCTTCAAGGACTGTAAGAACTTTCACACCCTCGATAACAATTCCAGTGTCCTTTGGATTGTCACTTGAAGCTCCTGTCCTGGTCACAATTACTGCCATCAGAAGCTGTTCAATTCCTGTCTGTTCTTCATTGTCCTGCAACCATAAACAGCAGTGAGACGCAAAAACTAAGAAACACTGATCAAAGGAGAAAATCTGACACTCTGTATCTTACAACACTGATCAAACTTGAAGTCCAGTCAACAATATTATGGCCTCTTGGGGAAGCAACCGACAATAATGATTTAATTCACACATCTGGTATACTGAAATTAAGATTCCATACAGTCACATGCATGTTCCCCAAGGAATTCTATCATGCAGTGTATGAAGACCTCTCTTGTCATATCAAAAGAAAAAAGGCCATCCCAGAAGGAATTAAAAAATGAATGAATGATATCCTTCTTGTAGAGGTTTCTGTAACTTGGTGCAAAATAGTGGTGCAAGAAATAATGACTTGTCAAAAACATCTAGTGATGGCCGATGTCAAAACACTACTTTGAATCTTTTGTTTTCGAATCACTGTTTCAATGTTTTTTGTACCTTTATGGATAAGTGCAAGTTAACTTGCTTGGCAATACATGCTCATCAGATTTCATCAAAAAGATCTTAATTTGTGTTCCAAAGACAAACAATGGTTTACTTTAACTGATTTATCTCGGCCTTATATAGAATAACTTGTAAACAAATGGCTTGCATGCTTCATTATTCAGTTTTTCCATCTCAGTTTTCAGTCTTTGCCCAAGTGCTCCTCCTTTGGCACGAAACAGTGTCAGAAGCTGCACTGTGGTTATTCTCTGAATAAATGCACAAATGTAAATGAATTACTTGTACATTTTTCTTAAGGAATAAAACTCAATTAATGATGTACTGACTTTGTTCCCTTTATAGTTTTTACATCACATTATACGTTAAAATGACATACAACTGATTTGTATACAACTACGTATAAATACATTATATGTAGATTTAAAAATAATGATGTTCTAATAATAACTAATCATTGCAATACTTACATCAGTGGTGAAGGTCGGTTCATGTGTTTATATGCTAGCTGGGCGAAATGGTGATCGTGACAGCTAGACCTATCTGGCAGTTCAGCTTTGTGAAGCGGCATGTTCTTCTATTGCGTTGCCTCTGGAAGGGTAGTCGCGCTACAGTGACAGTTATTGCGGGCCATTAAATAAATCATGTGAAATCAAATGACTACTGGACAACCAAATTATTTGTCGACAGTTTTTTTTATTGTGGACGTTATTGACAAAGCCGACTAATTGTTGCAGCCCTAGTGTAAAAACACAAGTTCAAATGTCCTTTTTTAGCCACAAATAATGTTACGCGTTACACAACAATGACGTTCACAATCACATTACATCAAGTAGACAACTTGAACAATTTGCAAGTGTTATATATTTTTTTATAAATTAAATCTTCCTTACCTTTGAATTTAACGTTGACGAGATTTGCCTCCAGCGAGAAACTCCTGTAACGAACAGGCCTCGTGAGCATAAACTGTTCGACTGCAGACGTTAATAGTTTTACAGATGCCCCTTTTGACATAAAATATTAATACAAGACACTGTTTAAAGGAACTAAGAAAATAAAAATACTGCACAACCAGATAAGAATTGTCTGCAGCCGGCAATCAACATACGTGCAAATTGAAAACAACTCCATTGCATTATGTTGAATTCATTCAATAAACTATTTGGAATTATTCAAAAAAATTGCCACATCTTTAACCAATTTAAATAGATTTTATTCGTAATTTTTAAATCATTTTAATGTAAAAAACGGACAAAGTTAAAGTTGACTACTTAAATTGAAATCTACAGAATGACTTTTTACAGTGTGCACAATCACTTTTAGGGGAGAAACATTTAAAGATAAGTCACAATGAAATAAGTTAGGTTAGGGTTCACGTTGCGACATTTCGTCAAACTTTTCAAACAGCATGGAGACTTAAAATGTCAGATAGGACATGTAGTCTATTAATTGTTTAAATAGCATACTCTGGTGCGTACGCAAAAGCAAGGTTGCTGCACAATTCGTAAAATCCTATTTAAAACAAGAAGGTGATCTTCGATGGCTTCGGCGTCGTTGACTATGTCGCCGAGTCCGGCGCAGCGCAGGTACGTCGACAGCGCCGAGCTGGTCAGAGTCACGCTCTGTTCGCCGTCGTCGGTATTCAGGACGGCCTTTCCCGCAAAAGACTGTGAAAACGACAGGGCTCCCTGCTTCAGCCTGCAACCTTGGCACCTGTGCGTTTTCGACTTTTCCACGAACTGCCTCTGCTTGAACCGGCAGTTCGAGCACTTCCGCAGAATCCGCACCTCGATGCCCTTTATGGTGGCGTTGAAATGCGCAGTCAAGGTGTCGTTCTGCTCGCCTGCTTCCTCCGGGACATCCAAGTTAGCGATCTCCTGGATGGCGCTCGCCGGACCGGTGCACAGGCCAATTGAGCCCTCTCTGTCCCGAGTTGCCAGGTTCGTGAATGCGTAAGATGACCCTTCCTCGACCTGGCTGACGAAGCCGTCCCAGAGAGTGACCTTCACCTCGCCCGTCCCGTCGGAGATCCGCACCTCTCGGAGCTCGCAGTCGGCCTGGTTGACCTGCACGACCCTGCTGGCAGGGTCGCCACCCCGCACTTGTCCGCGAACCTCTCCTACCTACGGAAACAAAGCACAAACGTCACGTCGGTTCCCCGCCCACAGGTAAAGCGCCCCGAACTAGAGAGCACCTTCTGCACCTTCTCCACCTTCTGCTTGGGACCCAGTGCCTTCACCTCCGCCACGGTCATTCGTCGGCAGCTTTTTGCTCCGCAAAAACGGCAGCGTAGTCACGTCCACTCTTGTCCCACGGGGACACAACACGTCGAAAGCCGTCGGGATCGGCAAAGCCTAAAAGAACAAGCAGACATTCAGTACGGCGCCACCTGCGTTCAGCAATGATGAGTAAAATCAGTTCACTGGCATACTTATGCTTCGCCGGACGTTCCTCAGCCTGACCCCGTTGCCGTTCTTCTCGGCCTGAAAGAAGACGGCTTGCAGCTCCATTGAAAACACAACCGCCCTATGGTATTCCTGCCTTGCACTCTGCAGTACAGCTGTAAAGTAAGGCGAGTCGTTCTTTGACTGCCTCCTGGTCGACACGTTGTGAATAAAGCCCTCAATGGAGTCTTCTCCCTCTTTTCTGGCTTTTGCTGGACTGGCCATTTTTAAGTGTTGATAAACTCGAATGAGTAAACCATATGCCACGTCTGGGCTATACTTATACCCGCAAAGCAGGTGCAGGCAGGACATCGCATGGCTCGCAGGCACTTAAAATAAATCGTTTTTGATTGAGCTGGTTAATTTCGATTGAGCGGAAACGTATATTTATACTATAAATATGTTGTGAAACTGTTTTCCGGGGTTGTTGGTTCTTTGTGAGACGTTGTGTCTGAAACAACCCAGCGCTGTATTTTTGTAATCTTCTGATCAATAAACTTCAATTTACTTTGACTGGCCTCTCTTCAATTTTGACCACGCTGGACATGGCTTAAATGTCCGTCACTGGCAATGGCATCTACTGGTCAAAAATGTGCAAATATGTTATCAAATTCTGCAAACATATGGTTTGCAGTCAACCTGACAAACGATTTAGTAAACAACACAGCAGAGGTCTTACCTCTCGAAGATGTAAAGCGCTCAACACATGGCCTGAGAAGAGTCAATCTAAATGTGGCTGTCAAATTTCTCCTACGTGCCCTCCTGGGACGAACCGGTTTCAGAACATTTCTAACCTTTTAGGGAACATTTGCATATTATATTTACTTTATGCATTTGTCAGACATATTTACCAAAAGTGACTAACATTTCATTATACTATACATTTGTTTCAATTGTGTGCAACATAGTACAACACTATGGTGTCATAGTAATTATAAAGTCATTTCTAGTATTAGTGTACTATAGTATTATGTGTTCTTACCGGCTGTTGCGTCGAGGCTGGCTTAGGATGGGTCGCCGCCGGCCGAGATCCGGGTCTGTTAGGCAGAAAGTGCCTCACGGCTTGCGAAGACTTCTGCGCTGCCGTGAAGCGTTCTGCGAAACCCTCCACCGCCGGTCCGAAGAGGCCGGTCGTGGAAATAGGAGCATCCAGGAAGGGGACCTTATCCGCATCCTTGATCTACGTGAGCGTCAGCCATAGATGACGTTCAAGCACCACTAAGCTGGCCATGGATCTGCCTATCGCCCGGGCCGTGGCCTTGGTGGCGCGTAGAGCAAGATCCGTCGCGCTCCGTAGCTCTCTGAAGAGCGCAGGGTCAGGGTCGGACTCATCCATGCCTTGGAGGAGCTTTGCCTGGTAGACCTGGAGCACTGCCATGGAGTGAAGCGCTGAAGCCGCCTGGCCTGAGGACGAGTATGCGCGTCCAGCGAGGGCCGAGGTGGTCCTGCACGGCTTAGAAGGATGAGACGCATTAGCCCTCCATCCGATGGCGGCGGGCGGACACAGATGTGCGGCCACAGACTCATCGAGGGGGGGTAGCTTCTCGTACCCTTTTTCCTCTGCGCCGTCCACGGAGGTGAGCGCAGAGGAGGAAGAAGGTCGAAGACGGGCCGAGTAGGGGGCGCGCCACGACTTCGTGAGTTCGCCGTGAACCTCCGGAAAGAACGGTGAGTTACGTTGACGAGGAGCCTGACGGCGCCCCGGCAAAAACCACTCGTCCAAGTGGCTGCGAGTGGGTTCCTCTGGGGGAGACCACTCTAAACCCAGCTCGTTGACCGCCTTCGTGAGGACCCAGAAGAGCTCGGAGTCCGCGCTGGGGCCGTGTCCGCTGGGTTCTGGAGACGGCGAGGGGGCGGGGTCATCCAGCGAGCCCGCTAACTCCTCCCCGTCTAAAGCCGCTAACGACATGGCGTCGTCCTCCTCCGGTTCGTTTCCACCGAACGAGATCATGTCACAGGCGGCCGCCAGTGGACGCTGATCTGTCCGGGTGAAACAAACCGGGGAAACATCTCTCTGCGGGGAAGGCGAGGCACGGCGAGCCGGCGTGAGCTCGCGCTTCCCCGAGCGCTTTGCTCCTCTACCCCGCTGCTTCGCTCGCACAGTGTCCTGTGCGTGCAGAGGCGGGGGGGATCGAGGGGCGGAGTCACTCTCTGAAAAGAAAGCTATCCGCGAGCGCAGAGAGGAGAGACTCATACTCTCGCAGTGAGAGCATTCCGTCTCTTTGAGCGCGTTCTCTGCGTCGGAGACACCCAGACATGAAACACACTCGTCGTGACCGTCAACAGCATGTAGGAAAACCCCACACGAGCGACAGGGGCGACGCGGCATTGTAGCGCAGTGAAAACTGCACGTGAATGCCGCAGGAAATTTGCTCTAACACTCTCTGAAAAGAAAGTGTGTGTGAAATTGCTCTTTCAGCGTCGCCGGATAGCGGCAGGGAAAAGACCGGCTGGATAGCGAAACCGCTCGCTAGCGAAGGCGCCAACAGAAGCCGCCAGAGCGAAGCCGCTGACGAATCCGCTGGAGCGAAGGCGCTGACGAATCCGCTGGAGCGAAGGCGCTGAGCCGGAGGTCGAATCCGCTGCAGGTGCTCTCTCGACGGCGAAGCAGTCAGTCTCGGGAAGCGAAGACGAGTCGCCGAAGGAGAAGAGATCTGAAGACCCTACGGCGATGTGTCTGCTTATATAGCCATAAGCCCCGCCCATTTTGGCGGGTGCCATCGCCATTGGTCCGGCAGCTCCGCTACGATTGGTTTAAAGCTCTGCTTTTTTCCAACCAATCACCGTGCAGTTTTCACTGCGCTTTTGAATTGCTTCAGTCATCGGAGAAAAAGGAGTTTTCCCCCATAGCGTCCTGCTACGCAGTACGAGAGAAGTATCGATAGGGAACCATTTTTACATTTTGATGAACATTAAAACAATGTTCTGTGTGTTCAAAATTGGAGAGAGGCCAGTTAAGAAAATGTTGCAGAAGTTTCAAACAATACAACAGCTGGGTACAGCAGCTGCTGGGTGGGTTCTCAGACGCAAAGTCTTATACAAAGAACCGACCCCAAAAAAACAGTTTCACAGCTTTTATAATATTTCACGTCGCGTCTCTTCTTCAGCTAGGGTCCAATCAGCTCTCTCTCCTTTGTCTTGTCTTCAGCCAATCAGATCACACTGCTTTGAACATCTGCAATGTATTATATAGAAACACTTCACACCACATTCCATGGGGCTCCCTGTGTAATCTAATCTTTACACACACACACACCGTTTCCTGTGGAAAAATACCCTCAAAATCATCCCAACTCTTGGCTAACACAACTCACACACTTGGTTATATTTTCAACATATTATGCACAGTTAGTAAACAATAATGAAATCCTAAAGCATATTAAATGTAAAGGCACGTTTAATACCACAATAAGATCCTTCAGTGTACACATTTCTTCCCCAAAAAGAAGATGCTTCTTGTTACACACACACACATAAGCAGAACATGCAACCCCCCACTTACTGACCACATTCAGATCTCTGGCAACATCTAGCAACTGTAGAACTCTCAGCTTCAAGCTTTTGTTCACAATCATGTCATGTAGGAAATTACATCTGATTTAACCAGCAGGCATGTGTTATATTTATAGATGTGCAAAGTTGAATGTATAATACTTTATTGCCTGGCTCCACAGACGAGGCTTAAGGCTACTGGCAGACTAAAATCAATGTTTAAGCAGTCTTAACTGAAAAACACTCACTTTAACACATCGTAAAGTATGTCAGAGCCATTCTTTTTTTATTAACATGCACACCAGTAATGTTTTTTACTAGGGCATTTTCATAAAATTATCTTAAATATTCTAATTTAACTAAGGGTTAGTTTGGTCTTAAGCTTAACCCTGTCAAAGAAACCTATATTTTTAGTACTGTGGTCCTGTGAGACACATTACTAAAACAAATATTTAACAGAGTTTGCAGAATGAAGATTACTGTTATTAAAATTAATATCACATGGAGTAATCTGCGACAATTATAATTCAAAGTGACAACCGCCATAAATCCATATAATAAATGTCAAAAATGAATTGCTGAGTCATTATATAGTAGAAGGAATCAGTTCATATTTCCACCATTCATTCTGGAAATTGTGAGAATATAACTTCTGTGCATGAATGCCTGTTCATGTATTACATCAACAATAAAGTGTTAGTTATATATTGAAAAAAAGGAAAAGGAGTTTTACTGATTTTATTGAAACAGAACACTTACAGTTTACTGAATGTTATGTTTTAAATGCATACTGTACTCATATTTTAAAGTAAAGTAACATGTCATTTGTAAAAAGGCTACAAAATGACACACCAGTTAAGAAATAAGAGTTAACAGATTTACACTTTTAACATTCACGTAAGTAACTAAAGTATAGTGTTCTGTAATGTTAGGTGTAATACATAAATGTGTATATTACTTTTGCAAAAAAATTGCAAAAATAAATAGTATTTAGTACAAGAAGTATACGTGTGAGAAATTAGCAATAAGGCAAAAACATGTCAGCATGAATCAAAAACTATTAGTAAAAAATCTGAAGAGTACAGATTAATGTACTTTGTTAAATACCTTAAGTACATTACTATTCACAGTAGCAAGTAAAAGAACTCACTGTAGTTACAGTGTACAGTAAAAGTGAAAGAACTATAGCACTAATGAAAGACCATGTCAGCATAGGACGTGTAGATTGGTCCTCAATTTGTAAACTTGAAGATTAATAAAAAAGAAATTATAATGAAACAAAGTTGTAAAAATATAGCTGCATCATTAAGATGTGTAAATCAAAAAAACTAGAATTAGAGTGGTCGGTGTTGTTTTGCTTCAGCATGTCTTTTTTGAGTCAGCAGTGTTTGCACTTCTTGTGTGTCTGAAGGCAGTTCATCATGTAACATGTCATCTTCCATTTGACTGAGATCATCATCAATGTGTTGTGTTTCGCTGGAGGTGATCTGTTGAGGTCTGGAAGTTGTATTAATCATGTTTGTGATCTGATTTTCACCGTTATATTCAACAGTCACATGACCACATTTCAGCAGGAACGCTTCTATATCTTGTGAGTCCGAGTACAGGAAATCCTGTTTTGTTTTGAGGAATCTTGTCAGCACTGAATTTGTAATGACAAATGGCATCTGCATCATCAACCAAGAAGGTCAAGGTGCCATTACATTTGGTACTGTAACTGGTGTTTGGACGCAAAATCTTGCAAGACTGGCATCTGTGACAGCTTTCCTTCTTCAAGAAATTGTGCTGAGTAGTGTGACATTTTGAGTTGTATTTTTAAACCTTAAGATGCTTCTATAAGGCCCCTGTGTAAAGCCTTGTACTCTGGCTGAATAAAGGGAATCCAGAAACAGAATCTCTCTTAAGTGGCTTGGAAATCAGTCAACAAGTCTTTATCAAAACACAATTGATCAAGTTAATGGCAGGATTGAAAAGAAAACCTACACCTTAAATGTGATTGTTTTTAAACAAAAAACATCCTCTCTTCACAGGGTTAGGGTTTTGAAAAATAAATATGAAATATTCGCTTACACACAGCTGAGGACCCCTTATCTTAAACAGAATGTCTTGTGCTTTGCTCGAGGACAACGGCAGAGTGCAATGACGCGTATTGAGAAAAACATGATAACATTCTAAAGAAAACAAAGTTAGACACTTTAAGAAGCAAGACTAGAAAATTTCCTTTACAAGGCCTTTTAAAACTGCACAAGAATGCTAGCAACACTTTTTCCATCTTTGAAGTCACTTCTTAACACACATTTTTGTATCCATTATTTATCTATGAAATATATTTTATTAGAATTTGAAGCTCCTTTTTCTTTTCCGATTTCTCCATGTTTTTATATCAAACGTGTCAACTTTGATTTGAAAAGACAAAAGGGTTAACACTGTTAGCTGAAGACAGATAAGAGGGTCACATAATGAGGGTGAGAGCCAAGTTGGTGGAATATGAAGATGTACAACATGGATATCTTTCCCCTGTAGAAGATATCTCTTTCAATATATTCAGACAGGTTTTCAATTAAATGCCCAGTTAGCAAAAAACAATCGGGCCAGTTCCGTTTACATTCCTACCTGCCAGAGCCATACCCATCGGCTCGCCTCCGTTTGCTGTAATCGCGCCGGATGCAAAAGTACTCACTGCCCGATTCCGGCCCGATAGCAATTGGCCCGGCTGCAGCGGCCGACGCTAACGGAGTCAATATGGAATCGGCGAGGCACTGAAATACACATCGCGCCGGAGCTGGCCCGGTTATAAATTGTGCTGCCGCATTTTTTAATATTGCTTGAATAATTAAACCACTAGATTAAAACTTTACAATACTATTCCAGAAATACTCTTTAAATTGTTAAATGACTTGAGACAACATATTTTAAGAAAATATTTATTGACAAATTGCACAACCATTTTAAAACAAAACTTTAAATCTGTTAATTTAAACAAAAAACAATAACTTGCGCTTAGATAAAACAATTTGCACATTTAAGGGTCTACTTTAAATAGACAAAAATTGCACCAAGTAGCATAAAAATATCTTAACAGAATAATTTCACATTTTAAAAAGTAAAATATTAAGTGTTTAAAACTATAAAGAACAAAAAATGCACACATGAAGGATTTATACATTAAATATAAAAATTGCACTAAAATCTTACAACAAATCCATTCCTAATTTAAAGAGAAATAAAATGTAAACGCATCAAAATAAGTATTGCACATGTAAGAATTATACTTAAATACGATTTGTAATGTAACATTTATAAACAAAATGTTTTACACTTCAGTGCAATTAACTAAATAAACTAAAAAATAAAGCTTGCAGAAGTCTTTACACTTCAGGGACAGGTTTTTTCCCCCTTTTCCTTCGTCCCCCATCCCTGTCAGGAGCAAGTTGAAGCCAGCGTGTTATAAACTTTTCAATCTCCTTTTCAGTGGCGTCCTTTGTGTGTGCATTCATCCTTACAGCATCTGTAAACAAACACACAGCTTCTTTAGGGGAAAATCCTCCTATGCTTGCAAAATATGCCACCTATTAAGGATAACACAACACAAGTCAAACAAAGATACGTGTTGTATATATATATATAGCACTTTCAGAACAATTTAATAACGTGTAAGTAAACTCCCTTCTACATACCATCTTCTTAGTTTTTTCTGGTTGCTCTTTAAGGTCCGATTCCAGCTTCTGTAACTCTGACAAATCGGATAAGCGCAAGTCAAAAGCATTCTCGTCTTGACAAAACACTGCCCTGTGTTTGTTGGTTTTTTAGGATCAAAACATTTTGTTGTTTTATTATTTTCAGCTCCCTCAGGATTTCAGTCATCATGGCTGAAAAACAAAAAAGATAAATGAGCATACATCAACTTAATTTTTATTTGCAAACTATGAGGCTTTTAAAAAGTTGATAAAGTGAGGATGAAATGTGAATACTTACAAGATAGTCTGTCAAGTACACCATGTCGGTCTTCCTCACAAGCAGAAGGACTACGGATGCTCCTAGATGTACTGGGACTCATAAAGTTATTGCTCCTGCAAGGAGTTCGCAAGACTTCTTCCATGGTGACTGGTGGGGGTGGTATCCATGGTGCTTCAATGTCTGCTGGATCTTCAGCTCTTCCCCTTTTTTCTAATCTTTTTCTAATTAGGGTATATTGAGATTATGATGTTTTATGTATTATAAATTCATGTTTACTGTCAAATATATGTCCATGCTGTGCTGGGTTTTTTGTCTTGAAAACTAGTTGGCAGACACAGCTCTGAGGAATGCAGAAGCAGGGTCTCAGATAACAAGTGTGTGAGTGTATGTGTGCAGAAGCAGGGTCTCAGATAACAAGTGTGTGAGTGTATGTGTGCAGAAGCAGGGTCTCAGATAACAAGTGTGTGAGTGTATGTGTGCAGAAGCAGGGTCTCAGATAACAAGTGTGTGAGTGTATGTGTGTGTGTGCGTCAATCGCATCTCTCGGCAGGACCGGCTATTTTCAAAATGTTTTGCAGGGACCAATAGTTGGGGGAGAATGTAGTCAGATTAACATGTCCCGAGGTGATTGGTTCCGGAGGATTGAATGCCCGTCCAATGAAGGGGAGGAGCCCGAAGAGAGAATCGACGTCACATATTTTATAAATACTTGTAACCCGGAAGTGTGTATTCAGTTGTTCGGCTCATGTATATGATGAGAAAACAGCCCCAGCTGGAAGAAGCTTTTACATCTGATAATAAATTCTACTTAAACTTATTGGGAAAAACGATCTCTTTGACTTTTCTTCAAATTTTTGAACACGCAGGACTCGAGTTTCAAAAGTCCATTAGATGGTGACCCCGACGTGATTTGAAGACAAAGGAAAGTTTTCGCGCCACATTTCGGCGGACCCTGTGGGGGAGGGAAAGATCACGAGACGGATTCAAATTTAACACAAAAGCCGGCTAAAATAGAGAGGTAGGGCAGGAACCTGTTAATACGAATTCTGCTATTGGATATACTAAATTTCTGTGTTAAATTTGATGAACATCTCGATGAATAGACGAGTAAAATTGAAATAAGGAAAATCAGATTTAAAAGATTCTTACGGGTAAGAGTCTCTTGGCAGAGAAAGCCATAAATAAATACAGATTAAAATTCTGTTTAATACAGGTTAGAATCCTGAATAAGGGTTAAAGTCCCGTGGATTAAAGAGTAATCCATAAATTCGATACTTTGGTGTGAATGTGATGTGATTTGAGTGAATAGGCTTTGTGTATGTGTATAATTTAAATTGGGGTAAGGAGACGATCGTAAAGGAACTAGTAGGAAAGTTATATTGAATACATGTATATATATATATATATATATATATAAGTAAATAAATAGAATGGCAGAGTTTCAAAAGGAGTGTGATGAATACGAATGTCCGACCGTATTAGCGCAATGGCAGAGTATCGCTGAGATGATGATTGCACAGGCTGAACCAAGAGAGAAAAAAGGGAGACAAAGAGAAGCTGAGGAATGTTGGATAGAATTGTGTGATAATTATGCATGGACTTAAGAGGCAGAGAAACTTAAAGTGCCCCTGGCCCCGAAAATAAGAAATATGGAGAAAAAGGCTCATTGTAGGTTAGTCAGACATAAAGGTGATGAAAAAACGATTAAATGGTATAATGCAAGTAGATATAAAAGTAAAGGGTGTGACTTAGAAAAACAGTTAAGAAAATGGACTCGCATTGCCCTCGTGGCAACAGCTTTATCACCCATTAGACATAGGAAGGAAGTTAAGGCTATAGCGGATGATGTTAGACTGGAAGTGAGGGATGGAAACAGGGAGACTGAGTCACTAGCACCGCCCCCTGAACAGTACCGCCCATTGTATCCGCCCCTTGCTCAGCCCCCACCCTACATCTCACCAAACA
The DNA here is from genome assembly GCF_947034865.1 of Barbatula barbatula. Taxonomy (NCBI): domain Eukaryota; kingdom Metazoa; phylum Chordata; class Actinopteri; order Cypriniformes; family Nemacheilidae; genus Barbatula; species Barbatula barbatula. The sequence goes on from NC_136776.1 coordinate 3,936,715, forward strand.
CGACTCACAGCAAACAACAGGTAATGCTTGAGGTACGAGAGGGAGTTTTAGACTGTAATTTAAAAGAATTAGAAGAGCTTCGACAGGAGGTACAACACCTGGGCAAGGTAGTGACAGAACAGGTACATGCGGCACGAGCTCAGGTGAATGAGACAATGCGCCACATGGCAGAAAATATGGAACTTCCAGAGGGAAGTGATGGTAGTGAGAACGGAGTAGGAAGTGAAGATGAAAGGGGAAGTTGTAGAGCATCTGGCCCTATAGAAACAACAGGTCAGGCCCAGGGCACGATGCATACAGTATGTATTAAGGGAACGATGGTAATGGATGAGGAGCCAATAGCAAAACGTACTAGGGGAAGGGAAAAAGAGCAGCAGCTGTCTAATTTTTCAATTGATCATTGCCCCCTAACGTACCAGAGCAGAGAGAGCAGGCAATGAGTCACCATACTAATCAATTATATCCAGGCGTACAAGCCCCATTGTTAGTAAAGAGCACTGGGGTGCAGTACCAGCCCTGGTCACACAGTGACATGACTGCTATTTCCAGTAAACTTCCTCCAATTACATCAGGGGGCTCTAAGTGGTTGAGTAAATTAACGGCCTTGAGTCATGGTACCGTTTTGGCTTTGGGTGACATAAGGTGTCTGTTGGGTCAGATTTTGACAGCCTCTCAGATAGGGAGTTTTGAACTCGAAGCCCAAACATTACAATATCCAAATGATCTTGATTTTTCAAAGGTAATCACAATGGTGGGCAGGGCACTCGGTCGATTGTACCCATTGCCACCCACCGTATACCAAAACATAAAGTTTCGCATAAAACCAGGTGAGACAGGTGCAGCATATTATTTCAGGTGCGCGGCTGAGTGGGAACAGATGGTGGAAGAAAATAGTTTAACCAACCCAATTACACGAGACATATTCAGAGCAGCGGTCATGGCAGGTGCCCCTAGTGGTGTTAAACAAATAATGGAAAATAACCCTGACATTCCAATTGCTAGTAACGAAATATGGGAAAGGCATTTAGTCCACCACACAGATAGGGCTGTAGAGAAAACAGGAAAAGAGGAAGAACAATTAGAAAAGATAAAAATAGAGTTGCTAAAACTACAGTTAGAACAAGCAAAGAATGAGGGAGGGACAAAAAAGAGTAAGCAAATGCCACAACAATCCTACCAGCCACCCCCTTACCAATATAACGGCCCACCCTATGATACAGACGCCCATGCAGCAGGTGGGAGGGGAAATAGACAAAGGAGCAATTGGAGGGGTAGTAATAGAGGGAGGGGGTCTTATGGAGGGAGGCAGCAGGGCGGGGGAAATTGTTACGTGTGTGGTGAGGCAGGCCACTGGATGAGAGAGTGTCCACAGCTTTCAGGTCAGTTTAACGGACCACCTGCGGAGGGATGGGGTCCTCGAAGATGTGGTGCCGGTGGTCGCGCAGGGAACCACAAACCCCATACAACCCGGGGCAATACCCTCCTCCAACCTACAGGTGCCGATGTTCCCGCCATCGAGCCTCGAGGGTGGCGCGAGCGTTTATTGAAGGGACCCCCAGGGAATCGAAATGAGGGCTAGGGCCGAACCTCTCATTTCGTTAATGGTAAACAACAAACCATTAAAAGCTCTGGTGGACACCTGAGCCACCTATTCGACTGTCACAGGCGGCATAAAACAATCTGATTTGAGTGACAAGACTGTGACGGTCGTCGGATTCTCTGGGGGAAGAGAAAGCTGGCAAATGACACAACCCTTTAAAGTTGAAGTGGCAAATCAATGCTTATCACACTCGTTCCTTTTCTCCAGCAATGCTCCCATTCCTCTTTTGGGTAGAGATTTATTAATAAAATTAGGGGCTAGCATTCTGTGCTCAGCAGAAGGGGTTATAGTTACATTTCCAGATGGTACAACCATTAACTGTTCCCTATCAGGTAATACGACAGACAGCCAGTGGATGCTGACCTCGTGTGGGGAGGAGGAGGCAGCTGATCTATACTGGGTAAAATTAGATGATGACACACAGTGGAGCACAGCAATGGAACTGTATAACAAATACCGTTCATGGATTTCAAATTTAGATATCTACTTACCCCCCATAGACCCATTGCATTGTACATTGTTTTATGACAGAAATGACATAACCATTTATGAAGACATGTTTCAGGAAGTGGAGGGAGACAGATGGGTGTTGGAGGGAGCTGGAATTTTTGTGAGTAAAGAAGGAGTGATGGCTCCAGTGAAGCTGACAGAAGAGCAGGTAGGATATGAGATGATTACGAGGGATGCAGCAAGGTTAGATGGGAAGCAGTCAGCACAGAGGGCAGAAATGATAGCAGTGATCAAAGCCTTGTGACATACTGGTGGACACCGTGTAAACATCTATACTGACTCTGCTTATGTTGTTACAGCTGTACACGTAGAAATGCCGTTGTGGAAACGTTGTGGCTTTATCACTTCGTCAGGTCGACCAATAACACATGCATGTGAAGCCAGAGACCTTTTAGAGGCTCTGATGATCCCCTCAGAGGTGGCAGTGATTAAATGCGCTGGTCACTCTAAGGTGGTTAGCTCTTTGAGCAGAGGCAATGACGCAGCAGACTTGGCGGCAAAAGCTGCTGCTGGTTATGTGTCCTCGCAGATGATGTGCACATCAGAAAGAACATCTAATGATTTATTGCCGAGATTCACAAGGGAATACCTTTGTAAAGAGCATCAGCGCTGTACCCCTGAAGAAGTCTCTGTGTGGGCACAACATGGAGCTGTTCGTGCCTCTGACGGACTGTGGCAAGCTCCGGACGGACGTCCGGCGCTCCCAGCGAGTCTGTGTCATTCCATCATGGTAGAGGTTCATGGAGTGAGCCATGTCGGGGACAAACAGATGATGAGAGCGCTTGAATATTGGTGGCATCCTTTTTTAAAAGCTATGGTCTCAGCACATGTGAGCACGTGTGAAGTTTGTCAGGGATATAACGTTAAACCCACGATTAAACCAACAAGGGGTTCGTTTCCTTTGACCGGTGGTCCGGGGGACGAAATCGTGATTGATTTCACAGACATGATCACGAGGATACAGGGTAAGCGTTATCTTCTGGTAATCGTAGACTATTTCACTGGATGGCCTGAAGCTTATCCTGTCGGCAGAGAAGACAGTACGGCAGTGATAAAATGTTTAATTAACCATTATATTCCTCGCTATGGTTTCGCCCGTCATTTACGATCGGACAATGGCAGCCATTTTAAGAATGAACATTTGCGAGTCGTTGAAAAGGCCCTAGGCCTAAAACATGCATTTGGTGCAGTCTGGCATCCTGCCAGCCAAGGTAAGGTTGAACGAATGAATCTCACACTAAAACTCAAATTGGCTAAAATCTGTGCACAGACAAAACTAAATTGGTTGTCAGCTTTGCCATTGGCCTTAATGTCAGTAAGATCATCTGTTAACCGAATCACAGGATTCACCCCTTTTGAATTATTTACAGGTCGCCAGTTTCCAGGGCCACGGAATGCACTGTCGGATGCCATTGTGACACCATTATCTCACGCTGTCTATTTTGATAAACTGACTGCTCTCATTAAGACTTTTTCATGCCAGGTCAATCCATCTCCAGCAGCAGACCCCCCTCCAACGACGGTACAGTGGGTGAGGCTGAGGACGTTCAGGAGAAAGTGGAATGAGCCGAGGTGGTCGAAACCTCATAGGGTGACAGGGAGGACATCACACTGTGTTCGATTGCAGGGCAAGGGTGACACTTGGTTTCATTTAACCTCATGTGTAGCTTGTGACCCCCCCTCAAGGGATCTTGCAGAGACACGGGTGGACCTGCGTAGACAGGTCCAAGAGAGGGAAAGTGTGGGTGGAGAACCAGAGGCTGAAGAAGCCACAGGTGAAATCACAACACCACCAGTACAATAACAATTGCAAATCGTTCACAAGACAGGTGTCCCAGGTGAATGTGCTGTGACCAAAGAGAAGGACGGTAGAATCATTTTCCAGTGCAATAAATTTTGAGTGAATACTCACGGAGGTGGAAATACGTATTACCATATATTCTTTATAACCATATTATATATTGTTCTTTTTATTATTTTCATATCTATTGTTTTTCATATTTTTTAATATTTACTATTTTTTATACCTTTATATTACTATTGTGATTTTTATATTGTCATTCCTTACCATTTTATTTTGTGTGATTTTAACCATATATATTTTTCCTTAATTGCATATTCCCATTAAGTATACTGTGTGTTTAACCATTTTAATTTCCAAGAGTGTGTTTATTATTCCTTTAAAGTCCAAGAGAGGGCAACAAGATGAAGCTGTGGGAAAACTGTAAGCTGTCGGGGATCCTATTAATAATTTCAGGAGTTATAGTAGGAATAATTTTTAGCCTAACTAAGGGTCAGGAAAGCAACAACACCATATCAAAATCGAGACACAAAAAAGCCATAGCCGATACGAGGTTACCGTGTGAACAACTCGTAATTAACTATGTTTGGGGTAAGACTACATCATTTACTTTCGACCTATGCACTGTCATAAATTGTGGGGGAAAAATAGCTCATGGAGGGGGTACGAGGTATATGTATGTACGGACGGGAATATGGACAGTGTTTGTAAGGCGTACCAGTCTAGGCAAACCCATAGGGGTGAATGGTGTCCATCGTGGAATAAGGTGATAGCATATACCGGTGGTTGGACCCCGAAAGAACCAAGCCTTTGGACCCGTACCTCGGCAAAATTTGATTTCAAAATACAAAGAGATTACAGTGCAAGCCAAAATCCACTCACCCTTTCAATATCTACCAGAATGAGATCAGCCAATTATACAGGGGAGTTTTTCCTTATAATGGGGGTGCACAGCCCAGGAACAGATAAAAAAGCAGTAATAAAATTTGTTGTAGACAGTTCACCTGAGGAGGAAAGAAATGAGACAATAGCTGGGCCATTATCGGTAGGACAAAAGAATGGAGTGGTAGAAATAGATTACACCATGTTAAAACCAGAAGATATGATAGAAAGAGCCACAGGATATGGGGAAAATAATTTGTGGCTGGAATGGATAATTACCACAGCCAGAGAACAGAGGTTAGATGATTGTGTAGGATGTGCTAATGCAAGACCCCATTTATATATTGAACCAGCCCCGTTGTACCAAAATGATACGTGGGGCTATGAGTGTATGCTGGCATTGACACGGATGGCCAGTCCAAAAAATTGTACCACATTGGCAGCAATATTCCCACCAATAACTAACCTTTCACGGGCAGGTCCATTTACACCAAAGAAAGCAAATTATACCTGTTTTGATATTAAACGTCTATCACCAACCAGCAACCTGGGGGAGATAAATAAGGAGTGGTGTGATCAGATCATAGTAGATAATGGGACTGAAATAGGTACGTGGGCTAGGGCAGGTTTGTATTATTATTGTGGAGATCGAAGATTGTTTACTAGGATACCTGAGAAGGCAAAGGGAGTGTGTGCTTTGGTAAGACTGGGAGCCCCAATAACTCTGATAGGTGACAGAGCAGTCAGAACGGAAACCATAAATTCAGCAACATTGACAAGAAGACGTAGGAGACACATCATTAAACAGAGAGCAATAGGTTCAAGTGTAGATTTATCATTAAATAGTCCGACATACATCGATGCGATAGGGATTCCTCGAGGTGTTCCAGATGAATATAAACTAGCGAACCAAATGGCAGCAGGTTTTGAAAATATACCCATAATAGCTGCTCTTTTTCCAGTCACCCCAAACAAGAATGTAGATAGGATTAATTATGTGCATTATAATGTGATGAGACTAGCAAATATGACAAGGGATGCCGTAGATGGTTTAGCGGAGCAGCTAGCACCAACTTCACTGATGGCTATACAGAACCGTATGGCTCTGGACATGCTGTTGGCAGAGAAGGGAGGAGTATGTGTAATGTTTGGTGATCTGTGTTGTACGTACATTCCCAATAATACTGCCCCAGATGGATCAGTGATGAGGGCATTGGAAGGTTTGAAAACTTTGTCTATAGAAATGAAGGAACATTCAGGAGTAAATAATCCTATTGGAGATTGGCTAGACAAAACATTGGGAAGATGGAAAGCAATAGTAATGTCTGTTGTGATGTCCATAGGGGTATTTGTAGCAATTTTGATTACGTGTGGTTGTTGTTGCATTCCTTGCCTTAGATGTGTAATCGTTTAATAGTTTCAGCTATTGAAAGACCGGAAAGCCCCAAACCATTTAATATGCCATTGTTATCCAGCTATACTGACGACACGGAGGACCAAGAATTTTGACCTCTGTCGAGGTCAAGAGAGGGATTATTGAGATTATGATGTTTTATGTATTATAAATTCATGTTTACTGTCAAATATATGTCCATGCTGTGCTGGGTTTTTAGTCTTGAAAACTAGTTGGCAGAAGGGTGTAACACAGCTCTGAGGTATGCAGAAGCAGGGTCTCAGATAACAAGTGTGTGTGTGTGCGTTTCGGCAGGACCGGCTATTTTCAAAATGTTTTGCAGGGACCAATAGTTGGGGGAGAATGGAGTCAGATTAACATGTCCCGAGGTGATTGGTTCCGGAGGAATGAATGCCCGCCCGATGAAGGGGAGGAGCCCGAAGAGAGAATCGACGTCACATATTTTATAAATACTTGTAACCCGGAAGTGTGTATTCAGTTGTTCGGCTCATGTATATGATGAGAAAACAGCCCCAGCTGGAAGAAGCTTTTACATCTGATAATAAATTCTACTTAAACTTATTGGGAAAAACGATCTCTTTGACTTTTCTTCAAATTTTTGAACACGCAGGACTCGAGTTTCAAAAGTCCATTAGATGCAAAAGCTCCAAAGGTTATGGATTCGTCTACTTTCCCACCTTTGAAGCAGCGGAGAACGCCATCAAAACGCTTGATGGCATGTTGTTGGACGACCAGCTAGTGTAAGAGGATCTCAGTTGTTCTTCTTGTAATTTGTCATGTCTAATCGTATAGAGTTGAGCTCATTTGGTCCGTGTTTTAAAGGTCCATTTTAAAACCTTCGAGGAGCGCCACATAATGCGGAAGGTTATGGCTAAGGACAATGAGCGGCACTACACGGTATGCATCACAAACCCCTTAACACTCTTAATAAATATTTATTGATCATTGAAATGTCTTGTGTAACCATCTTGTCTGTTAAAAAGGGGGTGAGTCTGTACGTGTGGAATCTGCCCTATAGCTTCAGTGAGCAGCTGCTGTACAGAGCGTTCTCATCTCAATGAGTGCTTCTCTCTGTTCAGTTGATGATGGAGGCCGGACGCAGCAGAGGGTTTGGATTTGTCAGATTCTCCACCCTCGAAGATGCAACTACTGCTGCATCAGTCATGAACGGGCCTATGGTAGCCGGCAGGGCGTTGCGGGTCACTTGGTCTCATCAAAATGAGCAGAAGACCCAGACTGAGCAGCAGGACAGCACAAGTGAATCACATCCTGCTGGACAGTTTACATCTGCTGCTCCTCAGGTGAGATGAGCCGCTATTACAGATGATTTCAGATCTTTAAAATGCTTTTAGAATGAAGATAGAATGAAATTACCTGAACTTCATTTTATGCATTTGACAATAGTTGTTCAAAAACGCCCTTGACGTTCACCCTGCAAACCAGCTGGTGCTCCAGCCCATCAGTCGACAGACGGCAGCGGGCGTCCTCGCTCAGAGTCAGTAGCCCCTTTATATCCTTCTGATTCTATAAATTATGCTTCATCAGTCCTTCATATTTTCTTCACTCTGATTTACATCTTTACCTGTCTACAGGTGAGAGTCTCCGCCCACTGATGCCCGTCATCCTGCTGGATGCTGTTCATTCTCAGCCTCTGCACCTGCTGGTTTCTCAGGTCCTTCTGGACTACTGGGTCAGTACTCATACATCTCATCTCACTCCCACATCCTGAACGACAAGATTACAGAATACAAGTTAGAAATAGTATTAAAATAATAGAGTCATGCATGTTGTTGTGTGCAGGCAAGTTTGATGTGTTGTATCCCAGGCGACTGCTCGCCCTGCCTGCACCCAGTGATGATTGGAGGATTTTTATTGTGGTTTAAACGTGCTTTTACATTTAATATGCTTTATGATTTCATTATTGATCATTAACTGTGCATGATATGTTAAAAATATAACAATATAACAACTGTGTGAGTTAACCAAAGGACTTATGTGGAGTGAACTTTCTGTACCAAAATAATGTGTGTTTGTGTGTAAAGATCAGATTACACAGAGCTCGTCAGAATTTGGTGAGTATAACTCAAATTTTTGAACATGCAGGACTGAATGAAAAGTCCAACATGAGGTATGGAGTTACGTGTGATGCTCCACAAATAGTCGGGACAAGCAGTGTGAGCTGGTTGGCTGAGGCAGAACAAAGGAGAGAAAGCGGATTGGACGTGTTCCCAGGAATCCACCTCCGAGAAAGGACATCAGCTTCTCGGACTAAGAAAATATTATAAATACCATGTAAAAGTGTTCTTCGGGGTCGGTCCTTTGTAAGATATCAGTTCTCTTGTAAGACTGAGTCTGAGGCAACCCACCCAGCTGTACTTTGAATCTTCTGATCAATAAACTTCAAGATTTTACTTTGACTGGCCTCTCTCCAATTCTGAACACGCAGAACATTGTTTTAATGTTCATCAGATGGTGACATCCGACGTGATTGGAGAAAAGGGGCATTTAGAAAAATTGTAAAACTCTGGGATTGACCGAAAATCGGGACGTGACAACTTTAACTACAACACACTGTCGACAGAATAAGATAAGGTGAGCAGAGACCTGTTTAAACAAACTTCTGCAGATTGAATATTCCAAATTTATGTGTTGACTTTGAAGTATATCCGTACCATTGATTACAAATTAGAAATTGGTGATATTTGTTGATCAGAATAAAATAATATTTTTTATATTATATTACGGGTAACCAGGCCCGCGTTACGATTTTTTATATTATATTACGGGGTAACCAGGCCCGCGTTACGATTTTTTATATTATATTACGGGGTAACCAGGCCCGCGTTACGATTTTTTATATTATATTACGGGGTAACCAGGCCTGCGTTACGATTTTTTATATTATATTACGGGGTAACCAGGCCCGCGTCACGATTTTTTATATTATATTACGGGGTAACCAGGCCCGCGTTACGATTTTTTATATTATATTACGGGGTAACCAGGCCTGCGTTACGATTTTTTATATTATATTACGGGGTAACCAGGCCCGCGTCACGATTTTTTATATTATATTACGGGGTAACCAGGCCCACGTCACGATAGTTAAGAAGAACTAATGTTGTTAAATACTTTTGAAACGCCTATAAGTAACCAGGCTTATTGCACGCCAAAAGGCATTTTTAAAACACCGTTGGTATAAAGTCCACGGCATGATAAAAATGAGATAATTGTGAAATCCTTTTAAACACCTGCAAGTATAAAAGTGAATGAACAGGGATAAATGCTTTTAAAAAGCTAAAGATACGCTAAAAGCCGATTAAACTGTGTATATTAATTGTGTAATGTATACTGTAATATTATTGTGTAAAATGTCTGAATTTGAGAGGAAGTGTGTGATTTATGGGTGTTCTACGAGCTATGCAGTGGGAAAAAATAGTGGATATGTTAATGGCTCAGTCGGAGCCGAAAAATCATAAAAAGGAAAGAAAGATTTGTTCATGTTTAAAAGATAAGAATTGTTAAGAAAGAAAGATGGAGGGATGGATAAATAGATAGAGATTAGTGCATTCAGCAGACACGTTTATCCAAAGCGACAAAATTATTATTATATTTTTAAAGAAAAGAGCTAGAGAGGAAAAGAGGTTAATAAAAATAAAGATAAAAGAAAGATAAAAAGAAAGATAAAAAGATAAATAGTAGTAAGATAGGTAGGTAGAGATGAATGCAGAGATTTATAGAGTGTGTGTGTGTGTGTGTGTGTGTGTGAGTGTGTGTGTTTGTGTTTGTGTTTGAGTGTGTGTGTTTGAGTGTGTGTTTGTGTTTGAGTGTGTGTGTTTGAGTGTGTGTTTGTGTTTGAGTGTGTGTGTTTGAGTGTGTGTGTGTTTGAGTGTGTGTGTTTGAGTGTGTGTGTTTGAGTGTGTTTGAGTGTGTGTGTTTGAGTGTTTGAGTGTGTGTGTTTGAGTGTTTGAGTGTGTGTGTGTGTGTGTGTGTGTGTGTGTGTGTGTGTGTGTGTTTGAGTGTGTGTGTTTGAGTGTGTGTGTGTGTGTTTGAGTGTGTGTGTGTGTTTGAGTGTGTGTGTGTTTGAGTGTGTGTGTGTGTTTGAGTGTGTGTGTGTGTTTGAGTGTGTTTGAGTGTGTGTGTGTGTTTGAGTGTGTGTGTGTTTGAGTGTGTGTGTGTGTGTGTGTTTGAGTGTGTGTGTGTGTTTGAGTGTGTGTTTGAGTGTGTGTGTGTGTTTGAGTGTGTGTGTGTTTGAGTGTGTGTGTGTTTGAGTGTGTGTGTGTGTGTGTTTGAAAGTTGGCAGTTGACATTTGGAACATAAACATCTCCCCTGAACATTCCGTCAATGTAAGTCAATGGGACTTTTTTGAGAGTTTGATCGGCATTTTTAGGAAAACCGTAAGTCCAATCCCTTAGAAAAGATATAGCAACTCGAGTGAGACCAGACTGAAGATGCGTGGGAAGTTTAGTGGCTGTAGCTTAAAAGCTCTAGGAGGAGTAGCAGTCAGAAAATTTCAGTAAGAAGAAGAAGAATAAGTTTATTTAGCATAACAGTATGTTGGCTCTCTCAAGCCAACATAATCATTAATCATGGATAATTTCCTTTTCCATAATCCTTTATTAAATATACTCTTCAAAACATGAGAATAAGATCACAAACATATTGTTGATAAATTAGTTGCATATCACATCCATTAAAAGGTGTTTTTGTGAATGTTGGTGATTTAGTGTTGTGAGGTCTGGTGCTTCTGTGGTGTGGGGGGAAGGGTAACCCTCCATCAGCTCACTCATGTGGGGGAAGGGAGGCACAAACTTTTCTAACTTCACTACAGCAGACTAAACTCTTTTAAATCATCTCTAAAACTTCATGTGACAGCTTGATTTGTAATACTTTAAGACGTTTTTAGTTAATAAACTAAATATAAGTTCTTATGTTGTAAAAAATAAATAATAATAATGATAAAAGAAAAAACAAGACTTGAATATAAGATGATAATTTGATTATAATGAGTGGCCTTAAACTCGTCTGTCTCTGTGAGGTGGGGGAGGGGCGGCAGCGCGGGCTCACTGATGTACAGAGAGAACGGCCAGATCGATTTCACTTAAGCACAAACTACAACAACTATTTCAACAAATACAAAATACAAAGCCTTCGATTTGGGATCGTTTTGCACATTTCTGTTGTTTATGTATTTTATTAAACTTAAACACATTAAAACAGCATTCACTTCAACAAATGTAACCATGCAGCTCTTTTGTGAAGAAATACGTCTGCCCAGAATCGAACTGTAGGGCATGAATAAACTACTGTATTCAACTTTATGCAGGAATGCGCAGACCGATCGTTTTATGACTTTAGAATCTCGCGTGAACAGGCAGCTCTGTATTCATTTAAACAATTCTCGCGGTACTGTGAAATCAACAGGTCTGCGCAGCGCGAACACGTATATTGTTAACAAACACCAGAACTGCGCTATTCACGTAAGCTAGGGCAGGGAAGTGGGCTGCGCGCGCAACCTACACAGAGACTGAAGCGGGAGCAAAACTGCGCGTTTAAGATTCAAAGTTGGAAAACGCATCATGAGAGCTACTCAACAAAGGTTAGTCTGACTTAAACTAAATACCGAGAATTTGTTTCAAATAGCTAAATTATCTGTTAATTGTTTAATATGAAATCTTACGCAATTACTGATGACGCAGTTGGGCTCTGATAGGTCAAATGTTCAGGAGGTAAAGTACCTATAATGGTCGTTGGGGGCGATATGGGGTTCATAATTTTCCTGGGCTCTGATTGGTCAGAATCCCCAAAGTGTGTATCTTTCCGGAAGTGCAGTTCCTCCTAGAGGGCGCTGCATTATACACAAATCAGCAGGGGGCCATACACACTTTGAGTACACAAATCACTAAAAAGTACATTTCAGGGACAAGTGAGATTTTAAGGCTGGACATCATTTTAGTGCATACTAAATGCCATTATATGGTCAAACAAATGAGGACATCAAAAAAGTCCTAAATTGTCAAGGTGGTCCTCAGTTTACTGGTGTGTACTCTGGTGAATGTCCCCAAAAGTGAGATAAGTAAACACACACACACACACACACACGTTATCTGAAACTCAGCTCCTGCATTCCTCAAAGCTCTTGTTTCACACTCCTGCCAACTAGTTTTCAAGATTAGAAAACCAGCACAACATAAACATACTCATATTATTATATTTGACAGTAAAACAACCGTAAATATAAACTTGTAATGCATAGAACATCGTAAACCCATCAGCAAGCGAAAAGTTTCTTGTGAGCACGCGAAAAGTATCATGCGCACGCGAAAGTTTCACGTTTTACATTACAATTTCCGGCCTAAGTGTACATTATTTCCTGGCATTTTTTGGGGGTAAACGAAGGGGAGAGAAAGCATGGATGTGCACGAATTTATCGATGTCTCTTTTAGGTTAGGCATTATATATAAATTCTTGCATTCCGTCATGGATATGTAATAACGGAGAGACATTTGAAACGCATATTGAGGTCTAGAGGGCTGTTTCGCAGAAAGGACTACTCAAGCATTGAAGAAGCCATCCTGTTTATTAAAGATGAACTCCAAACCACAGGTGGATGCATGCAAAGTGCATAGAAAATGGGTTGCATGTTCGCTTAATTTTGAGCGTGCTAGATCCTAGTGGTGTAGAATTAAGAAAATCCTGACGTCTCCATCGGCGTTATTATTTTGCAAAAGGACCAAATTACATTTGGCACTTTGATTCTTATGATAAACTGAAGCCATATGGCATTTGTATCAATGGATGTATTGACGGCTTTTCAAGAAAGATCATTTGGCTAAATGCATACACAACAAGCAGTGACCCGAAAGTAATTGGCGGGTACTATATGGAAACAGTGGAGAATTTAGGTGGCTGCCAAATAATCGTTAGAGGCGATTTTGGAACGGAGAATGGACACGTGCGAGATTTTCATTGTTTTCTCAGACGCAACGTTCAGCAGGAATACAACAGCTACATGGAAGGTGCAAGCACAGCCAATCAACGAATAGAGAGCTGGTGGGGATTCCTCAGAAAAGAATGCATGGAATTTTTCATCTCCTTGTTTGTTGATCTTAAGGACAGAGGATTGTTTGACGGAGGATTTTTGGATAAAAATCTCATTCGTTTCTGTTTCTTGGGAATCATCCAGGTAAGTGTAAACCTATAATTGTTTTCTTTTAAATTAACGGTGTAGTGCGAAGCATAATTTACCTTTGTCAAACAATGTTCTGGGTCTTGTGAATCCATGGTACGATTTATCCTAGTTTTGTGGCCCATGTAGCCCACTTATTTCATTCACACTTATTTAAATAATACTAGAATTGTAGCCTACTTTAACATCATTTCAGTACCTTGGGCAGCGTCTGGGTGTGGTAAATCACGTAACCTGAAAACATTTAATGTGGCTGAACTAAATTATTAGCGTAAATAAACGACAAACCATTTGTCACCTATATCAAACATTAACATGGTTTGTAACACATGTGAAATCCTCACAGTGTGAAATCGGTGTGATGACTTTTAAAATGTGATCTTTTATGGCGTTGACGTGGATAGGATGGCGTGCAGCTGTTCTGGCAAGCTTAGAATAGCGTTACACATTGACTGTACAGTATGTATGTATGCGTGAAGATGTAGGTTGAAACTGTTATAATTGTTTTTTATGATTTTTATTGCAGGATGAATTGGATGCAACTGCTCGTGTGTGGGATGCACATGTAATTCGGCCTTCAAAAAACGACCGAGTGCCAAGTGGAAGACCCAATATAATGTACTTGTTCCCCGAACTCTATATAAGGCAGAACTACATGTCGCCGGTGGACACAGGAGACCTACAGCTGTGCGAGACAGAATGCACGTTTCGATCGTCTATACCATGTGACCGTGATGTCTATGACATTTGTAATACTGTCATGACTGAGGCAAACATTGGGCTGCCAAAAGACTCTTATCAAGCTGTAGACCTATACTTAAATCTGAGGAATGAGATCTTAAACTTATTTTTAGAGCCCGACCGATATGGATTTTTGGGGGCCGATGCCGATATTAACTTGAAAAGAGCCGATTTATAAGCCGATATTTTGATTTTGAAAATAAACTGGATATTAGACCCATTTCCTATAAACTGCACTTACACAACATTCAATAGCAAAATATCTGCCTGTTCTAGGTATGTGGGCTGTATAAACCATTTTCCAGAAGGGATGTTAAAAAAAAGCACATCTAAAGTATATATTTTTCAATGATCACAAAACAGTCTGGTTTTAAACATTTAACACTTTTATTTACTTCCAGTTGAAGCTGGTTTTAACAGTGTGTACTGTAAATAAATTATAAGTTAAAGTTAAAGTAAAAGACCTATACCAAACAAATTCAATATTCCACAAAACCATAATAAAATTAAAATAAGTTAAATGTATAGCTACATATACAATAAATAAATATAAAATATAAAATAAATAATACCAAAATATAATTAAAACAATGTAGAATGTTCTCAATATATACAGCACACAGGCAAGAGGTTTTCCTCCTTAACTACTTTTTACAAATTATACTTTTAGACTTTTACTCTGTCTACCTCTGAACTTTAATATTTGAACAGCGTTTTGAAAAATGTCTTGAACAGGGTGCTCCTTAGTACTGCCAGTTGAGAAGTGGCAGGTTGTAGTACAGGAACCTGTTAGAGAGCTCCTCCTATCTTGATAGATGGCCCCCACAGTGCTGAATACCCTCTCACTAGGGACAGATGAAGGTGGAGGAGTGAGAAACCTCCTGGCCAATGGAGCCAGAGTCTGGAAGCGGCCAGACTCTGTTTCTCATGTTTTATCGGCCGTTATAAACGCCGATGCCGATTTAAATGCCATTAGCTCATATCGGCCGGGCTCTACTTATTTTAGCATGTGCAGCCTTAATGGATGTTTAAAGTCAAAATGCTGTTTTTATTAAGCTGTGTTCTGTCACAGAATTAACAATTATCAGTTACAAATTTTCCAGTATATCAGTTTGTATATTGGGTGTGCATAGAGATTTTTGCAACAATTTGCAGAATATGTGGTAGCAGTCTTAACATTTTTGTTTAATTATGTAATTGTGCACATGGTTTGTGAAGGTAATGCCTCTTTTACACTACTCATTTAATGGGTTCAGAACACGGTTTTTAATTTATTGAAATAGTATTCAATATGTTAAAGAATCCATATATAACAGTGTATGTAATATATATTTTTATATACCTGACATGTAACAAATAAACAAAATGTATTCAACTTTAAAGTCATTGCAATGAAAAACAAAATGACATGCAACTGGTGACTCATGTAGGGTTTACCATAAACCATTCTGTTATATAAACATTTTCTTTCAACATAAACGTATGTGACATTAGTAAACAACTATTTCCAACTGTAAACTCATTTACAGCATAGCAATTCTAAACAAAAAGTCTTTACATTAAATTCAACAGTGTATAAATGGCAATAAGATTCTGTCTCCTGACGTTACAAATTGAAACTAGAAAATAAAACATTATTTTCATTAAAACACTTATTCTTTCAATACAAACAAGAATTACTATATCTTTTCACATTTTTATTTTATTATGACAAATAACAATAAAATAACAGAACAAAAATTTCATTTAACAACTTGCAGTTGCAGTTCCAGTAATTCTCAATTAAGTTGCTTCAGTTACAGTTTGTCCATTGCAAAGCAATCTCCATTTAGGACATTGTCAAACTCTGCACGAAATTCTGGGTACGAGCTGTAGGTACAGGGTAGGTCAAGAACTGCTCCGCATGTATGTGCAACAGGCCTTCGTCCAAGACCGAATATTCCATTAAAAATGACTTCAATTTTGTCTTTGCACATGACTGTAGACCCTGTACAGAATCGTAAGAAGGTCTCCAGTTTTCTTTGGTCTAAGTTTTTAACATAGCGTTGCAGATTATTAAGGGTTGACTGCTCTTGCTGGTTTAGGAAATCTTTTAAAGGCTTTATCATCTGTGCCACTTTCTTGTTTGTAGCTTTCTTTGACTCGTTTGTTTCCTGGATGATTGATTTTGCCTGTTGGTATTATTGAGCTGAAGCAGTCAATTATACATTTTGGCTCTTGAAGGAGGACTTTGTGAGCCATTGTCAAAATAGCAGAACGGACATTTTCTTTTGGAGGCAAACTATATGAGCCCATACGTGAGAAGAGGTCAAGTAATTCTTCTGCATCATTTTCACCCATGTTGCCTTGAATTGCTTTTTCTATAACAGATTGCTCTGAGGCAGACAAATATTTCAAAAAGGAAGACATCAAGAGCTCTTCATCCACACAGTCATGAATACATGCTAATATAAATGCTGGAGACAACCTGACAGGGATTATCCCGTGATCAATGAAGCCTTTCAGCCAGACTCTTCCAACAGCTTTTTTTTATACTCAAACATGTGCCGTAATAGTTGCGTGACACAACGAATCGATAATGAAATTCGTTGCAAACATTTTTAATAATCAAATTTTATCGATTCGTTGTTGCAGCCCTACCTATATGTTTATGCAGGTATTGTTTATGCTTAACTTTGATGGGTAGATGTTGTTTTGTAAACAGGGTAGGCGCAATAAGCCACAGCTTCAGCCTATACCTTTTCGGTTACCATCTTTGTAATTAATTTTCTGTACATATATTTTGTCCTTTGTTTTAGTAACCGAATAAACCTTCATTCATATTAGCTCTTTTTATTTTTGGTTTAACTGGTTTCACTTTGGTTCCCTCATTTAAATAACTTGCAGCTTGGCCCAGTGCCTGTGGAGCAACATCACTGTTACCTGAGGCTTCCATGAATCTGCTGGACACCACTGATGACACATCAAATTCTTGCCCCACTTTATCATCCCTGGCACTTTCAAATAACTTCTCAAGCATGACAGCATCCAGAATATCTCCAGATGCCTGTGCCAAACTATCATCTGATTGTCCATGTTGAACAACCCCTTCAGGGTGTGGCAGAAAAGCTGCCTTGATAACACAATTTTGTTTACATGTTCTCCTTCACTGAGCAACTGCGCTACTAATATGTCAGGGTCAAACATATTTCCCTTTCCGACCTTTAACAGAGGTGTGCGCAGTATGCAATCATCAATTGCCAAGTCCCACATTTTTCTGAGCTCTCCTCAAGTGTAACGTTAGCACTTATTGTAAAACACAGTGTCACAGTTGCCAATGTGCCACTACACAATTAATTTCAGTCACAATGCACAGAGTGGATTGAGCCGTTGTGCTCAAGTACGTGGCACCACCAAACTGACACAGTGGTTATATTGTACCTATTGTTAAGAGTAAGCATATCACTACCCCACACACACAAAGACATGCTGGCACTACTGTCAGCAACATCATATGTGCGCTTATCTTGCAACAGCATTAAAACACACTTCAATACGCACAGCAAACCGTAACGCAGCAAAATAATTCCTTTATAACAGGACAATCGTTTAGGCCAGCGGCTGCTTCACCTGTATCTTGCACAACAAAGGCACGCAAGTGTCATCACAAGAAATGTGCAACAGAGTTGTCACCGGCATTTAAGATAATGAGAGACTGTTTCTGTTTCATATTGGTACACTACACAAAACAATAAATTGCTACAAATCTGAGTTCTATGTGAGAAATTAGATTATACATGGTGTGTAAAGTGGGCTTTTACAGAACTTCTGCTAAATGTTTGATTTTGCTGATTATGCATCGTATGTATCTTCTGTAAAACTACATGTTTTAACTTATATGTTGGTTTATATGAAAAATAAAAATGTATACAGTAATATATATTCTAAATAAATAAATAAAATTTGACTGAACCCTGATTTCTCATCATAGCACATATAAACAAAGTTGAAACTTCATACATATTATGCTGTATTCTTATAATGATGAACATTAAAACAATGTTCTGCGTGTTCAAAATTGGAGAGAGGCCAGTTAAGAAAATGTTGAAATTTATTGACCAGAAGTCTCAAACAATACAACAGCTGTTGGGTGGGTTTCTCAGATACAAAATCTTACATTAAGAACCGACCCCGAAAAAAAGTCTCACAGCTTTTTATAATATTTCACGTCGCGTCTCTTCTTCAGCTAGGGTCCAATCAGCTCTCTTCCTTTGTCTTGTCTTCAGCCAATCAGATCACACTGCTTTGCTCTCGAACATCTGCAATGTATTATATAGAAACACTACACACCACATTCCATGGGGCTCCGTGTGTAATCTGATCTTTACACACACACATACCGTTTCCTGTGGAAACACACTCAATATCATCCTAACTCTTGGCTAACACAACTCACACACTGGTTATATTTTCAACATATTATGCACGGTTAGTAATCAATAATGAAATCATAAAGCATATTAAATTTAAAGACATGTTTAAACCACAATAAAACACCTTCAGAGCAACCTGAAGAGATAAATCATCTATAGGGCTGCTTTTGCAAATTATCTGACAAAATAATCTTAGCAGACGAGTTTATTTGTTTTAAACTTCAAAACTTAGATATACAAAATAAATGTAACCAATACTACTTTTTCATTTTTCAACGCGATTGAATAGCCTGTTTGAACAACACTGAGCTTCAAAAATAGGAGACCGAAAGAAACATTGGGTTTACTTATAAGAAAACGAGTTACCGAACAGGGCTGAGTTTTGCCAAATAATTTTAATGGAGCTATACAATTAACTTGGACTGAAACACAGCTCAGGCCAAATTCTCAAAACGTAATTATTTGTGTAATAAGCGATTATTTAGTTAGAAGTCATGTCCCAGAATTAAAAAAAATTATTATAATGAAAACTAAAGACCTCAGCCTATACATTATTATTATTATTATTATTATAGAAACTTCTCAATGGTAAGAAAATAGTCAAACTTTTGATTCTTTTTAATATATACAAATAATCACACTTTACACAACCTTTTTTAAATTAAGACAACTATTAGATTACCTTTATGGTAATTTTTCCAACAGCTTTTGTTCCGTCATTTAGATCAGTTGAGAAAAATTGCCTTATGTTTTGTAAACCCCCCCAAAAAATTGTCTTTGTTTTCTTGCTAATATTTCTGTCACAACACACCTGCAGACGGAAACATTATGTGGAAGCAGCCAAAGTGCTACAGCAAAAAACACAAGGGGACAGATACATTTGGCATTTAGCCATTCTGCCATCTAGCGGCAAAAACATGACACAGTCAAGACCTAAAAAGAGGGCACGCGTTTCGACGTGATGAGAGCGCGTTGTTTTCGCCTGCTTGGACACTTAGATACACGTTTGCACTGCACGTCTGGTTGACCTGTTTACTATTGTAGAACATTCTCTAAATGTTTTTGCGTGTTCACAATTGGAGAGAGGCCAGTCAAAGTAAATCTTGAAGTTTATTGATCAGAAGATTCAAAAATACAACAGCTGCTGGGTTGCCTTAGACAAGACGTCTTTACACAGGAACAACCCAGTCTCACAGTTTCACATCATATTTATAGTTATTTCACGCCGTCTATCTTCTTTCTGTTATTCGTCCAATCAGCTCTCACTCCATTGTTCTTAGAGTTTCTGCAAAACATCAACTAACAACCTACACAGCCCAATTCTGCCCAGCAACAACATTTTTTAAGAAGTCAGTCAATGTAATGTGTGTGTGTGTGTGTACATTTTCTCCTCTTTTGGCGTTACATTTATCTCTTCAGCTGCATGCATATATTCTGAGATATCAGCTGTCACCTGCTACTTCCTCTATCTTTTGCATGCTCTCGGCACCCACACACATACCATTTCCTCTTACCTTTCGAATACACATAATATCAGCTCTTAACTTTCATGGTTAACTCAAACACATTATTTAAAGTTAATAATCATTGTAAGTAATTAATGCAGTTATTAAAGCATATCAAATGTAATAGCACTTCTAACACACATTAAAAGACCCTCACTATCAAAAGCCAACAGGGTCAGAAAACGCGCGCTTTTAATCGCCGTATTAATATTGAAACGGCTCTTTAAATAAACGCTGCTTGACACTAAATTAACGTCACACGCCGCCAGGCGTTTAAATAACGCTGCACGCCGATTGGCGTTACGTGAGTTTTTTTCATGTGTATAAGAGGTGCTATTACGTTTGATATGCTTAAATGAGTTACATTAATTGCTTACAATGAGTATTAACTTTGATTAATGTGTGGAAGATATAACCAGTGTGTGAGTGAAATTAAGCAAAAGCTAAGGGCTGTTATTAAGTGAACTTCAAGAGGAAATGGTGTGTGTGTGTGTTCAGCTGAAGCCAGCTGTGCAAAATAACAAGAAGCGTTTTGAGCCTCAGAGTGAGAGCGTGCAGGTGTCAGAATAAATGTCACACAGTAAGTGGAAGGAATGCACGCACACACATTCCTCAGTAAAATGTGTCCCTAGAATAGAGTGTGGGGGTGTCATGTAATGTTTTACAGAAACTCAGAGTGTGAGCTGATTGGACAAATTCCAGGCTGCGCAGCATCCAGCTGCAAAGAAGAGAGACGGCGTGAAATACTATAAATATGTTGTGAGACTGGTTGTTGTTCCTTTGTAAGACGTCTTGTCTGAGGCAACCCAGCGCTGTATTTTTTAATCTTCTGATCAATAAACTTCAAGATTTACTTTGACTGGCCTCTCTTCAATTTTGACCACGCAGAACAAAGCACGAATGTTCAACATAAGTTAACGTCACACGTCACTCAAAATGCAAACGTAGTAGCTCATTTGCATAGCCCGTCCTATTCTAGGTTTGCGGGCTCTACGGCAAGTCGGAGCATCCAGTTTGCAAAAGCGCAGGTCAAAGGGATTGATTTCAAATAAAGTTCAGAGTTAAATTCATTCTTATTATGTCATCATTTTAGAAGACACCTATCTGCAATAAGGGATCGCATACATTCACAACTTGATTGTTTGTTGGAAGCATTAACAGAGCATGGAGAACAAAGTCTTGTAGACTTGTAGTAATATTAATGGATAATTATAACATCAGAAATGTATTGTTCATTTTTTAATACCAAGATTCTCCCCTAAAGTATTAAACATCATTCACTGCAGTCAAATTAAGCATGTTTTTTTTTTGTGATAACCAGGGTTTTTGCTAGCATTGATTACCTTTGTCAAAACTGTTGTTTTACTACAGTTGCCATGGTTTAACTGTGGTTTTTAAAAACCATGGTATCCAAAATGTGGTTATTTTGGGGTAACTATGGTTTTACAGCAGTAACCATGATTTTTGGTTTTAACTGTAGAACAACCATGGCTTTTTTTCTTAATATGCCACATAATACTATAGTACACTAATACTATAAATTACTTTATAATTACTATGACACCATAGTGTTGTACTATGTTGCACACAATTGAAACAAATGTATAGTATAATGCAATGTTAGTCACTTTTGGTAAATATGTCTGACAAATGCATAAAGTAAATATAATATGCAAATGTTCTCTAAAAGGTTAGAAATGTTCTGAAACCGGTTCGTCCCAGGAGGGCACGTAGGAGAAATTTGACAGCCACATTTAGATTGACTCTTCTCAGGCCATGTGTTGAGCGCTTTACATCTTCGAAAGGTAAGACCTCTGCTGTGTTGTTTACTAAATCGTTTGTCAGGTTGACTGCAAACCATATGTTTGCAGAATTTGATAACATATTTGCACATTTTTGACCAGTAGATGCCATTGCCAGTGACGGACATTTAAGCCATGTCCAGCGTGGTCAAAATTGAAGAGAGGCCAGTCAAAGTAAATTGAAGTTTATTGATCAGAAGATTACAAAAATACAGCGCTGGGTTGTTTCAGACACAACGTCTCACAAAGAACCAACAACCCCGGAAAACAGTTTCACAACATATTTATAGTATAAATATACGTTTCCGCTCAATCGAAATTAACCAGCTCATTAAAAAATGATTTCTTTTAAGTGCCTGCGGGCCACGCACAATGTCCTGCCTGCACCTGCTTTGCGGGTATAAGTATGGCCCAGACGTGGCATATGGTTTACTCATTCAAGTTTATCAACACTTAAAAATGGCCAGTCCAGCAAAAACCAGAAAAGAGGGAGAAGACTCCATTGAGGGCTTTATTCACAACGTGTCGACCAGGAGGCAGTCAAAGAACGACTCGCCTTACTTTACAGCCGTACTGCAGAGTGCAAGGCAGGAATACCACAGGGCGGTTGTGTTTTCAATGGAGCTGCAAGCCGTCTTCTTTCAGGCCGAGAAGAACGGCAACAGGGTCAGGCTGAGGAACGTCCGGCAAAGCATAAGTATGCCAGTGAACTGATTTTACTCATCATTGCTGAACGCAGGTGGCGCCGTACTGAATGTCTGCTTGTTCTTTTAGGCTTTGCCGATCCCGGCGGCTTCGACGTGTTGTGTCCCCGTGGGATGAGAGTGGACGTGACTACGCTGCCGTTTTTGCGGAGCACGCCGGCGAGCTGCCGACGGATGACCGTGGCGGAGGTGAAGGCACGAGTCGCCGCTCTCTAGTTCGGGGCGCTTTACCTGTGCGCTTACGGTGGGCGGGGAACCAACGTGACGTTTGTGTTTTGTTTCCGTAGGTGGGAGAGGTTCGCGGACAAGTGCGGCTTGGCGGCGCCGGCAGCATGGTCGTGCAGGTCAACCAGGCCGACTGCGAGCTCCGAGAGGTGCGGATCTCCGACGGGACGGGCGAGGTGAAGGTCACTCTCTGGGACGGCTTCGTCAGCCAGGTCGAGGAAGGGTCATCTTACGCATTCACGAACCTGGCAACTCGGGACAGAGAGGGCTCAATTGGCCTGTGCACCGGTCCGACGAGCGCCATCCAGGAGATCGCTGACTTGGACGTCCCGGAAGAAGCAGGCGAGCAGAACGACACCTCGACTGCGCATTTCAACGCCACCGTAAAGGGCATCGAGGTGCGGATTCTGCGGAAGTGCTCAAACTGCCGGTTCAAGCAGAGGCAGTTCGTGGAAAAGTCGAAAACGCACAGGTGCGAGGGTTGCAGGCTGAAGCAGGGAGCCCTGTCGTTTTCACCGTCTTTTGCGGGAAAGGCCGTCCTGAATACCGATGACGGCGAACAGAGCGTGACTGACCAGCTCGGCGCTGTCGACGTACCTGCGCCGCGCCGGGCTCGGCGACATCGTCAACGACACCGAAGCCATCGAAGATCACCTTCTCGAGTCGGCGGCGTTTGACCTAAAGGTGAGCGTCGACGGCTTTCTTATTTCCATCAATCCCGCCGACGAGTCAAAGGACGCGCAGCCCGCAGGGGAAAGCGGCACGGCGGCTGCTGGTCCGGTGGCCTGAAGAGGAGTCACTGTCTTTTGTTTTATACTTTATTTATTGTAATAAGTGTTTATTTTGTAAATTGTTTTCAATAAACGTTTCCTGTTTTCCTCAATCCTTTTTGCGCTGTCTGCTTATTTCACTAAAAGTGAGTTGAGAAATGTTTTAAAAATTGTGTGAAAGGGAGAACTAAAATGACTTAATTTTCTACAAAGGATGTTAATTCGATTTCTATGATGCTGATGTTTTTCTAATGAAGCTTCGGAACTTGGTTTCATTTTATTTTACGGGGTTTCCGCGGATCCTTGTTTTAAATAGGATTTTACGAACAGTGCAGCAATTCTGACACGGTTTCGTACCAAAGGAGCAGCACTTGGGCAAAGACTGAAAACTGAGATGGAACAACTGAAGGTAAAGTTT
Source organism: Barbatula barbatula (assembly GCF_947034865.1). Taxonomy (NCBI): domain Eukaryota; kingdom Metazoa; phylum Chordata; class Actinopteri; order Cypriniformes; family Nemacheilidae; genus Barbatula; species Barbatula barbatula. Next base: position 3,960,689 of record NC_136776.1, read on the forward strand.
ATAATGAAGCATGCAAGCCATTTGTTTACAAGTTATTCTATATAAGGCCGAGATAAATCAGTTAAAGTAAACCATTGTTTGTCTTTGGAACACAAATTAAGATCTTTTTGATGAAATCTGATGAGCATGTATTGCCAAGCAAGTTAAATTTCACTTATCCATAAAGGTACAAAAAACATTGAAACAAATCGAAAACAAAAGATTCAAAGTAGTGTTTTGACATCGGCCATCACTAGATGTTGTCATTATTAAGTCATTATTTCTTGCACCACTATTTTGCACCAAGTTACAGAAACCTCTACAAGAAGGATATCATTCATTCATTTTTTAATTCCTTCTGGGATGGCCTTTTTTCTTTTGATATGACAAGAGAGGTCTTCATACACTGCATGATAGAATTCCTTGGGGAACATGCATGTGACTGTATGGAATCTTAATTTCAGTATACCAGATGTGTGAATTAAATCATTATTGTCGGTTGCTTCCCCAAGAGGCCATAATATTGTTGACTGGACTTCAAGTTTGATTAGTGTTGTAAGATACAGAGTTTCAGATTTTCTCCTTTGATCAGTGTTTCTTAGTTTTTGCGTCTCACTGCTGTTTATGGTTGCAGGACAATGAAGAACAGACAGGGATTGAACAGCATTTAACCCATCCAGAGAGTAGTGAACACACTATAGCAAGTCGTGAACACACGTACACCCGGAGCAGTGGGCAGCTATCACTGCAGCGCCCGGGGAGCAACGAGGACACCTCTGTCGTTACCTGCCGGCCCTGAGGATCGAACTGGCAATTTTCTGGTCACGAGTCCGACTTTCTAACCATTAGGCCACGACCGCCCTAACGGTAAAAGTAAGGAATACTTTTGAGGTATTTCAGACACTTCTCTTGATGCAGGATGCTTCGAAGCTGTCAAACAGAGTCTAGTCCCGCAGATCTAGACCACTACCTTAAAATAATTGTGATGCTTCAAATCTGTTCAAGTCCAGTCACAGAAGTCTACACTGTTGTTTTAAAATAGACTGCTATTCGTTTAAATGATGTTTTATTAACAAAGTTCGGGAGGAACCTAAGCATATAAATCAGCCCGATGTTCCATCAGCAGTAATCACCTATCAGCCGAGCACGCTATCTCTACTTAATGATCTAGGCTGGTTCACCATCAGCAATCACCGTATCTACCCTATCAGCTCCTGCAAGCTCTATCATAAATAGACAAACAATCTTACCTGTTGCATCTTGCCAGATAAGCATCCCTCCTCCACCCCAGCTCCTCTCATTTTCTCTAAAGTCCCGCAGGACCCTCGGGGGGGGGGGTTCTGGGCTCGAGCCGGTTCCGAGGGCTTGGACCATATGTTTATACTCTCAGTCCGAGGACACACTATAAAAGTCGGCGTTTGGCCTCTAGGTGGCACTATAATAAATGTAACGACACTTGCTGGGCTTGTTCGAATCGTGGTCTTCAAGGTCTGTAAGAAATATTAACTCATTCGGCCACTGGGGGCGAAATAAAATTTTTGGAGTGCTTAAACAATTGTGTATCACGTGACATTTGACATATAAAAAAATCTACTTTCGCGAACTAGTCCTTGGTTTTTCGACCGATCGGAACCAAACCAATGCAGATGACTTCTGTGGAGTGTGAATGTAAATAATCATTGAAAAAAAGTTAATTTCCTTTCAGTGTCGCCAAAATTTTTAAATGGGCGGAGCCCTTTACATTAAAATGGCCATAACTCGAGAAATTTTACAGATATCATCATGGGGCTTGGAACACATGTGGGGAAAAAACACGCCGTTTGGACACTAGGTGGCGCTACAACAGTAAAACTGGCAAAATGTACTCGTCTTTTGGATTGCATAAACAATTGTGTGTCACGTGAGATTTGACATTTACACAAACTATCGATATCATATGAAAGCTCTCATAATTCCTAACAAATTTGGCTCTTGAACCATTGATGTCGATCAAACAGTTTGTGAGTTATCTGTGATGTTGTTAAGAACCTATTTTTGAGAAACCTAGGTTTTTCAAGCAATCTCAAAATTTCCACCACAGTACAATTCTCTGGACTCTCTAGATCAATAACTATCTTGCGCGACCATTAAAGGGTCCTTTATTATATTCAAGTGAACTGTGTACCTGAAAGCTCGCTACTCCTTAACAAATAATCCAATTGTCTTGCCATTAAGTACAATCATACATCTTATTACACTAAACCAGCATGCTAAATATGATGGTGATCGGACAAGGGATACATTTCCTGTCTCACAGGAACAAGGTGTTAGACATATAATGCATTATACATTAAGGGTTGCTCCATATTTACACATCTATAAATATAGAACATATCTGGCTGGTTGTAAGATGCTGTTTTGCTAAACATAACACACACCTTTATTATGTACACCAGTTTAATATCATGTAAACCCAAATATCTACTCAGCAGTCACATGGCAGCAACTCAATGCATTAAAGCATTTAGACGGTGTCATTTCTTAAATGGATGTGACCAAATGAACCTGAAAATATGATTCCCCTCAAGTGTACTATATGTGCATATGTGTGTAATCATGCGTAGTGTCTATGAACCGTTGCTGAGCGTATCTAATTTTTCAGGCGTTGGGAGTATCATCCACTTGGGTGTTTTAGGATGAGAGTCCTCGGCCTACTTGAAGGCAAAGCTGCTTAAGATGCCTTAAAAGTGCTCGAACCCGCTAAATGCTGCTTGCAGCTTTAATTTACATTTTTTTTATATATTCCTTTAATGTTATAGTTTGTACTTTCCCTGAGCCTCCAAACATGACACTGCCTCAGGTACGCAACACAACATTATAGTATAATTATTATGTTGGCAATGTTCACAGAAGTTATTTTTAATTCTCTTGTTTTTCAAAATTGGTTATATCTTTTGAAAGTAAAAATAATCATTGATGCCAATAATATTATTTTTAACACCAAAAAATAACAATGTCCATTCAAAAAGGAGTGAGGTCATTAATCGTACTTGTAAATGAAGTGTTTATGGATATTGGTCATTTCATTCATTTGTGTTTGCCCTAAGAAAAGCTTGAGGAGCATTGCTGCTTCGATCACTTGCCTTCTAATTATAAATGTGTTTGTCCTAGAGAATTACAAACCAAAAGCTCAACTGCTCTTATTGCCAGAGCGTGAATGACAGGCATTCTGTGTAAAGATCTTTGCTTTAAAAAACTTATTATGATTTTTTTATTTATTTGCCAGATCCAGCAAAAATCTTTTCTGAGGACCTTTTTGCAACACCACCTACTGCAAAGCCTTATAAGTAGACTTGTTGCAACTATAAATACATAATGTTTTCACATTTTTGGGTCTCAAATATTGATTTAAAGTTTTAACTTGCTTGCATATTATTCAAAGTGTAACCTTGTGTACATAGTGTAGTATTGAAATCTTCCATTAGGTGCTCTGATGAGTCCAGTGGATGACCCCGAAATGTCTACACAACAAAGTAGGATATATAATGTAGACCGACGTAACTGTAAATTCAGTTTATTATATGATGTTGTGCAGTAAACTTTGTATTTTGTTCTACTCATTTCTCAATTCATCAAATATGATGTGTAAATTATATTTCAAAACAAGCATTGACCACTTTCCAATGACTTCTGACTGTTTCTCTTGCAATAAACCCAAGAAATACATGAACTAAAAAAATGATTAGCAATATTGTTTTAAATTACCCATGGATGGAGATATTTTACACTCTATTGGATGAATGGAGAAATGAATGAAAGGTGACAGAGCACTGTGTATGAAGTCAAATGGTCTGTTAGGAGTAAAACACTCTGAGGTGAGGTGTAACTTTTCTTTGTCCTCCTCTCTCCAATTCTTGAACAAAGTAAAGAAAAATATTCTGATTTAATAATGATGCTTTAATCAATACAAGTACTTATGATTGTAGTGTACCAATAAGATAACTAAATATCAGTTCAAGACGTCAGAGACATTCAGAGTAGCCCTTAGATCCACACTGGCATTTCATCCAGTGCTCTTTTAAAATGTAATACATGTTGCTTACTGTGACTATAAAGGCACTCCACAGTCTCCGGACTCCTTTTGGAGACAAGATCATTGCATGTTGTGGATTTGGTGTTTTCAGTGACATGTGACCGCTAGTAGATGGTTGGTTCCCTGACCTGGGCCCCAGAAAGTCAAGACTTTGTACCATATTTTGAGACAGGAGATCAGACCCGGCTCAAGAGCCCCCCTGCCCCAAAACCCCTTACAATTATGTTAAACTTGTATTATTATTCCCATTCATTATTTGTAAACCCTTAAAATGATAAAACCTTTAACTCTTATTGCCACTCCTCTGCTCAGGTGTTTTACTGAAATCACCAATTTGCCACAGTTTACTTTCTAAAGTTGTGTGTCTCTGAAACAGCAGCGCAGCTTATAAATTCTGGCTGAATAATGTGATCTCAGAAGAACCAGCCATGAGCTATGAGGAGCCCTTATGAAGCTTCAATCTAATAGTGTTTGTATGAGACACAGCTGCTCTCTAATGTCCAGTTTAATGAGTAAATTGATGTGTGACTGTCATCAGTTCTTCCTTCACCAATGAGAACACATAAGATCTGATGATGATGATGATGAGCAGCAGCTGTACACATTCAGAAGCTCTTGTATTTCAGCACTTAAATACACCGACTCAACACATGTATTCTGATGGCTGTGTAAGTTTAAAACAAGAAACAAACTAATTGAAGTCAAGCCAAAGTTGAGTGACGACATGAATGATGTGATTACTAAGATATTACATGAGTCAGCAGAAGAAACTTTAGGTGAAATACCTGCTGTAAAGAAGAAGAAAATGGTACCATGGTGGTCTGATGAGTGTAGAGAGGCTGTTAGAAGCAGGAATAAAGCCCTTAAAATAGTTAAATCTAATCATTCATTTGATAAGTTATTGGAGTATAAAAGAGCACAGGCTAAAGCCAGAAGAATTATAAGAGAAGCCAAAAGGAAATATTGGAGTATTTCTGTAGTAACATTGGGACAGGAATAAATATTAAGGATATATGGGAATGATCAGAAAGATGGGAGGCATAAGAAGGGATTTTTCACCACCAGTATTAAGAGATCATGACACTGAGGCAGTAACCAGTAGAGAAAAGCTGAAATGCTTGCAAAATCCTTTGTAAGAACACATAGTTCACAGAATCTCTGCAGTGAAGAGAAAGCTATGAGAATGAGGATCATTGAAGAAAATAAAGAAGTGCTGGGGATGAAAATGGTGGGGGAGAGCACTAGATGCAGATTTCACACTGTTTGAATTAAATAACACTGATAGGTGTTAAGAATACATCAACTGATGTGGCAAAAAAAGTGATACTGGTTTGATATAATCCTTGTTCATGGCTTGTGGGAGCTGCTTTTGCAAGTCCTTGCCTAGTGTCGGACTGTGTTATTTACTAGTTCTGCGTATTCAAAATTTGGAAGGATGAGGGGAACAAACGGTTTTAAAAGTAATAGATTTTATTCATCAGATTTAAAAGGTTTTCAACAGCGCTGGGTTGCCTTCTCCACACGAGTCAACAACTCAGAACTTTTTCTAACACATATTTATAGAGTATGTGATGTCGATTTTTCATCTTCATGACTCCTCCTCTGTCTCCGGGCAGTATTTCCCTTAGCAACCAATCAGGTCAGGAACTTCCACTGCTGCTTGAAGTTCCTTATCACTATCCACTGATACATAAAATCAACAGTAGCCTAAACATAAACATCCTCCTATTTTCATACCATAACACTTTAGTCTGTGTCTTTTGAAAGCAAGGGAACAGTATGGGTATATGGTCCTTAGTTCTTCCCAAATGATATTGGTCCAATGAAGTCCCTTGAAGCCTCTTTCATGTCGTTGTTGTTTTAATTTAAACTGAGGGTTTATGAAGAAAACACAATTATTAATTAAATCTACAGTAAGTTACTTAACCTGCTGCAAAATTACAGGCAAGATTTAAAAAGACCCATACACATATTTACACTTTGCAGAGGTCCCATTCTAAACTTTAAAATTGTATGACTTTTTTGTGTTGAAGCAATGTGTGTGCAGATCTGCCCATCGTGGCGAGTGTGCAGCCCCGGACATCACAGGGCATCACAGACCTGTTATCGTTTTGACTGGCATGGCTGAACGCCACTTGTCCCTCTAAGAAGTTGTACACCAACCTCTAGGTGCCGCGTAACTATTGAGGGTTTTTTATTAATGCGTTTCACATGTATTACTTTTTTATGTGTTTTACTATTTCATTGCTTGCTTACAATAACCATTAACTTTTAACCATTAACTTTGAATGTTATGATAAAATATAACCAGTGTGTGAGTTGAGTTAACCAATAAACTAAGGGCTGTATTGTATGTGTTTGCTAGAGGAAATGGTGTATGAGTATGAAGGTGTAAAGAATAGAGGATGTGTATGCAGAGAAGAGATAAATGTCATGCAACGAGAGGAGAAAGAATGCAAACACACACACATTTCATTGCCGGACTTCTTAAAATATGTTGTTGTTGTTGGGCAGAATTGGAGTGTGTGGGGTGTCATGTAATGTTTTGCAGAAACTCTGAGAGCAAAGGAGTGAGAGCTGATTGGACGAATACCAGGCAACAACACACCCAAACAGAGAGAAGAGATACCGTCGACAAATACTATATGTTGTGAAACTGTTTTCCGGAGTTGTTGTTGTTGATTCTTTGTGAGACGTTGTGTCTGAAACAACCCAGCGCTGTATTTTTGAAATCAATTTACTTTGACTGGCCTCTCTTCAATTTTGACCACGCTGGACATGGCTTAAATGTCCGTCACTATTTAACAAAGGAAATCTTGTTTGTTTTCAAAATCAACCCGTGAGTGGGCGACCGAGCCAATCCTTGTCCCGAAGTTACGGATCTGACTTGCCGACTTCCCTTACATGCCGTTGTTCCAACACGCCAGAGGCTGTTCACCTTGGAGACCTGCTTCGGATATGGGTACGGCCCGGTGCAAGACCTACACCTTCTCCCCCGGATTTTCAAGGACCGACGAGAGCTCACCGGATGCCGCAGGAACCGCATCGCTTTCCAGGGTACGGGCCCCTATCTCTGGGCGAACCCATTCCAGGGCGCCCTTCATGAAGAAGTGAGAACTCTTCCCGGTGCACCCGTCGGCTTCTCCGGGTTCGTCTGCGTCACCACACTGGACACCTTACGGTGCCCGTCTCTGCCACTCCCAGGGGATCTGAACCCAAGCCGGAGAAGCTCCATCATGGCGATGCGAGAGCTTCTATCAGACAGGATTTTTTTAATGTTTATTAAAAAAAGTATATAAAAAATATATCTATCATTGATAACAAGCAGAAAATAAAAATATAATTGAACTAGAATTATAAATATACACTGGCTGTTCTCCTTCATACTATAATGTGGATTGCAGCAGAAACTTTCACGATTTACAATATGCTGTACCAATGTGCTGTGATTTCATAATTGTGAATGTTGTATCAGAAGTGGTGAACCATCAAAGCTTTATTTGAAGCAATATTTAGCTTGGATGAGTTGTGATATTCATGGAATTGTACATATACGTAAAGAAATCATTAATAACTTTGTTTAAAAAAGTATACGCAAAGAATAAAATACAATAAATAACTAGAAAACAAAACACAAACTCATCAAGCCATTCCAGGTGCAGGCCCTCTTGTCCGAATGACTTCCTGCTTACTCCATAGTCAAAATTCAGCTGTGTGTCGACGCTGATATCTTTCAGCGCCCTGAAGAGGATGACAAAACTATCCTCTCCGTTGATATTCGGCACACACTGAAAGGGCTTCAGGTTAGGCCTCTTTGAATAATGATTAATTAATCTTCCAATTGTGTCTGCACCTGGGTGGCACTCACATGGGACGGATTGTGCAGCGATACACATGTCACGCTGTCCAGCTTTAAAAACATATGTACCCAGCCTTGTTGTGTATACCCTCCATCATTGCCCTCCCTTCAGCAGCTGTGAAGAACAAGCCGAAAGAAGATTCACCCTTGCCAGTTAAGATTTTCTGGCCCCCACTCGCCGTTACTACACATCCGTGAAAGTCACATATGACCTCTCCGACCTGGAAAGAACGTTTCGTGACAACATCCTGATCAATCAGTTCCAGGCCTTTCCACTTCTGTGAGTTGGTGAGCTTCCAGATGTGCGTGCAGTGGCGGTTTTAGGCACGGGCGAACCGGGCAGTCGCCCGGGGCGGCACTTTTTCATGTCACGTGGGGGGCGGCACCGGCACCGGCACAAGCAGTAAAAAAAAAAACTCTGGGCCGCCGCGAATCGGTTATCTATTATCTATCATTCATTCATTGTGTGGGGAATTGGCAAATTGGCGCCCCTGCATGCTGAAAAGATAAAGGTATGCAACTATAATGTTCTCTCTGTGTTATGATTACTCTATCCATGCTGTCATCTGAAGGGCTAATTTTAACTATAGGGTTAATAACTCTTACTCTTAACGATTATTAGCCTTTTTGCAGTGTGAAAGACACTGCGGTGTTTAGCTTACTCGGTAGAGCGCTCGACTTTCAGCTCAAATATGTTCTCGCCCGGGGTGCAATTCAATGTAGCACCGCCACTGTGTGCGTGCAGTCCATCACAGCACGGACGGGTCCAGGTGCCTTCCAGTCATTGGCGATGCGGCCGAAGGAAGGAGAGTTGCTTTTCCAGCCCTGGCTCGTAATCCAACCAATTACATGTTTCTCTTTGGGAAGTCGCCGGCCAAAGTGTGCTGCAAAAAATCAAAAAGCAAAATTTTGTTACTTGCAGTGATTAATAATAATTGCTAATGAAGACAAAATGTAAAAAATGTTGGTTTAAAACTAGTTTATTGTGAATTGTTCAAAAAAGATGATCATTCATAAAGGTCACGGTGGAGAAGCATCCTTGGGCTTTGACCGATTCATTTCGCTCTTTTTCAGGATTATATCTTTATCTGAAAGACAGCTGACTGAAAGACTGTCTACTATGTCATATCTCTGTGGGCAATAGCGGAAGCTCCATTCCGGGCCTTGGATGAGCTTGATGTCTACATGGATGTGATCAGTCATAGGACAACCATTGACATGAGTTCTGGATACCAGCATGTCTAGGTTGCTAAAAGCATCAGAAATTGCAAACTTTAATTCAGCAGACCTTTTCCTTGTTCGACACGTTGTGTGATAGAAAATGGACACGAGGGTTAATTTTAATGCATACTTTTATTAAATGCCTTATCTTCAAACTAATTTTTGAATGCAGATAGGACTTCACGATTTGGCTTTGTAAGTGTTGATATTCCTTGTGGACAGGTCTACTTTATTACCACGTCTGGAGCACGGCCTTCACACCTTTTCTGAAGGATTAACCAGCTGGGGATAATCGGACAGTTTGCCATAACATCTAATATTATAACACGATATGTATATATCTTTGGTTCATATGTATATATCTTTGGTTCAATACTTTGAAACACTATAAACGGCACGATCCTCAGGTGTCTAACCCTTACACAATGGAACCTGTTGGTTAGTTTAAGAGACAATACGAATTAAATAAATGCATTAATATACTTACCCTCAGCAAAACCTTTCGTTTGTAAACTCCTATTGGCGTACTCCTGAACAGATCTATCTTGAAGGTACTGGAATGGAGCAGATGGGTAGCCTGTCTCTGTCATTGCTTGATATTCCCAATATCCGGACTGTGTACTAATTGAACTGTTCCATGATAGTCTCAACGACCAGGGACACAGGGAGCCTGACCGTACATGGCATTTTTACCTATTTTTATTCTAGTGAAACTGCACTGCCGCCTTCTGCCTGATTACTTTTTGCGGGACCATAAGGTTACACCTACATTAAAGGTGTGTAACGGGATGCCAGCACCAGGGCGTGTCACTGGGAATCATATTTCTAGGTGTTCATGTTGAGATTCAATCCACAGGAACGAGCACAAAATTCTTAGTGCCACGGACAGCTCCAGATTTAGAGTTTTAACCCACCCGGGGCATAAAAACCCCATTGACTTTAACCTTTTGTCCCTTTATGATACATTATAATTTACAGATAATTACTTTACATCAAAACAACAAAGAAAGTAATAATACTTTCCCAGTTTAAGAAGATTTTAATAGTAATTGGGACAATTCTGTTTTCAGTCCGCTAGAGGTAGACTTTCACATTACCAATACGAGAAACAGATGTACACAGAAATCATTCTACGATAATTGACGACCCGTTCAGGTTACATAATCACTTGAAATATATATTTTATTATGTCATTGAATTTATCCCAATTGATATTTATCCATACACGGGAAAGTTAATCTATGTTTCACGTGGGTGGGTGGGTGGATGGATGGATGGAGACGGGCCCGTTCTTGGCACTGGACCAAAGCTTGAGGTGGTCAGTTGGGAAACGGCCAGTGCACACAGAGTTTTACGTCTTTGTTTTCTTAACAAAATGTAAGGTTGCCGTGGCGCACATTAACTTGATTAAATTTAATAAATGAGAAAATCTCACAGAATTGTTAACATTTGTTAGACACAATTTGGCCAATACAGATGTTGATGAACATTAAAACAATGTTCTACGTGTTCAAAATTGGAGAGAGGCCAGTTAAGAAAATGTTGAAATTTATTGATCAGAAGTCTCAAACAAACAGCTGTTTCGGTGGATTCTCAGACACAAAACCGTCTCACAAAGAATCGACCCCGAAAAACACATTTCCAAGCTTTTTATATGGTAGTTCTCGCCGAGTCTCTTCTTCAGCTGGGGTCCAATCAGTTCTTCTCCCCTTTGTCTGGTCTCCAGCCAATCAGCTCACTGCCTTGTTTTTCAAATCACCATCTGTAACAAATTATATAGAGGCCCCCCAATCCACCACATTCCATGGGGCTCCCCATGTAATCTAATCTTTACACACACACACATAGCAATTTCCTGTGGAAAAAGCCCCACAGTATCAGCGCTAAATTCAACTCACACACTGGTTATATTTTGTAAAGGCACGTTTAAACCACAATAAAAATCCTTCAATGTGTATATTTAATGTACTTTTATTTCAGTGAATTTTGTAAAGCTATGTTTTACATATGCTGTATACATATTTAGCGTACTTGTTTGCAAAAATGTTTGCATTTAAGAAAAACACATGATAAAGCTATATATTCATAACATTTATTTTGATTTGTTTCTTTCTTCTTTCACACACATCTACTCATATAATTTGTCTACTGAAAAGGCTCATTGAAGAACATGGTATTGACCTTTAGGGATCGCTCATCAACACAGAATGACAAGACTGTTTCCAAGTCGTTTTGAGATTGAAATATAAACAAAAAGTCATCCCTCGCCTCGAAGAATTGACCCCCCAGCACCATGGTGAGTGTATTTTGTTTTTGGACTTGGTTCATTCTCAAAAAGGCAGGCTCTGTCACCTCTCCATGGAACAAATCTCTGTGACCTTTTACCCAATCCCACGCTGTATGCAGGTCTCTCACAATGTCCGGCTTCTGCACCTGGTGACGTAAAAATGAAGCTGTATGCCTTATTCTGCATTACATTTTTCATAATTGAATGACACATCGTTAAAAATCGCTTGACTGATAAAATGCCACAACAGTTTAACTATTTACTCTGCACGCATGCAAATGCTTTCTATTTAACCTTTATAATCATTTACGTTATCAATGCCATCTTCATGCACAATTCTTTTGCTGGGTACGGATGAAAGCAGTGGGCTGCTGGTTGACGGGAGGGAAGCTGCATGTCTTGTCAAGTTCAACGTCACGCCTTGGGTTGTTCCAGGAGAAGCCAACAAACTGCAAATGTCAGCTTCCATCGCTGCTAGCCTCAAAAGCACAGACTCTAATTTCTCTTCCACAGTGACCATTCTGTTGACCCCGATTTCTCCATGGCCTCCACTTTGACCTCAACCTTCTGTAGGGCGGTTTTAAAGTTTTCTTCCAGCAGCTGGAGGTCGCATCGGATCTGTCTATGTGTCCTCTCTGTATTGTGTTGCAGCTCCTCGAAGTTCTTCTCGGTTGTCAAAGCAACAAAACGTTTAATATTGTATTGTATTCATTGTGTTTCAGTTTCTTTCTTACTGTTTCAATCTGTCTTCTTTCATTAAGTAATGTGAAAACAAACTGTTTGATTTATCATGGATAAAATATAAATGTATGGATAGCCACATTCATATGATGTAACAATGTTAAAGTACTTTAAATGTGTGTGTGGAATTATTTGGGATTTCATGCAACGAACAAAATAATTACCAGGAACATTGAGAAGAACGACAAAGAACTCTTTTTCTCATGAAACATTTATTTGAACAAATAACAGTATAAAATACAATTGAATCTTTTTATTGAAACCGATGATGAATTCAAATAAACAAGGCCATTATAGAACTGGAGCTTCTGCTGTAATGCAATTTTCTCCTCCTCCACAACCATCTCACTTCTTGTCTTTTTAAGGTTGGTTTTTATTTTTTCAGCTAAAAAATGTTGCAAATCCTTATTGCCGCGAGGACTCCAACCAGGACTCCATACGCCATCCCTCTCACTTGCCTCTTTGATGACATCTGCCTTGTCATAAAGGCTCTTGGTGTCTGAAGAAAGGGAACAGGATAATTCAGCATCCATGCGAACTCACACTAACATTAAAGGTTAAGATGCAGCATACAGCAGTAAAGAAATTGTTGAAAGTCAAAAGCATTCTCGTAATGTAATGTAAACTCACTATTAACTCTCAGTCGCTTTAACTGATATTTGAAATAGGCCAGCTGGAGTCTTGACAGTTTCTCCTGTCTATTAATGTTCTGGCTCATGTGGGGCTTTACTTTGGCAGCTAGGTCTGGAGTAAGGTCTTCTAAGGACTCGGCCAGCTTGCGCTTTGTCCAGCCAACCTGTTGTTGATACCCCGATGTAACTGAATTTGAAAGTCCACCTCTTGAACATTCGATGAGGCTCTCCACCTCATGCCCCGGCATGGATGAAACCAGTGGCCCGCTGGCTTATGGCAGAACAGGGATGGAAGCGGTAGGTCTACGCCTTGTCAAGGTAAATGTCGCACCTTGTGAGGGATTGATGGGAGACTGAGAAGCCGACGGACTTTGTATGTCAAACGAGGTCTCCGCATCTTGCTCCTGCATGGATGAAAGCAGTGGGCTGCTGGCTGACGGGAGGGAAGCTGCACGTCTTGTCAAGTTTGACGTCGTGCCTTGGGTTGATCCAGGAGAAGCCAACAAACTGCAAATGTCAGCTTCCATCGCTGCTAGCCTCGAAAGCACGGACTCCAATTTCCCTTCCACAGTGACCATTCTGTTGACCAAAGATTCCTCCATGGCCTCCACTTTGACCTCAACCTTCTGTACGGCGGTCTTAAAGTTTTCTTCCAGCAGCTGGAGGTCGCATCGGATCTGTCTGTGTGTCCTCTCTGTATTGTGTTGCAGCTCCTCCTCGAAGTTCTTCTCCGTAACCTCCATGAAGGCCTTTAATTCCCCCTGCGCCTCCTTCTGGACAGAAAACACAGCTTCTCTTAAGGCCTTCAGTTCCTGGACGAAAAAGTCCCTCATGGTCTCGTGCCTTAAGAGGAACTCCTCTTCTGTGGTAAGAAGATCTTCCACTTCAAAGTCATCCTGCTGACCTGCAGACATGTCTGTCTGAAACACAGGACCACCGTAAACAAACGAAGGACATGAACAGGTGATGCAGACGCACTCATACACTTGTTCCTTCTGATAATTTGTTGTTCGACTGTTTAATGCAAGAGCAAATCTATGAAGCAGTCCTGAGTCTATCCACTCTGAAAACTGGAATAAAGTAACTACACAAACATGATTCACAATAAAATGATGTGGCCGACTCTATACTGAATTGTTATAAAAGTGTCTACACTATTTTCCCTTTATGTACCACCAACAATGAAAAGATTTGGCTTAGCATTGCTTTCTACTTGAACTTTTTGAAGTAAAGCAGACTTACCTGTGTAAAGAAGTATTAACGAAATGAAAAAGAGCACTGGAGTATTCAGTCGGTGGGATCCACTATGCAATAAGATACAAAGTGAACTGACATAGTAACCTGGAGAGTTGATCTGTACAATAGACTTGAAAATACATTCATGTGATAACCTGCAGACGTCATGAGTAAAATAGGCTTGATGATAAATCAACATGGTAATCTACAGACATTAGCAGACATATATCTAAAGCTACGTGCTCAACACTAAAAATGATCACGTAGACCACACGAAACACTCACCCTATTTTTGTATTTTATTGACTTATGTGAGAGCAAAAAGACACGGACATAAATCGATTGCCATATCGCATCCCCGAACCCGCACACCTACACCCTCTTCTTGATGTTTAGACTAATAAAAGACTATTTAATTTAAAATGAAACGCATACAACAAAGTATACAATGACAGGCACTTGGATAAAAACCATCCGCATAATCGGACCTAATCAGGACTCTTACCGTGAAGAAAGTATTTTACTCTGTAAAATCTGTTCGTCAGCCGGTTACAGTAAAGCCGACATCAGCGTAGAAGACGCTCTGCTCTTCGTTTGACCAGTAACAATAGCCGCACAGTAATATCTGTTTTTATCATTTATAAAGTTGATAATAAATGCTTCGGAGGTAATCGCAGGCTTAGTTATGGAAAAGGGTAACAATCTTATGCCAGAATCATTAGACGCTGTTAAATGGACATGTTGATGTTTTAAGCTTAAATTAACAAGCTGATATATTTCATACCAAAATATGTTATGGTAATAAATAAAATAATGTGAATTGTTTAATACTACGTTGTTATTTTATACCTGATGTATTATGTTAACGAAATATTTGGCTCCAGTTTATTTTTTATCATTTTGATGTGGTGATGTGATGTCTCCAGGCGGGCGGTGCGTAAACTTTATATAGATATAGTTATAACTTGCGATCTGAGTGAACTGTTTTTTAAGAACATGGCTACAAATTATTTTTGTATGTGTATTATAAAGATGAGACAAAGACATGTTAAATAAGACGGAGGATTAGTGTCTTCTGTGGCGCCGGTCAATTTCGCTTTAGAGGTAAAAAATGACATTTTCGCATTAGGGATACAAGGGGATTCATTACAGCCAAAAATGTATTTAATGATATTTGGAAAATATTGCTTTTGTCGGCTGTCTTTTTATGATCTAAGATTTCCCAAATATTTACAGGATGACATGTAATTTCTAATTATTTGTCTTTATTGTTTCAAAACAGTGAAGTGTTATAATTCACGGATTAATAACCCTTCTATGTGTTTACCTGCAGTCACCTGTGATAGACTTGGTTACTTCATCTGACGAGGAGGAGGAAGTTGTGCAAGTTTGCATCATTCATGTGAGTGCACTTATTGTTTCTCTGCATTGTTTAAAAAGTTCACTTCAATAAATGTTTGTATAAAACACTTGTTTCTCTGCAGTCTCATGAAATCACAATAGACCTGGTGTCCTCGTCTGCAATGACGTGATGAGTGTAAGTAAACGTAATGTTTATGTAAAAAATTGTCACCAGACAATGTTAAAAAAAGGCAGAAATCTTATATCCAAATTGTTTTATTGTATAAAACGGATTGAAATTTTTTTTAAAACTGTAGTTAAGAGTTATAAATCAAGGAACAAGTGACTCATCCAGGGTTGTTGAAAGTTTATATAAAGTGCAATGACAAAACAAACTATATACACAAACACACATCAAGAAAAATAGATAACAGCAAGCAAATTAGAAAAAAATAGATACAAATTAAAATAAAATAGAAGTACTTCTTTTTAACGTGTTTCGTTAAATATAATACAAAATAACACACACTCAAAAATAAGACACGGTGTCTTCAAAGTTTAAAATATGTTGCAGATCTTCCAAGTCCAGAGTCACAAGCTGACTAAGAAGCTGAATATCTTGATTTAAAGATGAGTCTGTAAAATAAAACATTTGCTTAACTTCAATGCAAGTGAAACAATAAAGAGTGGGTATACTAATGTGCCGCTATGACCAATGTGTAAATTAATCTTTATAGCATGTCATAAGATCATCTACCCAGGACTTGAAGCAAATCTTCAGGAGGTTGAGAAAGACGGTCCCGTGAGGTGTACCTTTCATTTTCTTGCGAGGCTAGATCAAGATTATTCAGAGGTATTTGGGGGTTTGATGCCCTCAGCTCCGACAATTTTTGTCGTGTGAGACTCAATTTGAGGTCACTTCTAATTTCTGATACCCCAGAACTCTGAAAATGAAAAAAAAATAACATAGTTGATATAAATGGTATCTCACATTATATAAACATTGTGTTATCACTTCTATCACAAAACCCCTTGAATATACTCACAGTTTGATTAGGGTGTTTTTTAACAATGTGCTTTTCTATGTACTTCATCATTCTTGAGCACACGGGACATCTTATATTTCGTAGCAGCACTCTTCCTCTGGCAAGTTTCAGCAGAAGTTGACGTTCTTCCTGATTTACTATCCCGTGCACGTTTCTCAAATGATGCACTAGACTGTTCACTCTGGCAACGCAAAGGGGGCAATCCAACGTCATCTATAAATGTGTAAAAAAACGTAATTATGAAATTTAATGATTTAAATCTTGAAAAAAAATAAGCACCGCGTGTCTAGAAAGACTGCTCGACTTACCTTGATAAAAAGGGAGAAGTTCTTACTCAGATGAGATCAGATCAGAACAAGCTTTATTGCCAGGTGTGCTTACACACACGAGGAATTTGTCTTGGTTACAGAAGCTTCCAGTACACAAGTAAGGTTACTGTAGGACTATAGGTAGTTTCTAGTCCTGCGTGTTCAAAATTTGGAAGGATGAGGGCAACAAACTGTTTTAAAAGTAATAGTTTATTCATCAGATGTAAAAGCTTCTTCCCAGCTGGGGGTTGCTCCTCAAAATATATATGAGCGAACAACTGAAAAACACTTCCGGGTTACAGATATTTATATTCTCTCTTCAGGCTCCTCCCCTTCATTGGGCGGGCGTTCAATCCTCTGGAACCAATCACCTCGGGACATGTAAATCTGACTCCATTCTCCCCTAACCATTGGTTCCCTGCAAAACATTTTGAAAATAGCCATCCTGCCTTTCGCACACACACACGTTATTTGAAACTCAGCTCCTCATTCGTCACAGCTCTTGTTTCACACCATAGTTGCCAAGTCCGCTTATAATACGCGACTTTGGGCTTTTTTTATTAGTAAGTCGCGTTAAAAGAACACAGGTTGCGGGTTGCGTTTTTTTGGGCTTATTAAAAATATATGGTTGCTTGTTAGGAAAATCTGACAAGCAACTTCGTTTTCTTTACATCTATGGCCAATCTCCAATACATTGATTGACACTGTCTGGTCAGTGCAATAATATAAGTGCTGTGGCGTAATTCGTCAAAACATTCTACCGAATCATCCCCCTTATCTCCCTCATTGGAGGAAAAAAATCACGTTCAACGTGCAGGCGCACGCGACGCTGTAAGCTATGATAGACGTAAATAAATACTCACATTTCAATTTCTATATTAATTATCGCTTTAATAAAAAAACAAGTAGGCCTAGTTCTATACTATAATAACAGAAGATTATTATACATATGGTATTAGGCCTACCGTAGATTGTGGTATATTTAGTGCTGCAAAAGTCTCCAGAAACTCTATCCATCCTAGAGGTCGGTTTTCATCTTTGACATTGTATGGTGCTGTTGCAACTGTAACTAAATCCAATATATGTGATCTGGGTATGTTCCGGCCTTTATATACAAACTCTCCAGAATCAGTCCATGAAGAGATGTCTTTAGCGTTAGTCATTTTATCTAAGATGTATCGAGTATTTTTCAAGCTCCTTTGCGGTATATTCTTTAATACATCATTCACCACGTTGTCGTATAACCTAGTGTTTTCAGCATTCAGTACATGATTAGATGTTTCTTTATCAGACAGAGGCATGTTTAACGTTAACATAGATGTCTCACGGTCAGCTTGCTTAGCAAATGTTAGATATCTCTGTAAAATATTTGTGTACCGTTTAGCTTTTTCATGAGATGCCATATCAGAGTTGTGTAGGATGTCCCTTATAGCAGAGTCCAAATCATTCTCCACCGACTGTTGAATAGACTCACGTGGTATACCAGATTTTAGTTTATCGAGTTGATGTTGTGGGACTAAAAACATCTTCTCGGCAAACTCCATTTATCTAGAAGTAACCAAACTAGTAATAAAGGGGATTGCTATGCTTAAGAGGGGCAAAAGGAAACCACCCTGCTGGTTTATCATCCGTCTCTTTCTTTTAATATCAATCTTCTTGTTCGTCACAAATTTAAGCACTGTTTTCCCACGTTTTAGCTTCTGGTATTGCTGCGACGTGAGCGGTATGTTACCGTGAAGTACATTAAGGGCGAGCTCACACAGTGTGGGAATTAAAGTCAATGGATAAAACCATAAGAGTTTCTTTGTCTTTTAACCAGTACACTTTTGTGTGTGTGTCAAAAATTATGAAGTGTTTTAAGTTTAATAGATGTGTTTTAATTATATAACCATGTGTACGCTATTTAACTATTGAAAATATGTTTGTTAAAGGCAAGGAAACTTGCAGACAAAGGCTGGTTTCAAAAGTTCCCCCAGTTGTAAGAAAGTGTTTTTCAGAGATCTGAATGTGGTCAGTATGTGGGGGTTGTCACGAGAAGAGGCTTCCTGGAGATGGGGGATGGTAGCCCAGACCGGCTCCCAAAGAAAACGGCCCAGAACTGAAGGGAAAAGCATGTTCTGCTTATGTGTGTGTGTAACAAAAAGCATCGAAAAGGGAGCGCACACACACAACGTATTTTGGGGAACATGTTGTTTTACAGATTTTGAAAATGGAGTCAGTTCGAGGTGGCGGCACTGATTGGCTGCCGAAAGAAAGAAGAACCGCCCAGATAAGGAGGAGGTCACAGATTGGCTAGGAGGGAACAAAGAAACCAGAAGAGAGATCGACGTCACATTCTGTATTTAACATGTTTTTGTGAAACTTTCTGGGTTGTTGGTTTAGCTCATTGTGGAGAAAACAACCCAGCGCGCTGTTAAACTTTTAAATCTGATAAATAAACTTCACTGATTTTGTGAAAAATTGTCTCTTCAATATCTCAAATTTTTGAACATGCAGGACTGAATGAAAAGTCCAACAATTTGGTGACGCCCGACGTGATTTGAGGAGAAGAGAATTTCGGCATTACATTTTCGCGGACCCTGCGGGTCGAGGAAAATCTCAAAACGGATTCAGGTTCAACACAAAGCCGGCTAATAAAAAGGTGAGCAGAAAACCTGTTAATTCGAATTCTGCTATTGAACATACTAAATTTCTGTGTTGAATTTGATGAACATCTCGATCGAGTAAAACTATAATTAAGATACTGAAGTGAAAGAAATCAGATTTAAAAGGAAACATAATTTTCTGGGTTTTGGAACCCTATTGGTCTGGGACCATAAATTATGTTTTGGTCTGGGACCATAAATGCCTTGAGTTTGGAACTCTAGTCTGGGACTATAAAGGCTTTTGGGTTAAAATAAAATTCCTTTGGTCTGGGAACCATAAAATCTGATTGTAGAATTATTACATATATATGCCTTGAGTTTGGAACTCTAGTCTGGGACTATAAAGGCTTTTGGGTTAAAATAAAATTCCTTTGGTCTGGGAACCATAAAATCTGATTGTAGAATTATTACATATATATGTTTTGAGAAGGGACGTGATTGTAGAATTATTACATATATATGTTTTGAGAAGGGACGTGATTGTAGAATTATTACATATATATGTTTTGAGAAGGGACGTTAAAAAAAAAAGAGCGTGTATTTTTATTTTATAATAAGTGTTAATAATGGCGGAATCTCAGAAGGAATGTGATGAGTGCAGGTATCCTCTGGTTTTGGTGCAGTGGCAAAACATTACAGGCATGTTAATAGCACAGACCGAGCCGAAAGATAAGAAGCAGAGACAGAAGGAGATTGATAAATGTTGGATAGCATTGTGTGAAGACTGCGCGTGGGGAGATACAGATAAATTAAGGGTGCTTTTAGCACCTAAAATTAGGAATATGGAAAGGAAAGCGCATTGCAGGTTGAATAGACGTAGGAACGAGAAGGACAAAGTTAAGTGGTATAGTGCAAGGAAATATAAGGGAGAAGAAGAAGAATTGCAGAAAAAGCTAAGAATGTGGAGTCGAATAGCAGCAATTGCGACAGCAATTAATTTAGCAAAGGTGGAAGACAAGGAGAGAGCAGTGAGCAGCTCTGAGGCTAAAATGAAAAAGAAAGTTGAAAAAGGAAGCAGTCAGGGTAGACCATCCGCCCCGCCCCCTGAAAAGACCAGCCCTCTGTACCCAACCCTGAGCCAGCCCCCTCCATACGCCTCACCCAGCCCAGCTCACCCAAACCAACAAGTGCTGATGTCTCTGAACGGGGGAGAAATAGATGTTGACATCCCTGAGGTAGAGTTAATGAGGGAGGAAGTAAGAGACCTGAATAGGATAGTACAGAATGAATTAAAAGCCGCGATAAACACAGTAGATGTCTCTATAGCACACATTGGTGGACAGGGAGAGCAAGCAAGTGAGCAAAACAGGGAAGAGGAAGAAGGAAATGGAGAGGAAGAGAGTGTGTATGAAGAGAGGTCTTGTGTAGAAGGAGATAGTGTGCACCAGGTATTTATTACAGGTAAAATGGTCATTAAACGACCTGAGGAATCTATAGCAAGCAGAACCAGAAGTAGAATGCAAGAAAGGGACACAACACCCGTTAACGGTGAGAGAACAGGCCCAATGAGTCAGCTGTATCCGGGAGTACAGGCCCCATTAATGGTGAAGAGTGGGGGAGGGACAAAATATCAGCCCTGGTCACACAGCGACATGACATCAATCGCTAGTAAGCTCCCACCCATTACCTCAGGGGGCTCCAGGTGGCTGAGTAAATTAACAACACTCAGTCATGGTAACATTTTGGCCGTGGGTGACATAAGATGCCTGTTAGGCCAGATATTGACAACCTCACAAATGCACAGTTTTGAACTCGAAGCCCAAACAATTATGACGCCAAATGGGACGCCATTCGCTGGAGTGAGCACAGATATAGGCAGAGCACTTGGACGATTGTATCCTTTGCCACCCACTGTGTATCAAAACATCAAGTTCCGCATTAAGCCAGGTGAGACTGGAGCGGCTTATTATTTTCGTTGCGCTGCTGAGTGGGAACAGATGGTGGAAGAAAATAGTTTGAACAATCCCATTACACGAGATATATTTAGAACAGCAGTTATGACAGGTGCCCCAAATGGTATCAAACAACTTATGGAAAATAACCCAGACATCCCAATAGCAAGCAACGAGGTATGGGAAAGGCATTTAGTACATCACACTGACAGAGCGGCAGAGAAGGCTGTAAAGGAGACAGAAGAACTTGAGAAGGTGAAGACACAATTGTTAAAACTGCAGTTAGAAAAGGCAAAAATTGAAGGGGGGTAAACAAATGCCACAACAAAGCCAACCATATACAGGACCTCCTTATGGGGCACCCTATTTTGAGGGACAGCCTAACGCATCACAACTATACCCGCAGCCTAACCCGTCTTGGGGACACGGCAATGGGCAAAGAGGAAATTGGAGGGGTAACGCAGGTAAGCAGGGACAGCCCGGGGGGAGGTCGCGGAGCAGGGACCAGTGTTATGTGTGCGGCAAACATGGACACTGGGCAAGAGATTGTCCACAACTGACACAAGGTCAAGGTCAGCACAACGGTCCACCTGCGGGGGGATGGGGTCCCCGAGGAGGTGGTTCCGGTGGTCGAGGCAGGGGACCACAGACCCCAAACAACCCGGGGCAACATCTCCCGCCATTCTCCAACCTACAGGTGCCCATTCACCCGACTTGGGGCCCGGAGAATGGGGCGGAGGAATGTTGAAGAGGCACACAGAGAACCACCATGAGGGAACGGGCCGAGCCCCTTATGGAAATCGTGGTTAAAGATAGACCACTGAAGGCTCTGGTGGACACTGGAGCCACCTACTCCACTGTTACTTAGGGCGTGATTCAAAGTACAGACTTAAGTAACAAAATGGTGGCGGTGATAGGGTTCTCTGGTGAAATTGAGAAATGGCCTATGACCAAAACATTACAAGTGCGAGTTGCAAATCAGTGCTTGTCGCACTCATTCCTGTTCTCCTGTAACGCTCCCATTCCCCTTTTAGGGAGAGACTTATTGACTAAGTTAGGAGCAAGTATATTGTGTTCAGCAGAAGGAGTTATAGTCACATTTCCAGATGGTACAAAAACAAATTGTTCCCTTTCAGGTCACACCACAGACAGCCAGTGGATGCTAACATCCTGTGGGGAGGTGGAAGAC